>NC_140358.1:25816703-27016703 GCF_963514085.1 Chelon labrosus
CAGTTTCTTAGCCACGCTAACAGCTCTGGGAAATGGGAAATGGCAGAGTCTGTCTTTTAATCAGTCATCTTAATTTGTCCAGACAGAAATAACCAAGGTCAGAGTTATCATGACATTTTGTACGGGAATTTGTGGTCCCCAGAGGAAAGGCTTCCTCCAGCTAGTGAAATATCTAAAATATTGGTTTGATTGCTTTCAGTTTTGGCTGCCATTTCTCGAGCTTGATTTGTGCCGTTGTGCCGGTGACTCAAAAGACTGAGAACTTGCTCAACAGAGGGAGCGCTAATGTCGATTTTACGTTCTCATATTGGTCAAAAACTTGAATTAAGTGGCCAAGCTATTTGCCAAGTCCAAATAGCTAGATATCTAGATTTACCTTATTCTTGGCGGTTTTTTAACATGTCATCAATCCCCACAAACAGCTCCAGTTATCCGGTGAAATATCGCTAAAGCTACTTCATGTATTCTTGCACAGTTTGGCACAGAGGTGTGTGCTTCCCAGGTGGTTTATCTGAATGACTTTTGTGAACACTTGACTTTTTCTTTAGCTCTGTCATCTGGTCGAAACTTTAGCATGCTAGCACGGTAACTGTGAGAATGCTAGCATGCTATAGCTAAAGTTTTGACCAGATGACAGAGCTTTAGCTTTAGCGTGCTCTTTAAGCCGCATGCTAAAGCTAAAGCTCTGTCATCTGGTCAAAACCTTAGCTTTAGCATGCTAGCACGGTAACTGTGAGAATGCTAGCCATGTTTACCTTAGCATTTAGCTCAAAGCACGGCTGTGACTTTGTGACTTAGTTTTTAACGAGGATAATGTACAAATTTTCCAATTTTAACACCTCTCCTCATTCATATTATTCAAACAATTTAATTAAGATTAAGATTAATTAATTGAACATTTCACCTCTGCCATCGTTCATTTCATTGTCGCACTCCGCACAAGCGTCATGATCATTAATTAGGTCCCTACCTGCCTTTCACCTCCCATTCGCTTTGTTTAAAACTGACTAAAGGTGAAACATTTGTCCCGTCCCCTTCCCCTCCATGGAAAAGAAAAAAAAAAAGGGAGATCCTACTATAAGTCAATTTATTTCTACCCTTTTATCTCCTTCTCTTCCTCTTCCCATCCACAAAAGCTTCCTTTGGTCTCTTATCCACCCATCTCTGTCTTAATGAAATTTCCTGAGTGCTGATCAAAGAGGGGAGTCTGTGCCTCGTCAGAAAAGGACACAGGAAAGGAGACTGTCGCGGCGCTCTTTAAGCCGCTGCCCGGGCAGACGTCTGTCTCTGTCTTTCTTCCATTTTCTTTTTTTTTTTTTTTTTTTCCTAATGTCTCCTCTACTTATTTTAAAAAAATACTACTGGAATCCCTTATTCCAAAAGGACGTCTTTTATTCTAAAATAGCATATACGTCTACTTCTAATGCTAACTGCACATAAATGTATCGAACAATTGCTGACTTCAGTCTTAATATTGTTTGTTTTATTAGTGATTTCTGTTATACTCAACTGTATTTAACCCGAATAGCCACGCATCTCAACTAAATGAGAGTGTCAAGAGGCAACAGGTATGCCGGTGCCTGATTTAATATCTCAGCATCTCCCTCCTCTAACACTCCGACACCATTTCGAGTCCACTTGTGGAGAATTGATCCACTGCTGTGGTGGAGAAATGCCAGCCGCTTCCTCCACCTCTGCAACTGGCTGCCGTCGCTTTTCAAACTCCATTAGCGGCGTAGCAGCTAGGAAACGGGCCTGTGTAGTGTGTGGTTGCATGTGTCGGTGTGTGTGTGCGTGACAGAAATATGCATTAAAAAAGAAAAAGAAAGAAAGTCTGACAGTAGGCAGGAGGTCAAGCCCCTGGGCAGACAGATGGGAAACTCCAGGCGTCCTCCCCTCTCAGGAAGTGATCTCCCATGCAGCTGAGAAATCAGATTACCTCCTCCTGCCCACACCCCCTACAGAGTGTGTGTGTATTAAGGTTCAAGTCATTTGAATGAGGATCCTATGAGCTACACTGAAAGCGGAAGCTGGCAAATGGACAGATAGGCGCATTCGCCCCCCACCCCCTTAGATTTTAGCACCCTGGCCTCCTTTAACTCCCCTTCACCACTACCACGACACTCTCTGTCAGTTCACACCGGAGATGGGCATACATTTCCATACCAATGGCAGGATATGATGGGACAGATGAAGATTAATGGGACGCTCGGGTGTCAATGAAGTTATTGTCGGCTGTTAGTGGTGGTGTGGTGTGTGTGTGTGTGTGGGGGGGGGGCTCCTCGGGGCCTCAGCTGTTTGATGGACAGAGTGGGTGGGGTGGAGAGAGGAAGAGAAGGGGAGAAAGTGGTGTTTACTTTAGTTTGAATGGAGTCAAGGCCTGTTGTCCATCTCTCAACCGCTGCTACACAACGCAGTGTAGATTTCCATTTCTTATCAAGTCGTTTCTTTGTGTCAGACTGAGATGGAAAACACACATGAAACAAAAAACACTACAGAAATGGTATAATTTTGATTTAAAGACCTATAATATGTAATCAAGCTGTGGTCCTGGGATATCTGAGAGGCGTTTTAGCACCTCCTACCAAATAAATTGGCAAATTGGCATTATTAGAAGACAGAATTATTGCCACTGGGATTGCATCATGATGATTATACACTGCCTGGCACCTGGATTTAACTTAAGAAAATAGGTAGGAGCCTCCTATTGGATAATTACAGCATGGGTGATTATCTTTCAGCTGACTACAAGTTATTTAACCCCAACTGATGCAATGAGTAGCTTCTCATTTCCTAAACAACCATGTCTAACACACATCCTGTGGTCAGGGAAAAGATGTTAGTCTGTTTGAGAAGGGTCAAATCATTGGCATGCATCAAGCAAAGAAAACATCTAAGGAGATTGTAGAAACTACTAAAATTGGCTTAAGAACTGTCCAATGCATTATTAAAAACTGGAAGGATAGTGGAGAACCATCGTTTTCGAAAAAAATCCTGATTGATCGTGATCGATGATCACTTAAACGCTTGGTGAAAACAAACTTTTCAGTTAAAAATTCAGTAAGAGAGGTTTAGTTTGGTACGGTGACGTTGTTTCTAAACTCTCCTTTAAAAATACAGTGCGTTTGATATATTAAAGGTACAGTGTGGGATGTTAGACTCCCCCTTCTGGTGGAGTGGACAATTACACGAACAAACTGTTGTTTCTGTTTGCATATGACATATGTCTACAAAGTAGAGTCCCTTTTCTTCAACAAAGAAAAGACACGCAAACAATAATCTATGTTTATCCTTACTATCAGTCGCTTTCTTTTTTTTTTAGGCGGTAATCCTTCCTCTGAATGACGAAGTTCTTTTGAATCGGGAGCTATTTTTGGACGCTTCCTAGGTTTTTACTCTTAAGCTTCTGCAGAATACTCCCCCACACTCTCTGATCCCTTCTGGCAAACCAGACTCTGGTTAATTGTGAAATGCACCCAGATGCACCTGCAGCCGATTAGCTAAATTAATATTGTTGTCTTAAGATTGTTAGTCATTCAGGTCATTGTCTAACACAAAGCTAAAGCAGAAACAACTGGCAACCGTTGGAGGTTTCCTGACGCCGAGACAACAAGTCGCCTTTCCAGTTCCAACTGAAAAACTACGAGAAACCTCAGACACGTCCAGTTGTCTTTCGTTTTGTCTTTATGTTAGGCTTTGTGTGAACTTGTTCGTTTAGGACTTGAATGTTACAGACGTTCCTTTATATGCAAAGGTCCTGCACGGCAGCTTTAACAATCAGAATGAGAAACGCATGCTCATCTTTTTCGTCCAGACAAGACCAAATAAGTAGCTGCTTTCTGTTACAACAGGAACTTGCCGGATGACTGCGCCCTTCAAAAATATTTTCTTTATTACATCTTTAGTGTTTGGAAAGAATACAACATCCTCAGCTATGAATTCCACTTATAACAGGTGGTATTTTTGTTCAGCCGTTCCTGTTGGCACTCCACTATTGTGCCTTCTACAAATAAACTGGATGCCTGCAGTCGTTTAATCCTGGCATGTCTAACAAAGGCATCTTGTCTTTGCACATGCACAGAGTCCGACAACTTCCTCTTGCCTTTGTGCCGCTTGAGTGACAAACATGACAAGGTATGCAACAACACACAAATGCAGCTGAATCACATCCTAACAAGAGGATAACAAAAGATAACAAGCGCATAGTTTTCACACGAGCACACGGCGTCTTAACTACTTCCTGTCTTCTTTGTATCGCAGCGGTGACAAATTGAATGCAGGGCTGTTTCTTTTGTCACAACCGTAGACAAACTGGGATCATCTGTTCTTGTTCATACACAAATGATGCCCTCTTTAGCTTCTAGTCATCTGTTACTGCATATCTGACTTTTTGAGATTACGTCACTAAGAAGTTGCTGTCGCTGGAAGTAGGTTAGTCTGTTCCTCTGCATCTCACCAAACATCTCCCCCGTCTTCACACCCCCTACTGCCCCCCACCCTCCACCTTAAAAAAAACTATTACACTTCCTCTCTCCTTTGTATTGCGCCAATCACCCAGGCCCACCTCTGACCCACCCTGACCGACTTGCGGTGATTGATTAGCGCCACCAGGAATATTTATCCAGTCGGTAGGAAGGACCCCTGTCACTCTGTTTGTCAAACAGCTGTCCATCTCCTCGGCCGTACACACAAACACAGACCAGTTTGTTTAAAACTTCATTTTGACATTTTGTCCTCTTCCAGTTTGTTGTGGTTGTTGTTGGCTTATTCCTCACAGCGATAATGTTGGTTTGTTGATTCACTAAAAAAAAAAGAAGAAGCCCATTTGTTTAGCCTAATGTATTCGGGGCTTAATTCGGTGTGTTATCAGGAGGCTGGACTACTTACAGTGGGGAAGATTACTAGCAGATGGGTCTCTTTTGTTTGAGACCAGAAGTTACCTACTGTGCTCTTATCAGATCATGTGGCTAAAACAAAACAGGGGCAGCAGAAAGGACTCTGTGACTACCTTGATACCCTGTAGGGGACGATTAAAAAGGGATGTCTAAGGGCCTGTCCACACAGAAACGCAAAAACGCAGAAACGCAGAAGTTTTGCATCGTTTTGGCCGATCGTCCACACGTATCCTGTAAACGCATTGCCCTAAAACGCACTTTTCTGAAAACGGGTCCCAGGGTGGAGAAATTCGCAAACGCACCTCTTGCGTTTCTGTGTGGACAGACACAAACGGAGAAAACGATGACGTCATCGCCACACCCCCGAGCAGCCTTCCACCTCCCGCCAGACGTCTCATAACAACATCAACAACAATGGCGGACTACATGCTAGTTTTCCTGCTGGAGAAGATATTGAGCCTATTAGGGTTACCAGGGCAAAATATAATTTGTCCTTGAGTTTGGTTTCTTCTAAAGCCGATTTGTAAACAGCGCTCAAGCTTTATGCGCATGCTCCGCCTCTTCCTCTCCGTTTTTGGTGAATTTCTGAAACTGAAACAGCGCCACCTATAGGCCTGGAATATGAAGTAGCGTTTTCGGTCGTGCTGAAACGGATCTGTGTGGACGCGGATATTTCTTGAAACGATGCCATCGAAAACGGAGAGGGAAAAGATCGTTTTGGTACGTGTGGACGAGGCCTAAATGTATAGTTTAGTTTATCCAGCAAATTTACAGTAATATGGTACTGATGATATACATACCGTGTATGCACTGTTTTTAAATGGAATTGATCAGTATAATTAGATTAGATTGGATTCATCGTTATTGCCATTGCATATAGTAGGAACATACACAACTAAATGCAGTTTGGCATCTAACCAGTAGTGCAAGTGGCAAAAGTGTAAAATTAACCCAATATCCTTCCAGTTTTAATAATGCATTGGACAGTTCTTAATCAAATTTTAGTAGTTTCTACAATCTCTTTAGATGTTTTCTCTGCTTGATGCATGCCAATGATTTGACCCTTCTCAAACATCTTTTCCACGACGACGGGACACCTTAAATATTTTGTTTATTTAAGGTGTTAGGGTGTACACAACTGTTCAGTCCCAGTCCCTTGAGTTCCCTTCACATTGTATGTGTGGAAATGCTCTTACTTTCACTGTTAAACATAGCCCTGAGTTCTACTGTTGTTTTTCTTCGATTTGATTTCACCAAACGTTTAAGTGAAGTGATCGTGGGATCACGATCAATCAGGATTTTTTTCCAACCACATTTCTTCCTCAAAGACAATGGTTCCCCACTATCCTTCCAGTTTTTAATAATGCGTTGGGCAGTTCTTGACCCAGCTTTAGTAGTTTCTACAATCTCCTTCTTGATGCATGCCAATGCTTTGACCCTTCTCAAACAGACTAACAACTTTTCCACGACCACGGGATGTGTCTTTAGACATGGTTAAGAAATGGTTTAAGAAATGAGAAGCTACTCATTGCATCAACTGGGGTTAAATAACTTGTTGCCAGCTGAAAGATAATCACCCATGCAGTAATTATCCAATAGGAGGCTCCTACCTATTTGCATAGTTAAATCCAGGTGGCGACTGTTTTTTTGGCCAGGCAGTGTATACATATACATGCATATATACATACCCACATAAATGTACACACATATATCCCTGTAAATATAGTGAATATAAATATGTATGGTATAGAACACATTATTCAGACGAGTAAACATGCCCATTACTGATCGAGAGATTGTTGGCCCATCCGTCAAAGCCTTTTACTACACATATAGGTCGACAAACCCTCTGTGATGTCAACAATAGGATTTTTGTAGAGCGGTTTTGAAGCTCATCGGGGTAGCTTTGGCGGCCATCTTGGCGGTTACCGTCTCCGCCTAACTCTCGGCTAAAAAAGACGGAGAGGTGACACAGAGACAGACAGCTAGCAACCCATGAGGTGGCCATGACCTAATTAATGATATAATAATTACAGTTGTATTGAATGCACATATTAGCTGTAGAGTACCGAGCTCTAAACATGTTTATTTGAGTTGTAAAGTTGAATATTTTAAAGGAATTGACTCACTTTTCGAGTCAGCCTCTAGTGGCCATCCAGGGAACTGCTTCATTTTTTCAGATTTCAATTTGCTGCTTGCACAAAAATCCTCACGTTTGAGAAGCTGAATGAAACTTCAAAAAGAAAAGTGTTGTTTAATCGATTCATCTAATTAATCTTTTTAATTTATATATATATAATTTATTATATAATAATTTCTCTCTCTGTTGTGAACTGATTATGCTCTAGCAAAGATCTGTCGGGCTCATATACATCACCTAAACGCGGTAGAGCTGAAGTTGTTTACAACAAAATGGCTCTAAATGGTTGTAAGACCAATAATTTCGGCTTGTTGAAACACGGCCCATAATGAAATCCAATTGGTATGTTGCCTACGCCACCTACCATGTATTAATATTATCAATCTATAATTTTATTTGGCCTAAATATGTAGACCAAAGACCAGCTAACAAGTGTTATCCATCAAATGACTTACAGTTAATCAAACTGAGCCACATATTTACACTTCAGGGCGCAAAATCACACCATTTTCAGGTATTAATGAACACTGGTGTTTGTATTTTACAAGTCTTCATACTGTTAAACAATATTCGTACTGACAGATCATGTCTTGGCAGGTCTGAACACAGTCGCCCACCCACTTACAAATTTCCTCTTACAGCAGTTTTATCTTCCTGTTTTACTCATCTTGTTGTGGGTGAGTTGTGCCAGAATGCCGTTTGAGTCACCCATCAGCTCCCCCCCGGGCATGTTACCACGTTGGAACAATGACAACAAAATGAGGGGTTGTAACACCTGCCCCTGCCAAAAAAATCTGTGAAGTTAGAGTTGCTGTAATTATACAAAGGTTTAAATTTCAAAACAGAGCACGGGATTGTAAAGAATCTCCAAATACAGTCTGCGCCAGCTGACTTCTGCTGCAGAAGTAAATTAAAGATTACTTTAGATTGACGATGATGAGTGGTCTGCATTGACATAATGTGACTGGAGACGCAGCAGTTTTCTTGTTTAATTTTCCAGTGGTGTAACTTATCACCACCAGATCACGACATCTTGAAGTTTGGGTTTTTTTTCTCCCCCTCTCGTGTTCTCGGACCCCCCTCCTTCTGGAAGTCTGCTGCTCGTACTGTAGTGTGGCTTCTGAACAGGAGATGGTGCCAAACTTGACATGGGTCAGCTCTTTTTTTTTTTTTTTTTTTTTACATATATGTGTCAAAACTGGCTTCATATTAAAAACTTGGCAAATATAAATACAGAAAAAATAGTTCAGCCTTGCTCGGTGCATCACACAAGGAAAGTTGAAGTTCAGTTGTGGCTGGTGTCACTGAAAAATGCATTTTCACAGCAGAAAATGTGACTTCGATCCAAAGAAACTGTTCTTTTCATTGTTATTTAATAACTTTTACTGTTTTATTACGATGCCTTACACCATGCACTATGTGGCAGCTTCATATTGTCACGTCGTGTCACTGAATTTGGGAGTATTTGCCTGTTTGATCCAGCGCTTTTAGTATTTCTTATACCTTGCACGAGCCTCCACAGTCTTGCAGTTTTGTGCCCTGACATACTTTCACAAACAGAAACTTACCTGACTCTTGTGCCTATTTATAGCCGCCGTTCATTCATAAATGTAGGCCGTGCTTGTTTTGTTTTGAGTCCTTTCCTAACGCAACACCCGCAAAGTCTAGCGTCGATATCCTGAAAGTGAATCCGAAAATGCTTCTAACTAATCTCGCTGTCCCGCTGCTCTCGTAACAAACGCGGCGGCGGCGGCGCGCTGATGAAAGTTCGCCGGCAAAGTCCTCATGTGGTCTGCTGGGCTTTAGCAAGGAGTCGTGCAAAGTAAATATATCTGTCGCCGGGGCCCGGGTTTCCGAGCACCACTGCACATCTGCCAGCGTTTTCCCAACCGGTCTGGACTTTGCTAATTGTAATCACAGTTGAATTCCACCAGACTGTAATTAGTGGGCCACTTGTTAAATATTCATGCATTAGCTAAGTGTAGCTTTGATTTCCCTTTTTCTGTCTCCCTCTCTCCCCCTCTCCCTTTCTCTCTCTCTCTCTCTCTCCCTCTCTCTCTCTCTCTCTCTCTCTCTCTCTCTCTCTCTGGCATTCAGAGCCCACGTCAGTGCCTCTCTCTCTGTGTGCGTTTGTGGCTTTCCATTCATGTATGCTTGCATGCCAGTGTCCCAGATCTTAATCAGCGGTGTTTTGCAGATGATTTAAGCTTTTATCACCTGCCCAGTGAACCTGAATGGAAGGGTCTCCCACCTCACGGCTGCGGAGGACGTTTTAAACAAGTTGTAAATCATTTAAAATGCATAATAATAGATTTTCTGTTGTTTAATGTGGTTATTTTGTCGACTTTTCATCTATTAAAAGTTGGGAAAATAATGTTCAATTTGACATTTTGCACTTTTTTCCCCACGAAGCATCCAAAACCCAAATACTCAGTCAAGAAAGATTACAAAGTTAGTTATTGAACTTGAAACTCGAGCTACATTTAATAGCTGTTCAAGTCAAATCGAGTTTGATCCATTGGGACTGCAGATGTTTGACTTTCCAGTCTTCTGCCAGCGAGTATCGGTGGCAAACCTTCATGACCCCAAAAGCAGCCTAAAGCAAAACCATAAAAATGCGTACATATCCAAAGCAGCGCTTGTTTGTGTGCGTTGGCTCGCGTGAATACCTCTTAATTCCTTCTTCCGTAAAGACTGTACGTTCACTCAAGTGAAGAAAGCCTCTCTTTTGAACGTTTCGCTCTTTGTTGCGCGGCCTCACGAGAGGGCATCGGAGGATCCTCGAAGTTTTCTCTGCGTGAATACCTTTTGTTTTTCCCCTTTTCTTTGGCAGAAACCTCCACCTGAGCCTTGCCCACGCTCAACAGGAAACTACCCTTCGCTGAAAGAGCGTCCGTAAGCCAGCCAGTCAAAACAGGCCATATTTTATTTTGTGCCGGACTGACGTTATCGTCTCCCAAGCTTTGCTCTCCTCTCGTGACGAGCCAAGCATGATGGAATCTCTATTGGTGCTGTCTTAAAGGATTAGAGCTTATTCACTGTTTTTTTCCTGACTGCACAGTTCTGAATAGGGCCCCGCTGCCACAGTGCAGGGCCGTCCTACAGAAGCCGAGGCAGAGCTGTCGATATTATCTCCTCTCTTTTTAATGCCGTTTTTCAGCCGGAGTTCGGTTTTCAGCGTCGACCCGCTCGCGTTTGCTTAGACAGCGTTCTGCCGTGCGGCTCTGTCTGAGAGAGCGTTCAAAGTGTTTCCTGTCCTGTTTGTGTTTCTGAGATGCAGTAATGAGAAGGCAGAAGGAGTGAGAGTTTTGGCTTACTCCGGCTACAGTGGCAAAAAGAAAAGTGTGTGTCTTTGCTAAGCAAGTAATGGGATACCACCTAGGGATGGATGAGCTCTGGGAAGGTGTGTGTGTGTGTGTGTGTCTGTTTGAGCACTGGGGGAGCAGGATCCCCAGGCAAGTATCAAACTTCAAGGGCTGTATTAGTGTCGGCTTACACATGTGTGCATCCGAGAAAACCGCTGAAAAAATCCTCCGATCCAACCAGAAGAAAAAAAAGAAACCTGCACGACCGGACTCTGGTTATCAAGTCACAAGAGAGTTAACCAGAAAGAACGGCTCCTCTGATGAAAAGTAGAAAAAGTGATCTTATAATAATAAGTGCTTGTTTTCACGTTACTGCTTGTAACCGAGCGCCACGAGTGTTTTTGATTCTTTCTCCGGTAGGCATTCTGCACTTCCAAACTTTTTCTGTTTTGGTGAACGAAGGCAAGAAAAAAAATAAAAAATAAAAAGGAGGATGGGAGAGGGAGGTGTGTGTGTTTGGAGGGGTGTTGGTGGTGGAGAGGAGGGAGCGAGGGAGGGATAGGGAGGAAATGAGGGCTCTTTGTGCTCTGCTACCTGGCAGACATCTCCAGCATGTGTCGTCTTGCCTCTTGGCAAGCCGAGACCACCGGCGCCCTTGGAATGCTCTCAGTTCAGGAAATCTCGTTTATTCTCATAAATGCTACTCCTAACCCCTCTCCTGCAATACTGCCGCTTGTAGAGCTTGTATATTTTTCCTCTTTTTTCTTTTTTTTTTTCCTCATCTCTGTGTGTCTTTCTTTATTGTCTTTCATTGTATTCGTTTTGGCCTCTTTCAAAGGTTTTCCGTTTTATTTATACCTCTTCTTCATGGGTGTAATTGTGTTAATAGAAGCTGTAGCAAAGGATATAACAAACACCGTGGGAGTAGAGTTTATCCTTGCAGTGATTTATCCCTGTGAGCACAATAGGTGCAAGATTGTTGCTACCGTCCAGTCAGTCATGAATGGGTCTGCCATTGTGAATATGCACATTTAGTTTTGCAGTTCCGCAGTTAGCTGCTTCTGCTAGGTGTGTGATAGTTCACAGTGATGGTAAGTTGACATCAAGCTAACAATCCATTAGCATGCTAACTGTAGCTAAATACTTGGTTAGCATGCTATAAAGCTACCATCATCTGAGTGATTCGGATAAAAAAAAAACATCAAAACACAAGTCTGGGGAGATAGCTAATTGTTTTTGCATTCCGCATCCAACTCCCTTTTATCAACATAATGTTAGCTTAGCTTAGCTTAGCTTAGCATCGCTTTTAACTGTCGGTATTGGCCCAGATTTACCAAACCGGTATGAAAGAGCTAGCGGCAAGAAGTCTGAAATAAAATGCTGCACTTGGACACACCGCAAAGACTACCGCCAACAGCCAGCTAGTACTTATGTACTACACATTCATGAGTGGAAGTAACTCCCCAAACCAGTAGGTGGCGGTAGTTTGTATTCATGATTCTTTTTCCACTAAGTTCAACAATCAATCTGAAAGAGCTCTTTCTCCAGATTGGCTCCACCCCAACTGAACATGCCGAATCGCCCAAAAAAACCCGCTCATGTGGTCCAACCAGCGCCAACAGTGCAAAAACTAGGGTCTCAGACACTTGCGAGCAACCGGCTGACCTTTGGCCTGGTTTGTCAGGGCCCACGGGGCTCCATTCTGACACTGCTACTGTGATTCATCACAACAGGGCAATGGAAAATCAAATGTGGAGTAACACTTAAGTACCAAGTGGATTAAATCGCTAAACAGTCAAGCGAATGCCATATTTCCTTTGTTACGAATAATTAAAACAACTGTCATCGTATTCACTTTCCAGAATTATAAAATCCCATCTCAGAGGCTTTTACACCACACTGCAGTGTTTTGGCAACTGATGCGCCTAATGGAGTTAAGCCTAATGGCCTTCCTGGATTGTGTTCCACGTCTCGCTGATACCTTCAACAAAACGCCCACATCTAAACGCAACCCGCGGAATACACGGGGAGGTGACGAGGTTTGGGGAAGTTCGGATTTTGAGAAACATGAACTAGACTGTGCTAACATCAATATGATTTAATCTTTGAAACCCACTGACACACACCGCGGTCTGATTAATAGGTGAATGTATGTGCCAGCTGGAAGGAGATTAGCCAGCCTGCTCCGTCTTTCTCTAGTCTGTGTAGAAATCATGGAGTAGGAAGGAGTCATCATTCACCACCGTCAGGATACAGTCGGAGCCACATACAAAATAGAAGCTGGTAGGGGGCCAACTGGGGGTTGCAACAAATAATACCCCCTTTGTATGTTCCAAATATCCCCTGCTGAAGCCCCCTGAGCCTGGCTCTCTGCTCCGGGGATCCCAACACCACATTAGGAGCTGCTTACAAGTTGATAAGGTGTAAGACAGGAGGAGGAGGAGGAGGAGGAGGAGGAGGAGGAGGAGGAGGAGGAGGAGGAGGAGGGGGATCGGTTAATGTCGCAAAGGGAGCTACAGCATGTCGCGTTTTTTTTTTTTTCTTGTGATAAAAAGCAGGTTTGTGCTTTTTTTTTTTTTTTCGCTTCGCCTCAAAAGGTCCAGTGCCACGTTTGGAGAATAGCTCCACAAATGGGCTATTATTTGCAGCGCTCATTTCAGAGGCTCACTGGACAGGCCGAGGGAGTAACGGTATCCCAATGTATATCCTCTGTCGGCTTCAGCCGTCTCCGTCGAGATTAAGTTACCCATTGTAGCTGAAATGAAATCAATCCCTTCAGGTCCTTCTGTGAGGACGACCATTTGGCTGTCAGAGCGGGAGTTGTATTTCCATGTACGGGATATATATTTATATACACACACACACATAGCAATGTTGGTTAAGCCTGTGGTTACGTAGATTGGATAGTATAAGGCATTTAGTGTCTTTTTTGTTGAAGAGAAGTTAACATTGGGTTATGGTTATTGTTAAATGACCTTAGTGTTTATTACTCTAAGGACATAATTCTTTAGATTATCACAGAACAGTGGAATGAAACAATCCCTTCATGTATTTATCAAACCCTAAAGTGACATCCTCAAATGACTTGACCAAATATATCTAAAACAAAATCATACAAAACACCAAAGTGTTCCCATCAGGAGGCAAACAAACGTTTGGCATTTTGCTTGATGAGTTACTTAAGCATTTGACCAACTGCACAGTTTACTGTTGTTCTTGTTAAGTGTCCTGTTGACGAATCATTTCAGCGCCGGTTAGAACACTTTGCAAAATGCGAAACTGTCTTTAGCCGCTCCACATGTGCCGATTCCGCTCGAGCTGGCAACTTTGCACAACTCTGGTTTCCCCAAATGTAAGCAATGTGGCGACGATTGCGAAGATGTTTATCCTTTGTTTGTTTGGGAAATTGGGGCCGCTTTAACTGTAGACGGTGCCAGTGACCATACCCGACATCAATAGTCGTTGGCGCTGCATTCAATCCTGCTAAATCCTTCTGGCTTGTGTCTCTGCTTGTCCTGTCTTTGCTTCCTCCCTTCCAAGGCGCAGCATTAAAAGATGAGTGGACCGGCCCGTCTCTTTTTGCGAGCTAACAATGGGTGGGTTGATGGTTACAATACGTCTGACCCCTGAGGTCAGGTGGAGGGACACAACAATAAAGTGAGACAGAAACATGTCTGAGGTCTTTGAGGCCTTGTGTCCCCGCAGCAAGGACTTGGCAGATGTGTCGGAAAGAGGATGACGGCGGGGTGTCACCTCGTTTCCTCTCTCACAGGCTCTGCTTGATGAATGGCCGTGTGAAAGACTGGCCGTTTCTTGGGTTTGGGATTGAACCTTGGTGTGTTTTTGTGTGTGTGAAAGTGTTGCAGAAAAGGGCACCGGTACGTCTTTTGCTTCCCACCTTGTCATCTCTGGAGTAATTTATGGCTTTAGGAAGTCCCCAGAAGCGCTATGCCCCAACAAACCTTGACTTGGGTCGGCAAATTGAGCAGAATGTCACGCCCACAAAACGCTCTCATGTATTTCTTGTGTCAAAGGGCCGTGGGGAGGTCCCATCCTAAATCCCGTTGCCTGAGAAATGAAAGAATTTCAGAGGTTGTCCACCGTCCTCCAGGCCAGACCCCAGAACTAATCTCTTTCATCTCCTCTTCTTGCTGGCCGGGGGGGTAGGGGGAGGTAGGTGGGTTGGGATCAGGAGATGCTACCCTCACTTCCACCTCCTCGTCCTCTTCCTCCCCCTTTTGGGATCTTTGCTCCTGCTGAGCCGATTGCCTCAGGGAGATGTGGCTGAGCCTCACTCTCGCCCTTCCCTCCTTTTGCTGTCTAACGGATCCCTCTGCACCGCTTCCCCGACTCCCTCCCTCCCTCCCGCTCTCCTCTAAGCCTTACCCCTTGTTCCCTCTCCTCCCCTCCTCACCCTCCCTGGGCCTCTGAGCTGGACTGCCTTCCCTTTGGCTTTCCCCTCTTCCTTCCTTCCTCAGTTCGTCCACTAATAGCTCCCTTGTTCCTGGCTAGTCAGGGCTGCCAGTTGAGCGGTCATTCGTGGAAGATTCATTCGCGGCACGGTAATTGTAAACAGACAGAAGAGAGAGAGGGAGAGAGGGAGAGAGGGACGTTTAAACCTACTGGTCGCAGAAAGAAAGCAGAATAGAGGAACCCTTAACTCTGTCTTCCTGGATTTCCGTCACAATCTTCCTCTCATCTCACATATCTCAATCATCTTTATTACTTTCCTGCACATCTTAACTCCTGACCCTTCCATTCTTCTTTTTTGATTTGCAGTCATAATCCAGACTTTACTTCCATCTGTTTGCGACCTGTGCCTTGTTTCACAGGGAAAAGTTGCATGGAACAATGCAACACCTTCAAAGGTTGCAAAGCACAGAGATATGGTTGCTACTTTGTCTTGCAGAAATAGGGGCGCATGATTGTAGCATTTTGCGTCTAGCTCCAGGAGAAGCACATGCACAGTCAAACAGTGAAACATGCACCGATCAGGCATAACATTATGACCACCTTCCTAATATTGTGCTTGTCTCCCTTTTGCCTCCAAAACAGCTGAATCAGAGAGTGGACATGGACCTTCTGTAGGTGTGCTGTGGTGTCTGGCAACAGGATGTTGTTAGTGGGGGGTCCTATGGGTTGAGGGGAGGGGTCCTCTGTGGATCATCCCACAGATGCTTGATCAGTATGGGATCTAGTGAATTTGGAGGCCAGGTCAACACCTTGTGCTGTTCTTCATGTTTTTTTGAGTCGTTCCTAAAGCATTTTTGTGGTTGCATCCTGCTGGGGATGGCTGCTGCCATCAAGGAGTGTCATTGCTATGGGGTGGGGGTGCCTGGTCTTGTCTGGTCTAGGTGGGTGCTACATGTCTAAGTAACATCCACACCAATGAATGCCAGGTTCAAAGGTTTTCCCAGCAGAACACTGAATCTTCACAAGATGGTCAATGTTATTCAGTTCTCCTGTAAGTGGTTTTAATGTTGTGGCTGATCAGATTTCAAATGAACAGACAGATTGACACTGAATTAGTGTAATTAGGGTCATTATTAGTGTTTTTTCTTAATCTTTTGTCCGCTTGTATGCCCAAAACCAAGCGTATGTTCAAACCCATTGGTATTTCAGGGCATTTAATGCACTAAGCACCTAAATCTGTATGGTAATTTAAAATATAGCTGCATCAGTTGATTATGATGATGTTCCTAGCAACGTACAGTATAAGTATCCAAGTGGCACAAAATATACCAAAAAGTAAAGATTAAATTACATCCCATTTTCCAGTCATTCCAATGGGTTTTGTGAATCGGCTTCAAGTTTTAACACCACTTCAGGCCTGGCCTCTTTACTGCTGCGTGGAGAATGTGATTTCTGCGCAGGTTGTGAATTTCCTCAAGTTGCCCCAGCAACAAGGGAAATGTGTTTGTTGGCTAGCAGAAACAGTAAACACAAGAGAGGATGACACGGGGAATGTGTGTGTGTGTGTGTGAGCGGGAATCCAGTAGTGCCAGGCAACCAGACCTGTCCCTGACCTCAGATGATTGCACCCTGAAGCCCGGCTGTGAGCCGTCAGCAGCCAAACAGTTGCTCCTTTCCCTCCTTTTATCTCCCTTTCCCTCTGTCCTCTGTTTTCTGATTCTGTATTCTTTCTTTTTCCTTTCCCACACTTATCTCACCAGCCTTCCCAAAGTCCAGCCGTGGGGGTTGTTTGGGAAAAAGATTTCGCTGGCGTAATCAAACATAGCGTGTTTTGGAAGCAGCCGTCCAAACCTTCTCGTATGCTCCGACGAGCGCTTGTTTTCCAGCTGTCTTCCTTCTTCTTTTCCCCCCCCATTCAAAGACAACTGAAAGATGTCCACCATTCATTCACCTGAGCCCCATTCACACACCTTGAATGGAAAGCTACATGGGAGTGTTTACTCATCTGCGCTCTGACACAAAACCATTAAAAGACCACATACCCGGCTATAAACATACCACAGTAAGCTTTAGCTTTGTGATCCTGTGTGTTTTCACTCACAGTTAGCTTTTGTTGCGTGCAATAAACATGACTCAGTTGTTAGGTCATGAGTAAACATTTGCATTCAGATAATGCACTTTCCACGAGGCATTATGAAGAGCACTCATTGCACAGGCAGAGCCTCTCCTTCTCATGAAAGAGGCATAAGAATGAAGCATATGCAGGTCTGTAGGGTAAATCCGTTTCTTTTTCTCGCTCTTCCACTCGTTCCGAGCGACTTGTGTTCACGACACAATGCGAGCTTTTTTCCTCCTGGTTTTTCCCGCAATCCATATAAATATAATTCCTTTAAAAAATAGGAAAAAACTAAAAAAAGAACGGGCTGGATGTTTTCGGCTCCCGCTGGCCCGAGCGGCCTTTGAAAACGCTCGTTCTGCGCCTTGATTACGGTGTATGGTTTCTCTCAAGACAAACACAGCGCACTAAATGCGGCACGGCCAATTGGTCCGATCCCGAATTAAGGCGGAGGGAAACGGAGAGAAACCAATTAGGAGACGGAAGCCACTAATTAAAAGCTACATGCTCTACAGATTGCATCAATTTTATTTTCTTTAGCGATGGCCGGGGCCATAATTTCAGAGCGTGCTTGTACACCAGTGCACATTCCGGGACAGCTGCCTTCTGTGTTTGGAAAGTGCTTGTGCACAGAGGCAGCACTGTCTGTCTGTCTACCCCTCTCCCTTGTTGGTAGCGAGGAGGAAAACAAAAAAAAACTGAGGAAATTTGGAAAAATCCTGGAGACTCTGCATCATCCAGAATAGACGAGAAACCATTCATTAGACGTTTTCAACAAGAGTCTGTTTGCAGAAACGTCTCCACTTCCTGGATTGGGTTCCGTGGACCGCTGCCAATACATTTTGTGTGTTGTGAATCGGAGATTGCATTATGCTCGAGCGGTTTGGGTGGTTAACCAATACGCTTGCTTTGGAAGGCTGCAGGGAAACGCTGAGCACCTGAGGAAAGCCGCAGGGCCGCTCAGAACAGTGGGCTCACAAAAGACTTGGGCCCGTATTCGGCGAACGCTTCCAGAGTAATGGTGTGCGTTTGGCAGCGTGACCCGGAGCACTTGTCTTTGTGCTGTTATTGTATTCTCTCGCCGAGGCAGATCAGAAACAGGTAACCAAGGATAACAAAGCTGCTCACATGCCCGATTAAAGCAGCTCTGTCTGTGCACATTAATGAAGATCCTGAAAGGTTTCTTCCCGGATGAAACAAAAACATTTGAAGTGTGACTTTAAAATCTTATCAGTGGACCTTTGTGTTATGTAAAGCTCAACTTCCTGATTCTATTCCTCCCTTATTGTTTTACACACGCTTATCTCGCTCCCCTTGGCAACATTTCACGTCAAGGCGTTATATAACCAGTTAACCCTTATGATAACCAAAGACACACTCTCATATTTGATAAGATCTACTTTAGGAGATAATAGTGGTTTATTCATTCTGTTGGCTGATAGGTAGTTATTACACAGTTTGAAATATGTCAGCGATAACCAGGTCACACTTACACGATCTACCATGGTGGATAAATGGAATTTTTTTTTATTTTATTTCATTATTAGCTTTGTATTCCAGTGACATTTGAAATATTTAATGCCTCAAAAATCAAAGTGATCCTATGACACCGGGGCACCAGATGCATTCGGTCGCCACACCACAAGCGCGTGTCCTGGACCCTCTTGCTTCCTTCCCAGCAGTTGCCACCGCAACGCTCCAAGGAGGATAAAGCACCCCAACCCCAACTTTTTTTTTTTTTTTCTCAAATGATGGAGAGAAAGGAGAAAAAAAAAAAGAGAGAGAGGAAATAACTTAGACCTTGTCTCTTTCCTTCCATTCCACCTAATGGTTTTTCCAGACCTCAAACGCTGACGGCTGACCTTCCCTCTCGAACTGGATTTTTTCCTGTACCCTACACCTTGGATTTCAGGAAATGTACAAAACAGGATAGCGCAGCGCAACATATTTCTTGTGTCAGTTTTCCTTCTTTCTTTTTTTTTTTTTTGTTTTAGAGACAAAAAACACTTGAGAATCCAATGACATCAGCTGCCAAGGCTGCAGTGTTTTTCCCTTTTTGTTTTCCTCTGTAGTCGTGTTTGCGTGGTATCCACATCTAAGTCTTCACGATACGATTGTTTAGTACTTTGCAAAACCTATGCAGTGACAGTTACTATACTGAACGTCGGTTTGAATCAGATCCTCAAATGTGTCTTCCATGGGCGTCACACCCGTGGGGGATGGGGGTGACGCCTATTATGCAAGCCAGGTGGCAAACAAAGTTAATGCAAAGTTTTGCAAGCATTATTCTTTTTGTTATGAATGACAAAAAAGGAAAGGCAGCAGAAGATTGACTTATTTTTCCACTCAAGTTGTCATGTAATTAGGTGAAATACAGAAACAGAAATCTGTCAATCCATAAATGCACTACTTCAATTGTATAGTCGTACATATTCTTGCATTAATGCCATGTAGGTGTTCATTTACGTAACTTAAAGCTATTTGTTGGAGCTTAAGACTTTCTTTTCAATGAAGAAAATCCCCTACATCAACTCATCCCTGTTACTGCTCTCAGAAACTAGAAAATAATAGAAATGAAGACAATGAAATGCAATAAAACTATGAAAATCTTAAATAATAAGAGGAATAAAATAATAATATACAGTACGATAAAGGCTAGGATGAAAGAATAGTTAAAACAGATTAGAACAACAAAATATATGTGAAATAATTAGTAAAAAGCAGATAAAAGAACAACAAAAGAAATGAATGTTTCCTCATCAAAATCAAGGCTGTAGAGGTTTGTTCTAAGTTTACATAAAATATTTCAACACTTCCATGTTCAGGAATATTAACATTGAGTTCTTTATGTAGGATGAGGAAGGGAAGTCCAGGCAATGCAATATTATTTGCATATCCTGATGAAGAAAATCTAGAAATGCATTGCATTAGTTTTGGAGACTGAAACAGGGGCCAAAGGCGGTTGCGGTGCTCATGTGCTACCCCTAGAACCCCCCCACTTTTAACATTGCTGCTCCACCCCTGGTGTCTTCAAATATTCTCCATGAACTGCTGAAACGGCGTTAATGCAAACGGTTTCAACACAGACAAATGTTTTAAACGTGCGAATTGCCAAATTACTGGTGAGTTCGTGGTTGGCGTTTCTTTCTTTGATTTGTTCATGACAACTTTTGAGTAGCTGACCTTCTTAGCATTTTCAAAGAGGCAAGGGCAAAAGCAAATCCAAAGCGAGTAAACAGGCCTTGTATAGAAGTTGCGTCCAAAGGAGCCGACTGCCCCCAAGTTGGATGTGATTTGCATGTTGAAACAGTCCGAGCTAACGGTCCCTGAGCCCCTCTGTAATTAGTGGCCAGAAGGCCTTATTTTCCTTTCAGGCCAGTATGGGCTTTGCCACATTGTTCAGAGTAGGGGCACCGCTGAAAGATGTAGACACACAGTTGACTGTGTCCTTTCTCCTCGGCCGTAGTCACAGTAGCCCATTGATGAGTTGCCCAGTTCAAGATCAATTTTTGGCAGTTTCCACCCTGCGGCAACCATTGGAAGAGTACCCCTCCATTTTTTTTTTTTGCATGTATAAAGCAACCCAGTCATATAATCTAGTTTTAGCATTCATTTCCCGGGCATTACAAACAGTATGCCCACCACGATAAACACTTAACGCTTTAAAAGCTGACACAAAGCGCTCCCATTCCGGTCCGCCGTTTATTTTTAGTATGAATGTGTTTATTGGCAGCAGATGGCCACTGCACCTGTCACTATTTTCGGCAGCACCATAACTGCGTCGCGTTCATACTCCGGACTCGCCCACTCTCCACGTTCCTTACCATGTTTGCTTTTCCCAATGTTTTTCCTTCTCCACAATCAAGGGGGAATTATCTGTCTTCCGGAAAAAAAGAGGCAGCCCACTAATTTTAGATTGACTTGATTGAGCCTGGAGGCCAGAGGGATCAAACCCACATCCGTTGAAAACCAGGGATGCTAATTCTAACCATAACATAGCTAACATATGTTTTGCTCTCCCCAAGTGCTGATTTGAGACCTGCTTGAAGCAGAGCTCCGGGGCTGCTGCCTTCTCCGCTGCACCCGCTGCAAAGGACCATTCTTTCTTGTGGCATGTTTTGTGGGTATTGGTCCACCATGTGTATATTTATAGAGAGCGGGTCATGACACATGTACATGGACTACTTGTTCTCTCTTAAGCTCCTTCTTCAGCGAATTGCCAAAGCTGAATGTTTTTGTAAGTGTCAGCGTAGACGTTTTAATGTAGCATAATTCATTTTCGGGGGTGCTGAATGTTAATTTAAGTGAATTTGTCAAGAGCCCTGTACAAACACCGTGGCAAATGTCAAGCAAAGAGAAGATTCTTTGTAGAAAATCTGGCTACTAACTAACCCGGGGAAGTAGACAGGAACTCCAGTAGATACTAAAAACAATATACAGTCAATCCAATTCGTACTTCAATATCCGACTGTATAACTTTAACACTAGCTGCTTTTAACGCCGATGTTTTATTGTTTAAGTGCGTAGGAAACTGGAATACTATAAAACGGCCACTCAAATCTCAGGCGGACTGAAATGAATGGATCATTAAAGCTATTTGCAACGGCTTTAGTAAGTCATTTGCTGCAGTGTGGCTTTGCACTTTTGCCCAAGTTTGTTTTTAGCTCAAAGTGCAATCAGTTTCTAGGCCAGTTTTTTACTTTTAGACCTTTAAAGACTCTCAGTCATCCCTCAAACAAGCCCAACCTTTGTTTTAGCTTTGTTATAGATTTCTGTTCGGTTAGGGTTAGGTGAAGGGTTAGGGTTAGGGTTAACTCTGTCTCTTTTCTTTTACTTTGGACTTTCTGTTTTATGGATTAGGTTTGTTTGGGTTTTTTGCTTGAATACATACTAATTAGAGTGTATCTTTTGTATTTAACATAAAAGATGAGTGAAATAGGATCATTGTGTTCAACCGAGCCAAAGAGAAGAAGGCATGCACGCTGTCCGGCACTGCTGCACGTCAAAGTCCGACACTCCAGGCATCCATCAAGCACACCAAAGCGGTCATTATTGGAGGTTTGTCACCAGCAGCGATACGAAAAAAAACGAGCATAACGAATGGTCAAACTTCATCTCTGGCGTCTTCAAAGGGAGCCCGGTAATGACAACGTTGCAAGTGGTTTAGCCCTCGGGGTCTGCTGTGGAGATGCTTAACTGTGGCTAACTACCAGACCAATTACTTACAAAGACAACCTTAGGAAGAGACACTTGATGCTGCTGCCACAGGAACAATCCCAGCTCCCTCACGTCCACCCACCCTCTCGGTCTAATAGCTCCAACCTAAACCCTGATCCGCAGTTGGCTGGAGCCCAGAGGCCGTTCTCGGCTCCAGATCTAGCTCCGTGTCGCCGCTTTTTCCTGTCGAGGCTTATTTCCATCCTTCATTCGGGAAGCTGACATTTTACAATGTGTTTATTGGAGTGGGGGACTCGATAAACACGGTTTTTCGGTGTCTTTTTTATTTTTCATGGGAAAAAAGATCGGAGGAAATTGTTGTATATGTCCTGTAAACCTCGAATGGAAAAGCTCAAGGGAAGGAAGTAGCTCTTAGGCGCAAAAAGGTTCCTTTAATGATACTTAAACATTCTATTTATGTTTTCCTGAAATGGCAAGGAGGATGTTTACCGCTAAACTCGTATTAGCTGTCAGTAAGACATGCACCAGTCTGGGCTTTTATGCTTGTATGTTTAGGGTCATGCAAACAGGAGACTTCTCAGGCGCCTGATATTTATTGTTTGCAAGGCAGCATAAAACAATGGTTGTTTGTGGATCGGCAAAGGCAGGAAGTGTACGGGATCCTTTCTGGAAAATACACATAGCCCAGTCACTTCATTAGTCTTCCCTGGTGCGGTCGTATGGGAGGGATTTAACACAATCATAGTCAATAAGGGAAGTGAACTAGCTCGCAGACTAGCGTACTATCCATCATTCTCCAAGTACGCTGCCAAATGAACAGAGTCGGTTGAGCCGGCAGTCGTGTTTCATTCGCTGAGTCCTCTGCAATCCCCCCGGCTTAGTCCCCATCTGGCCAGTGGTTCCGTGCTAAAGCTGGGAGATGAGTAGGGCCTAATTCCTACACACTAAAGCATTACCGTCTGTCCAGGGCCCACAGAGACAAGATGGTCGCCAGGTGTCTTCCTGTCTTCAAAGTGTCGGCGTCGTTAATCATGCCCCCACCCCTTCTGCGTCGCCTCACATGTGTTTTATTTTCCCGAAGCCCTTATCCCGCGTGCGCGCCCTCGCTCTTTATTTCTCGGCTCCGACCCTTTATTTTTGGACAGTCTGTCACCCAGCTGCATTTCCTGCGGGGTTTATGTACAGTTTGGGCCCGATTGGAACCACATTGGCAAACAACGTGCCATCTTAATGAAGTCACCGGGATCCAAACTGGGTGGGTGGGTGGTACGAAGGGGGGATTATTTAAGAAGCCATGCCTGCCTGTAAAGGGCCAGAGGACATTGCTAAAGCCCCCACACCCACCCGCCCTGCCCTTTAGCCCCCAGTAGACTGCTGGTTTGCTCTAATGTGGCCACTTTTATTCTCGATTCCCCTCCTCCCTGCTTCATCCTCCCCTTCAAAGGAAAATATATCTTTCATCTATCTTTGCTAATGGTATTAACACAGCTCATGCTTGTGAACACAGCCTCCTAGCTCCAAGGCCTTTTACTGCTTCAGAGAAGTCCTAGCACAACTTTTTTTTTGTGTGTGTGTGTGTGTAGGAACAGGGAGGAGTATTTACGGCTTTTAAACTCATGCCACATATTTTGGAGCAATACTGCGAAGTATGTGTCGTCTTTTAACAAACAGGAAGTTGTGACCGCAGGGTAAGACTGTAAAACCCGGTGCTTCAGTGTCTTTTTGTGTCCCTGAACAGTTTGTGATGCAGATAAATGCGAATCATCAACAAGTTTGCGTTCGGGGAGCCGTGTCTTGCTCTCTCCAGTCATAAAAGAGACGCACATCCTCTTTGCGAACTTTATGGGCTTTTGTAGTTCATGTCAAGGTTGGATCCCTCATTTGTTTCTGCTATTTTGGAAAGGCGCATTGAATTTAATTTGGCGAGTCGACTGCCAAGGCCCGGTTTCATTAACAGCGCGGAGGGTGCACTCTCGATGCCCTCGCTGACGCAAACTGAGCGAGTAAAAAAAAAAAGAGCTCTTTCCTCTGGAAAGGCACCAGGGGGACTATTTCTGTAGTTTTAAATTGTTAAAGAGGGGTTTGGGCCAGAAAAGGGGAGGGGGGATGGTGTTCAGTTGTGAGCAGCAGACTGCTTCACGTGCCAGATCTGTAATGCGTTCCTCTGAGCTGGGAGCTGGCTGAACTCTGGGCCGTGGTGCTCCGGGAGAGGAAGTCCCAAGCCTGGGGAGTTTCAGACATCCTGTTTTGGAGTGCCATTGGCCAATACCGAGGCTGTTGCACGCCACCTGCAGACCGTAGGATCACATCTGCCGGGGACAGCAGCCAGACGTCACGCACCTCCTGCACTTGGGCTCATAATACTTTGTTTCGTTATCTACCTCCCACTATGACTTTTTTAAATATTTATGTCACAATAGAGAAATTTCACTTTTCAAAACATATATATAAAGAAAATTTTAGATAAGCTTAAAAGCTTTTTCCACTCTACCTTACTTTTCAGATTTTTGGAGTGGCTTTATATTTCATTATATCATTTTGAAGGAATGCGTCTTTGAAATTGCTTCCTTAAAAATAGACCTGGCAAGAAATAGAGGACTTGACCAGAAATATCTGTCGTACCATTATTTACTTTATGTTCTGACAAATCCATTTGCGTAAAAGCTAGATTGGCCATCTCGTGGTGCCGTAACCAAAACATGCGTCTTTCGTCCCTATTCAGCATCTTGCTTGTGACCTTCAGTGCCGTAACACCATGTCCATGGTCTCTGACCAGCTGGCGCTCTTTTTTTTCTCGGAGTCCCCCCTGGAGCCGATAGGGGAGGAAGTTCGGTGGAGATATCGCTCCCTTGATTGTTGCTATTTAGGACAACAGGAAAAGGTTTGTGTCTGTCTCGACCCCCCGTGGCCCCCCCAGTCCCCACCCCCACCCCTCCTTCCTTGATTGGCCTGGTCTGTTTATTCAGAGTCATTCTCAACAGTCCAGCTGCGTTTTAGTCTTCGCTGTCCAAATGGCCACCATGTGACCCTTTTTTCAGTGGGGCTTTTCCTTGACTCTGGTCTCTGTTGTGGTTGCGTTATTATGTGGACAATAGATGCAGCATGTTGTCATGTTACACCTGTCTCTTCAAGTTTTTTTTATTAGGCATGTAGGCATTTGCTCAAACAAGAGTGTGACTCATCAGGACTGTTGCTTGACTTAATGTGAAGTGACAAAGCTAAAAGAAGGGCAACTGCTTCTGGTTTCTGGAAGACATTTCACCACTCGTCCAAGTGGCTTCTTCAGTTCTGTCTCGACCACTTCACACTAAACTGTGGGAACTTCTTCAACAAACCGCAAGCTTTGATTAAGATCGGCCTGTTCAATCAAACTGTATTGCCCTCAATCCAATACCATTCTTTTAATACTGAGTATTGATTGGCTGGCTGATCTGAGTCCCGATCCGATCTTAAATACACAAATGTCACCCTTTGGAGGTTCATAAAGGGGTTTTCTTGTCTTACTTGTGTTCTCCTTGATCATGGGTGCACTGTGCGACTGTAGTGTTGAGAGGGTAGCACGTACCTTTGCTCCGGAAGCTTCGACAGAGGACGAAAACACGTTCTCTACTACAGATATGGGCTCCGTAAACCCTCTTTGCTCCATGACTCTGTCTAGAGGAGACTTTTCTCTTCTTTTAAACGCAGCGTTCAGTGTTTGTTGTTGTTGAATCAAGTTGGTAGTAATGAATGACGATCCCCTACTACCTAATTTACAAATTTCTGTCTGACTGACTTCATTTTTCCAGACTAAAAGTACGCAGCGGACATGTTTGGTTCCATGATTTTGGTTCCTCTTCTTCTTTTTCGTTTGTTTGACTGCTTTGACAGAAGCCAACTGCCATTAAAACCAAAGTGGAAGAAGACTTTTTAACTCTGCAGGGACAGTGGTTTTGGTTTATGGCAGACCGAAAATAAATAACTACCAAAGATATGGCTTGGCTGCCCGATCTTGATTATTTTAAAAATGTCTGGAGGGCCGATCGGGATGTCCTTAGCTAGCTTAGGGTCAAGATATACCATGACCTGGGTCTGGGAGACTCCCAGTCTTCACAGGAAATATAAAATTATTTGTCACACTCTGTATAATGGAGCATCTTTATTTATTTATTTTTTTTATTTTTTTTGCATTTTATCGCTTTGTTATTTGAATCTATTTTTCGTTTTTTGGGTGCAGCATGGCTCTGGTACTCTCCCACATCTAGAGTACACTACAAAAACCGTGTGGTGTCATGGGACTGTGGGATCCTCATCTGGCATCCCTTAACTGCCTTGAAAAGTCCTAAATGCTGTGGGGGCTCAACTTCTAACCCCAGGAAAACACCAATACACCCCGTAGGCCAACTTCAAAGGGCCGGCACATCAAACGAAACCAAGCGCATAGATGGTCAGCCGGGATAAAAACAAGCACGGAGCCTCCCATTTGTCAGTCCGATGACTTATGTGCGTTTTCTTCCCATTAATACCTGTGTTCTGCAGGGGTGAGCGCAGGGGTGGCGGTCAAAAACTGTAAAGGCTCGCATGCATTACAGTTAATAGCGAGCGCCGCTGGCACACGTCGCGGACTCTATTAGCTGCTGATCCGCTGTGCCAGGGCGGGAGTATGAAATGTTATGTCACGAACAGGGGCGTGCTGCCCCCTCCCCCCAAAATGAATAAAGAAAACATCTGCCTATCTGTTTTATTCTCTATCTCTTGCCCTCGTATATCTCTGTACGCCCCTCACCCCCTCTACCCTTTCCCACCGCCACCCCCCCTCTAACCCTGACGCTAGCTTGTCTGAGTGGCCTTTTGCCATGCATTCCTCCCTTCCCTGTTTGGCCTCTGTCTCAGGAAGTGGCCCAATTAGTGGATAAACACCATGGAGGAGATGGAGAGGAGGGGCTGGGGGGTTTTAGGGGGGTAGTCGTAGTGGTAGTGGCGGTGGTGGGTTGGTGGGTCGGTGGGGGCACCAATTAGGTCTCTATGGGCTCCGGGACCAGGCCCCTGCAACTGCACAGCAACTCCCACCCCCTGCGTCTATGCCAGTGTGCTGGCGGCAAAAGAGCCGGGGGAATCTGCGATGGGGGAGAAGAGGTTAGAGGTGGGGGATGCAAATGGAGGACAAAACAAATAAAGGAATAAGTAAAATTCCCGGGCTCAGTGCACATGGCGTTCGAGCGCAAAAGTCATTCCTGTTTGTTGGTCGGTGCTAATTAATGGCCGTGTGCTGGATTTGAGTTTGATATTTTAGAGTTAGATTTTATAGTTTTGAACTAAAGTCACTGAAACCGAAAGCTAGCAGAGCATCTCTCTCACACTTAGCCAAAAGTGAAATATTCTTAACCGTATCCTTTATATTTTTTCTATCTATCTATCTATCTATCTATCTGACACATTCAAACTACCTGTATGGTGACAACAGACCACATGTTGCCGCTAAAACACGAACTACTGGAAAAGCGACATGAAGTGACACATCGTCAGTTTGTGGTTAAGTTGGAATCTTTTCCGTTTTCTGTTATAGGTGGTTTTGCCTCCAGTGTCGTAGAACCGTACATGTATCTGCGGTTGAAATTATGCAGAGATTGACTGGTGCACGCTTTCTACGCGATAGCCTCGGGAGAGGGAATCTTAATCTGCAATTATTGCTGCGAATTAGGCATGTGTGTGTGATCAACTCAAAAACACATATTTTATATTTTTTTGTCAGGTTTTTTCAACATTTCTGCTCCCTGGTTGTTATTTCTGGGTACATTATGTTCATGTGTAGGAGACCTAGCTAATTAATGTACAGTGATGATATATTTGGGTGTATAGCCACGGTTCCTCCTCTCAGACTGCATTGCAGTGCGTTTTGCTGTTTGGTGAAATGTGACTTTGTGACTTGGTGTATGCACCATGGCTAACCTCAGAAAGCACTGTGTTTGACATGTGGCGCTCCCATGACCCCGAGGTAAAATCAAATCAAATCTGCTTAGCGTGCGATAACTCAACAGGTAGCGCCGGAACAGAAATGTGCAGCACATCTAATCTTTTAGGACATCAAGTTAATAAAACCTCCGTAAAGTTAACGCTGCAAATCAGAATATGCATTTAGATGAGTGTCTCGACACAGTTTCTGCCAGCTGAGCCACAAACGAAGGCGCCTTTTGTGCTTTTTCTTAAACATTTCCTGAGGTAGGCATTTGCTTTTTGGCAGTCGCATTCCTCCCCGTTCAGTCCGCTCTGTATTGTCCGATGGCATTTTAGCTTGTCTTCGCCTGCTAGCAACTGAAAACACACTACACATGTTAGTCTTCTGTCCCTTTTTTCTGCAACACTCATATTTGTTGTTGATTTGTTGTTATACTATGAATATACTATATTTTCCTGCTGTGACCAGCTTTTAACCGACTCTCCAACAGTTTACTGAGCCTCTTCCATAATGATCTGTTGACGGGAGCAATGCGATTGGTCTATATATTATTATATCTATGATATCCGTATATTGGAATTTTCACTTGATCGTGGCTAGCTTGTGCGAGTACGCACAACAATAGAGTGTTTGTTTGATTGCACATTGCGAGCGGTTAATAAAAATCCGGACTAGTCTTGTTTTATCGATCATTAGACCCTGAGGGTTTCTTATTCTTACTGAGTGATTTATGTGAAATAACGAAACCATAAATGCCAGAAGAAACCTCCTGCCTGTTTCCAATCGAAATCAACTTGTCTGAATGTGCCCTAAAATAAATGCAATGGCAGTTTGCTGCCCTATATTTAAAAATAAAAGAGACTTAATTCAACAAAATGCTTAAAGTTTATTTTCACTAAATTTAAGATTCTCACTTGACTTGTCCGCTGTTTTTCACTTCGTTGCTCCGGATGAATGAGATGCCCTCCGGTTATCTTACGTTATGACACAGCCTCATTCTGAGGACATAGATGAGTTTGACATTTTACAAAAAACTGTTCCATCATTCTTGGAACAGCAGTGGCAGGTTGTTCCACTCTCCAGGACGGCCTGAAAAGGAGTTTTTTTTTTTTTGCAGCATAAACAAATTTGGCTTCCAGGAGAACAAGATCCCCATTAATGTGGATAGATCCTTGGCAGGGCAACCCTTACTGGTTTTAGAAGATTTACGTTTAAGCTGAAGCTCTGTACATTTGATAGCTCCTCTGTGAAATGTGGTCAGTTCTACACGAGCCGCTCTGAATCATATGGTACAGTGTTTTTTTTTTTTCGCCGTTGAGGCCGCGTGCCATCCGAATTGAATTAAAGCAGCACTTCTCTTGTCTGCCCTCTCTCTCTCTCTTTTACTAAACTCAGTAATTTGATTGACTGGGCTGCCCTCCAACCCCCACCCCCACCCCCACCCCCAGCCCTGCACCTTTTGCCATATTACAGTTATTTCAACTGGCAAATATGTACCCCTGCATTCCACCTCCGTCAGTGGCGGCACATGCTGCTCCACTTTCCTGAAACAGTCACTTAACCAAAGGTGCAATTACCGTCCCTATATGCCCGAGCACAGTCGGGCCGATGGTTAGATAAACAAATGTTACTCGATAGGTACAAATTATAGACGTATGGTCAAATTATAGATGCATGGACCACTTGCACTTCTCAAGGGAAGCATTTGCGAGGCAGTGTTTCAATCTGGGTTTTTTTTTGTTTTTTTTTTAATACTGATGTGCGCGCCGTTCCCAGCATGTCTGAAAATATTTGCATTCTTATTGAGATAGCAGGGAAGAGGGCCCCCGTCAGGATGCGCGTTTTTTCTTTTTTTCCTCTTTCTCCCTGGTTGGTGGCTCTGCGTTTAGGGGAGTTTGTGGAGCAGAGCAGTATACCATATGGCTGTCAGCGTGGATGAAATACTGCGAGCGGGCCCTCTGAGAAGCATGGAGATGCAGAAGATAACTGGAAAAGCAGTTTGCACGCTCCTTTTTTTTTTTTTTTTTTACCCACCGCACACCTTTGACGGAGGACTTTCTTTGCCGCGGGACAACAAAAATAAAAAAGTAATTTTGTTGTGGGAGTTGCGTGTGTGGACGGAAGCGAAAAATGTGAAATCTGCTACATAGATACAGGAGAAAATGTCTTAACCAGCACGTATTAGTATGAAATATTCACAGGTTCTGCAGTTTCTTTCCTGAATGCAGATATTAAAATCGAACAGAATTCATATTGTTGCATGGAATATGTTCACTATACTTTTATGTCTTTGAAGCTGAAATGCTTTAATGATTTGACAGGTGAACATTTCTGGAGGCTCTTGTGGCCTTCAGGGGAAGACGTAGAGACAAAGACAAATGATCTGTTTGGGGGGGTGTCAGTGAAACTAAACAACCCACAGGATATAAGACAGTAAGTATTATATTATCTAAATTGCAAGAATGCAAGGCTTGAAACAAGATCTCCCAAATTACACATCACAGTGTTTGGTACATAAATAGTCATTTCCGTACACAGACCAAAAAAAGAAAGAAGAAAAAAAAAAAAAACAACATGCCTCCCACTGAAAATGGGATTCCTTGCTGTGAAAGTCGAGCTATTTATGGTATGCACCACTTTCCACCGCTAAAATATCCGCTCCGCTCCTTTATTTTTTTTTCTCGGTCTCTTTTTACTTGACAGACAGTAAAAGCCACCTCCAGTCGAACTAGGAGCCCGGATTAAGTTTGACAGGCAAATAGCCACTCTCAAGGCCGTGATGGCTCATCTGTTGTCATAGCAGGAGTTGGATTTTCATATGCACACATGCACACTTATTGTCGTCGTCCCCTCACTGGGAGAGATTTACAGGGCCCAAAGTGCTGGAGAGTTACAGTACAGAGGGGGCCCGGCTGCGGTGAGGGGCCTCAAGACAAAGAGCGGCAGACTGGGCCCTGGGTTAGGGGGCTCTAAAAAGGTTGTAGGTTATAAATACTTGACAGTGCAGTAAAGCTGTCACAGTCTTCCTGAAGCAAGCATGCGCTCATATGCGAACACACGCAAGTGAGTGAAACCTTTGCAGTTTGTGCGCATCTGTCTGTGAAATATGGCCACGTCCTCATCTGAGTTACAGCTGTGAACAAACACAATCTACTTCAACTGGTAACACACAAATCACCGTATCGTTCGCGTCCGCACTGAATGCATCACTCAAACATTCAAAGTGATGGTTTGAAGAATGGCTGAAAGTCATAAAACAAAGGAATTCATTACTCACTAAAAGCATCCGCTGAGGTGAGGCACGCCTCGAAAACGAAGACTCACAATGAAGATTTGTTGATTGTCAAATAGCCGGAAAAGGTTGCAAAGTGATCTGGAGCTGTGTAGATGAGGTCAGCCAACTAGATGACCCCGAAATGCACGGAGGGAAGGAAGAGCCCCAGTGTAACAGCCAAAAAAACATTTGAGATGCTTAATATCTGTGTTCATGAGTGTACTAAACGCAAATCATTTAACATGCATTGTGTCTGTGAAGGTTCTCCGTCATCCAGGTCATGGTACATCCAAAAATGTTAAAGAAACTAGTATAGAACTAGTCGTGCAAGTATCTGGTCATTCCAGTGGGAACTATTTAAACCTCCACTCCCCACCAGTCCTTTAGAACTGAAGAAGCTACATATTAGGGGCTGAACTACTTCCAATTTTTTAAAGTCGACTAATTTGTGGTGAAAGTCGAGTTGGCGATGACTAGTCGATGACGTCACACATAAAAACGCAGCAGAAAGTAATGCTTTGCAACAGTGAAATCTATATTCTTGACCTGAACACATATCGTAGCGTCTCACACAAAAGAAGCTACGGAGGCTTTACTGCAACTTAAATAAAGCTTGAACACGGGCTACTGTCGGCCATAGACCACATCAACACCATAAACACTGTCAGTCTGACACTTCTAATATGTGGCTCCCAGCTCTACCATAACTTCCGTCTCTCTTGCATGGTGCATTCACTGACATCAAGGACAATAAAAAACACGCTCTACAACCACAGCAACAACATCAAAAAAATAGAACACAACATAACTGAACCGTGTATAGCAGCTAAAGGTCTTACCATAGGGTGTTTGGTGAAGTTGTTAATTGGACCGTTCCTCTGCTAGCGTTAGCGGATGCCTTTCAGTTGAGTGTGTATTGCAGTTGTACCTTTGTTGTATTTCTGGACTGACTTACATATTCTGCATGTCACGGTAGAATGGGCTTCATCTTTAGTGAAGTATTTCCACATACTTGATGAACCACTGCTAGTTTGCTGCAGCGACCCACTAGGCTCCTCACCTGTCTGCTAGGAGGCATCCATGTTGTTATTGTTGTTAGTCCAGTTGCCTTTCTTTAAAGTTTTTCGATTGAACATGCATTTTGTTATTGTGGCAGGATATATGGAGGATGTTCCTACCATGTTCTCCTAAAACCAAGAAAAACACCTCCACAAAGCTTATCGTTTGTGTCCTGCTGAAACTAAGTTGTCTTAATAGGACTATGCAGGTTTACCTATGTTGCGAAAAAGGGGCATTGCATTGTGGCCCTGGCAGAGCCATGATTGTAGGACCTCAGAGCTGCTCACACAAGACATCCTAAAAATGTGGCAGATATGAAACAGTTATTCAAGGAAGAATGGTTCAGAATTGCTCCTGGACATTGTGTAGGTCTGATCTGCAGCTAATGTAAGTGATTGTTTCAGTTTTTTAGCACCCAAGGAGGTGTGACCAACTTACAAGTGCATTTCCTTAGTCACCCCATTAGCATCACTTACAGTCAGAATAACACAATTATGAGATTAAGACCCGGGCTTGACATGATGTACGTTAAGAGAGTCTGATGCACATGTGGTGACACGTGCATCAGACTTAGCAAACAGTAGAAAATTCCTCCGCAGTTGAACATATGTTCAAGAAAGACAGTTGGGGATCTAAGATTTACACAACTCCATATTTGCTAATGGCGTCTCAGAGAGATCCACCAAGTCTGAGGCTGCAGGAGTAGTGGAGGCATAAATCATAGGTCTTCCTGCCAGGTGACTGTGGTTTGTATCCTGTAGGGTGACAATAATTTTTCCAATTGGTATGGTTTTATTTTTGGATTTAAGTTTTTATTGGCTATTAGGTTCAGGCTAAAACTGCAGGGTTAGGTTTAGGTACAGATTTTTGGGTTTTGGGTTAAAATAACCACATCTCATAAGAAGAAACTCCTCATCTCCGGAAAGGAAGCGACAGCGACGAGGGAAGCAAAGCATTTCTTGGCGTCTAGTATTACCGCTTGTGGGTTAACATTGGAGTCCAGTGCAAACACGGTGCGCCAAGGCACCAAAGCCAAAGGACACCTCGTTCATATCTGTTTGACGGCAGTGGCTTTGACAAAAAGGCAACATCTGACACCCTGGGAGTGACAGTGAGCTTAAGTAAATCAAGAACGTATCAAAGATAACAGAAGTGAGAACACACTGTAGCTACGTATAAGTGACAAATTAGATGTGGTTGATATATCTCAAACTCTCTGCAACATCAGCCTTTAAAAACATTGACATTTGGTAAAGCTTGATGAGGACACCATGCACAGGAAAAAAAAAAAAGTAGTTTTTGGGCATAAGACTTTCCAAAGGGTGAAAATTATGTACAAATGTAGTTTGTTCAGTTTTATATTGTAGTGAAAGAATACCTCAACGGTTGAACCTCTTGTGTGTCCTTTATGAGAAGACCTACATCATGTACCTGCACATGCAATCAATCATAATACACAAACCACTCCCTTACTTGACACACTCATAGACAGTTGGCCTGCATCGCCCTCTGCCCAGATCATGCAGGCTGTCTGCCACTGATGGTTCACGCTGATAGCTTTAATATCTATGCTTGGAGAACGGGTTGGGGTAGAAGGGTGGCCTAACAACAACATCCTCACCCTAACGACTCTCAGACAGACAGAGAAAGGTCTTTTTTTCCCCACCCTATAACATACTGGTACCTGTACTGAAGTGTGAAAGGAGCTTAATCATATCAAGAGCTGCTCACAGTGCTGCTGATTTCCAAGCCCTGATTTATTTCCCTTTGAAACCTCGGGAACAAAGGCCTTTTGCTCCCAAGTGTTTTGCCATGGTTTTTTTCCTCCTCGTTTTCTTTTATCGTAATTTTCACAAAAGGTGATAGGACGGGAGGAAGGGTGCCGACGAGATCATTGCCCAGCCGGTGGCTCTGTGAAGTTGTCAAGAAAGGAATAAGCCAACGGGAAATATCTTGTAGTTTATCCTGGCCTTTTTTTTATTTATTTGTATTTGCAAATGTGAACGAGCTAAGTTTTCCAGTAAATTTGACCATGCCACAACCCAAAGCTTTGGATTCCTGGTGTACTTAAAGCAAAACGTTCCAGATTGTGTAAACACCAACTTTCCATAATTTCCTCTTTTTTTTATTCCCTGAAAAAGTCAATTTCTGTGATTGGACAGGTGTGCAGAGGCGAGAAAGGAGACAGGACAAGTCAACTGTCATTATTATCACCACCTTTTATCACATCTGGGCTCTTTCTGGGATGACGAGCATTTTTCCTTTCCTTCACGTGTGGTAGTTTGGAACAGCTTTTAGCACATTTGTCTTTAGATGCAGTCGGACAACACTTAAAGTTGATCATTTTGCGTAAACATATGTATTCAATTTTGTATTGTCTCTTTAAATATATCGATTAGGCATAACATTATGACCACTGACAGGTCCAAAAGGTCCAAACGTTTTCTGCTGGGAAACTTTTGGACCTGGCATTCATTGGTGTGAATGTTACTTAGACATGTAGCACCCACCTAGACAAGACCAGGCACCCCCACCCCATAGCAATGACACTCCTTGATGGCAGCAGCCATCCCAAGCAGGATGCAGCCACAAAAATGCTTTAGGAACAACTCAAAAAAACACGTAAAACAGCACAAGGTGTTGACCTGGCCTCCAAATTCACTAGATCCCAAACTGATCAAGTATCTGTGGGATGATCCACAGAGGCCCCTCCCCTCAAAGCCCCCCCCACTAACAACAATGTGTAGCCAGACACCACAGGACACCCTGAGAAGGCCCATGTCCATTCTCTGATGAGTCCTGCACAATACTAGGAAGGTGGTCATAATGTTATGCCCGATCAGTGTATAGTGACAATATTTGGTTACCAGCCTGTCGTCTAATAAGTCCCATCCTCCCACTCTTTTAACAGTAGATGATTGTGCTCTAAAGGTCATTTGGGTGATCTGAATTTCAGATATGCCACCTAAAAAATAATAAAGTTTCCTGCCCTGTTTAAATCTACGCGCATGTTTTAGTTATGTCAGACAAAAATGCTTCCCATGTGAAAGCATCGGCAGCCAGACAAACGTCACGTCGCATTACGCCGCCGTTGCTGAGTTATCGCTGTTTTGCAAAAAGTCACACATTAGCTTCGCCAGTATTTATTTTGAAAAATCCAGAAACCCAAATGTGAGAATGCACCCGAATGCTTGATTAGGGCCCGTTTGAAAATCAAACAATGAGGACCTTGTACGAGGGCCAAAGAGCCTCTCGTGTTTTATCACCCTGATGACTGAAAACCATAACAAGATGTCAGCCAAACGCGGAAACCAAGAAGGCTCTCCGCTAATGAAACATGTGAAATACAAGGCCCGGACCCAGATATAAGCAAAGTCTTTTGTTTATTAGTTTATTTAATATAATATTTGCACGACCCTGCAGAGTTTGTGTTAAAACCCAGAGGTTATAATCCGAAGGTTATGTGAAACCCAACCAGAAGACAAAAGCAGTGTTTTAAGAATGTAAAGCTGATTCCCGGGAGTCGTGTGAGTGTCTTTTTCTTTTTTTTTTTCTTCTTTTTTTTTTTTTTATCAGATATATGACAGTCATAATAAGACACACAGAACAGAGGCTCAGCCAGACGGATGGCAGTACGGAGTGAATTCAAGGTGAACAGTTCTGTGTTTGTTAAGCCATTAAACTGTCAGGCCGCAGCAGAGATAGAAGTCAAAGCCTCATAATTCAATCTTTTGTGCTGCCTTTAAATTGAATTTATCCCCGTGGAAAGCTTTCCTGCCTGTGCTTGCGTCGAGCAAGTCGCGGCCCCCAGAGGACACGAAATGTATTCTGGCGCGTTTCAAAAATAAAGTTGAAAACGAGTTGGACGTAGGCCACGTGGGCCTCGAAGCGTTATCTGGACACTTAGAACGAGATGCGCCAACCCCGTGGTGAAGATTGATTGACGGATAGATTAAAGATATATATGTATATGTATAAAAACTTGCTCGTCTTCGCTTTGCTTTGTCTTCGCCGTTCCTCCCTTTCATTTCTTTGTCTTATATTCACACGCGCATGCATACATGTGTGCGCTCTCGGGTAGAGAAAGAGAAAGAAGTGAGGTGTTACTGGTGGAGAGGGACATGTACATGCAGCTCCTGGTCTGAATAGCACTTCCTGGCGTGTGAAAGGCGAGCTGGGGAGGGAGGAGAGGGATGAAGGGAGTGAGTGGTGGTGGAGGTGGTGTGTACTTGTGTGTGTGTGTGTAGAGGGGGGGTACCTCCTCCTCCTCCTCCTCCTCTTCCTCCTTCCTCCTACCGCTGAAAGCCTTGTTTGCCATTCTTGCTAGTGCCTCTCTGAAAAGGGAGTCAACGGGGGGAGGAAGGGGGAAGGAGGAGTCGGAGGGGGTGGGGGAGGGGGGGGGTGAGGGGTTGGTGTGACAATGAGACAAGGAGGACCACATCCGTGTTTGCCAGGTGTTCCTTTTGTGATTCTCACCTTGCACTCAGGCATGGAGAGCGAAACAGAGAGACGCAGGGGAAGGAGTACAGCAGAAAGGAAAGGTGGAAAGAGATAGGAAGGAGTGTGTGTGGGGAGGGGTGAGGGGTGGGGGGTGGGCATGGAGGTAGGTATCGCACACATGCACATGGAGAGGCTAGGGAGGAGGGGGGGAGAGAGAGAGAGAGAAAAAAAAGCCTCATAGATCCCGCCATTCTTTCACAGAGATAATCTGCAGGAAAAGGTGCTGCAAAGACGAGGCATGTGTGCGTGCGTGCACATTCGTCTTCCTGTGGGCGTGTGCTGCCTGCCTCCTATTTATTCAGCGCAGGTTCATGGCTTTTATGCACGCCATTATGCTCCAGTGATAAAACGCTTTTCCACAGCCCATCAACAATGCCTTATCAAAGCCCTAATCGCAACCCGGACCGCAACAGCCTGCTAAACCTGAACGCACACCGACCATGTGGTGCATAATGCGCCGCGTTTCCAGTCCTTCAGAAAAACCTGCAGACCCCCCAAGTCAGCTAAAAGAAATCTGTATAGCTCTAAATGCTACTACCAAACAAAAACAAAAAAAAACTTAACTGCACTACCAGAGGACATAAATATAGATAATGGGCACAAATTAGACCGGGGACCCTCATCTGAGAAAGTTTTGCCCAGAAGATGCTTATCTCAGAGGACTTTTGCCCTCGGATTTTAGTTGAAATTGCGAGCAGATGGCAGGCAGCAAAGAAGTTGTGCTTTTATTGTGATTGATGCACTGTAGCTCCGTTCTCACCAGCTTGAAGAGGAATTGTTTGGGGCGATTTTAGTAATGCAGGGTCATAGAGGTACCCTATTGTCCAAATTGGGGTTTCTCAAAGGTCTCCGAAAACTTGCTGTCTAACATTCGCTTAAGTCGGGAAGATACTGCCGTTTGTTGACCAAAACCCGGAACCAGATGTCTCTATTCCCCAAAGTATATAATGGAAGTTTGTCTAGAAATGAATAGTATAACTGGTAAATTTTATTTGCAGTCCAGCTGTTATCATTCCTAGTGAATGAAAGCTCTCATTTTCAGTGAAGTACAGTTGGTCTGTTCAGAAAGTTACTTTGAATGCCCACTTACAGGAATAAGTACCTTCCAATGATACCCTAGGTGGAGGAGCAGAGGCTTGTTGTTGGAAAGCCGGTGACTTTCAGTTTGTGGTTTGTTAGTTTTGAGATTAAGCAGCTGACAGCATGCGAATAGACCAGTTTATCTATCTTTAGAAACTGAGGGTTGTTGTTTTCTTGCCAAAGGGAATCACCTAGATCCGGAGTTGTTACACAACCAGAGGTGCGGTTAGTTTATGGATTTATGAGCAGAGCAAAATGAAAGAAGTCGGGAGAAAGTCTACTCTTTGTACGGCTACTTGTTTTGCACCAGTCGGATGCACAGGTGAAGGGAAGGCTCTTCTCTTGGTGTCTGAGAGCTCGGTGTTTGATGGTCTCTCTTCCGTCGTGGCGTCGTACTGTAACTCTTGGGTGTGCTCCGTTTTCAGTACGTGCCAGCTACACTTTCTCAACATGGACTTTGTTCTTCTCTGCCTTTTAAAAGTTTGCACATAATTTGTCTTCGAGGATTGCGAGTGTAAAGATTATTTATGATTCTGGTGAGGAAACACTTGATTTCCAGCGTCAGAGAACTTACAAACCCAACATAAAGCCTTGCAGTTCAACTAATAAAAACAAAGCAAAGGAAAAACAAATGTAATTACAGTCGCACGGCCCAAGTATAGCAGCCTTAAGATTACCCCTCGTTCTTAACCACTGTGACTAAGTCTGAATGTGTCCGCAGCACCATTCATGTCTAGTAGTCCTGGAGAGCATGATTCAATTACCGGCAGCTTACTGTAAGACAAATACAGAAATAGACTGGTGGGTGGTGTTGTATTTCACTCCGTGTACCCAAGGTCAGGAGACTGTAAAATAATATCCCCTTGTAAAAGGAAGGATGTATGTCTCTGCAAACAGGGCGTTGCTGAGTTGACTGAATAGATAGGACTGCATATGATGCAATTATTACTTTGAGATCTTTAAATGCCTCCTGTCGATGGGACAGCTCTGTTTGATTGATGGGTTTTTATGTCGGCATCGTGAGGCGGCCAGCCCACATAAGCCCACAAAACATCCATACATTATGTGTTGCAATGTTCCTGAACTCTCTCTGGTGGTACACAGAGTCAGCCGATGTGGTTCCCAGGCTGCACTCATGGAACAAGTGTTATCTTGTTCCCTGCATTTGAATGTGGAACGTGAACACCAGCTGCAGTCACAGTTAAGGCCTTAATACTAGCAGTGAAATGGCTAGGGTATTGTCCGTATTGCTACCAGTGAAACTATATTTAATATTTTGCGAAAACGTCGGAAGAGGAGCCAAGTTTCTCTGCGTTTAAAAAATATCGTCAGACATGAGCAAAATTTGGTTTTTATTTCATATCTGATTAAATAATGAGTCAACAACAGAGTCTTACTGTGTATTTTGTGCCAACTTTCGGTAATAATTTCTTGAGTCTATATGTTACAGTACACAGAAACACAACAAAGTGTTAAGGAACCATTTACATTCACTAAATCTTAGTTTGATGTCCGTCCTTTTTCAACCTGACAGTTTTGATCCCAAGCGGAAGCATCATGGGCTGAAAAGTAATTCCAGTAATGAAGTGCCAAAAACTGCTGTTCCCCAAATGGCCACTTGAGGCTGGTTCTGAACGCAAGTGTTTAAAATGTTAAAACTTTACAGCAGAAATAGACATGTTTAAAGTTATATAATATATGTATTATAAGTGGTGTCGGGCAGTCGAGTGACAGGTGGGTGCCCTCACAAATTTATTTTTTATTCTTGTTTTCTTCACTTTTGAACTAGCCAGGAGTTAAAGGGGAACTGCTGTTTTTTGCAACCCGGACCTTATTTCTAGCATAAAATACAATTGTTTGCTCACCCATATAACTTTTGTGTCATTTGCACTCATTCAGGAGATAATTAGATCAGCGTATATCCATATAGTGGGAGTGACTGGGGCACCGAGACGCAGCCTCTAAATAACGCATTATCTGCAGCGAAACTCGTTCATTTCGCCAATATTTTGTTATGATATGCTAATGCTATTCCCTGTTAAGTCCGGAGTTGCCTGTTATCATCATCCGGGGTACCAAATTACAGGTAAACAAGCCGACCGTCGCAGGTGCACGTGCCGCTCAGAGATGACATCATCCAGACCCTGGATGATGATAATAGGTTAGGATTTAACGGGGAATAGCACTAGCATATCATAACAAAATATTGGCGAAATGAACAAGTTTCACGGCAGATAATGCGTTATATAGAGGCTGTGTCTCGGTGCCCCATTCACTCCCACTATATGGATATTCGCTGATCTAATTATCTCCTGAATGAGTGCAAATGACACAAAAGTTGTATGGGTGAGTAAACAATTGCATTTTATGCTAGAAATAAGGTCCAGGTTGTAAAAAACAGTAGTTCCCCTTAAATGGCAGGAAAAAATGGCGACAGCGGGAGACGCCACGCTAAGCTTCAAAACAGATCTTTCTGGAAACCTAAGGGTGACGTTACGGATGGCTACTCCATCCTTACATCCAGTCTGTGGAGTTAACAGGGCAGATAATTGTAATCAAATGCGAACTTGCGCCACGACTAATTTGTCCAACACTCGTGAAAAGACATTTTCACCGAACCCCTTTCATTGAATATTTAAAATATTAGAAGTAGCCATGAGTTAGTTGAGGCACTGTCTAGATGGAAACCACCAGTGACACCACGCTGAGCTTCTAAACTGATCTTCTGATATTCTTTGGGTGGTGTCGCTTTGGACTGGTTTGTCCATCTTTATAAACAGTCAGTGGGTTAATTTCACAAAATGCGCCTCCACCAATCCTTTGACATGGCCGTAAGTAGATATCTGTTTAAACATGAGGGTTAAAAATGGAACGCTTCCAGCTGCAGCGTGGTTGAAACCGATGTTGTCTTTGCCATAACAGCTTGAAGTCCTTTTTTTTTTTTCATGGATAATTGTAAGGAATGTTCACTTGAGTTGGGCTATCAGTTGTCTGCATTGATTAGCCTTTGCATTCAGTACGTGCAGTATATCCATAGCCGTGATGCTGTGATGGCCCCTGACCCTCCGGATAAACCCCCCTATCGAATCACTTCGCCCCCGAATGAAAGATGCCTAAGCCGCCTCAGTCCGGTGACCTTGTGGCTGCAGTGTGTTATGTGGCTCATGGCGCTGACCTGTCACTCCATATCCATTTCCAGCATCCAATCTCATCCGCGAAAGGCACCGCTCGCCCCCTGCCCCGAGTCGTCGCCATGGAGACAGCCAGTCTGACCTGGAATGCCGTTGTTCAGCACTACTGCGGATTTCACTCCTTTTTTTTTTTTCGGAAGAGCTGAAAGTATCAATTAAGGCAGTACCAGCCCCCTCATGCACAGACTCACCTCATCCCCCCCCCCCCCCCCCCCCCCCCCCTCCAGTCACATAACTCAAGCAATCGGAACTCAAGAGGACACCAATTTGACCAGATTCCACTTTCTCAAATTGCAGGAAAATACACTTAACTGATGGGCCCTCCTGACTTGAGAGGGGCCATTGTTGTGTGCCTCGACCAACCCACCCCCCTCCCCTCACCCCACTCCTCCCCTCACCTTCCTCTGGCCTGTCTCCCCTCCGTGTCGCATAACAAGCTAAGAGCACACCTTTCTTTCCACCAGGCCAGCAGGCCCTCAACAGGCGATCCTTTGACGAGCCCGGAGCCTCTCTGGGCATCTGAAGGGCCATTCTCCAGGGTCAGGGACCACAAGGGAAAGTGTGTAAATGATACCTGATGGCATGTAAATAGACCATTTGAAAGGTAGACGTACCTGTCAACACTACAGGACAACTGCATTGTGCGAGGTAAATTAACTCGGACGATAGTAGGAACTCCATGGCGGATGAGCTCCCCTCTGCAGCACATGGTCCAAACCAAGGACTTACCTTTATGGACATTGTACTCAAGTGATTACCTACTTTTTCCACCTGGCTAAGTGGAAAATGTCTTGAAATCAGATGTAGCCAATAAGGATTTTGGCATATTAGCCAACATATGAATCTTTTATCAATTCGTGCAAAGGGGAAACTAAACTTAGGTTTCAGCGAACCCGGCGATAATTAATAAGTGCGCGATTCTAACGCAACCGTACCCCACAATTACGCCGCTGGCTGGCCCCCTGTGTGTTTACCTGAGGTGATTCACAGAGCCGCGCTGTGAAACCGTGCCAGCGCATCCAGAAAAACCTTTTGTGGGGCGCGCGCAACCGCGTGCGTAGTCACGGTTTCGCCCCGGCTTTCAATCTCTCCATCATCACCGGGAGACATTCCTCAACGCGCCGAGGAGGAAGCGCGGTGTGTAATTTGCGCTGTCTGAGGGAATTATTCAAGCTCGGCTCAGCTGCTGCAAATCTGATGGGAAGTTCCTAAAAAAAAAAAGGTCGGCGAGTTAGGAAAAGAGGTCAACGATCGCCACATAAATCACCTTACTATGGCAAAAGATTGCCCAGAAGCAGATGTGTCTTTGGCACTTGGCACAAGAGTGCTATACCGGATCAGAAAAAAAAAGAAGGCCCAACCCTCAGACCATAAACATGTCCTTCCTCAACCCCACATCGGAGGCTACAGCAGCTCAGCGTGCCTCCCTCCCTCCCTCCCTCCTTACCTCCCTCCAGCCTCCTTCATTCTCTCTGTTTCAACACATCCCTCTCTCGACTTCCTTCCTGCCCCACCCATTGAATTTTAATACCTGCCTGTCATGTTTTCTTCTCCCCCCCACCCTACCCCACCCCACCCCAGCCCCCCACCCCCTCCTTCACCAGACCCTTGCTGCGTATCTAGTAATTACCAGAGCACGGAGAAAACCCTTTCATTTAAAGGATTGGCAATTATCTCAGTGGAACACAATAAAATGGCTTCCCCTCAAGAGGAAGGGGAAGTTTGAGCTGCGGTACGCCGCTGCATGTCGCACCGCCTCGCTCTTGAAGTGGGAGCAGAGGTGGAGGTCCTGTAGGAGGTGTATCCCCCCCACCCCACCCCTTACCCCGTCTCCTCCAGCTCAGATATTTAGTAATCAAAGAGGAGGCTGGGGAAACAACGCGGGTCTAGCGGTGCGGCTTTATTGCCAGAGATTTGTTCCTTCTTGTTGTGAACTCGGCGCGCTTAAAATATGAACTCGGTTCGGATTGAAAAGGAGGCTAACCAGCTTTGATTTAGAGCCTCAGCCTCCTGCTCACCTCCGGGGGAATCTATAAACTTGTTCAAACCGTTGTAAATAACACTTTTATGGTACTTCGGGGACAGTTTGATCCTAACACCTCATCGGGACCAACACCGCCGCTGCCGTCGGTTTTGGGCCCGTTTTCAGAGCGGCAGCAAATGATACTGTGACGAAGCACACAAAAATGTAAATGAGCATAAAGCTGCAAAATCGGGGTATTTGGGAACGTGTGGAAAAGGGAGACTGTTGAATTTGGCAGAGGGAGCCGTCTGTAGTGTTTCAGGCTGTGAAAATGTAGAACGTGTTGAACTAGATTCACGGAAGACACGCTAAAAATAAAAAAATGTGATCTCTAATCCAGATGTGATACGTCAGCAGGTCTGCATTGATAAGGATTGATCATATTAAGAGACAGGAAGCCAACCTGAGCGTTTTAAGACAGCAGTGCACTCGTACAACTTTTGTTTCCGTCCCAGTGTCAACACTTTATGAATCCGATGCCACATCTGCGCGTTTCACAGTGCTCGCTGAGGAGGTTTTTATGAAAGGTAACATGAGGCCAGCTACTGCTGTGCCACTAAAAAATGGACTTGGCGGCATGCCCTGGCTGAGTAAATGTAAGGGGTGGCAGAGGCCATTCATTTTTATTACACTGACATGGATCGGTCAGGTTAAAGCCAACACCGGGTCCACACGAAACGCTGACAAACAGCAGTATCTCCAGAAATACTGGAAATGTTGCAATTGAAATGCTTTGTTGGCCTTTCGATTGGTTGCTAGCCCACCAACCAGAGGCCTCCTAACGCTTCTTAACATACCTAAGCTCTTTTCGTCAACACATCGAAATTTGGAGCGAGAAGCGGACGAAAAAAATGGTTAGAGGGTGTGCGTGGGATTCTTGTCACAGTATCCAGAACGCAATCCTCAAGTGGTTTTTACTCCTTGCAACCAAACTGAAACTTTAGATTGAGGAATTTCACCACTGGATTCAGTTGTGTGGACGACCCCACCGGCAGTTCAGTGTTCAAGAGAACCGCTAGTCACCAGAGTTTAAACGTCTCCCTACTTAATATTTATCCAAGAGCATAATTGGCGCTAAAGCACCAGTACAAGAACTGCAGATTCAATCCAATATCTATCATCTAGGACAGGGGTCTTCAACGTTTTCCAGGCCAAGGACCCCCAAACTGATGGAGAGATGGAACGGGGACCCCCTACTTATTTATATGTGTATTTAAAGACATTTAAATTTGTGGAAAAAATTGCAGGGGGGAATTTAAAAACAATGTCTAATCAACCAAAACTTTCGCGACCCCTCTGCAGTACCTCCGCAGAGGTTGAAGACCTCTGATCTAGGAGAAAGGATAAGAGTGGTAAATATTCTTTGCAGCAGGAACATATTAAAATACTGTTTTCCAACTTATCCCATTGTGCATTGCTGTGACAGTGTCGTTGGCCTTCACTTCCATAGACGGCAAATGAGGCTTCTGTCTTTTTTCCTCATGGATTGGTAGCAGTTAGCATTTCTAGATGTAGCTGTGAATATCACATCATGTACATAATCCTCCACAGCATATTTAGACATCCGTGTTGTCAACATTCAGAAGATATCCGAGACCCCCGGCTCCAGAAATGTTGGCAAACAGCGTCTGGAGGCGACTTGGACGCGAGACGGCTAACGTCAGCAACTGCGCTAATGTTAGCAACCGTGCTAATGCTGGCAGATGTGTGGAAAATTGCAATTTGCCGTCGTAATTACAAGTTTTAATGCTAACTAAGTCTACAGCTTCTCACTGCTTTTCTATGGGAATGGGCCCTCTCGTTGCTCTTATTCGTCTAACCTAGCAACAGTGACACTGTAAAGCAGGACTTACATTTTTTTTTGTTTGGAAGCAGTTTGAGTTTCTTTGGTGTAAAGTTAAAGATCCTGTTCAAAACTACTGAATCTGAGCAGGAAAACACATTTTCTTCTTATGTGTTTTGCTCCCCCCTGCCTCACCTGCGCAACAAAGGTGTGTTGGTGAACTTTTTCTTGTTGACGATGGAGACCGACTTGTTGGCCGCAGCCGGCGGCGTTTTGTTTTCTCGGTGACCGGTGTTAAGTTCCTGCCTCTGTGTCTCCTCAGCATTGAACTCGCTTTATGTTTTCACAAGCGCCTCAGCGCTGCTTCTGCCCGCCTCGCAGCCCCACCTGTCGTTTTTGCCGCCGGGCTCCGAGAGAGAGGCAAAGTTTGGCTGGAACAGCTGGTTGCCTTGGCAACACTTTGTGCCACAGCAGCGGATTGGAACAGGAACTGGCCTATCCATGTCAGTCTGCAGGCAGGATCTGGGCCATGCCTTGTGTTAACAGATTATCTGATTTCCATTCAGACGGCTCGGGTATCGGCCCCACTCCTCCGTTCTCTGGAAAAGCGACCCCGGCCAGCCTCTTTCTGAAAGCCCCCAGAGCCCTCCTCTCTTCTCCCATTTCCTGTCTTAATTACGCACTCCTTTGTGCCGTTGTTTTTTTTTTTCCTCCTCCTTCCCTCCTCCTCTCCTGCCTCCCCTTCTTCTCCTCTTGATCCCTCATCCCCTCCCTTCTCACTGTCTGTCTCTCACTCTCTTTTTTTGTGAAGAGATGAGGACCAAGATTTTGAAGTTTGAAGTCTGTTACAGGGACTGTCCTTGGCTCTCCCCCGCCACCGCCACCACCTCCCACAACTCAGCTCCCCTTCTCCCTTCCATCGTCTCTCCACCTGAAAGGGAATACTGTGTTTTCGATGCATAAAAGGCTTGGCGCTGTCAACAGGATGAATCCACCAGGGCCCATGGAAAACATACTCAGGGCTGCAGCTACAGTTTCTGAAAGGGAAGAGAGGAGGGGGAAAGAGGAAGGTGGATGGGTGAGTGAGGGAGGCAGCTGGAAGGGATTACTGTGCAGTTTCATAGGCAGCACAATTACAAACATACCAAGTGTTAACTTGGCTGTGTAGCATAACACCAATGATGATGCTTTGGCTCGGGAATTGGGACAAGCCTTTTAATTTACCGTCTTAATGTTTTCGGTGTTTGTGAGCGCCGCGCGTGTTCGAGAAGGCGCTTACACACGAGCCTCGAGTCCGTTCACAGGTGAATTAAAAGCTCATTGTGAGGGAGAGAAATAAAAATGTAAAGGTGTTGTAAACACAATGAGCGTGTAAACCAAGCGGGCACCTCTCCTATGACAAGAACAGGTTTGTCGCCATCCTGCGCGGGATCTGGTTACCAAGCCAGGGCATTGAGGCGAGACCAAGAGAGGGTGACCTTGTCTGTGGCGAAATCTGACACAGGTTTTCACATGCTGGGTGGGGGATTTTTTTTTCTCCCCCCCCCCCCCCCTTCTTCCTCCCTCCCCCGTCCCCCCCTCCCTCCGTCTCTGTCTTGTTATCTCCTGCAGTAGGTGGCTAATTGCTCTGATGTTGTAGATTACATTTAGCGTGCAGCCCTTATTGTGCGCAGTGCAGTCATACGTAAAAGCAGATATGGTTTAACACTCTGATTAATTCTAAGGGAAAGCCACATAATGTGGGGGAATTAGGTATCTTAGCGGGAGGATACAGAGCGGATTTTACATTTGATGCAGATTTTCAGCTGTTTTCACCGCTAAGAGACAGAAATAAAACATTAACAATCCCTGTGGGAATATGACTTATCTCAGGAAAAGAAAAAGAAAAAGATGCCAGAGAAAAATAATGGATTGTTTGCTTTGTTTTTTGTTTTTTCTGGGTACTTGCAAAGATTAAATGCATCAGCCATAGAAGCATTAACAACACTCAACAAACTGGCTTCTCTCAGCAAGTGGAACTAATTTCCTTGTCAACAGAGTTTTAGACTCTAGTTTCACTTACATTTTGAACTTTGCGCAGATACAACTTTTCCTAGAAGCTTTCCCTTTCTTGGAATTTACCCATTTTTTATTTATTTTTTTATTTTGTTAGGCTCCGGTTTAACATTTATTTGCTGTTTTTTTGCTCCATCTATAAACCAAATACATTCCATTGTGTTATTTCTAAAGAAAGTGAAACGTCAATGCCGTGAAAGAATTTCGCATCGGGGCGATTCAAAGGCGCATTCGAGTGCAAGCGACTGTGGCTCCAGTTATGCGTGCAGGGGCTCGGGCAGCTGGCTCGGTTCCCTGTGACCATCGCGGCCTGTTTCGGCGTCTCTTTTAAGTCCGAAGCGCAAAGCACCGTCGGAAAAGCTCCCGATTGGTCACAGGTTAATTCCGTAGCGTGACAGTGACCGTGAATACACGGCCGGTCATTCGGGCGAGGGGAGGAACAACAGCTGGTTTGATCCCCACCAAAAAATTGCATCACTGTGGGATTACGTGAAGAGACAGAGGACACGGGAACGGCCCAGATCCGCGGAAGAACTAGAGCCAAGTTCTCCAAACTGTTTGAAAACACCCGTCCTGCACATAACATAGACTGGTTTTAAATGTGAAAGGAATTTAGCTGATAATTAAAACAAGTATGCATGGTGTCCTCAACTTTGCTGTTTAGATATAATAGTTGAATGCTGCAGTAAGAATTGCATTGGAAACTCTTATTATAATGCTTCAAACCATCTTGTTTTGAAGCATTAGTTATGCTTAAGTTCTTATTATGAATGTTGGCCTAAAGGCTCATTTATGCCTCTGCGGAACTAGAACGCCCTAACCTACGTACGTAGCCTACGCCGGTGCGAGCCACTTATACTTGTGCGCTCGTCAAGTCTGACTCGCTCTGTAAAAACTCCACCCAAACGCTAGTTGGCGCTGTGTGTTTTTTGCCAGTCGGGTTAATCTTTGTTTCCACTTCCTGCTTCACTTTCAACAATGGCGACTGAAACTTTCGCCAAAATTTCGACGAAGACGAGTCGTACAAGTGATTGTATCTCCGAACCTCCTCAGTTAACCTTCCCTTGGTGTGTTCCATCTTTATTGATCCAAAACACTCAACTTGAAAATTGCGGAGATGAAGAATCCGGAAATACGTGAAAAAAATAAGAAACATGCTACTAGCAAGCGGACAGGCTACGCCGTTCTAGGTGCTTTAGGCTTCTGCGTCAATTTGACGCCGTAGCTACGCCGACAGCCCAGGCCCTAACGTAACCTGAGCCGTTATAGTCTGCGTAGGGTCTTGGTTGACACCGTAGCTAAGATTTGACGCAGAGGTATAAACCAAGCACAAGTTGGGAAGGCCAGTTAACCTGTATGTTGGCGTTGTTTGCTTAAAGGACACCAAGCTAATCCAGCAAAGCAATTCAGATGAACAACACTGGAGGCTGTTATCTAACTACTAACAGCAAAGTTTGTCTTGTACAAGGTACTCTGCACTTGTTAACAGAGATTTAACAGGATGGTGAAGCTTAGCTGACATCAAGTGACTAGGAATTGTGAGAAAGGTGAGAAATAATGAGGATTTAATAAGGATAAACTGAAAAAACTGACTTCAGTTGGACTGTCTAGGGGCATTTTACATCTGTATACCTGATCATTTCAGCACTACTCGCTGCACACTTTGCACTCTCCTGACAGCTGTGTTAAAAAAAGTGCAAAGCTGGATTCATGCTTCTGTTTCAGATCTATGCTGTACGCTACAGCCTGGCCTGCACCTCGTCAGAAATATAACAACACGACGTAGACCGCAACAGCCGTGATTGGTCCGGAATGCACTTCTTCGTCTAGCACAGAAAACTCTTCTTCCTTCTGCCCCTTACACGCCATCTGCTCTTCTGTTCCTCCCTCTCTTCTCTGTTGCACTGATTACCTTCAACTCCAACCTGATCCACTTGTGAAACTCAGACAGCTTACTAGACACATACTACAGTTTTTAGCTGTATACTAACAGGCTACAACAGCGGCCGTGCGTAGATCCGTTGCAGAAGTATAAACCAATATGTGATATAATTATGACGAAGGCTGAGAGGAAGAGAGGGCTATCTGGGTTGTCTTTTTCCCTTCTCTTCCCTTGCTCCAGCTCCGGGCATTGTCTCACCCGGTTTTCTGTCTCTCAGTCTGGACATACGCTCACACAAACCCGAGATGTGGAGACACACACTCCTTTCTCTCAGCTCAGGATCAGGGTAAACAAGCTGATGTTTAGATTTCACGGAAGGGGAAACCGATCCGTCCGAGTCGGCCCTGTCACTCAGCAACGATCCTGTTTATGTTTTCCTCTTTGGTTAAGTATTTGCAAGTGGCGGCATATGCGAGCGCTCAGCTCTCTCTCTCTCTCTCTCTCTCTCTCTCTCTCTCTCTCTCTCTCTCTCTCTCTCTCTCTCTCTCTGTCGTGCGTTGTTGGCGCAAAGCCTCCGAGCGCAGAGGGAAGTCGCAAACAGGTTGTTGTAGGGGTGGCGGGGTGGGGGGTGTGGAGGGTAGTGACGTCCTCCACCGACACAGGCCGGGCCCTCATGATGATGACGAAGATGATGATGTTGTTGTTGATGGTGGTGGCCATAGAGAAGATGGAGGTGGAGATAAATTGATGGTGAAGTTGGTGATGCTGGTCGTGAAAGTGCTGTGCTGCAATCACGAGACACAATCTGAGCTTCTGAAGTTCTGTCAGTCTTCTTCTTCCATTCTACCACAAAGTATTGTTTTTTTCTTAAAAGGCCTCTAAATGGGATTTATATAGATTATATTTTATAGATTTCTGATTCAGTCCTCGTTTCTAATTCATTTTATGGAAGTAAACTTGCAGAGATTTTCCGGTGGACGTTTATCACGATCAAAATCCATCTGATTTGAAACGCTCCACGGTGGACCATTTTATCTCGCATGCACATTTGCGCTTGTTTTATTTTTTTATTTTTACCTCAAATAATAAAAAGAAAACCCGTCATGAAACACTGCAATCGATTCAGATGAGCTGCAGTGTGCAAAAGCGGTGATGCAATTATCCAAAGTCGTCCTCTTTTTCTTTCCCCTTTTGTTTTCCACCACGACGTGCAGAGGACGACAAGGGCTGTCAGAGGAACACAAAGGCGCTCGGGGTTGCGTGTTAGGAGCCGCCTGAATGGCACCAGGCCTAACGAGAGCCCGGCAGGGACCCCGAGGTGGGCCTGGCACCTGCAGTCTGTCTCTGGGGGGAAGTGGGGCCTCTGCGTGTGTGTATTAGTGTGTGTGTGTGTGTGTGTGTTTAGGAAAGGGATGTGTGAGGTGTACGAGTGTTTCTGTGTGCTGCAAACAGAGAGACGCTGTATATGCATATGGGTTTCTGCATGCGTGTGTCTTGTTAGGCGGTGCAATTAGGACGTCTGCCAAGAATTGAATCACCGTTTGGAGATGTAGTGCGATGATTGCTTAGTGAAGCGAACACATTAACCATCCGGAAAACCACAACACGTTCCGAGATAATGTATGGGAAGCGCAAAGCAATACAATTCTTAATGGTTATAATAACATGTTAACTAAACCAATAAAACTGACTGAAGATAGCTGATTATCTCTATAGATATGTGGTTTGAATCCTTCAAAGATGGATGTGCAATGCATTCATTAAGTAATTAGCTTTTTTTATTTTGGTTTCAGCATGCAAATAAAAACATATATATACTGGAAGTGTAAAGACATTGACATACCAAGAATTATGAAAGAACAACCGTCAAAGAAGGCCAACTTTGACGTCACATCGTGTCACATCGTGTCACCTGTGTCAGGACCAAAACGTTGCCCTTGAACGCATCGCAAAGACAATAACCAAACAGCCAGCGGGCTCATGTGTTCTGCATCTAACTCTTCTTACCAGCAGGTGGCAGTAGTCTCTGTTCATCATTCGAGATTGGATGAAGGTGAAACGAGAAGAACCTTCACTGTGCGTCCTCTTGTCTTGGCTGGCTTAAGGCTGGCTGTTACATGCTGCTCGAGATGCAAGAAGTTTGTTCTCGCAGCCCTCGTTTGGGAGTTCTCGCAGCTCGTTCTCGACACGTCATCCCGGCATAACTTTTTTCTTGCGCGGTGTCCGCCAACTACTCTGTGATTGGTCAGAAATTGGAAGTGGGCATGGTTAATGCGGAAAAAAGCGGAAATGCTAGCAGCCACTCTGTGAGCTCCCAGATGCTAATATTTGCAGCGTGGACGCTAATCGCTCCTGGGTAGAGATCGGTATACTTATGTCAAAAAGAAAAATAATAAGAAAAGTGCCTCTCATCATCCATCTCCCGCATCTCCCACAATGCTTAGTGCCTGAGACGAATCCTGCAGTGGGAGGGGCCTATGAGGACGGCGCTTGAGTTTCTCTTGACCTTTAAATGACTTGGCCATTGCTCACCTTGAGAACAAGAACAAATTTCTCGCAGAGTATGTAACAAGCTTTACTTTCGTGACTTCCATTTCTCTTCTTGTGGATTAGTTCACATTTCATATGTTCAATCGTCAGGAAGCTCCAAATTGGGTCCAAGTAGTGCCAACTGTGCAGGACACGCTGCAAAAACTAAAGCCCCGGGCGCCAACTGACGGCCCAACATTGGTCAATGGTTGACCATCAGCTTGGCTTGTGATGTCCCTAAAAAGTTGATGTTATCGCTCAGTATAGCTTCATTTGCACATTAATTAGGTAAATTTAGCCTTTCTAGTTTTGTTTAAATCAAATTTTGGTGCCAAGATACTTTACATTTAAAAGAATGAATCAGGATTTTAACTTTAACCATCTGTTAGATTTGCTAGTTGTTGTTGTTGGTTTCTGCCTCCATCTCCAACGCTCCTACACACAAACTTGTACACACAACTGCACCGAGAGGAGACGGCAATGAGGGCGACGGTAGCGCTGGAAGCCCGGAGTGATGAATGAGACAAATGAATCAAGTCAGAGGAGCTGTTGTAGGAAAAACGTCGGTCATTGGTTTGTTTCTGCTGATTTGTCTGTGGCGGCGACTCGACCAGACATTTTCGAGGGTGCCCACAGGCTCTGGGGCAGATTATGGAAACCAGACCTGGCGAGTTTACACCGAACGCAAGGCCCCGTAGAATTAAACTGCGAACTGCGGACAGCTCACAGGAAACGCCTCTTTGTAAAGCAAACATACACGTATTTCATGGCAGCCGCTTTAAGCGCGTTTCTTATTTTGAGCCCCAGTGAGTCGACATTTCAACATGGCCTCGGCCTAACTTCCTCTGCTTTTCTTCACCTTTAATTTTATTCTTCCCACACCAAACGCACGCTTTCTCTGCCCACCAATCAAAATACGACCACTTTTTTTTTTTTTTTTTGGTCAGTGGCCATTTTTATTTTCGTAGAGGTGTGAGGACCAGGCATCCTGTGTTGTTTTGACAGATTCGGGGACTTTATTGCGGCCCCCCAGGACAGCTGTAGGGGTGTGAGGCCCGCGCCTCCCCCGTCCTCACCCTCTAACTCCACCACGGACCCAAAAGGAACAGCAACACAGCTGCTGCTGCTGCTACTTCTTCCCCCCTCTCCTTCCTTCCCTTCAGCTCCTTCACCTGGTCTCCATATGATTGCGACCCACACACACACACACACACACACACACACACGCCATAAAAGGTAAAAGAGGTGTGACATCTAATTCTGTAATGACTGTATGTTCAGCTACACCGTGCATGCACACTCCCTCATGTACACACACACATACCACTGTGGTCTCTGCAGGTTTAGGGCCTGACTCCTGCTGGGGCCGCACGTTTTAAAAAATAAATTGTGAGAATTAATGACACTCTAGGAGTTAAACAAACACCAAACTGTCCGGGGCGTTACAGGAACGTTCCGGTCTCTTGCAGATCACGTCTCGTTTTTGTAATCAGCGACACCGGATCTGCCGAATCTCGGAACGCCACGGCGTTGCAAAAGGACGGCAGACACGCGCAATCAAACAAAAATAGACTCAGTTAAACTGAATTTATGTGGAAGATGAAAATGAAAGTTAAAGCACTTTTAGGAGCAGTTTGTGATTTCTGTCTCAATTCAGGCCCAAACTATTACATTTAAAAAAGCTGTAGTAAGTCATGCAGCATTTGTGCAGAACTTCAATTGATCTCTATTCCTGTAAAATGCCTTTATTTAAAATCTCTAGATCCTAAACTACATGCATTTGCTTTATGAAAGGTTCCACCATGGTGCACTGTATTTAATATTTATTTTTTTTATCCCTGTACAGGCTTGCACCGCTCTGCCAAAGAAAAAAAAAAAAAGTTCTTTTTCCAAAAAGGAAAATATCACTTGTTCAAATGGTTTATACCTCATTTTAAAGCCACAAATCTTGACTTCCTCCCGGGCCGTGCGAAGTATGTGGGACAGTAGGGGGTTAACAGCGCCAGAGTTATTTGGTTCTTGGACACGGTGGCCTCGCCTGCCGGATGTAAGTTTGACTCAAGGGCAAAATCCAGAGTGAAAGCCTCTCATGTTTTTGACTGGTTGCCAACTCTTCGCTCTCTCTGCCTCTCTCCCTCTCTCTCTCTCCTCGACTCACTCACCCACTTACTCTCTCTCCCCCTGTCACTCTCATCTCCCTCTTCTCTCCTGTCCCCTCCCCTCTCCCCCTCTCTCTCTCTCTCTCTGATTTACTCTCTCTTTCTCTCCTCTGATCCTCTCCCGCATCAAAATCAGGCCTGACACGAAGCAGGCCCCGGTGTCCCTCTGAAGACGGCGCGGCCGCGTCCAACATTATGTCATCTCTGCGGAGGGATGCGGCGCGCGGAAACCGTCAACGGGCGTTATAAATCTAGCGCGCGGGATTTGTGAAGTATCTGGAAAAACAGAGGAGGCTGATGGCTTGTTTTCGTACCCTGACGTACAGCAGAGCGGCCGAATGAAGCTCTGGGGTGTTCTCGCGCACTTCGAGGGCTTTTTTAACCGCAGTGAGGCCGTTCTCTCCGGGGGTCCCGGTGCGGTTTGGCGAAATCCAATTTTGGCTTACCTCAAAATAGAGGCACAGATATGAACATCAATATCCTTGTACCAGAAGCTGAATAACAGGATGTGTCTGCAATAAGACCGCGCTCTCGAAGCATTCGCTGCAACAACTTAAGGTCTTGTGTGCATAATATTACCGGTGCAAAGTGTGCACCAGAACCTGGACATGCCAATGGTGTGACTTTATCATGTGAAGTTTGTGTAATGCATACAGTCTTGCAGTAAATGCATGTTGCACAATCAATGTACACTCTCAAGTTATAGAAAGAAACAAACAGAGGGGTCTGGATACATGTGCATGGGTCCAAGTTTTAAAAAATGACTTTTTCTTCCCATCTGGAGCATAGGATATGTATCAGGGCACAACTTTACCTTGCAACATCCCAGATTTGAGCAACTAATTCCTCTGATTTATTTAGAATAACTACTGCCGTTAAAAGATAGTTGCTAACCTGGGTACAGCCAACATTTACCTGCAAATTTCCAAATCCAAACCCTAGACGTTGACCTCTCTGACCTTTCCGTGAACGTTCGTTCCCCTCCGCGCTCTCTTGCACTTTCTTGTTTAGCGCGTACACCACATAAATCCAAGGTGGCCCGTCTCCCAGTCGGCATGACTCACCGAGGCTCCTGAGGATTGCGGACTGACGGGTTGAGAAACCGCGTACAGCAAACGCCTCCGGGCAGGGAACAAAGTCAACTCACGTCTCCTCGGGCAAGACACTTAATTCAGCCAGACGGCCCTCGCTAGCATGTTGCACGCTGGAGGAAAGAAGAAAGAAAAACACACCAACAAAAATAGTCTTTAATAAAAGAGAGATTTCACCAGATGTGCAAAGGGAGCGACTTAGTCACCGCGTTCAGTCTCATGAACCTGATGTTTTGATTTGATTTTTCCGTTTGATCTGCGAGCGGCGTGAGTCACGGAGGCAGATCTGATCTTAATTTAGCCGCCGCGCCGCGTCTTCCCCGCCTAAGAATAAGACACCTGAATTGCGGGGGCGTCCGTTTGTAAACAGTGAGTAGATCGGAGCAGGTCAGATTGAAGCTGGCCAAGAATGCGCTCCAAGAAGAAGATTCCCGGCATTCCTCAGTGGTTAAGGAGAGGTACTGGCCTTCGGAGATAGGAAGTCGTCTGTCATTAGGGGGTAATCACTTCTTGAGGAGGATTGCAATGCCTGGAATGATTACTGTTGTTATCGGCAGTGAAACTTGGCGCGGAGAGAGCGGATGAGTTTAGTTTTCCCCCTTTTTTCTGTCTCTGTTTTCTTTCTTTCTTTGTGTGTTTTGATCAGCTTGGATCAGAATGGTTAGGCCCATTCTGCTCCCCCTCCGGTGCGCACCCAGATTTAGCAAAGGGTTCAGTGTTGACTTAAAGCTAGTTCTCACCTACCTGGGGGCATTTCTAATTACTAATGGCTCGTGTGTAATGATGCTTATCGTGTCAGTGGTGCAACAAGGTGCATGCAATCCGTCATGCAGGCGTTGGAACGGCGGAGAATTTATTCCAGCGGGGTTTTGTCTTCCGGGAGGGGGAGGTTCGCCGTCTCCCACGGCACTTATCTGTGTTTGTTTGCGGGATTTTGGTCCTGCAGTCTCTTCAAGTGGGTTGTCCCGGTGCTCTGCCTCGGCCTGGCTGTTTTTGTCCTCTCCACCCTCCCGCTCGCCTTCTCCCGTTCGAGCCAAGGCTTCAGGTAGAGTGATGCCGTTACGAAAAGAGCCCGTCAACGCTTGCCCGGCATGCCAAGCCGCGCATTTGTCTTTCGGGGTCCCCCTCCCTTACCTCCTTCTCTCGCTCCACCACCACCACCACCACCACCACCACCACCTCCCCCGGATCCTTGAGAACAGGAAGTGTATCTTGTTAAGTGATGGATGGGCCCCCTGCTCTTGCTGGGAGGAAAGAAAAAAAAAAGCCTTTCTTTCCCCTCAGGGCAGTCAGATGAGTTTAGCAGTCTCAAAGCTGAGGGTCGGCTCTGCTTTTTGGGAGCGCCTTGGAACCCTTGGAGCCCGAGCGCCTGGAAGCCACAGGCACTTCACCATAATGCGTGCGGGGAGAATTAATGGCCGACGATCCAGCGAGTGGCCTTTTTTTTATTAATATTATTATTATTTTTTGCGCTTGAAAAATGTATCCAAAATTAAAAAAGATCAATCAAGGCAGCGTTTAACAGAATTCACATGTGCTTTCACACACACATGCCTGCGCACGTGTTTGCCGGCGCGCGTGTTAGCCACTGTCTGCGTGAGTTATTTAGCCGGAGGTCAGCAGGTTTGTGTTGGCACGAAGCCGCCAGATACTTCCAGGGAGAGCAACTCAGGAAGTGTCCCTGGCACGTCCTCTGCATAATGCAATAAGCTCTGCTGCAACTGGCTCGACCTGATGTGACAAACAAGCGCGGGCTGAAGTCCCCGCTGCACCCAACCTGCACACACAAGCCCCGTATCTGCCGCATCCATTAACCTGCGGAAAGAAGTGCGACCAACTCGATTCCACATGTGTGTTATTTTATCACTCCTGTGCCAGTTGCAGCGTTTTTTTTGACTCTCCGGCCCTTATGACTTCAATGCTGCCATCCGTCCATCTCCCAGCAGGTCTTCCCAACAAAACACCCTTTTCCCGCTTTGAATAACAGTGACGTTATTCCGCTCTATCCGTTTTTATGAGGATAGTTTGTAACTCGCAGCCACCCAGCTCTCCATAAACATGCGGAGGAATCCGGAGACCTGAAAAACAACAACACTTCCTCTCATGATCCATCGCTCTCTCTGTTGTGGTTACCTAAGGGTAGCTTGCGCCGTGTTTGTCTCCGGTTTCCGTCCCCTCGTGGTTGCGTACACATACACAGGAAAAGCAACAAATAAAAGGCAGGCAGGCTTTCTGTCATGTCGCTGGACTTAAAATGCAAACGGGGGCCGCTCGGTGCCGGAGATCAAACGTATATTTTTTTTTTCATCATGGCTGCAGCCCCAAAGCTTATTCTTCACCACAACAGACAGCAGTTGACGATGCAAACGTTTGACTGCAGCTCAACTGTCATGGAGTTGTAAATGTTTAAAGTTAAAGTCTCCGGTGAAGTCACAGTTTTTGGTGTAGTGACTACTAGACCCTGAACTTTTTGACCTTTTTCAGTCTTTTTGTTCCCGTTCAGTTTATTCTTGGCTTTGGAAAAGCATTTCAAGCACGATCAATGTCAGGAAAAAAAACAGGGAAAATTGTCAACGCATTAAATTTCTCGTCCTGTCCGACCAATCAGCCAAAAAGACTTGGTTCTATAACAAAGAACACGCCGGTTGCGGAAATCTGCTTATAGTTTGTTTAATCCTTCACCTTGGGACGCTGCCACTGGCAAATATTTGATGTGTCACTCTTGATAAATGACCTAAAAGATTATTCAGTAATAGTACCCATGATTCAGCACTGCCTGGAAGTTTGGGTTCCCATTTGGAGAGATTGTCCTTTTCTACCCGTCAGACGTACGGGATAAGGCGCTGTAGATGTGGTTTATAGTACAGATCTAAAACCAAGGAGGCTGTTAGACTCAAGACATGCATGAGGAGTAGAAGGAATAGCAGAGTGATACATAAGCAAGATTTTAGCAAGGCTACTAGACACTAAACATGTCTATTGTCAACCTGCATGTCTTGCATCTGCATGGGTCTCCGGCTTTGTCAAGTCAAGGGTCCCTCCATCTTAACAACCGAAAAGTCTCGGCAAATGAACAACATTTTAGTTGTTCCAGTCTGCGTTTGGTGTCTTCTGATGGTGCTAATTCCCAATCCTCACAATGCCCGCCGCTGTGTTTCTGCCTGTCAGCCGGCCGACCGCGCCGCAGACCGTCACAGGAGACAGGGCCTGTTTGTCCGTCCGTCTGCGCGTCTGCGTTTGAGAGGCGCCTGCCACTTAACGACGTCTGACAAGCGAGACAGCGACGGCTTCGGGTACTCGAGGTCTGTTTTGGGGTCACGGGGATGCGACCTGCAGGAAGTGGAGGGTTCATCAGATAACGTCAACGCTGTCTCCTGCCTGCGCTGACTGCCACAAGTGGGAAACTTAAATTTCGCAGTTTGCTTCTCAGACGTTCGGTGCGTGGGGCCGTCTAAAGTAGGCGTTCAAACGATGCAGGGGTGGAGTAGGCTTCAGTTCCAATGTCTCCACTATAGCAAGTAAAGAGGTTAAAGGTCAAACACCCAAGTTATTGTGCACTCGGGAAGAATTTGAAAAAATAAGTGTTGCGTCAGAAGGTTTTTGGTAAACTTTCAGTCAAAGAAGCGCATTTGAACCCGCGTGTGACAGTTTGTGAATTATGCCGGTAAAGCAGCTGTTTTCTGTCTTCTGTCTGTCCCACAGGCTCTGATGCGTCCAGGTCGCCTTGACCGTATCGTCTATGTGCCTCTTCCAGATGCTCCGACCCGACTGGAAATATTCTCCCTCCAGTTCCGTAACATGCCCGTGGCTGACAATGTGTCTCTCGATGACCTGGTGACACGGACCAACAAGTATTCTGGAGCCGAGGTGAGCCACGTTTACACATGGTTCATTTTACTTAATGTTCATGAAATCAGCTGCACGGAGAATCTGTATTTTCTTTTGCACTGACTCAAAGCATTGAAACTGGACCTATACGATCCAATAATATGCATTTTCCAGAGTCAAGTGACATTTTTTTAATAAGAAACAAACTCTTCAAATCAGAATAAAATATTACACTTTCCGAAAGATTGTTTTGTTCTCCAAAACTTTAAGGTTTGGCCTGATTGTTAAAATAAGTAAAGTTTTCTCTCCACCAATTTATGGATAACGGTTTCACATCCAAATATTCGGGCTTGTTTCCCGCCAGCTCAAGCTGAAAACTCGTTTTTGGTTCATGATTTATGTTTAATAGTTACATGGAAATGAACCCCAACTATTCAAAGTGCAGGCCCGCCTTTACTTATTTGATTTTTATTTATTTTTTTACTACTTCTGACTTCCAAAATGAGAAATGGTGCATCGCGGGGTGATGTTACCGCGTTTTTCCATGATGTCTGAGTCGTGTCTGTGCTGTGTCACGGAGCGGCCCTCGTGATCTCACGTCGGACCGCGAGTAAACGCACAAACGCTCCTTTGTGTGACGGATTTGTCTTTCTGGATTTGTCGGCCGCGTGATTCACATTGTCTCGAGAAACCGTGAGAGAGATACTGTCCTCTGGGACACGAATAACCAAGTACTTCTAAGAAACAGAGCTCAGATTAGAAAAGAATATTAATCAAATAGACTAATTCACTTACTTTAAATTGGTAGGATTGTGTAGACTTGTAAAGACTTAGTTTTTTTTCTTACTTTCTCTGTTTTTTCCACGGTAATCACATTTTTCCTTGACCCTCGGTTCATAGTTCACAGCTTCCTGTGTAAATGTAGAATGTACAGTATGTCTTTCCCCCGGATTGTAAAATCCCTGCTGCGTATTTAGACATCAAGGCTAGCGGACGTGATGGAAATGTCACACTGGTCTTCTGACAGGGCTCGGAAAACAACCGTGTTTAAGAGGCTCACATGCTGGCGTGCCTCGGTGGCAGGCTGTTAAAAAATATAAACGGATTTCTCTTTTGTCACAGTCATGCTTTCTGCGTGTGACGTGTCCCTGAACACCGCTGTATCGAGAAAACTGTGACCATCCGTGAGATCAGTTTTTAGATTTTGTATTTAGACAAGTAGCGGACATATTAACTGAAACTTCTCACAATGATCTTCCCACGCGTTTGAAGTCGGGGTCAAACCTGGCGTGCCCAGTGGCTCGTTACACAGAACCATCTGAGAAGTCATGCTCGGAAACTTTGTGGAAAAGGGGCAGGCGCTTTGATTGATGGACCAGCTGCCTGTCAAGGGCTTGCTTTGACCAATCAGGTCGACAAACAATATGAAAAAGGAGATTTTAAGCTAAAGAGGAAACACAACAAGCCGCAGTCTGAGAAGCTTTGAAAACTAGGAGGTAGTCAATAGAGATGACTATGGAGTGAACATGTCCGTAGCTTTTATGTAACTGATGCTTTAACACCACCTTCACCAGCCTCTTGAGAAACCACCATGGTAGTTTGTGAACCTAAAACACAGGCATAGCTCCAGTAGTTCCTCACAGGAAGCTGACTGGTCTGAACAACTGTGCAGAAAGCACATGGCTTTGCATCAACGTGAAGGTCTTTAAGGTGCAGAAATTGGTGCAGTCATAAGGTGCAATCTGTTAGTCTCTAGTACATGTGGACCAGTGTGTGCAATCCTTATGGACATGTGCATATTTAAACAACTTTCTCATACGACGCACAACCCAACCCTGAATCTCAGCTGATTCTTTGGGTCATCCCACAGATGCTTGATCAGTTTGGGATCTAGTGAATTTGGGGTGTGGGTGCCTGGTCTGGTCTAGGTGGGTGGTACACCAATGAATGCCAGGTCCAAAAGTCTCCCAGCAGATCATTGCATTATCACAAGATGGTCAATGTTATTCACTTTTCCTGTCTGTGGTCATAATGTTGTGGCTGATTGGTGTATATGTTTGCATTTAGGCAGGTAGACAGCAACCTCAGGCTCTGAAAACCATTTACTCGTCCTAAATCAAGTCTGATCAGGACAGTGAAGTGTTTCTGTTTTCTCTTTTGAGGTTTTGATCCTCTCTGGGGCGGTTTGAGGTTATCTACGAGGCCTCATTGTATCCAGAAAGTACCCCCACCCCCACCCCCCCTCGTTTCCTGACTCGGCAGCCCCCACCCAAAAATCAGCCTAAAGCAGGCGTACACCTGGAGGAGGTATGCAGCAAGAAACATATCCCCCGCTATCAGGTGTTGGGTCTGACATCGGGGTTTCTGGTGTAGTGTCTCATCCGTGGAATGGAGGTTTTGCAGTCACTTGCCATCGAGTTCCTCAAACCCCGCAAAAATTCAAAGGCATGCCACAGAAGAGCTGATAAGAGTTCACAGGTGTGTGTGCGTGTGTGTGTGTGTGTGTATTATACTTAACATACCAGCGCTATAGATCAAATTAGATTAGATGAAACTCTAAACTCCCCTGATCACCGAGGGGAAGTTTGGGAGAAAACAGGATACAGATAACGGAGCAACACAGTGCTGAAGATAATGCCGTGTTTACAAGAAACAAGCTCCAAGGGACAAATACAGGGAATCGGCAAGTAAATAAACAAGTTAATGTCCAAACTCAATGCATGTTACGCCTGATCAGTGACAGCTTGAGTGGCTTTTCCTTAATTTAAAAGTAGGACATCGTTTTGACATCAAGGCACTTTGCATATGCACTGTAATGCGCAGTTTATACCTCTGCATCAATTTGAGGTTGTATCTATGGGCCTACGTAGACCCTAACGCCGTAGCCTGACGTACACCTGTAACTTCGTCCGCTTGGTAGCAGCGTGTTTCTTCTTTAGTATTTCCGGCTGCTTTTCCATCTCCGCAATTTTCCAATCGATTGTTTTGGATCAATAATGATGGAACACATCGACGAAAGGTTAACTGAGGAGGGTCGGAGACTCGCACTGGTGTAGGCTACATACGTAGGTTACGCCGCCTGTGTCCCAATGTACTTTAAATGAGCCTTAAAGGGGAACTACTGTTTTTTTTTTTTACAACCTGGACCTTATTTGTGGCATAAAATACAATCGTTTACTCACCCATATAACTTTTGTGTAATTTGTATTCCTTCGGGAGATATTTAGATCTGCGTATATCCATATAGTGGGAGTGACTGGGGCACCGAAACGCAGCCTCTAAATAACGCATTATCTGCTGCGAAACTCATTCATTTCACCAATATTTTGTTATGATATGTTAGTGCTATCTCTGAGCGCCACGCGCACCCACAACGGTTGGCTTGTTTACCTGTAATTTGCTCCTGCTAGTTTTTTGCAACATGGCTTAATACTTTTACAATTCTGAGGTTGTGGACGAACCATAGCAGTTGATGATAACAGGTAACTCCGTACAGGGAATAGCACTAGCGTATAATAACAAAATATTGGTGAAATGAACGAGTTTCGCGGCAGATAATGCGTTATTTAGGCTGCGTTTCGGTGCCCCAGTCACTCCCACTATATGGATATACGCAGATCTAAATATCTCCCGAAGGACTACAAATTACACAAAAGTTATATGGGTGAGTAAACGATCGTATTTTAAGCCAGAAATAAGGTCCAGGTTGTAAAAAAACAGTAATTCCCCTTTAACGAGTAATATATTTAAGCATAGAAGAATTTTGAAATTTAAACTTTCTTTAACTGATTTGTTTATCACTTGGACATTATCCCCACACAAACCCTAAAGCGTTTGTGTTTCCTTGCAGCAGAAAGACACCAGTTTAACCTCCAGATCTGATCTTCATACACCGTTGACCACTCGGAGAACATTTTCTCTAATGGATTGAAGACTGCTCCATCTCTGTTTGGCTGAGCAGCGAACTCAGTCACAAACGCTAATGCAGCAGGCAGCCGGGTGAGCCACAGCATCGGTCAGCCATGCGTCAAGCGCCCGCTGCCAGGGACCAAGCTGGACGAGGAAGGGGGAGGTGGAGGGTGGATGGGGGGGTCTCATAAATCAACAGTGAGATCCTTACTGGAGCTGGAGGCTGCGAGGCCGGGTCTTGTTTCAGTTTACATATCGTGCACGTTGTCGCTGTCTCGCACCTTCTCGCTCTTACTTACTCGGATTGCGTTCCTCGGATCGCGCCCTCGTCTCCGGTCGAACGGAGGCTTTGCAGTCGTGTCACAAATCTTCTGTCCAGAGCAGTCGGAGCTTTGGCAATGATTTGGTTCAGGGTTCTTTCTGTCGCAACCTCACTGTTGCAGCCAAGTTTGAAGCAAACCTATTGCCCGATAGCCATGACGTGTTGAGCTTGATAGTCTTCAAACAGTGACTTTGCTGGCATGGACTATATTTCTTCAACCCGACTTAAATAGTTCTGATCAGGGATTTCAACTTAACTGTTTACATGGACTTAGCATGCATGTCCTAATACATCCATGACAACAGAAAAATACTTTTTTGACCATTGACTGTATATGCACTGATCAGGCATAACATTATGACCACCTTCCTAATATTGTCTAGGTCTCCCTTGTGCTTCCAAAACAGTTGCAACTGGTGTCTGGCAACACAACAGAATGTTGTTAGTGGGGGCCTTTGTGGATCATCCCACAGATACTTGATCAGTTTGGGATCTAGTGAATTTGGAGGCCAGGTCAACACCTTGTGCTGTTCTTCATGTTTTTGTTTTTGAGTTGTTCCTCAAGCGTTTTTGTGTGTGTGCCTGTGTCAGGCTGCATCCTGCTGGGGATGGCTGCTGCCATCAAGGAGTGTCATTGCTATGGGGTGGGGGTGCCTGGTCTGGTCTAGGTGGGTGCTACATGTCTAAGTAACATCCACACCAATGAATGCCAGGTCCAAAAGTTTCCCAGCAGAACACTGACTTGTCACAAGATGGTTAATGTTGTTTACCTCTACTGTCAGTCATTTTAATGTTGTGGCCGATCGGTGTACATTCATTAGATGAGGGGATGAGCCAGACCTAGACTTTCAACGGCACCGCAAAAACAGGCTTCAGTTTCGGCTTCATTCATCTTTTCAAACAACTGTTTCTTTGAAGCCTGGAGGCCACACACGCTTAGAAAGAATGGATTTATTCCAGCCAGAGAGAAACAATTTGATCAAACACTGACGTGGTTATTGGGCGCTGATATTTTCCTGTTGAATATCTTACGTCACCCGTCTCGATCTGACTGGAAATTCATTCTGATCAGGCCAATCTCTTCTGACTGAGGTGGTTGCACGAGGACATTTTTATCCTGATTAGACTATTATTCTGGTTATTAGTGGGAGACTAGTGTCCGTGTAGCCATTGTTGAAGCCAAATAATTTAGTTTGACCAAAGACCTGCCACTCAGCCCATAAAATCTTGTGTCTTCTGGTGTTTCGTTATTCTTTTTTGTGTCTGTTGTAATGCCATCCTTCATGCCAGTACATTTGTCTCACTGTTGAACCAGAAGCAGCTTGTGGGTCCATGGTACAATGGCGCCAGTGAGTGTGAAGATACTTCTTTGAGTTTAAATAGACTTGACTGATAATTAGCCCATGTCTTTGCATGATGTGTCAAAATGTAGCAGCTGAAATACAAGCATTTTCATTTTCTAGTCCTGTTTTATGCACAACACCGTGAAAGAGATGCACGAATGGATGCATCCAGCCCAATTCAGAACTCAGTCTTGGCAGTCTGACTACCTGAAGGTTTGACTTTAATTACATTCTTGGGATTTCAGACTTGTTTGAGAGGAGAGGGAGGCAGGGTCAAGAGGGGAAGGAGGATACAGTTGTTGTCAGCGCGGAGCTAGGAGCTTGTTAAAATCACCTGTCTTCCTACTTGCCCGGAGTGACACCTGGTTTCCCAGCCCTCGCCTCCCCCCCTTAAACCCTCCTCCTCCTCCTCCTCTTCCAACAACACAGCTTTAAACTCGCACTCAGCCCAGAAAATTGCTCCTGGCTCTGCTTCCCCTCACCTCTGCCATCACTCCTCCAAACAGAAGCAACATTTGATACTGTAATCGCACTGTTGTCACGAAGAAGGAGAAGAAGAAGAAGAAAGGCTTAGCTCGCTCCTGAAAGAAGGTGCGATGCTGCTCCACGTCTCTCTTTTTTTTCTGTTTATGATCAAGCCCTGACAGGAAAAGACCTGGAGGATTTATTGTACCCTGTCAGATGCACCAAGTCGGTTCCAGGCCTTGTTTGTAGTCGTGTTGAAAAGCCGAAGCCCTATCAGATTTCAACACAGTGCTTCTCTAAAATAGTAGATATCAAGGCGTTTCATTTCTTGCTGAAGGGGTAAAAATGAAGAGCAAGTATTTGACCCCACAGGTGCTTCTTTAGAGAAGTGGAATTTTAGATGTTTTATTTAAGAAATCAGCGTTTAATCCCTGATTCCCAAAGTCTGGGGAAAGTTCAGCATCACCGGCAAAATAACACATTTTGTCTTTTTGGTTTACCGTAAATAATAGACCCTATTGTTTAAAGTGATACTTTAGCTTAATCCATTAAAGAAAAAGAAAAAAATTACAGGTCCTGCAGAAAGTCTTTCAGTTTTCTGACACCTTTGGGAACCGACCGTGCCAGTCTCCGCTTTGAATGCAGGGATAAGAATTAGGGACGTAATGTTCTGTACAGATTGTTCTATGTCAGCTTACAGACAGAATACAGAAATAACTCCTTGGTTCTACCTGAAAGGCGCTTCCTGTTAACCGCTCACTACTAACGTGATAGCAGAAGAGTAATGAGGCAAGGCACAATGACAAGTCTAGGTGATTACCGGACTGGGAATACTGGTTCCCTGACAAATCTTTGGATTCCCAAATCTTTAGTTGAGATAGTCAGAATTTTTTATAGTATAACAACTGAAAACCAAATTTGTTCTTCTTATATTTTCCAGCTAAAATATGGGATTATGAAGCACTCTTTTCCAGATAGTTCAAATATACAGTTTGGGGAAATTAGTGCTGTTAGGTCTTTTCTTGGAAATACATAGTTGCATTTGTTTGGAATAAACTAGAAAGTTATTAAAAACAATGACCATCACTGATTGGGATTTTAGACCAACACAGATTGGTTTTAGTCTCTGTCTGTGCACCAGTTTTGGTCATGAACAACAGAACCAATAACCTTTTAGCTAATTAGTTATTTTTCATACTGCAGTTTGGTCGGTGGCTAAACTTCCTTCGAGCTTCTTTATATTGACAGTAAAAGATTAGAGTCTTTGGACGACAAAGCAACTCACTGCTCCTCCATTTTTTCCTGTTTTCTCGAGTTTAGTGGAAAAAACCTTTATTGTCATTGTAAAAATGATTCAACGAAATTGCAAATACCCATCACACCGGTACTTTAAAATACGAACAGTCCCATTCTCAGACAGAGTAAGACCATTGGAGTGTCACTCAAGCACTTTGTGTCTCTGGAACGAGCAATGATGTATAAAAAGGCAACAGGTGAAGTAAACGCATGATGATTGGTTGACGCTTTGAAGCCAGGTCTCGCCGGACGCAAAAATGTGTCGTAGCTTGGCACTTTCGCTGCTAGTGTCCTGTTAATGACCCAGTGCTCACCTGAACGAGGTGAGATTCAAACCCGAACAACATCCCCTTCAATTAACCTCAAGCAAGTCCTCTGTTTCAGCTTTGTTTAAGAAGTGATTCGGATCCGGCCGGTGTCTGGTTCTCTCTGAATACCAGCAAACCCACTTAATTTCGATCAAAATTCTTGGAACTTTGTTTGCAAATGAGAACAAAAGGGTTTCTCTTTTCATTGGTAAGTGTGGACAATGTTTAAAAAAACTCTAAACTTCATTAGAAGACATGGAAGGCGCTTTAAGCTACCCCTGTTGTGCTTGATTGACATGTAACCTCCATGAAGTGGAGTGCAAAAACACCACAGAGCTGAGCACTTGGCAGATGTTGACAGGCTGTTGACAAAAAAAGAAAATCACAGTAAGTTCAGATAGAGAACATTTAGGGCGACAACCGCTGACTGGTAGCTCCAACCCTGCTGCGTGCCTTCCCTCAAGATTTCACGGTGCTCTTGCATCCATCTAGAAAGAAGGAGGGGGGGCGGTTGTTCAGGCTTTTTAATAAAACCTCAAGGTGCAGCGTTCAGGCGTATCCGAGTATCTTTGTGTTCAGTCACAGATGCCTTTGACCGGCTGCGACCTCCATGGCGGTGGTTCTTTTTGCCTTCCAACGGGGGAAGAGCTGTTTGGTCCAAGCCCAGGTGTCTGAGACGCTTGGCTGACATCCATTCAAACTCACTGGCGCAATTGTTTTCTTAGCCCTTTTTTTTTTTTCTCTTCACACCGCCAAGAGCAAGTCTGTTCGAATGCAGGCCGTACAAATGTCAGCGTGACGTCAGCGTGCTGCGTGCGACGCTTAATATCCCTTTTCCACTAGATTACCGAACTCTCTACGCAAAATCAGTGCGTATTGAGTTTTAATTGTTCGATTTGGTTTGATAAAGCCGACGTGCATTTTTGCTGCAGTTAATTGTAAATGATGATTTGTTTTTTTTGTCGAACCGCACATTTAAAAATAGAAGCCTGGGCAGACACGCAGGGTTTGCAGAAGCTTGTTTGCAACAATTAAAAACCATAAAGAGAGTTGGATCACAACTGAGGCCTTGTAAAATGACACACACACACACACACACACCCATAGTAAAACCACCCTCGCAGGAAGACAAATGGTTTCCTCTTAACACCTGTTGTGGTTGTGGCTCTACCTCCTCTGGCTCTGGTGTGTCGCCTCTGATTTATGGCCCGGTATTTGTTGTTGCAAAGATTCCTATCACCAAGGACACAGGCGCAAAAAAATGCATCAATAAAAAACGTGTTGCCGTTTGAATCATAGCGACATTACACAACGTACGCAGCTCATGTACGCCATCGAGGGCTGTCGAAGAAAAAGAAAAAGAAAAAAGGAAAGATCTGGATTCGTCATCAGATAAACATGTCAGCTTTGGTGGAATGCGTGTCTGACGAGGTCTGAAGCTCGGCAGCGATTTTTCCAAAATGTGGCCGACCACCGCCGCAGCCGTGCTACCCCTTCAGAAAGACATAGCTGATATGGAAAACCCAGTCAACAGCTCAACAAAGGCCGTGAGAAAAAGAAAAAAGAAAAAAAAAAAAAAGAAGCCATTCACACCTCTGCAACTCTGTGTGACTGTGAAACGCCTCGCCTCACTTCCTCCCCAGCAAGCCTTTTGGCTCTTGACATTGTGAATGTGTTGTTTTTACTTGACACTGCAGGTTAAATAAAGGTTAAGAAAGAAAACATTTCTCTCACCGCTGCAGCCAGGAGGCCGCTGTGGCTGTCGATAGACCGGCGATCTCAGCGGCGGGGAAATAGGCTCCAATTGGGCCTATTTTTTTCATTTTATATATAAATCCTTCGCTGTGGTTTACGTGTGCGTGTGCGTGGTGAGCACCGATTGAATTTTTCCTGGGGAACACGAGCCCTCGAGCGCACCCGACGGGCTGTTTCCTTTGGCCACGCAGGAAGACAGAAACCTGCGCAGCAGAAGCCAAAAAAAAGCGAGGGCAGAGACGTAGATTGTGGAGAAAGAGGAAAGAAAGGACGCAGCAGACCAACCTGAAAGCAGCTAATAAAACCAGAAAAACCATAGTTGGACTGAGAAGGAAATACACAGTGACAAGGACACACCATTAACTCCGTTTCAATTCATGGAGCCTCTCTCTGGAGTCCACTTGTCTGGCAAATGATCAGAAACGAGAAATAATCCGGCACTTAACCCTCTTTAAAACAGGGGTTTGTTGTTTTTACACTCATGGGCAGATTTTGTTACCGTTGGACGGAGCCACACTACTAGCTGTTTCTCTCTTAATGCTTGGCTAAGTTAGCCAGCTACTAGTGGTACCTCCATAGTAAAAGTAGAAATGAGAGGGGTGTCAGTTTTTATAAAATGCTACTTGGTGAGTTTTTTTTTTTAGACATTATGAACGGCATTCAAGAGATCTATTTGGGCCTCAGTGTTGTCATCCTCTTGATGAATTTCCTACATCTAAAGAGCTCCTCTTAAACTCAACATAACATCCGGCTTTAGATTTCAGCTGTTCAAATGTTGGTTTTTGTGCAGTTTTTGTCTGTATATTCGGTTAAACTTAAAGGGGAACTACTGGTTTTACAACCTGGACCTTATTTCTGGAATAAAATACGATCGTTTACTCACCCATATAACTTTTGTATCATTTGTAGATGATAGCAGGTAACTCTGGACTCAACGGGGAATAGCACTAGCGTATCATAACAAAATATTGGTGAAATGAACGAGTTTCGCGGTAGATAATGCATTATTTAGAGGCTGCGTTTCGGTGCCCCATTCACTCCCACTATATGGATATACGCAGATCTAAATATCTCCCGAAGGACTACAAATTACACAAAAGTTATATGGGTGAGTAAACGATCGTATTTTATGCCAGAAATAAGGTCCAGGTTGTAAAAAATAGTAGTTCCTCTTTAAATGGTTATGTTTGCAGTTAAATTTTGTTTGGGGTTTGCTGAAAATGTGTTTTTATCTGTTCATGGATTGCATGCATTTTCAGCATTTTTATTTTATTTCTGCACAGAGAGCTGAAACAAATGCATTTGTCGGTCGAGAGAAATTTAATCTGCAGCTTTTCTTGTTTTGCGGCGTAATAAACTGAATGTATTTAAATTGTGGACTACTAAAAATGTGTATGTCCATATAGTGGGAGTGACTGGGGCACCAAAACGCAGCCTCTCAATAACTTTTGTCTGCCGCAAAACTCCTTCATTTCGCCAATATTTTGTTATGATACGCTAGTGCTATTAGGGGCTGCGTTTCGGTGCCCCAGTCACTCCCACTATATAGAATAGAATAGAATAGAATAGAATATATGGATATATGCGGCACTCCGCTTCATCTAAATATCTTCTGAACGACTCCAAATGATACCAAAGTTATATGGGTGAGTAAACGATCGTGTGTTATGTCAGAAATGAGGTCCAGGTTGTAAAAAACAGTAATTCCCCTTTAAATGCATCTCTTCTCTTGCACCGGTTCTCCAAGATGATCAGCCAACCCCAACACCAGCAAACATGTGATTGTGTATGTTTTAGTATCACTAAGACACATGGACATTTGCTGCGTATATGCGAGTTTGTGCGTCATATAAGAGCTGTGGTAAAGTTATTTGTTTCTAAGGAGTAGATGACACAGGTGGAGTTTCCCTTACCTTGACTTTACCAAACACACACACACACATGTCTGTCTCCAGGTCACTTCAGCGTGGGTGTGTTTGGTAAATATGCCATCCCTGCCTTCCCACGTCCAAGGAGAATGCGGAGCTTTCATTCGTCTGATTAAGGGGCGAGGACAAATATGCCCTTAAAGACGAGGCCCGGGCCGCACACCGCCCCCCGACGCACTCACGCACAACCTCAACACTGTGTGGCCTCCAACACAGGTGCTATCCCACACGGGTCTTTTCAAAACATGGAGCGGGTAAAAGCCACAACCCCGACGTGGTAGTTATTTGGTGGCGGCTGTAGGAAGTTTCTATATCAGGAACATCCTCCACTTTTATGACAAACATTTCCTGCGTGTTCTGGAAATATTTGTCTTTCTCTACACTCAGTTTATACTTTATACATATTAATATAACTCCAACCTTGGTCTAAATCTACCTGGATAATGGAGCAGTGGAACTTTTTTAAGTCCTATAATTTCACCTCCTGAATATGTCATGATAGTACGAATCAATATTTTATTTAGAAAGTTAAGACGCGCCTAAACCAAAACTTATAGGAGAGATAGAAAACTCAGAGTTTCATGCTAAACTAATTACTTTGTTCAGTTTTTCCTTTTTTTTTACACTATAAGTTAATTATTTAACAGCATTCATGAAATGGAATTAATTATACCACAAACTGAGATTATTTTAAAGCATTCTCTCAGGTGTGAGCTTTAGTGTATATACTGTTCAGGCATAACATTATGACCACCTTCCTAGTATTGTGTAGGTCTCCCTTGTGCCTCCAAAACAGTTGGGACTCATCAGAGAATAGACATGGGCCTTCTGAGGGTGTCCTGTGGTGTCTGGCAACAGGATGTTGTTAGTAGGGGAGGCCTTCAATGGGAGGGTCCTCTGTGGATCATCCCAGATACTTGATCAGTTTGGGATCTAGTGAATTTGGAGGCCAGGTCAACACCTTGTGCTGTTGTTGTTTTTTTAGTTGTTCCTAAAGTGTTTTTGTGTGTGCATCCTGCTGGGGATGGCTGCTGCCATCAAGGAGTGTCATTGCTATAGGGTGGGGGTGCCTGGTCTGGTCTAGGTGGGTGCTACATGTCTAAGTAACATCTACACAAATTAATGAATGCCAGGTCCAAAAGTTCCCCAGCAGAACATTGAATTGGTTCTGCTGGGAGGTGGTCAGTGTTATTTACTTCTCCTGTAAGTGGTCATAATGTTATGCCTGATCAGTGTAGTTCCTCATAACCTCATAACCTCAGACAATAATGACACATCTGCGTAATTCTGATGAAGTCAACACTTTACTATTAGTACCTGTTTCTAGCAACCAGCTGAAGATCTCATCTCAGGTGAGCACAGCATAAAACAGCGCGTTACCGTAATCGGAAATGTAAAGCACATCAATCTGTCATGGTTCCAACATAAAAGAGACATTTCCCCTCACTTTAATCCGTACCATCTTTCTAACCTGCCCATGACAACGCTTAATGACTTCCATCTGTGTTAGGGAGCTGCGCTAAATCCTCAAGAAGTCCCGTCACACCTTGTCAAAATTCAGATGGGTTTGAGAGGCGATGCTGCTTACATTTTTTGCGTTCCTTTCCATGAACTAAATAAAATACAATATACGTGGTTCTATGTGCTGGTGCAGAAGAAGAAGAAGGAATAAAGTTTCTTTATTGACAACACTCAGCACTTTTCTCCTCAACTTTATCAACAGCCACAGATGCACAGGAGCACTGCAGAGCACACTTCAGTTTCTGGCTTTATCTATTTTTTTCTTGTTTGAACAAGTGGTTGTTCTTGAAACTTATCACGTCACCTGATGTTTTACCTCACGTAGAGCAAACACGCTCAGAAAGAATTATCCCAACAAGATAGAAACAATCAGATCAAGTCTTTATATGGTTATTAGGTGCTAATGTTTTACTATTGAACAGACTATCGAAGGTTTGCACCACCCGTCTCAATCTGATTGTGGTTACATGAGGCATTTTTGTGTTGTACTGAAATCTACACACGAGAAGTACCGCAAACCACGTAGGAACGGTCTTCTTGAAGGTATTTAGTTAGTCAGCTCGTGGATAGAGGAGTAGCTTCGGAACCATAATAGGCACTTTAGGCCCTGCAATTTTCCAATTGATCGTTCTAAATCAATAAAGATGGAACACATCGAGGAAATGTTAACTGAGGAGGTTCAGAGATACAAACATTTGTATGACTCGTCTTTGGCGAAATTTCGGCAAAAGTTTCCGTCCCCATTGTTGAAATTGAAGCAGGAAGTACAAACAAAAATTAACCCAATTGACAAAAAAGACGCAGCGCCGACTAGTGTTTGAGTGGAGTTTTTAGAGAGAGAGCCAGACGGACGAGCGCACAAGTATAAATGGCTCGCACCGGCGTAGGCTACGTACGTAGGTTACGGCATCCAGTCCCACAGTACCCTAAATGAGTCGAGGAATAGCACTAGCATACGATAACAAAATATTGGTGAAATGAACGAGTTTCGCGGCAGATAATGCGTTATTTAGAGGCTGCGTTTCGGTGCCCCATTCACTTCCACTATATGGATATACGCAGCGCTCCACTGGATCTAAATATCGTCCGAACGACTCCAAATGACACCAAAGGTATATGGGTGAGTAAACGATCGTATTTTATGCCAGAAATAAGGTCCAGCTGCATTGAGCAAGCACCTAAACCCTCCTGGGAGCCTTGCATGGCTGCCCACCACTCACAGTGTGCCGACCTGGACAAGTTAAATGCACAGGACACGTTCCTTGCATGTATATACATGGCACATTTATAGACCAATATCTTTAGTGTGTGATTCTAGTTCAATTTTCAATCAAATTTTCAAGTTGGTGGAATACTTAATATATTCTTCTCTCCTCTACTGTCTCAGCTGTCACGTATTTCTGTCTCAATTTCATCACCCCAGTTTTCTACGGACTCTAAATTCCTCTGCCGAGAGCTCAAGCGCTTGCACGTTCATCCCCGCCCCGCACACTCCATGCTATTTATGATCATGCGCCATGTTTCCGTTCTCCTCTCTCCCCCCTTTCCTCCCCACGTGACTCTCCTCCCTCCATGCTTAACCTCACCTCCCTCTCTTTAACCTTCTCCTTCCCTCCCTCTCTCTCTCCCTCTCTCTCGTCCTCACTCTCGCCTTGTAATCTTAAATAGGTTTCACATGGAGTTGTGGTCAGGCCTTGTTTCTCTTGGCAGAGGCATGTCACTGCAGACACTTCCTCTTTGCCTTTTTGGAGGATGAAATGTTTTATTTCTGGTCGAGAGTTTGGTCTCCGCACCCCCGACATCGTTTGATTTATGCATTATTTAATTTCCTCTCTGAAAATTGGATGCAGCATAGCGCAGTCTTTTTTCTTTTTCTTTTTTTTCTAGCGAAGGCTCGGTGGTGATGCTGTGGTGTGGTCGGGGGTGATATTTAGCATAAGAGCTGCTCTTAGACTTTATATAACATCTGGCTTTAGGTGTTTTTTCTGTTTGGATCTGTGCGATACGATACGTCCGTATATTCGGTTAAACTTGGACGGTTATTTTTGAAAGTTAAATTTTGTTTTCATCTTTTCATTTTTAGTTTCTTTTTCTGCACAGGGAGCTGAAACAAATCTGTTTGTCAGTCGAGAGAAATTTAATCTGCAGCTTGTCTTGTCTTACAGCATAATAAACTAAATTCTGGACTACTGGTCGGCCAAAAACAAAATTCAACATGTGGTAATTGGCCTTGAAAACATTGGAAATCCGCTCACTGTTTTCCGATGTTTTATTTCGCCGTCATCAACCGATTTGTCATGAAGACGACGCTAGATTAATGGAAAAAAATTGGCCTTTTTATGCATTTATTTGAAAGTTTCTAGTGGACGGAGAGGGGAAGTGGTGAGTTGAGGGTGACGGGATGAGATGCCATGCAGCGAGGACTGTAGCCTCAGTCTATGGTTGCTCGGGCGTCCCATAGTCATAGATTATGTGACAATGTTATTTTAAAAATTCAGATTTCTAATAAGAAAATGCATTAAGATCAGCTGCCATTTCCTGCATTTAACCAACGTCCATAGAGTTAAATATCGCCAATGTGACTGACTGATGAGCATTTTTTGAATTTGATTATGCATTTATTTATTTATTTTACAATTTGTGACTGATAAAAACAAAGAATAAGCAATTTCTGCTTGCCGTGACTTCTGAAGGTTAAACGAGTGTTTAACTGTTTGCTTAGCAACCTTGCATGTGTTTGCTCCGTGCAACACTTTCCAGGAATTTCATGTCTTTGCATGCTATAGACGTACTGTGTGCATAAATGTTATCTGCACGTATGATTACGTACGCCATTTACTTATTATTTTTACGTTGACCTATAAACCATATCTGTGTGTTATGCACCAAGCGAGCAAGTGCAGAGGGCGAGTGTGCGCCTTTGCACTGTAGAGTTATGTGTGCAGGACTTGTGGAGTGATGGAGGAGAGGTTCTGCGGGTGGAGGTGGGGGAGCCGTCGGGGCTCGTTCCTGTAAATGTGGCCGTTTGTGTGTGAGGGAGGGAGGCGGGGGTGAGGCGGGAGGGGGAGGGCTGGATGTAGCCCGCTGTAGACACAAGGCTGGATTGATAGTAAACACACACTCCGGGTCTAGTGGATCTGCTGCCGGTAGCCCGGCTAACAAGCCCTTCATTAAGGCCGTCTGATACACTCACTGAGCGCCTTTGTCGGAGTAGGAAGCGAAAAAGTACACCAGACAGATTTGACCTGAGAACGTTGGTATGCGCTGCCAGCAGTCGCAAAGCCCTCTCTTTCCTCCCCCCTCCACCTCCAGAAGGGTTTATTTTCGTCGTGCGGAACAGGTTGTCTCATGGCACGCGCCCCTCTTCACCTCCTCTGGGGAAATACTGCAGGGGGAAAAATATAGATTAGCATACTTATTCTGCTGCGTCGGATGCATGTAGAGGGTTTTTTGGAGTGTCACGGTGGTGTGTTTTGGTGGTTTTGGCAGCGGCGTGCAAGCTCCAGAGTTGTATGTGCGGACTTTACAGTTGAGTTCAGCAGTGGGACGCAAGTTAACGTGATTTTATTTGTGCATATTTATTATATTTTCCGTAACGTGGAACAAAGTTGTGCTTTCGTCTTTACAACACACCTGTACGCACCTTGTCAATTTACAGTCAGGGTTTTGAGAATATTACCGCCCCGGTTTTGCATCACCGTGTACAGTAAATGCAGTATCTTTTTACTCCGCTCATATTTTTCCTCCAGTGCTAAAAAGTGTCAGGTGTGTTTGTTTAACCCCCACTTCCCTATGTTCCTATTTATACTCTGTTATTCTGCGCTGTATCTTGTTACCATTTGGCCTAATTTCCTGACTGGAGTCAATAAAAGTTGTGTCTTATCTTACAAGGACAACAGGACCTCACGTACCGCGCTGGATCTGCTGCAGTATATCACTCCACGTTGGTGCCAGCGCGGTGCGGCTGTGTGCGCCGGAGCAGCATGATGCAGGGTGCAGTTGTGGCCGGGGAGGGAAGTGCGGTACGGTGACCAATAGAGCATAAAGGCTGCTGTTGTATCCAGGGTTTCAGCGTTGTGGCACCCTAATGGCCGGGAGCGTGGGAGGCCAGCGACGGCCTGCAGCCCTGGAAGTGGCCGTCCTCATTTCATAATAACCCCATTAAAATGACTTCGCTGACCAGAATCCTTTGCATTCAAATATAAGAATTCAAAAATAGACACTAAAACAAAGCTGCAATTAGACACGACATACGTATAATAAATCATTTCAGTCAGTGCTTTGAAAAGTCTGTAATAAATTGTGAAAACCTTTTGTTAATGGCGTTATTGGCATCCGTAGTGGATAGCCTGTAATAAAAGCTTGACCTGTTAAAGTTTATTAATTGTTTGCTAACAGTAAAGAACAGGAAACCGTCAAGACTGCAGATAGCAATCAGCTAATAAATGGGCTTCCTTCTTTTCTAATCAGCCATGAAGCATTGCAGTCATAAAAGCAATGGAAGTCGGTGGAAAGGAGTTTAGGTTCTACTTTGTAAAAAATAATTAACTCTTTAATCTTCAATTTCTTAAATGTAATCCGTAATCCGTCGGGTTGGAAATGTTCATAAAATGTTCATAAGTAAGGTGGTTTTCGCAATCTGCAAAGCCAAAAGCTTCTATAGTGGTTTATAACTGATCGCTAAAGCTATATTTTTATTATTTTAATATGTACTTGTAGCCTAACCCTTACCCTAACACATCAGCAAGTTGCATCTTACAAACACTTGTCTTATTAATTTCATCTCTAAACATTTAATGATACTGTAAAAAAATCACATGAATGACGCGTGAATTTGTCTTTAATAGGCTGACTCCCAATCACTGATATTAAGAGCTTAAACTCTAATAAGAAGTATTTTATTTTATTATTATTATTTTTATTTTATTTATTTTTTTTTTTTTATTATTTTATTATTTTTTTTTATAACTATATGTTTTTATTTTTCTATTTATTTATTTAAGTATTTTTTTATTATTTTTAATTTAAATTTTTTAATTTCTTTATTTTATTTTATTTTTTATGTGCAACTGAGCTGTCACCAAGCAAAATCCCTTGTGGAAATTGCTTGGTGACAGATCTATAAAATCTATTCAAGTCTGAGGAACTTTAAATACAAAGCAACATCTAGTTCATTCAAACACTTGTCAAATTAGCTCATGCGATGCTGATTAAGCTAACCAGGTAAATCTCTTTTGAGTTTTGCAGTACATCAAAGTTTTAAATATGTAATATTGTCGAAGGAAACGCTGTTGGGATGGTTTTATATCAACCAGCGTCGATGGGGATGGATTTACCAGATTGTGGCTGGGAAAAAAAAGCGGCGTTAGCAGCAGTAAGTTTGCTCCTATATCCTCAGGAGAATTGAAAATGGTCTGATCATCCAAAGAAGGAACAGAAACGCACACATAAAACAAAGCGATCGATGGCCATTACCACCGGTGTGGCTTTTTCTCGTTGTAGGGCACCGAAAAAGCATGCACTGTACTTTACAATACTTTATATTCACCAAAAGTGACTGTAACCGCTGTGATTTCACGTGAATTAAGTATTACTAATGTTGGTTTGCAGACTTCGTTATGTTTCCAGTCTATTCTTAGATTGGTTTTGAGCAGTTGGTGTCCATCTTTAATGCATTTCCAAGTGAAATTGTTCCATATTCCACTTGAGATGTACAAGAGTCAGGGTCTAGACCTGAAAAACTGTTGGCAGCATTACTTCTTTCCAGCCCTTTGGCTTGTATGCTGTACTTTGTAGGAGCTTGACCAACTTTACATTTGTTCCAGACTTTTTGTTCAAGCCTGCACACAGCCTCCTTCCTCAAGGTGATAGAGGGGCAGGTTGGTAATTCATTTCGTCTTCTAAAATATATTGTTGAACATTTTCACATTTATCTTTGGGTCAAACATTTGGCAGGAGATGGCAGAGGTAAATCTGACTGGCAGCCTCCATAAAACAGGTCATTACGGACGTCTGACTGCTGCCTTTGACTCAACAGTTCGCGTGTCCCTGTCTACATCGTAGTGTTTAAGGATATGTGTTTTTACGCTCATGCCCGTGACCCTTGGTTTTCAGAGTAGTTTCAAAAAACCACGAGGGGAAACTTGTCATTAGAGGGATACGTGGAAACAAGGATGTGGCAGGCACTCCAATTTAGTTTCTATCACTTTTCCAGCGACCTATTTAAAAGCTCTGCGGTCGAAGTGGCGGTTGATGTTTTATTAAGGCGGAATGACGGATTTAAGGAATCAAGACGTTTCTGATGGTAGTCTCAGAAAAATGCAGAAAGCGTATTCCCTGGATATAAGACTGTGCCTACCTTCTGTTAAACTTCTATTATCCCTTCCCCCATTGCACTAATCCACTATTATTTACATAACTTCTCCTCACCTCTTAAGAAAACCCTTAAAAAAACACCTTGAACGTCTTTGTTAAGAAGTGTCAGAAAGACGAGCCTCTTGTCCTGCCTTAAACACTGTCTTTTTTGGGACAACTAACAGCATTTCACTTCCATCTTGTGACGTCTGTTTGTGAACCTTATGTTTTATTGGGCGCCATACATTAGATCATCTCGTTTGGCATCGGTATAAGAGTGCTTACACAAGTGCCTTCCAGGTGTAAATGTGTGAGGTACAGGTTTTATGATTTTAACGCTTTGGATCCGCTCCAAAGGTGACAGCAACAGAATTAACCCTCGGTTCTTCTTCATGGCAAAGCTTGACTCCTCTTGATTTGGAACTGGGTACTGTGTCTGCATGGGTTCTCTCTGGATACTCCAGCTCCCTCCCACTGTCCAAAGACATGCTGGTTAGGTTCATAGAGATAGACTGGAGACCTGTCCAGGGTGTACCCCACCTCTCCCCCAATGACAGCTGGGATAGGCTCCAGTCCCCCGCGACCCTCCAGAGGACAAGCAGTTACGGGAAATGAATGAATGAATGACTCTTGGGATGTCCTTTGGTATCCATGTGTAGCCAACAGTTGAGAGACATCTAGGAAGACATTCATATTTTGTGATATGTCTGGACATCATCAATTCACCAACTGATGAAGCAGCTGGTAGTTGATGTCCTGTGACATTTCTCTCTCTGACCCGTCAATGGTTGCTGTCACCTCCGTTTGCTTGGAACCTCAGACTTGGAACCAAAGAAGATCTTGCATTGCTTGCATTGATAGACAGACTGGTTTTGTGTTGATGCATCAGCCATCTTAACCAAACACAGTTAAGTGAATGTCTACCTGGAACCTTGAACTTTTGAATCGAAAAAGTGTGGAAGACCTTACAATGCACATTTTGACGTTACACTGGTTTTTGGTAGACGTACATCTTTAATCAGAGCCAAACACAGGAACGATAGATTGAATCAAAGAGATCCACAAAACTGGCTGAAACAAGACCAACTGGACCTGAGGGGTTTCTTGAAGACGCTTCATCCAAGTAGGGTGTTTCACATCTGAAACTTGCGCAACTAGGGTCCGTTAACGACGAGATACTTACCTGTAGTTCGAGTTGAGATTGTGGCAGGTGTTGCCAATAGATTGCCGATTTAAAAACGCTGGCTTTCATGTCCCGTGACGCAGCACGTGCGGCGATTCTAGTGGCGATACTCTCTGGCCAGTCAGTGGTCGGCAATGTTTTCATGTCGTCTTTAGGTATCAGTTCAGATTGAGCAAGGTGGCACCCAAAAGGCATCAGATTGTATTCAAAAGGAGCAAGTAGAGTTCAGTCTGGTTGAGACGTACCTTTCAGTGGACAGGCAGCCACAATTAAAAAGACCTGCAGTATCTAATTTTTCAAGAATGACAACAATTTTCTAAATTTACGAGATATAACTTGGAATAGACAGGTACCAGACTTTTCTCCGTGAATGTTTATATCACCGTCTGTGAATGAACAGATTGAAAACCATAATTCAGTGACTCCTTTCAAAGCCAGTCACAGACATCACTGTTCAAACCTGGACCGGCGAGAGACGATGGAAGTTTTCGCCGCACAACTCGCGACTTGACACAGTTTCTTGCTTCGTCATCAAAACCCCTTTGACTCGCTCCCAGGCAGACGTTCAGGTCATCTTGAGTCAGCAAGTTTCAGCCCCGTCTCCGAACTGAGAGCCTCTTGATGATTGCTTTTTTTTTTTTTTTCTTCTTCTCGTTTGCTTTGCCTTTACGACTGGCTGCGCGCCACCGCCGGGGGGAACTCGAAGCTTGTGCGCCCGCACCGCCACCACCAGACAGCACAGCCACTGCAATGCATCGGCTCAGTCCCCCTCCATATATTTAAGTGATTGCTGACATAATTTATGAAGGGAATGAAAAATAAAGTCTGCATTGCAATAACATTAAAAAAATAAAAAAATAAAAGAGAGATCTATAATTTATTTGGCCCGCCACAAGTCAGCACTCTTCGCGGGCCGACCCTTCCACCGCGTACATCTCATTTCTGTGCGTTTGCAGTTTTCTCCTTCCTCCACTTTCCCCCTTCTTAGGAGCACGGGGGCCCCATCTTTAAGGGGGTGGTAGGTTTTTGCAGAGGGGGGGTCTAGGGGTATCAAGGTGGTGCAGGAGGGGACTTTTGGCGGCTCTGCTCTTGGAATGCCTTCACGTTAACAAACAAACCGGCTCTTTCGCTCGCCCTGTTTGCCTTTGTGGCTTTAGTTTTTTTATTTTTTTTTTCAAGCCCCGTACAGGCAAACACACAGCGGCCGGGGGGAAACACTGGCTTGTTGATCGCCCTCGCAGAACAGCTCATAAACCCAGCCGGTATGAATGCGAAGGCCTGTGTGTGTGTGTGTGTGTGTGTACTTCAGAGGAACGCCGGACATTTTTTTTTTTTTTTTTTAATAAACCCGAGGGGCGATGTGGAAGTAAACAAGCAAATAATTATTAACCGTTGAATCGTGACATTGTGGCGGTGGAAGGGCTCACGCGTCCTGTGTAAGTGGACTTTCACTGTAAATAAGAAATTACAGTCTGATTGTGCCGCCGTGTTTGTCTGTTCCTGTTTACGGCTGTTGCTCGGAGACAACACAAAATCGCATTGTTCAACATGTGGCACCTCTTCTCGCTCGCTCTCCTCCGCTTACACCCCTCTCCCTCCGCCCCACCGCTCGCTCGGCCCTTTCTCTCTCTCTCTCTCTCTCCCCCTTCGTAAACAGGCGACCCGGGATGCATGGCCTCATTGTTTTGCATCATTATTACTGACAGGCCCAAATGACTTGAATGATGGGAAGCCCTCGTCGAAAATGAACCCAGCCCCGTGTGTTTACCCGGCCTAAATCATGTTGCTCATTGGCTCGAAACAGAAGAAGAAGGGGTGAGGGTGGGTGGGTGGATGGGTGGGTGGTTGGCGGGGGGGGGGGAGAAATAGGCCTCCACATCCTGACATCTGCAAAGCACCTGTCCCGAGCCGTGCATGCGAGCGGAGCCAGAGCGCGCCCCTCGCTCAGCCATCTCCCCTCATTTCGCTCTCCGGCCTTGAAGAACGCCATGACCGCCGAGGCGCTTTAGCAGTTGACGACCTCCGCTGTGTTTTTTCCTGTCTCCAAGAAGTCTGCGCAGTGTATCTGCTCGGGATGATGTCATGCTCCCGATACTTTCACTCACTAAATCCAAATTAAAGTTTAGTAATTGCAGCTGGAAGCCCGGCCTTTTCACACTGAACCCTTTACCGACGAACCCGAATGCACGGCCTCCCGCTACACTGACGCTTTTATCGATAAGGGTTTGCTATCAGCTTGCATGCTACCCAGCGTGAAGGGAAGCGACCGGCAGCTCTTCGGGTCCACTGAACGATTTCTCTTCTGCGTGCCTCCCTGCCTTCGCCGTTCAATACTCCGTCACATGACTACCCCACTGTCCCACTGACCTCCCGCCGGGGAGCTATCAACGGCTGTGCGCGGCGGACGGCTTCCTGCGAGGCTCTCCTCGGAGGGAGCTGTGTGAAGCTGCCCCGGCTCAGAACAAAGCTGCGCTTCTAGCGAGGGAGGAGGAGGAGGAGGAGGGTGGCACTGCCGGGGAAAGGTGCCTGGCCTTCGTCAGCCATCGCCACCGATTCGGAAGTGAGTCACTCCTCTGGCGTGCGCAGAATCTCTCTCAAAGGTCACTCCTCCGTGTCAGCCGTTGCATAATGCCGCCGGTGCTGCAGCGAAGAGGCTGCGAGAGGATTGTATCTGCGCTTAAGTTCCTTGTTGTTTTGCAAGTTAAGTAAGAAGAACTGTGTCTGCAAAATGTTTATTCAGCTAAATTTGAACTTAAAGGAGTTCCTTTAGTTTTGCTTTATCCTTGTTTAAACTCTTGTTTCACCTGTTTTCATACCGTGCATCTAAAAGTATCTCAATAATTCCAATTATTAGTGTTTTCTGGCCTCGCTCCAAATGACTCCAACCAGTTTGGAAGCTCTTCTACTTCACTGTCAAACAAACCTCCTTTATATCTTGTTTACAGGGCCAAAGGAACATAGTTTATAAATCTCTCATCCTCTTTGTGTTGGTAATTGTTAGTCTTCCTTGGTTGCGTTCATTCTTTTATGTAAATGCTACTCTAATTAACCCCAGAGTGTCTGTTTAGTCTGTCCAGATATAAATGGTTTGTGTTTGTCCCTCTGTTCTGCGTGGCTTTTGATGCTCGTGAGATAAAGGCATTTCTCCTCAGATAAATAAAGCTCCCTGGCCAAAACACTGGAAGCGGGCCTGTCATTGAGGCCGGCCGGCCCCCCCGGCTGCGGCCGCTCACGTGACTCGGCGGCGCTCGGTGAATGGACCGGCTCTGCCCCCCCTGACAGCTGAATATCTGTGTCTGTTTCCTGTCCCAGATAACGGCAGTATGCAGAGAGGCCGCCCTCCTGGCCCTGCAGGAGGACATCAAAGCTCAGCGCGTCGAGGCCAGACACTTTGAAAGTGCCCTGAACGCGGTGAAGCCCCGGATCCCCGACTCTCTCATCCAGTCGTATATCAGCTACCAGCAGCGGCACAGCGGCCTGTGCTTCTTCTGACCACGACAAATCAAGACTAGGCTTTGTTTTGTTTTTTTATTTTAGAAGTGTAGGTTTGCTGCATTGTACGGCGGTAAAGGTTGACCTCTGCACCAGCAGCTCAGTTTTCAGTCCACAAACTTTCAGACCAAACAGAAAATGCAGAATTGGAAGTACCAGCCGGACACTTTTATTTTATTTTCTGCTTCTGAAGAATTTGCTTGTGTGACGTTTGATTACATAAAATATTAATAATGTATTAAATGCATCATTTATGTATTTGATGTCTTGTGTTTTCCATATTTGAACTTAATAAGAGGAAAGAAGAAAGAAAATCCCACGCCTAAAAAGAACTGCTTTAAAGGTTTATCTTGCTCTTTCAGATCCGTCCGTCCCCTGGCACCCCCTGTTATTTATCAATTTAAATATTAAGTGTTCTTTATTTAATATCTTCTGGGCAGAACGGACTCTAGGTCCGTGTTTGAGGAGGTTGCAATAAAAAAAAAACTTTAAAAAAAAAAGTTTTCTAACTGATGTTGCTGCAGAGCTTGAACCCTCTAATCACATATTACATATGCTCTGCACACTATCATCTGTGGAATTAAACGGTGGGATTAGACATTTATTTGGGGACTCTCTGGACCCCCTTCAAGCTCCCTGAAAAAAAAAATAAAATAAAAAAAAAAAAAACAGTTTGGTGAACCGCTGCTCGGTATCCACGGCTGGTAGATTCATCACATCCATCCATGGAAAATCAGCTAATTGCTGTAATCGTGAGATTTCCGTCCGCACTTCCGACCACTAAGAGCAGGGATCCAGGCGGCCATCTGTCGGTCTACCAGGATTTGCTTTATCACCAAGAAGCTGAATTTCTACATCAAGCTTTACAAACAACAACAACAAAAAAACCGTCTTAGTCATTACTGCGCCGCAGAGTCACTTTAACACTCCGTTAACTCTTGTAACTCTTTTTGTTGTGTTCTTTTTTTAAGCATGTGCTGACCCGAAATGGCACCGGGGGCCATTCATCTATTGATTTTTCCATTTGAATAGGATAAATTGACTTTGTATTGAACTTCCTTTTCTCATGGATCCGGATGTAGCGCATCCGCGACACCAATCAAACCAGACAGTCAGGAACAGAGGAGGGGAGAGGGGGGGTGGCAGGAGTGAATAGAGAGGGGGAGGGGGGGGGGGGGCCTTTTCCCCCTGGCTGCAGGGCCGCTTTTCTCTTAAGGTGGACCGAGGCTAGCCGAGAACCCCACCCCACCCCACCCCACCCCCCTCCCGTGCAAAAAAGAAAAAGAAAAAAGGAGCGTGGAACTCCTTTAATGCTGCTGCGTAATTCCATATTAGAGAATAGTGCAAAATGCACCGTGCGTAAATGCGTAATGGGAACATTCCGGAGAGGACAGAGGACATCCTGTTGATGTTTCCTCCCTGAATTGTTGGTAAAAGCACACAGCTGTGTTCAAACACAACTTTCCAAAGAGGGGCTCCAGCACCAGCGGGGCCTTTTTATAGACTCCAAGTGAACTCTAATTATTTATGAAGACTTTAATAACGAGGGAATGTACGTGGACACAAGTTAAAGGGGTTATTCTGATCAACTTAAACCCCCCTGGAGTACATCAGGGCGTAGTTCGGGAGCCACTTTTAATCAATCTCATCTAATTTTAGTCAAACACTGAATATTTTAGGCTCTTTGACATTAAAGACTCCTCATTTCTCAATCACATGCTCGAGTAACAACTGAATTTTTACAGTTTGTTAGACAGTTTATAAGTTTAGACTTCTAGTTTTTGCTTCTAGGATCATATGAATAGTTGTTCCTGGTCAATACAGGCATATGCAGTTCTCTATTAAGCTACAATTAATGTAGTAGTAGTAGCAGCAGCAGCATGTTTTACTGATAATTGTGTTTTATATGGATCATGAGAAGCAGAGAAACACGTATCCAAATTCTGTATTTGCTCTTATATTTGTGGCTTTGCTTTTGTGTACGTGTGACCTCTGTCCCCAGAAATGACAAATCAGCAGAAATATAAATAAACGGGGCGTTTGTGACATCACCATTAGTCACATTAACAACATTCACGTCACTATTCATAACGCACAAGAACGGAAACTCGTACTTTTTTTTTTTTTTTTTGACTTCTTCTTCCCATGCCCCCCTCGTCTGAGGCAACGCGGGATAAAAAGCCGTTCCACCTTAACTCGCGCACACATCTCTATCGCCCGGCCTTCCACATCTGCCCAATGAATCAGGAGCGGATGCGATGTATCCTTTTTCAGTGGAGTGAATGGCCAATGGGAGTTGGCTTGTCGAGCAAACACTAAGCCCTGCGTTCCCATTCATTCAGTGCTGAACAGGCCCGCAGAGCTGGAGAGAGCGCACCGCTGCTGTCTGCGACCCGACGACGCTTCGTGCACAAGAGCGCAGATTCCCCCGCAGCAACAACAACAAAAAACAAAAAAGAAGTAACAGCCAGAGCTCAGCAGATAACTCGAAGAGAGAGAGAGAGAGAGGGGATCTCTTTTGGATTTACGCACGCTCGGTTTTATTTTTTTTATTCCGCTCCGAGACGATTTTATTTTTTATTTTTACAACTGCTTCTACGGGACTTCTATAGCTGGGCCGTGTTGCCGTTGCTGAAGATCGGCCTCCAAAGTGCGCAGCAGTTCCCCTGGTGACTTCCCTCCCTCCCTGCGCTCTTCATCAAGAGCTCCGCCGTGGATTTACTTGGTTTTACGCTGGGACGAATGCGTGCGTAACCCGCAGGCTTGAACTAACCAAGAAAAAGGGAATAACGCAAAGGGATACACTCGCACTTGGATTAACAGACTTGAATATTATGCATTAGACCTCACAGTCTGCGCTTGGACATTGCCCCTTCCCCTTTTGGATGGAGTTTTGCTAGTCTGTTTGGTTGATGGATTCGACGTTATGGATGCTTGCATATAGGTACGCACCTCCTTCACCATTTCACACTTGTTTCGCGTGTTTTAGTTTTGGCTTTCCGCGCTGCGCGTTTCTCCCATGTAGCAGAGCACTAGGCGATCCGGCGAGCGCCGCTGCAGCAGCGATATAGAAATGTTTTCTCGGCAGTTGTGCACAAGACCCCGGACTTCCCGTGTCACTTTCTGCGCTTTCGGCTCAGGAAGGAAAAAACAAAAAAAAAACAACAACCACCCCCCTCCCCAATAAACACCCTGCACAAGTGGGGCTGAATTGATCGCGATTAGCTGGCGAAGATGATGGATCTCCATGCCTGCCTGCCTGCCTGCCTGTCTCGCTCCGTGGCTGTGTTGTAACAAACACCCCTCCCCCCGCGGCGGTTGTTTTCATTCATAAGTTTTCCCCGTCTGTTTGGATGCGTCCCCCGATGTCTCCTGATCTCTGGCTCCGAGGCGTTTTTGCTTTTTTTTATTATAGGATCCAGCTTTTATTGCTGCGCACGACGTCTCCTCGCCTGGACGCGTCCTGTGCCGCTTATATCTAGTGCGCACAATTTTTTTTTTTTTTAGGAAACACGTTTGTTTATTTACAAAGCTGCAAAATCGATAGTTTTGTGACTCGCTGCGTTTTTTTCTCTCCCAAGTTTAACGCGTCCTCTAAGGGACAGACAGCCTTTAAGTTTATTTATTTATTTATTTATTACAAACTCTATAGGTTGCGGCCTCCTGCAGGTCGCCTTTGCTCCCTAACATCCCCGAAGACTCAAAAACCAAATTCATGATGCTATTTACGTTTTAAACGCGCTCATACGAGGCGATCATATGCGCCATATTAACTCCATAAACTGCGTCTTTCTGCAGCGTGAGGCGACGTTTTAATCCGGACAGAATTTCCGTGCGTTTTTTTTTTTCTTTTCCCTAAAACCAAAGTTTAGTATTTTGTCGGAACTTTGCTCTGACCTTAAGTTTTTTTTTTTTAGCTTCCACTTTTGTCCCCATTTCCCTGAAACCCCCTTTTTTTCGGTGTGTAGTAATAGAATACTAAGTGAGGCAGCTCATTTAGTTCCCTTGGATCGTGTCCTCATTTCGTCGCCGCGGTGCATTTAAATGTTAACTAGTCATACAAATGTAAATGAGGAGGGGAAGTATTTGTAGGGCCTGCTGAAGTTTAGATGTGTGCGTATTGGGGAGAAAGGTACAAAAAGTCTTGTTAATAGTCAACTTTTTTTTTTTTTCTGCAACTCCCCCTCCCTCCCTCTCTCCCCCCCCCCCCCTCCGGGTTGCCTCACTTAACGGGATCAAAAGTGACATATTGTCATGTTGACAGGATGAAAACAGTGAGTGTGGATTAACCAAACAGCCAAAGAGCAATGCAGACGCTAAAATACACAGCTTACTTATTTCACATTAAGTTATAATCTCTGTTCAGCTTCGTACGTCTGCACAGTAGTTCGTGTTGTGCTGCTGAGAACGATGACGCTGAGGTTTAGTTTTCACTGGTTTTGAATCTGAGCGCTCCTGGGAATTGTGTTGATCTTCCACCAGGACAGTTTGTGTTTCCTGGTTATGCCGTGTTTGAGCTCCCTCTGATGATGTCTCCTCCCTCCCCGCCTCTCCTTTGTCTCTCCCCGGCCTCTGTCCTCTCCCCCCCACCCTCCCCTCTGTGTGGCAGGTTTTCCGATGCATGTCCACGGTGAATGTCGGAAGTGGTGATCCCCCCAGATGGAGCTCCAAAGTCAACATGGCCCCGGCGGTTCATTAGTGGTGATCCAGCAGCCTTCCCTAGAGAGCCGGCAGAGGTCGGATTACGAGCGGGATCTCCAGCATGCCTCCCTGTACCAAATCAAGGCCACCCGCTCCAGCAACGAGTACACGGAGGGGCCCTCGGTGGTGCGGAGGCCCCCGGCGCCCCGCATGGCCCCCAGGCCGCAGGACAAGCAGGAGAGGACTCACGAGGTCATCCTCGTCAATGTGAACAACAATTATGAGCACCGGCCGTCAGGTCACCATCATCATGGGGGTGGCGTGGTGGTCGTGGCCGGAGGACACCAGTGCGGCGGGTCCCGGGCGCCGGGGCTCAGCCGCTCCACAAGCACAGGAAGTGCCGCCAGCTCAGGGAGCAACAGCAGCGCCTCCTCTGAGCAGGGACTCTTGGCACGCTCGCCCCCGACCAGGCCCGGCATGAACTTACAGCACCACCACCGAGCAGATCGGCCTGTTCGGACTCAGCCCAAGCCCAAGGCCCTTTTACAGCCCCAGCAGGGACCTCACTTCCACCAGCCTCCACTAGAGGCTCCACTCAAGCCCCAGGCCAAAGGGAAATCAGACTTTTCTGGCTCGGGCAAAGGGGTGGTGACTGCCGGGCACCAGTTCATCTGCGAGCGCTGTGGGAAGTGCAAGTGCAGCGAATGCACGGCTCCCAGGAGCCTGCCTTCGTGTCTGGCGTGCAACGGCCAGTGCCTCTGCTCTGCTGAGAGCGCGCTGGAGCACGGCACATGCATGTGCCTGGTTAAGGGCATCTTCTACCACTGCTCCAATGACGATGAGGGGGACTCGTGCGCTGACCACCCCTGCTCGCTGTCACGCTCCCACTGCTGCTCTCGTTTCCTGTGCATGGGATTAATGTCGGTACTCTTCCCCTGTCTGCTATGCTACCCACCTGTCAAGGGTTGTCTGAAGGCGTGCCAGGGTTGCTACGACCGGGTCAACAGGCCTGGCTGCCGCTGCAAGAACTCCAACACTGTCTATTGTAAACTGGAGAGCTGGGCCCCACAGACCCAGGAGAAACCTTCCTGATCGCTTCCTTCCTGCGTGTTCGGTCGCGTGCGTGCGTGAGGGGAGACTCTCGACGTGGATCTTACGATGACAATGATACTGATGATGATAGTCACAAGTTAATGTTTATCAAACATTCTAAAGCACCTCCCAGCCACCTCCCCTCCTCGCTGCAGAACCCTAAAGGAGCTAAGCAAAGGAGTAAACGAAAACCACTCAATTATTTTTATTTTTTATTTTCTCTGGATCAGGACCATGTTTTTACAGACCAGTGTTTGCCTTAACTGTTTATATGTCTGTCCTCAGCTCCTCATTAACACTATTTTTTATATATATATATATATAGATATATATATATATATAAAAATATATATGGAAAAGTTTTTCTTCCGTTTTAGGTAGGCAGTTTCCTCTGGGCCTGTGTGCCCGGCCGAGGGGGCTGCCTCTCACCAAATCTGTGAAGGACGATCTACTATAGGGCAATTATGTAGCTGTTACCTGGTATTCATAGCGAGCAGGTATGTTTGAATTTATTGGTTGCTGCCACACTAAAACCGTGGTTCCTATGCTCATGCTGCATTAATGAAAGCACATCCATCTCATAGTATTCTCCACTTGGATATGTTTCTCTCCTTCCACCCGTCTGAACTTTTCATTCTGTGGCATTCTCCCATGTTTTTTTTTTTGTTTTTTTTCTCTTTTATTTTTGTGTAAATTGTATGCTCAAAAATCCATAAGAGGAATTCTGGCTATTTTTTAAAAGGAAAAAAAAATGTCTGTTTAAAACATTTTTTTTTGTTGTAAAAAAAAAAATATTTATTATGTGAAGTTCTATTATTTTATGATATTTATTGCAAGAGACAGTCTTAAATTTACTCATTTCTGAATATAACAAAATATCAAATACTTACTGAAAAAAATTAAAGGGTGGCACAAAAGAAAACTATGTTAACTTTAATGCAGAAAATATATTAATTAATGAAAAAAAAAAAAAACATAAGCGCTGTCTGGTGTCTTGATTGCCCCTTGCTGGAGGAACAACCGGCTGGAGGAGTGAAAGATCTGCTTTCTTGGTGGTGAACAGCAAATCACTGTTCCATGTGTGCAAGCATGCATGCATGCGTGTGTGTGTGTGTGTGTGTGTTCACGCTGGGTGTGAGGAATTCCTGGGTTTAAAAAAAAAAAAAAAAAAAAAAAAAAAAATCAAGCAGCGAGTAGAAACAGCTTGTAGCTCAAAACGCGACTGTTTACATTCTTGCCGGGCTCCTTTTGCTGCGATTCTCCTCGGTAACCTTGAAAGCTAAACAATACAGGTCATTGACATGATTAGCCCCGAAGCTGCTAGCATCAACAGAGCCTCCGCGTTTTCCATGAGTTATGCTCGCAGGAAGTAGCTCCCCTTCTGAAGCCGCGCTGCGCCAACAAGTCACCGCTAAACTATGCGCTGCTGCTGCTGCTGCTGCTGCTAGTTTATTCCCCGGGCTTTAATCGCGGGCCCCGGATCGGGATGTTCCCAAAAAATGTGTGTGTGTGTTTCGCCTCCAGAAACTGGAGCGACCATTACGAGTGGCCGGGGCCACCTGTTCAAAGATAATAAACCGGGGGGCTATCAATGCTGGGCTTTTATGGCGTGGTTCCTGCACTAAAGGCAATGACAGGGGCCAATTCCAGCCCCCACCCTGACCTACACCCCCCACCCCACCACCACCGCCTCCCATTTGGCCCGACTCTTTTTGTCAGTGAATTTATCACTTGGGAAGTCCGCTGACCCTACACCACCACCACCACTGACACCCACGCACTTCTCCACCTCCGGGGCCCCCAGGGGATGAGATCATCACTTTGGACGTGGGTTGGTCAGCCAGAAATGCCAACAGTTGTGCTCTTGGGGAAGAGGGGGGGGGTTTGTGTGTTTGTGTGTGTGTATATGGGGGGTGGGGACACAAACTGTGACCAGGAAATTCTCTGGAACAAAAGGGGAGAGGGATAAAAATACGCCGCGGCTTACGTTTGCAGAGCTGGCGACGGAGCAACAACAACAACAACGGCGGCGGCGGCGGAGGAGGCCGGGGTCTGTAATCAGCCACATGTGACTCGCCGTGCCCTCAGGTGGCATTTGCGGCGAGCACGGGGATCTTTAGATTCAGGCAAACGGGAAGAGTTAACGTACACACAGGTTTTTAAAGGAGAGAGAGAGAGAGAGAGAGAGATAGCGGTCTTGTTTAAATGCTTCACAGGCGAGGGAGCTAATGATAAACACGGGCACAAAGGAGGTTGTTTTGTCGCCCGGCGAGTTTTGTCAGCAGTTTGCATTAAAAGAAAAAAGTCCCTCCAAATGGGCCCTCTGTACTCAGGGTGCTTCCTTTTTTTTTTTTTTTTTTTAAGGTGGTGCAATCTACCTTTTGTTGCCATGAATAGTTAAAGAGTGGATTAGCGATTTGTCAATTTCCTGTTACCTTTCACAACTGCAACTCGAGCCCCCATTTGCTCCTGGCTGCTGGATGATAGCAAACAATAGGAGGCCTCTCTCTCTCTCTCTCTCTCTCTCTCTCTCTCTCTCTCTCTCTCTCTCTCTCTCTTTTTCCAGGTTTCACTACAGTTCCCTCCGTACGGATGAGGGGGATGGAAGAGATCTAAACTGTATTCAGGAGGCAAGCGAACAGGAAGACAGTGTTTACTTGATATTTTCCAGCCTAAGCCAAATAAGGAAACAGATCCTACTCCCACCATTTCCAGAACTTGGCTCCGTTAAGTCCTTAACATGTCTCTTAAATCTCTGATCTAATCAGCCGGTTTGGGGGGTGGGGAGGAGAGAGGGGAGGGGAGGGGGGGGCGTCTAAAATAACATTCGAAGGCACCGTGAATGGCTTCTTTTCACTTTTCAGTCACCCTGCCACGTGAGCTGCTCCGCAACCGCGTCACTTCATATTTTATTTCTTTTACTAGTCACAGAATAATAAATAAAAAATAAAAGAAGGGAATCTGAGTCAGTATTAAGTAACTCGGCGGTACGAACGGTGACAACCTCCACACCCTCCGCTGCCTCCACTTTGCACTTGTTTCAGGGTAAATTTAGCAGTTCCACACGCCCACGTAATGCTGTTTGGAGTTGTCAGGCTTGGCGGGTCCCTCGCTGCAGCTTTGGGGTTTTTTTTGGGGGCCGTACAAGTGCAAACATGCATGACTACCAAGTGAGTCATGATGGAACCTCCGTCCCACACATCCTACCGGGGCAGTCCTTTTCTTAGCCAGGGCACCGCAAGAGCTGCATGGCCAGCGGCGGAGCAGGATACTCTATAAACAGTCATCCTCCTCCTCCTCCTCCTCCTCCTCTGCAGCATTCATCACCAAAAGGCCTGCTTCAGCTTTCCTCCGCTCATGCTCATCTGGTTTTCATTATTTCCCCTCGTGGCATAAAAATAGAAATTAGCAATCAGGGGAAATGTGGGGGCTGGCGGATCTCGGAGAGGGGAAGGCGGGCGCCCTTTTTGGACTTGAGCGACGATGACCGAAGTATTCGTGAGCTATCTCCTCCGCTGGTGTTCGGTTTTTCGAGCTCGGAAGCCGAGCCAACGTCCACACTTGGCCTCCGTTGGGTTAGAATTTGTAAAAACATCTCAGCACAGGTCCCGATAGAGTTCACTGATAGAGTTCACTACATGCGAACAGCAGAAAAACATCCCCACCGTCGCAAATGTAAACCTTTTAGTAAATAAGAGAAGCGGAACCGTTGTTTGCCTCGACCACCACTTGTTCCAGGGTTTATGTAACGGGGTTTGGGTTGGAGAAACTTCTCAACCCGCACAGGAACATGTAATCCTTCAATTTAACTTAAAAGATATGAAGAAAAAAGAAAGAGCTTGGCCAACGGGCTTTGTCACTCCGACTAACCGTCAGCTGAAGACGGCGAATGTGATTAAAGCCGCTCGACTTCTACAGAACTAGGAAATCTCACAGACGGATTTCCGGACGGATTAAAGAACAGAAATCACAACATTTTCTCATCACGCAGCTCGGCCGGGGCCCCGATTCTTTTCGGTTTAATCCTCCCGGAGAGTTCAGACATCCGCTCCTGAGCTCCGCGCTTCCGCCGCAGAAACAATGGGACGCATTTAGTCGTGGTTAATTTTAGCGCGTGTTTCAGAAACGCCAGGTTTAAATAGACGCTGGTGATTCATTAATGGTCGGAGTGAAAGAGCCCAGTGTGACCAGGACAGACTCAGCTGGTCAGAAGGAATCAGTCAGATTAAGAGCAAACACATTTCTCCCTGTGGTTGGAATGAATCTTTCTGAGCATGTTTGCCCAACGTAGGGTAACCCTTACAAAACATGAAGGTAGAAAATAACCAGTTGATGAAGCTAATTGGGCTCCATCTTGGTCTCCTTATCTTTATTTAATAGATTCAGTGTTATTTCCTGATGTTTAGGAGCATTTAAACACCTACACTGATCAACCACAACATTAAAACCACATTGATCATCTTGTGACAGTTCAGTGTTCTGCTGGGAAACTTCTGGACCTGGTGTTCATTCATGTGGATGTTACTTAGACATGTAGCACCCACCTAGTCCAGACCAGGCACCCCCCACCCCCATAGCAATGACACCCCATGATGTCAGCAGCCATCCCCAGCAGGATGCAGCCACAAAAACCACAGGACACCCTCAGAAGGCCCATGTCCGTTCTCTGATGAGTCACCACGAGGGAGACCTACACAATATTGGGATCATAATGTTGTGGCTGATGGTTTAATTTAGCGTCCACGTAAGCGGTTAAGTTGGAATCTCTTTTTTATACGTGACCAGTTTCTCCTGAGGCGTCCCGGGAGAGACTTCTAGAAGCAGAAACACGATTAAAGTTGATCTTCTCACGTGATGCGTCTGAGTGACGAGCGTCTCAAAGTGTCTTTTGGTGACAAACACGACACAAGAGAAAGCATTTAGCCGCCGTCCGCGCTTCCTGTTTCTCAGATGAGCAGTGTTGTCAGAGGACAGACAGTCGTTTAGCGGCCTCCTTCCTCCTCAGGAGCCATAAAGGGCCTGTAGGGACGACCCAGTGTTTTATCAGGTGTCAAGGGCCATTCAGGGTGGAGGTGTTTCATTGGGGCTTGAGCCTCTTAAAGCATTTGCTTCTGGGTACACACACACACACACAGAGGAACGTAGTGTAAAACCTTCACCCCCCCCCCCCCCCCCCCTCCTTCCTCCCATCTCCCCTCTCAACTCGCTATGTGTCTATGCAGCGTTACCGGCCATCTGATACCGCATTCTTCTCCGAGCCCCCTTCCTGTCTCTTGTCTTTGTCTGTCATTTTATGGACAAAGGCCCGTCGGATGGGGGTGATGATCGTCATGAGAAGGAGGAAGGGTGGGGGGGGGGGGGGCACCAGCGGATCAATACAGTACACAATCATTAGGCGGGATCCTTCTTTTTTTGGGGAAATTAACGTCCCTGGCGTCGTTTCTGCTGCAGACAAGATGTTGCTCTTGATCAAGCGGCTGCCGTTTCATCAGCGTGATTGACTCATCTGTCTTCTTCAAAGTTAGCGCAAAAGCCACTACCCCCCCCCCCCCCCCCACACACACACACACACACACACACCAACCAACCCCGATAGCCTAGCCAGTGATTTTTGCATTCCGCTCGCTAATTAAATCAGCGGGGTGTTTGTCTCGTTTCTGTTGCTCTTGCCGGAGACTGTTGTTTGGAAACTAAAAGTTGTCAGGAGTCGTTAGACATCATCCCGCGTAACGGTTCACGAGACAATGAAAAGACCTGAGCTTTGCAGGGGACGACTTTCGGGACGGACAACGACAGAAAAGTCCGAACCCGCTCGCCTTAAAACGATCCGTTCATCAGCAGCGTTCAAGTTGAAGGTAGTTTCTGACACGCGCTAGAGTCTCTAGAGTTAGCCTAACCCTGAGTTAGCTTAACCCCCGGGGGACGGTTTGGTGTCTTTGCTGCATTCCAGGCCCCCTACAACCACTTTTGTTCCATTTTTCCCCTTTGATATCTCAACCAAGGACAACAACAACAAAAAAAAGCATCACAAATGCACTTTAGGTAGGAAGATAGCTAGCATGATACACAGATCCGTGTTAGCGCTTGTTTGCGAGGAAGAAGGGAAGCTCGGTCTTCACCCCCCACCCCCTCTCTCTTTGCGTTGCCTCTTTTTCTGAGATTAGACTATGCATCCAGACAGATGGTTCCCGTCTGCTGGCTTTTTTCAATTCACTTCCTCTCGTCACAGACAGCCACTCTTCCCCCCTCTGCTCTTGCTCTCTCTCTCTCTCTCACTCCCTCCCCTCTCTCTCTCTTTTCTCCCCCCTCTCCACCCCCCCCCCCCCCCCCCCTTCAACGGCTCCTCTGTTATGTGGCTGGAAATAATCTTTTATTGCCCAGTTGTTCGGAAGTGACCTCCTGCCCTTGATTAGATAGGGCCAAGTCCTATCACACGATTGTGTTTGAGCTGGCGGGCCGACCCCCCCCCCCAACCCCCCCTCACCCCCACCCCCTTTCCTCCCAACACACACTCACACACTATACTCGCCCCCTCCCACACCAGCCAGCCCCATCCTTTCCCCAACCCCCCATCCCTCTCTTACTGCCAGGGCCTTGGTGATCCTGTGTGAGGGGACAACAATGGGGGGCTTTAGTCCCGTCCGGCTCTTCTCGGCTGGGGGGCAACAGGGTGGGGGTCATGAGGGACTTTCCTTTTTTTTTTTTTTTTCATCAGTCAGCCAGCCACCGACCGAGTGGAAGTTGCAACCCCTTCGTCCCTCCCCCAAAAGCCTCCATCGCATCCCCAGTTCGATGGTTAACCTCCCAGTTGCCGGAAGCTCACCCCTCGACCCTCCCTCTCCTCCTCCTCCTCCTTCCTTTCCTGATGACCCCCCTCGGCCTCAAGTGCCTCCCCCAGACACAGATAGATAGTCTTTAATCTCCTGCGCTATCAGTGGGCCTTTGAGTCTGCTGTGTGGTCGGCCAACAGGTGGGCTCGCTGAGATATTCTGGCCTTTGTGGAGCTTTGGATCAGGCTGGTCTTGATCCCGTTAAATACCCACGTTCCCCTGCAAATATTCAGCCCTGATCCGAGCGAGGCGCAGACCCCAAACGTCTTCCTTCTTTGTTTTCTAACTGGCTCTGGGTCCAACACAAGGAGGCTCGCTTTAAGAAACATATGATATTCTTGGAGAGCAGGAGGTCGATTAGAGAAATCTGTTTTTGCAATCTGCTCATTGCACACGAAAAATGACTCGTGCTGCCTTTGAACTGAACTTGTGAGCTTGTAGTTTAAAGTCAATGGAACTAAATGTTTGGCATTCAAGTGTCTTCCAAGTGTATTCCCCAATGGGAACACAACGTTATGCATAAGTCGCTGCTGCTAGGCTACCGTTATAGACGGTTGATGCTTCTGCGTCAATTTGATGCCCTACGCAGACCCTAACACCGAAGCCTGACGTGTACCTCCCTAGAAATGTAACTACGTGCCGCGTCAACACAGACCACAAGAGCTGTGACTGGTCCGCTTGGTAGAAACGTATTTCCGGCTGCTTCTCCATCTCCGCAATTTTCTAATCGATTGTTTGGATCAAAGGTTAACTGAGGAGGTTCGGAGGTACAAACGTTTGCATGACTCGTCTTCAGGCAAAAATTCGGCGAAAGTGTCGGTCGCCATTGTAGAAAGTGAAACAGGAAGTAGAAACCAAAATTAACCCGACTGGATAAAAAAGACACAGCGCCGACTAGTGTTTGGGCGGCGTTTTTACAGAGCGAGCAGGACTGACAAGTGCACAAGTATAAATGACTCGCACCGCCGTAGGCTACGTACGTAAGTTGCGACTTCTGGTCCCGCAGACGCATAAACTCTGCTTTAGCGTCTAAAAGCCACAGTTTAGCAAGCTAACAACCAGGTAACTTTAGGAAACGCAAAAGGACAATGAAAGAAAGGGTTTCGAATAAATCGGACAACTTCCGAGATTGTGATTACCACAAGAGGGCGCAATTCACGCAGACTTTTCTCATAAGCGCGACCATTTATTAAAGCTGCAACGGGGTCATTTAATGCATGCACATGTACTTGCAAACCCATGTACACAGTAGAAGATGTACTGTCTTGGGCTTTTATATCTGAAGGGACAAATCTCCTGCCACAACAACAACCAGTAATCTGGTTTAAAAAAAAAAAAAAAAAAGTGGTCCAACATAACCAGCTGTTAGCTCCCTCTGCTCTCCAGCTCCACGTTCCCTCAGCTTCTATCCAGATTGATTACTGTTGTCTTCACCTAAATCAACTATTCTCAGATGATTCTCTTAGATTGACTTCACATCTGCAAGGACATCCACTCATCGCCATAGTTTAATTTAAAATAATTGATTATACTACATCATTTTGATGTTTTAAATGCTGGTAATGGCTCAGGCTCAACTAGGGATAAAGAAAAAGTGGGTGAATGAACAGACTGTGGTGAATTTCCATTTATAATTAAGGCATCTAATCTTGAGTAATCTACATTTAGATTTGGAATCAATCTCCTTTGCTTTAAATTGCGTTGTTGATATTTCCCTGACATGATTTAAACGTTTAGAAATCATCTGTAATGCTTCAAATCCCCTCTGAGCGCAAGTCAAGTCGTTTCCCAATAGGGGACGTGACATGTATGCCCACAACTTTTTCTTTCCTCCCGCTGCTGTGGTCGCGCTCTTCAGTCGTACGACCTCACAAACTAGTTTAATTAGCTTCAGAAAAAAAAAAAAAAGAAAGAAAACCTCAGCGATCCGGCCGCTGTCTTTATTAACAGGAAGAGTCGAGTCAAACTTTTTATTCTGAGTTTAGTGTCAGTTTTACAGCAGGGCTACAACGCCGGGTAGACAGGAGGCCTTTTCCTCTCCCTCTCTCTCTCTCTCTCTCTCTCTCTCTGTCTGCTGCCTTGTTTGTCTCCTCGTCCTCTTGGAGCTGTAAACCCATAACAAAACCCTCGGTGTCCAGTTTCAGTTTGGGAATGAAGGCCAGGCTGTGTGAATAGGGGGAGAATAGACAGGAAGACAACTCTGATTACCTCCATAAAGGGGCTGACCTCATGTCGCTCCCTCTTCCTCTTCTCCTTCTTCTTCTTCTTCTTTATTCTTCAGCTATTTAACCCGAATGATAAATTCTTTACCACTTTCAGTCTTTCGCTGATAATTTAGTCTCAGACTAATCTGTCTTCCGCGTGGCTGTCATAAAAAAAAAAAAACATCAAATCAGCTTCTCAGAGAATGTCAGGGGATCGCTGTAAAACCTTTGTAGTTAACTGCTACGTCTTCACCTGCCTGCGGACGATTACAGCGAAACCGACTCGAGTGTCGTCTGGCAGCCTAAATAAATGGACGCCCGTCAGGACGGATGACAGCAGCTCTGTATCGGGTTCCTTTAAATACTTTAAAAAAAAAAAAATCGTATTACAGAGTGTTTACAGTCAGCTTATTACTGTGAGCGAGGCGGCATCTGCTTAGCAGGGGCCCTGCACTCCTCTCTTCATTCCCTCCAGGGTCTCCAAACCCCAAATCCAGAGCAGAGAGGGATGAGGAGGGGGGGTCCCTGAACAGGAAGCTTAGGGGCAGCCCCCTCCCCACCGTGCTGGGAGGGGGGGTCTCTAGATCAAAGGGGAAGGACACAGAAATGGCTTATCTGTTGTTGATTTTAGGCTTAAGATCAAGCACACGGTTCTAGTAACGTGTCAAGGAATTACAGGGCTGGATCGCTGAATCTCCTTCGTTTCATCTTTTTTAAAATGTTTTTTTTCTTTTTCCCCACAGGTCTTTGAAAGTGGTGGTGGTGAGGTTCCTCGCGGGAGGTGGAGCAGGGAGGAGGGGGGTGGTGTTCATGTGTTCATGTGCAGTTTAGAAGGGGTGCTTTAAAAGTGAAAGCAAACACTAAGAGCAGAGGACGCTTAAATGGGAAAAATGAAAACAACGACGGTTAAATTAGTTCTCTGACTTTTATTTCTCTGGTGGCGTCGGACAAGTTTGCTTCCTTGCTCGTGTAAAGAGACTCTAATAATTTCTATTCCCTCTCCGCTTGGTCCTTAACATTTCAATTTCGAACTCTGCAAGAGGCGCGATTCTATCTCCATCTCCTTCAATGGCGGTATTATTCTGAAGGGGAAATTGGACCTTAAGGGCAGGCACTCTCCCTGCTGTAGATCTTATTAAGTATGTCCCTCCATAATACAACCCAGCTTGACTCTTTCCAGACCACACCCCTTCTTAGAAAGAGACCTGTCAGTCACCGGGCCTCGGTAGGACTCCTGACACGGTCGGCCCTCGCGTGATTGGCACCTCGGAGGACTTACGCAGGCTCCGAGGGAGTATACAGAAATGCTGGAGGAATTCTTTTCCGCGCCGGTGCTCGGCCAGAGTGTTGGTTGCAAAGAGATCCGGAGGTTGGCTTTTTGCTGCACAAAGCCGTTTCCGCGTGGAAAAAAAGCAACGCTGGATGTTGATCCGTCACACATGCGGATACGCGGGCCTGCACGCCGTCCTGTGGAACAGATACAGCGGCTCAGTGGTTTTCAAACTCTCTCGGCGGACCCAAATTTCCAAAGTGATTTTCCTTGAAACCCCAAATTGTTGTTGTAGACTACTGTGCGGGCCGGGCTAACCTTTCCAGGTTTTTAGAGGAGTAAATCAGCAGCAGATAAAATGTCTCAGTTGGCCTTTCCTGACAGAGCAGGACCTCAGGAAAGTTTGGCACCATAAAAAAAAAGAAGGGAGCTTTAACATCTGAAAGTTTTTTCAATAATATTTTTTAGGATCTATGTTAATCTTTGTATTAGCTTTCTGTCATGTGGACTGAAAACACTCAATGCGACTTTAGAAATATGGCACTCTTTATTCTGCAGATTATTTGGGTGGGGGCGTTATCTGGTCTTTATCATGCTGGTATGTGAATGTGTTTCTGGTTATCTATTTATAGATGAAAACATGGACTTGTTTAATATTAATGGATGTGCACTGAAGCTTGCACCAGTCTGCACCGAGGTCCGAGCACATTCTTGAAATGAGAAACTTTTAAAAAGCGTTTTAAAAACACTTCCTCTATTGCTGAACATAATGTTCGCAGTATATATCAAGGTAAACCAAACATTAAAAACGGAGTTGTTCACATTTGAGTGCCTCAACGGTTAGCTGTTAGCCAGTGTCGGGCTGTCGATGAACACCTGTGGCACTAGTCGGACCCCTGTCTGGGGCCTTTCTCTTCCTAGCTTCCTAGCCTCCCAGCTAATCGGACGTCTCCCCTTTCACATGACGAATACAGACTACTGCCACCTGCTGGTGTGATGAGTTATTTCTTGTCATGCAGCAATAAGCATTGTGTGCCAGCTGGCCGTCAGCTGTAGTGTTTGCGGTGTGTTCAAGGTCACATTTTCGGTCCAGACACAGGGGACGCGAGGCGACGTCACTGTTGGCCTTCGTTGCTCTTTGAACTCAATTTGTTGCGTCTGTACCATCGTCTGTACAAAAAGTGGACGCCATGACAGCTGCTCAAAAGTGAAGCCAAAGCAAGTAGAGCTCCCCCTGGTGGCTGGCCGAGGTATAGGTCATAAGCTCCACCTCCTCCATGTTAGTGGATGGGACCTGGGCCGAACTAAAACACTAAAGTTTCTTTTTTTATTAGACGCTACAGAAACAGGATGTGACATCATAATGATTGACAGTTACTAATGACAACCGCTCAGTGACACAGTCCCCTAGGAATTTAGGAGCAAGGAATAACAATGCAAAAGCATCAGTGGGGCATCGATAACGTGAGTTTGACTCTGAATTTCCCTGGAAATCTAGCCTTAGTTTGACCAATAGGAGGAAGTGGAGACGCATCATGCATTTTTTCTACAGGCTATGGTCTGCGCCATTAAAAATTATTTGATTCTTGTTGGGTTATTATGTCAGATTCCAAATGGATTCAGTTAATTTGGATTTTCATTAACATTTCCAATAATATCAACTCATCCTTTGAGTTTTTGTCCCTCCTGGCATCGGTGCAAGGCAGATGGAAAAAGAAAGGTGGTTGTCAGGCAGGCGCCTATAGTTTTTCATCTGCATCTCAGGAGACGGCCAGCTGTGGAGGCCGTGTGAGAAGTTGAAAGGAAACTTCAGCTGCCCTGCGATTCTCACACCATTACTCAGGACGAATCGCAAGAGGAACGCTTTGGGTCGAACAAAAGGAAAAGCAAGAGAGAGAGAGAGAGAGAGAGGGAGGAAGAGAGTGAAGGAAAAAGTGAAACCAGCTGTCTGGAAGTGCCTCATCTTTACGACGGCGCAGCGGCGCATGCTCGCGGCCACGTTCAAGTGTAGCCACAATCAAACGCTCAATTTGCCTTTACAGGAATATCAGAGATGTTCCGCCAAGGTTGATTTTTGAGGGGGAAGGGGAGGAGGAGGTGGTGGAGTCAGACTGCTCGCTTGTATTTGTGCCTTTAAAATATATATGAGGTGTAGCTGGTGTAGACAACAAAGGCCCCCTCTAATTCTTTCCTTTCCTGAGGGAACACTGTCACACTGCGCCCACATCAAGCCTCCAGACTCACCCCCACCGTGCTGTACAGGTGCAACTTTAAAAGAGCTCTCACTAAAGGCAGCCTGAAAGCCTCCAGTAAAAAAAAGAAAGAAATAATAATAAAAAATCCCTTCTATGTTTTTCCCCTGCTTCTTCTTTTCTCTGCATTTTTTTTCTCATGCAATCCTTTTTAGAGTCGGGGAAATATTTTGTTGCATCTGATGCCAAGACGCTGACTTCCATGCTATCAGTTGCACGTCGTGGTCGTGATTGAGGTATGGAGCTCTGACTTTGTAGGAGTGATCAAGGAAAACAGTTTTGCACTGACACGTGCTCTGACGGATGTCGATCAAACTGCTGCGAAGATGCTTTTTATTTGATTATTCATTCACTGAGTTTAAGTTTTTGTGTTTCTGGGATGGTCCTTTCAGAAGTTTGTCCAGATCTGAAGCCCAAGATGAAAAGCTGCAAATGACAAATGTCTTCACTAGCTCCCCACCACCACCCCTCGCAAGTGGTTCCACCGTCATTGAGGTAATTGAAGAGCAGAAACGCACAGAGACCAAGGGAGAGGGGGACAATGACAGAGATAAAGAGAGACACAGATGGAGAAGGTTAGACTTAGACTTTTATTCATCCACAAGGGAAACTGCTCGGTCACTGTAGCGTAATTGCACATAAAAAAACACTCTTGATAAGTAAAATGAGAGGTTGGGGAGGGCAATTTAAAGCACATGTGAGCAGCGTGACCTGCAAGTACAAGACACTTTTAAAGAACAATACACAGTATATACAAAAAGCAAAACAAAAAAAAACTATGCCGTAAATGTTTTAACTTTCCAAACTGTCCATGGAGGATGCAAACATGACTGCAGGAGTAAAGAGAATAAAGTGCAAATGTAAACAGGAATTACAGGGATTATATATGTACATGCTATTGCAGAGGTAGCATGGGTAATAAATATAATAAAAATAAAAAAATAAATGAACTTTAGTCACAGGTAAAGACACAAATCTGACACAAACTACCACCTGCTAGTCCCCTCCAGCCTCCCCTCGTGTCTGTGGACGTGCAGGCCGCCGCTATCAGTCACGCTGCTCTCAGGTATCCTTTGGACTTCCGCCTGCTATCTGCGATCCAAGCCGCAGATAACCGAGTCATCGGGATCCGCCGTTAAAAAAAAAAAAATGGCAGCAGAAATCGCCCCGCGAGCGGAATGAACTTGTAACTCGTCATGCTAAAGGTTGCTGCTCTCCTCTGACTCAGTCCAACGCCAGACGCGCTGAACTGGTATTGACCCGAATAGGTCTATAAAACAGATACGTTATCTGGCATCCTGAGGAAGTGCACGCCACGAACACTGTGAGAGTTTACAGCTCCTAAAAGGGGAATAACGTCGCAAAGGGCCCCGCCGTTTAAAGCGCGGGTTTGGCCGAATCTTGAAACAATCATTTAATTTACGGCCTTATCTGGCGACGTGTTTGCTCAACAAACAGAAGGAAGGGAATTAAACGATTAATAAATACTAACAAAAAGGTATTATTCTCTTCACGCGAGGGAGCTTTACTTCAACACAGGACAAGTAAACCTGGACAAGTTTCATCTCGTGTCGCGTGTGAATTATCGCTCCGTGTTAACTCTAATATCTTTGCAATTCGTTATTTTCCAGACTGGAAGCGCTGCTGACGTGTAGCCTTGAATGTTAATGAGACGGGCTAATCAACGGTCAGCTATTATTCAAGCAGAGGTCGCGCTCCCTGCAGAGGAAGTGCACCGCTATCATCAATCTGCTCCCAAGGGCCTGCATGAGAAAGGAGCTGGAGGTCGTGGGCGGGGTTAAAAGTTTACTGCACTGTAGGTGCCAAACAGTACATTTCAATACCTTCACACCCTGCCACCACCACCAGCCATCTACATGTCAAAGGAGCCTGCTTGTTGACTTGGTATGTCCCACTTCCACAGGAGCCTCTTGTAGCTTACTTGTCATTTATCATTTCTTCTTTGTCATATTGTCACCCCCCCTTTACTCTCTTTTTCCTTCCCTTCCTCAGTTTTGAACAATCTCGCTGTCTGATTCAGGAGGAAGGGAGGTCTGCAGGGATAGGAATGGGTGATTGGGATGGAGGGGTGAAGGAGGAGGAGGAGGAGGGGGAGGAGGAGGAGGAGGAGGAAGGGGGTGGGGGAGCAAGACGCATTGAGTTTGCCAAGTCAGGCAGAACGATCGACAGGAAGCCGGGCAGGAAGGAAGACGAGCCTCTACCCATGAAGTGCCATTGTTTATGTGACGTGACTTGAAGCGGCCAAAAGTGACTGATGGTGGGCTCCTCCGCCGCTCTGACCCACTTCTCAGACTGGCACACAAGGCGCAGCCTGCAGATGGAAAGCACAAAAGAGGAGAAGAGAGTTTGTTTCTTTTCAACTGCCGCTATGCAAAGTTTTGGTCCTCTCATTATGAGGTTGGTGAATCCACCATGTCGAGTTTGGGGAAGATTAAAGAAGCCGTTTGAGGTATTTTTAGAGTGTGCTTTGCTCCACGGTGTGTTGAACCGGACCAATTATGTGAAAAGAAACAAATAAAAATGAATAAAAAGAATGCTTCTGGCTAAAATAAAGAAAACACACTTCCAGTTATTGAGCTTTGAAATTTAATGGTGCATCTTTTCATGATCGAGAGTGCGCCACTTGGAAACACTGGATTTTTATTTTATTTTTTTTACTGAAGCAGTGCTGCACACTGCACACGTGAAATATCCTAACCTCAGCTGGTTTCCAAACTGAAAAGGGTCTGGGCCAGAAAAATTGCTTTTTGATTCAAAAACATGACAACAGATGCAGAGACTGAGACGTTTAATCGTTATTTTCAACAATAAAACATAATTAAATACAAAAGCTTCCTACAAAATAAAGTCCAAAAACATAATTTTCAAATGCTAAGATGCTACATGCATACATGAGTCACTTTTAAATGATATGACGACAGACTGCACACACAAATATGCTTTTTGCAGTGATGTTTTGAAATATTCAAAAGCATTTACAGACTCCATAAATGGGCGTGCATGGGGGCAAGGAAAGGTGCAGACCGAATTTTTGTATTTCCAGGTAAATTAATGGGTAAATAAAATTTAATTTGTTGTGATATTAGTTTAAAAACCAAACAAAATGGAGATTCTGTACAAGCAAACATTTAAAGAGTCCAGCTCTTAGCATCTTCCACCAAATCTAACTACTTCCTCCTTTTCAGAGTCAAATCCCATTGGCTAACAAAGCCCACTCACAACTTCCTGTTTACACAGGAACTGCATCACATCCAGGAAGTGATTCAAAATGAATCAAGAGGCCTTTAACTCTAAAATTAAACATTTTATCAAGTGTTCAGCTCCTGCGGGAGTAAAGGTTTACGTGGCCTCAGGAAGCCTTCTTCACGGAGAGAAGTGTTTCTTGTCCGTCAGCAGCTGACCCCGATTTGATGTGTTTTTTAGTTTCTCGAGCAACAGTTTCACCTGCGGATGATTTCAAAGAAATTGATTCCAGACATCCAGTGCTTTAAGTTCTTTCCAACTTTCAGCGTCTCCTAAACGGGCTTGGAGAATGTTTGCACTGACGGGACTGCAAGTAAGCTCTAAACTCATTTAAAGGTTAGATTTATTGAGCTTGTGCTTTTTTTTAAAAAATAGATTTTTTTTCTTTGTTTTATGAGACAGAGGTTATAAATCTAAATTTACCTTTTATCAACTTTATTCTGCAGGAAAAAACTAAATCATCTACGCTTTAACGTCACTAATATGACCGTGGCTCTGTGTCCGTGTGCTCAGGTTTCAGGAGGAGGGTGAGGCGGTTCACCTGCTGGACCTTCACCTGGACTGCAGCGGGAAGTTGAACTCTCCCGGTTTCCATCTGCTCACCAGTCCACCTTTGGAACGCTGATCTGGCCCCTTCCAGCTCCTGCTGGCCCCGTCCCGCCTGACTGAAGATCGTCCAGATAACATTATCTCCCCGACCAATCCGACGCCGGGGCCCGTACCTCATCCCCACAGGTAGGCTTTCCAAAAGATGAGCCTGCAGAAGGAGCGCTGCTGCTTTTATTAAGAGCCAACCAATGGGAGAGCGGAGATGTGAGCCAGCGCTCAAAACGGGGGCCTGCCTGTGTTTTGTGGTGCGTGTTGAGGTAATGCAGAGTGGGGATAGAATGTCGGCGTGCACACAGCTGCCGGGCTGAGGTTGCTTTTCTGTGCTGCGACAGTGTCTTTGCAGCAATTAAATGCTGCTTTGGATGGATGAACTGTATCTTATGCATCAGTGTTATTAAACTTAAATGTAAAGTTAGAGATTAAGAAAGATTTTGAAGCATGCAGGACAGGTTCTGTCAGAAAAAGAACCACTTTCTCAGCTTACACAAGGTAAAAAAGTTGCCTCTTTATTATTTCACATGCACAAACTGTTTCGGTTTATTCTGAAAAAGACAGAATTCCTTCTAAGCCTCATGTGTGCCTATTTTAAATTTATATTCCACCAATATTCCCGTTCCCACGCAAGCACAGCCTCCCTCTCTTACGCCCTCAACGGTGTTCTGGGAAAGGTCGGCGACGGACGCGCACACATCCCCAAAAAAAACGTACCTTTTGTTTCAAACCTCTGACCTGAAACGTTGCTTCATATTTTGGGCATGCGCCTCCGCTCGAAGCCTTGCAAAGTGTTGGCCGGTTGGTTTATGCGCACGAACACACAGAGAGCTGCGTCCATAAACAGGCAAGAGGCTGAGTGTCGTAAACTATCGTAAAAACACTAAAGAAAAAACAACCCAAACCCAACCGAGACTCGTATTCCGAATGCACGTCCAAAATGCTCCTAAAACTAATATCCCACACGACCTAATCAGAAAGCGCCACATGGAATATATTTGGAGCATCTTGTACTTTTGGAATAATAGCGGAAAATTTGCGCGGATGTCCACATGGCGAGTGTCTGCCCTGACAAACGTAGCTCTATTAATATCGGTCTTTCTAATTGTTGGCGTCCCTTCGAAAGCATGCATATTGTCTGTTTAAGGCGCACCTCGCTCCTCCCGTCTTCGCTTTTGCGGATATGTTCATTTTTAGCTTCATTCTGACTCTGCCGGGAGCTGTTTACCTTACTGACTTACTGACTACAGACTGTCGGTTGCATCTTGACAGCTTCAGAAACATTCCCTTGGCTCGTCTGAACTTTCCGTCACCCCTTACATTGCCCGGCGTGGTGCATGCAGCCTCTCCATCTGGCACCCAGGCAGTATATAACACATCATAAAAAAGTATTTGCTAATATTATTTGACCCGGGTCACTCTTGCGAAACACTAGCCCTCGCAGTTTACTGTCAAATATTGGGCTCTACTCTTTGGAGTTGCAGTGAGAGCCCCCCCGCCACCCCCCCTCTTATTTACCACCTCCATCACCTTTCCCTTCCTCGTCTTCCTCCTCCTCCTCCTCCTCCTCCTCCTTGTCCAGTAGGGGCCAAACAGACGGCCTGTGTTTGTTTCCCCTCTGGTCTTTCCTGATTGCGCGACCAGGCAAATTCCGGTCGGCTCTAATCTAGCTCTTAGACAGCCACTGAATTAACTAGAAAACCCATTTGACACACATGCTTCCACTTTTCTGTTTGTTGCCTGCCCCCCCCTCCCCACTGAAAGTCTGCTTAATTCGTACAATTTCGCCTTCATTAGGCTGCATTTCAAGCTGCGGGGCACAGGTAATGCAAAGCATTTCCCCCTTCAAATTGTAGGCCCGAGCTTCGGTTGCTAGGAAGTGGAAGAGCCTCAATTGCAGCCATTTCCTCGCCAGTGTACCGAGAGGTCCTATTACAGCGTTTAGGTCAGGGCAATTGGTGTCATTACAGGCAGCCAACTTCCCTCCACCAAAGTAATGAATTAGTCCGAGCTATTTGGGCTGTATGATTGCAGTTGCCAGGGGAGATGAGTATGAAGTGGGGGGATAATTATGGTATGTATCCCTGAGCGGATGTGTGCCGGTGTGGGCCAGCGACGGGGGCGGTTTCCACACTTGTGTAATGGCTTAATGTAGCTGCTGACAGGCGGCCGGGCAACATGGAAAGGTGCTACTGTGCTCTGCTTGTGGACTGTGACTGACATTCCCGGCCGTGCCAACCTGCTTTAAGCCCGCGGCTCATTTACTTCAAATGACTCCGTCCACCGTCCAAGAGTCATTTCGGCTCAGAAATGTTCACGAGGGGTGAATAAAGCCGAGTGGATGTAACTGTTTTCAGAACCTTTTTAAGGTAATTCGTATGGTAATAGAGGGCAGCTTTATATTATCAGTTAAATATAAATTGGGCTCAAACTTAATTAAGAGCTCCGGCTCTTTACAAGCTGTTGAGACAGGCAAGGAAACCATTAACTCCTGGAACGCTGATGAATTGCCCCCACAATAAAACAATAGTGAACTTTGATTGCACGGCTCATTCATAAAAAGCAGTGAAAACAATAACCAGGAGGTGCCATTTCATTTACGCCGACAACTCCTGGAAGGGGGGGGGTGTAATAAAAAGTATCACGGATAAATACGCACTTTATGTGCTTTAAAAAATGAAGCAAATACGAGCTAAATAAATGAGCTTTGACTAATTTGTTTAAGGAAACAACAAGGCCAGAAACCTGGGGTTTCAGCTCGGAGCTGCACAGAGCTGAATTGCAAGTGCCATGCACGCCGGTGGTGGTGGTGGTGGAGGGGAGGAGGAGGTGGGAGGTGGGAGGTGGAGGAGGGAGGGAGGGGGGGCTTGTTTTCTCAATGGGAAGTCGAGCGCTGCAATAGGAACCCTGCCAAAAAAAAGGCTTCACCAAACAAAGAGACCGGTAGGAAATAATGCCGGTCGAGGCTTGTTGGGCCATCTATGGGCTCCTTTCCAAGCCGCTGTAACCAGCTATAAGTCTTTTTATGGGGACACCTCTGAACAGGGGGGCCCCCACCAAGGACAGGAACTTTTACATTTCTGCTTGAATGGGACCTCAGCCAGGGGCTGAGTTCAAAGTGCACTTTCCAGTCATTTGATTTAACTGCTTTGTGTATTTGATAGGCTGGCAGTGAAACTCGGGACCTGGAGCGATATTCTCTGATTTTTCAACCCTGTTTTTTAAAGAGTCCAGTCTGAGGAGAAAACAGGGAGAGAAGAAGAAGAAAAAACCCTTATAAATGTTCTGTTTGTGTGTACGCGCACACACGTGCACATTTAATTTCTGGCTCTCAAGCGTTCCCTGCGCTCTGCTCTCCGTCCTGCAGATCATATCTCATGTCAGTAAGAAAAGAAGTGCAGCTTGATTATTTCTCAATGCCAAAAAAACAACAACATGTGTCTGCTGCATCCATACGTCTGTCACTGTGTCCCCTTACTGCAGCTGCTTTTCACTCTACTGAACCGAATTTGTGGAAGCTGGACATCTAGTATATCTATCAGTTGTTGTTTTTTTATTTTACCCGGAGTGGTGAGTGTGTTTGAGCAGAAGTCCAGCTTTATCCACAGAACCCCCTTCAAAATCTCCACGTATCAGAAGCCCACCGTGGTTTTGATCAACAGATGAAAGAGATTTGGTGGATGAGAAAAAAAACACACACACACACACAAAAAAAAAACAGTTGCAGCTTCACGCTATGCCATAGTTACTGTAGTTTTCCTCTGTAGAACGGGCCATTTGCAGAGCAGCTGCATATCTTTGCCAGCGATCAGCGCCGAGAGCCAAACTTTCATCCTATCTCTGCTGGTAAGCCGCTGCCGGTGGTATTCTGCCAAATGGCACCAAAACCAGTGTGTGTGAGCCTGCGCAACGCCACCTGGTGGCCCCTGACGTGTCCAAAAAAAAAAAAAAAAAAAAAGCTCCGACCAGAACTTGAATGACCCTCGTTGGCTTGGAGCGAGGCGTGCTGAGGTACTTCTTCTTCTCGTTTGAGTGTTTTTGCACATATGTTTATTCGTTTGTTTGCTCCGCGGAGCCTTGAAGCCGGAGGATTTAGCTCATGGCAAACCCCAAACCTCTTGTATCCTCATTCATTATTCTGTTGGACTCTGGCTAACTGACTAAAATGAATTCATCCAAATATAGGAGAACATGACGAAAGAAAGTCTCTCAACCTTGTAAGAGCATCCGCATCAGTATTGCAGTTCACATTAAAGACATTGTGAGATGCAAGATTTAAAGAGAACACCTGTATCTTGACCTTTTGTCCTCAGCAAGGCGTCGAAACCTTCAAAAAAAAAAAAAAACCTCCACAATGCAGCCAGATGCACGGTCTCGTTAGACCCTCCCTGCGTAATAAAGGTTCACATCTTTCAAACTCCACACTATTAAACAAGCCATAAACCCAAGCTGAGATAACACGGATGACAGCAGCGTGGCTATTTGCTCAGACATTAAAAAGGTTCCTCCTTAGGCAGAAAAGATATCACGCGAGCTGAGCGGCGCGCTGAAGATTAACCCGATCCGACCGCAACACACGCTGCGGTGGGACGCCGCGAATGTCCAAAATGTTCGAAACACTGAACATCCCGTGCACGGCTTCTGATCTACATGCATTTGTGCTTCCAGAGGTATGTCCTAGTAAGTCTTTGATTTATGCGCAGCACCAAATGGAAACACACTGGCACGAGCTCCAGTATCCTCAGCCAGTCTGCACATCAAATCCTTGTGCTCTCCCGTGGCTGACGGCACATTTGGAACAATTCGAGTTACCCTGATGCAATAAGGCCCGCCCGTCCGGTGCACCAACCGGATTAAAACAAAACAAATTATTCATTCAGTCGAGCTTGACTTCTCAGCTGCAGCATGTAATGATTGGTGCGTTGTGAGGATTAAGTAAGCGTGTGTTTGAGAGCGAGACAGAGTTTCACTTTCTACCTTTTAAGAGAGGTTAGACTGACAGCTTGATGGATGGTCTTTTTTTTTCTGTACACGCTGCTTGTGGAATAAGATGATTTCATGTGGTCGCGAGGCCTTGCTGTTCTCGTTGCTCTGGAGCGCTGCAGCAATTAGCACACTCACCCATTACATTCGCTATATGATAGGGCTGCAGTGTGTCTGAGTGGGCGTGTGGAGGGAAAAAAAGCAAAAGAAATAGTGTGTTTGTAGTTTGTGAATGTCAAACCCTCACGGGACATCGTTTTAAAACCACACTTGTAGTTTCATAAGACTGCTTTGGCAAATGTTTTCAATGACGAGTGAAATATGCACTCAAGCGCTGCCAGTAAACAATTCGGCGCAGGAAACAAAACAGTATCCTATGAATTATTGGATCTCATTTTGCTGCATGAAAATAAGGAATGGAACGACCTACTCCCATAATCAATCAAACTGAAAGAGGATTACTCTCCAGTTCATCTCTTTCAAATCTAAACTGGGTGAAAGACAACTATTTGGTTATGTCATAGTCGTGAGCCACAGGCCCCACCGACCCCGTTTGCTTGTGTGTGCTGACTTCCCACCAGAAACCGAAGAGGGACTGTTGTCCCCAGTGATCTGGTAAATGGTTATCACATTTAGGTGCAGTCGTAGTGGTATTTTTAAATCCTGCCTCTTTGAAAAGTCTTAAAGGGGAACTACTGTTTTTTACAACCTGGACCTTATTTCTGGCATATAATACAATCGTTTACTCTCCCATATAACTTTGGTGTTATTTGGAGTCCTTCGGAAGATATTTAGATCCAGTGGAGCGCCACTTATATCCATATAGTGGGAGTGATTGGGGCACCGAAACGCAGCCTCTAAATAACGCATTATCTGCCACGAAACTCGTTCATTTCACCGATATTTTGATATGATACGCTAGTGCTGTTCCCCGTTGAGTCCGGAGTTAACTGTTATCTATTCATGGACGTGCAGCGGTTTGTTGTTCTTTGGCCAGCTCTTCCTCTCTCTGCCTCCGCATCCTCCTTTCAACGAGCTCTTCATCCATATACTCTGGCTCAAAACGGTAAGGACGTCCATCATAAACAAAGTCGTCGTCCACAACCTCAGAATCGGAAAAATATTCAGCCATGTTGGAAAAAATTAGAAGTAGCAAATTACATGTAAACAAGCCAACCGTGCGGGTACACGCGGCGCTCAGAGATGACATCATCCAGGTCAGAGGTTAGTAGGTCAATCTACAGACCCTGGATGATGATAACGGGAAAACTCTGGACTCAACGGGGAATAGCACTAGTCTATCATAACAAAATATTGGTGAAATGTACGAGTTTCGCGGCAGATAATGCGTTATTTAGAGGCTGCATTTCGGTGCCCCAGTCACTTCCACTATATGGATATACGTGGCGCTCCATTGGATCTAAATATCTTCTGAAGGACTCCAAATAACACCAAAGTTATATGGGTGAGTAAACGATCGTATTTTATGCCAGCAATAAGGTAAAGGTTGTAAAAAACAGTAATTCCCCTTTAAACTAGGGTAGATCAGTGGGAACAAAAAAAGTGTCTGACTTAAACACTGATGTTAATTTGCTCATTTTAGTAAAATGTCACATGGCCCATCTGTGTGTAAATGTATTAACTAAATGTAGACAGGTATTATTAAATGAACAGGAGCCATGTGCTACTTTTCTAGGTCAAGCTAGCAGCATGGCTTTATGACAACACCTATGCGGTGAATGCTGCACCTACAGTCATGGTCCCCAGAGTCTTGTGCTCTTGATCATTACCTTTCATTTCTTTAGCAGCATTCGAATGTCAGTTTTTTAAATTTAAGGCTCATTTAAAGTACTGCCAGTGCGAGCCATTTACACTTGTGCACTCGTCTGTGTCGACGCTGTGTCTGTTTTGCCAGTTGGGTTCAATATCATAACTGGACAGGTATTTTGTACCTAGATAAAGATCTAGATGAGGCTTTTATTGACTCGTATATGCATCTTTGTTGGCCAGACCACAAATCTGATTGCAGCCGATGTTGGTTTTCCCAGACTAGTTCCTGACATGATTACACTTTGGGAGGAGTAAAGATTATTGTGCAAGATTCTCAAAGAGAAGGCTGCATTTACACTATTTCAACATGTGGAAAGAATGCGTCTGAAAACCACTTGCATTACGATGGATTTGCATAGGAGTTACATAGTTGTGTTCAAGACTCACAGATTAGCTATGGAGGCTGTGTAGCCGCTGTAGGCTCAGAGCTGACATAAATCAAATAACCATATCGAGCCTATGCATGTGCTCTGCATGTTTCCAACAATCCACCACTTCATGCGGTGATTGAACAGGTGTTTAGAGGTCTTGAACTTCTTTTAGCCCAGAGTTGCCTCAGTTTCTTTCCAAAAACATTGTGAATCCCTTCAAAAACAGACTGTTCTCGCTCAGACAGTAGCCGAACTGAGGTCTAAATATCTCGGAAGTGGGTGCCGCCATCTTGGTTTCTGTACGGTGGGAGGAAGTGACTACACTATGGTTTCTCCTATAAACTGTAGGTGAAGTGAAGCCTAAATATTCTGAAAGTGGGCATCGCCATCTTTCACTTTCAATGTCATTGGCAGCGCGAGTCTTTGCGGAAGTGGCACGTGGTAGCACAACCAATCTACAGGAATACGTTATTTAAATGATGCTAGCAGGCTATTTATTACTTCTTATATATCTATGCTTACAAGTTTGAGATGTCGTTGAGACTTTATTTAGTATTTGAAGCTTCTCAGATCCATTTTCATTTTACTCTTTAAAGATCAGATAGCTATTCGCATTAATAATGGCAGTTCTATCTAAGAAGAATTGCATTTAGTGGACGTTTCATTGGATGGTTGGGTATAAAAAGTGGTTCTCCCATCAGTCCAACAATTTTACCAAATAATAATCACTGAGTCGCCTCAAAAGATCAGTTTTGTCATTTAGGTATGACGAATGAGATGTGATTTAGATTAAAAAAATAAGACAAGCTAACAAGTGATCAAGTCAGCTTCTTCTGATTCATCTTGTTCTTCTTCCTCCCTGGTCCTTGCAGCACTCCACCTATCCTTTAGTTATTTGACACTGCAGGAGACGCCAGGCATTCAGGGCATTCTTTGTCCCTGGAGAAAGAAGGAGGGAGTCAGGGAGTGAGGCGGCGAGGGGGTGGGGTGCAGGAGGGGAGACAATGCGAGAGGTTCCACTCTGTTCGCTTTCAATAAGAGCCCCCCCACCACCACCCAACAACACCACCACCTCGACACTTTGTGCACACACACACTTCACGACCACCTCCCGGCTCACGGAAGGGGCGGAGTTGAGGGCAGCGAGGCAGCGTGGAGTTAGAGGAAAAGGGGGGAAAAAAGAATGAAAATTCACCCCACCTCCACCTCCACAACCACCACCACCGCCGCCACCTCCACCACCATCCGCCCCTTTTCAGTGTTTCGTGGGATGCCAGCATGTCCTGGGCCCCCCCTTTTTTTTCCCACAGTGGGAGAAGAAGAAAAACCCTCCTCTTCGTAAGACCCCACCTCCCTCCTCCGGGCTTCAGTCGCTGAATTTGACTTTGGCATCGGAAGCCTCTTGGTTGGGCTTGTTGTGATTTATTATTATCCTCACCTACTGTGCACCACTCCCTAAAGTTTGTCTTTATATTTAACGGATGGGTGCCAAGGTTTGGATAATTCCAGTTTACTACACCTTTGGTCTTACATGCGTAGTCTTGGCCACGATTCCTACTTGATTAGATCATTCTACTCTTTGTTGAGTTCTTGGAATATGTTTTTTTTGGTTTTGCTCCCAAATAAAGTTTATATGACTAAATTGCTGGTGTGTTTTAAAACCTGTCCAATTGTCCGACCGTTCACCTCCCTGGTCATGTTTCCACAACTCAGTCACTTAAGTCAGAATAATGTTATCATAACCAATCAAACAAATGGATTAAGTGGTCAGAATGCTTTGTTTGGTTAAGCCCTCTCCACATATAAAGCAATTTGCTCATTGCCCATCGCTGGTCACAACTGGACATTTCAAGCTCTGGTTGCCTAGCCAACCCTCTTGTATGTTTCCCATCCAAATATTTTTGTGTCGACAGAGCCAGCTCTTCACGCCGTACCACTAGTGCCCCATCTAGGTTCACCCAATGTATCAAGCCCACCATCAGCATGGTGAATTTAGTAGTAGGAACCAAAGTGGATGATGTTATTCTACAGTAAAAACTGGTTGTCACCTCAAAGTTGGCTGAAACTGGCACCCGTCCACTTCATGTCAACAAAGGTATGTGAGCACATCGCATCTGTTGTCGCTACATTGGTGCTAGTCTCTGCCTTTGTGTTCACCCCTTTTAAAATGGATTTGTATAGGAATTACACAGTTCTATGTTCAAGATCCACAGCACAGCTCTAGGGTCTTTGTACACACTTCATCAGAGTTGATGAATCCGCGTTTGCTGCCAGAGTCTGTGCAGTAGCGTCCAGAGTTTGAATGTGGTGACGAGGTCCTACCTCTTGACTGGCACCGTTTGATATGTAACTAACAAGCTACTGTAGACAACTAACAGTTATTCATCATTAATATCTTGCAAATGAAAAGCATTTAGTGAGCGTACACAAGTTCAAGGGTAGTGGAGCCGCCATGCAAGGTGCTCACCAGCTACGGGTCACTACTGCACAGGCACTGGTTGAGAATGAGGTCACCAGTCTAAGATGGCAGCACTCATACATATTTATATACAGTCTATGGATTCTCTTCTCTCTCGTGATGGCAGACTTACTTAGTGAGTAGATAGCTTGGTTCAGATATTAACATTTTACAAGGCAAAAATATATCTTTTGTAGTTACACAACACTTTATGTGGATTATTTGAAAATAAACCAGTTTTAAATAAACCAGACACATACTCCATACCATTTTTTTTATTGTGTCATCGTCCCTACAATGACATGGTGCCCATATTGGCAATTTACACTGTTCTCAGTACTGAAGTAATGCAATTTGTCTCTCTATATAAAGCTGCCCAGACCTGGAGGCAGATGCCCACTCTTATAACAGTGAAACCAGAACAGAAACCAATAAGATGAAGGAGCCTGCAACAGTTTTAACTCCGCCATTACCAGAAAAGCCCAAGTAGAATGTAAAAATAATCCGGCATAAAAGAATTCAATGCCAAATGGTCTTTTAAAGATACGTTATTGACGGCAATCATGTACGTAAGTGACGTCAGCCAACCTCAACCTCAGCTGGGACGTCCAGCGTTACTTTGCGGCCTAAAAATTGCACCCATGCCCGGAAACGTGGAGTTGCTTTTTTGTCTGACCTGAACATTAACATTCTTCCGGAGCTGCTGGATGAAACCCTAAGCCTGTGTTTAAAAAATATCGCTATTATCGCGGAAAAAACCATAGATCTGCAAAAAACAATCTTTTCCAGGAATGAAGAAAAGTATGCTCCGCCGTATTTCACAAAGTCGTGTTTCAAAAGGTTGCTTCGACGCGTACAAAATCATGTCAGCATTCAGTCCAAGTGACATTAATAAGGGTTCAGTGCTTTGTTTCACTTAACTGATGATGGTAATGTTTGAAAGTACAGAAGGACAGATTTATTCTTTGCACATAAACGGCTCTCCTGTCTGCCTTAATGACTACACTCACCTGCTGTGGCTCAGCTGCAATGTTTAATACCCAGCTGCCAAATAGTACTTTGACATAAGAGCAGGTTAAGTGAGTGACGTCTGTGAAATAAAGAAAATGATCAAAATGTGGAGAAATGCATGTTTAGATCCATACCAACCCATGTCAGAGTGTAAAGTCTGTTGAGTAGCCAACAATTTAGATTAGCTTAATTTAATAAATGGCAATTGGATGTGCTAACAAAAATTGTTCCATATAATTACTCATACTGTTTACAGGATAGTTGGCGCTAGAGAAGCTGGTGGCCATTTATATTTGAAATTTCAGTTAAACCTGATCAGGTTAGCCTTTTCATCTGCTTCTAGTGGTTTTGCTCAGATATGCTAATTGCCTCCAAGGGTCAATACTCACACCCAAACTGACGTTGAACTTGTCCTCGTATTCATTTATTTTACATTAGACATGATGTGAAATGCTTAAAGTCAGAGCTAAAGCTTGGTCTATACTCCTGTGTTGGAAATTCTCAGAGCCTGGGCCAAGCATTTAGCACTTGTGCACTGTGCAGAGTTTATCTGTGCACGTCAATCTACGGCGATTGGAACTGATTTGGAGTTGGAGCTAATACATGTTAATCACCAGTTACTTTCACTGAAATCACTGAGGAATTAAGAATTTTCTGTGCTCGTCCGGCCTCTGAGAGACATAATCTGGAAATGCGTTTCCGACCAATCGTAGCTGTCGTGGTTTGTGTTGTCGCGACCTCTAGTTACATCTCTGGGGAGGTTAATTTTAAGAGCAATAGCACAACTACGGCTCAGATCTGATGCAGAAGCCTAAATCTAGCCGCAGGTTGTTAAATGACAAGCCAAAAACACGAAACGCACACAGATGTGATGCATCGTCACCTCACCTGCATTCTACTAAAGACAACAATTGTGTTTCCTACAATGTCGAACCTTTACTTTGAGCCAAAGTCGGAAATGTGATCTAACAAACACACAAATAATATACTCTAATGTTCACTGACTCAAACAAATAATAATACTTGGTGTTTGTTTTAGTTTTTTTCTGGTTTTATTCCTCTTTTTCTATCATTTTGACTGACGCGTGAAGCAACAAAAAGCAAGAAACTGCTTCTTTATTGTATGAAGGTACATATATAAGTAAATAAGTAAGCATTTTACACTCCTGTAACAGGCGTCTACACTCTGCAGCTGCTGTGACACAGTGGCACTTCACCCGAGTTCAAAGAGCGTACTACGTGCTGCATGTTTCGCTCATTTATCAATAGCTGCAGATTAGATTTCATTCATTTGTTGCAGCAGTTGGCAGCTTTCACGGACAAACACAAGGCACAGAAAGTGCACAATGTAAAGGATTTATAACACTCTATTATTTGATAGTACACACACATATATATAATCTTGTAAAATGTGCAAACACTAGCTCTTTCTGCTTCTCCCTGTAAGTTTTTTTCTTTTTATTAGCCAATTCCATTGCGAGAACCTCACCCACAATCAAAAATATAATTACGTTTTAGCTTCGTATCAAAGTGGCGGAGCTGAGAATGACTTAATCTACAACTTGCGGTTCTGCGTGCAGGGCTTGGTCCAGCTGCGAAAAGACTTTTCATTTCACAAACAGCTCTGCATCAGTCCCCGGCTGGCTCTGCAAGCGCTGATTAAACATGTTTTGAGTTTAGTCGTGTCAACTGTAAATTTGAAGAAGTGTGCATTACTGTATGAACTGTATATACGAGTGTGTGTGTGTGTGTAAGGCAGAGAGGGAGTCGGTCCCAGAGGCCTGCAGATAATAATAATGTTACAGGAGGAGGATTGTGGTCTGCATTCTGGAACAGTTTATTAGGGGGAAGTCTGCAATTACATATTTTCTGGGTAAACATTAACTAGCTCTGTATCGCAAGCCTTCACAACAACAGCAGCAGCTTGGACTGTAATGCTCGAGCCTGGAGTGTATACTTGAACGGTTCACTTTTACTGGAACAGTTGCGACCGCAGTGGCATGTTGAGCACAACAGTTTGCTGTATTTTTGTAAAGTATTAATTTAATCCTGGTAGTTTCCAGTGCAGGATATATTTTGACAGTTTTGAGGTTTAACCCGCAAAAGCTCAGAGCACAGTTTCTTGGATTAAAGGACGACCATATATTAAAATCTGACTGAGAACGCTGTCGTGCAGCTGGTTTGGGAGGTATTTTCCATTCTGTGAATTAGCATTTGAAAGATTTATTTTAATGATAACCTCAGTGTTATTCCTCAACGGAGAAACGCAGGAGTCTCCTGGATGTAGTCCTCCGTTACGGCCACTGCATGATCTGACCCAGTTCTTTTAGTAATCTTGTCATTTCTGTTAAATTGGTATGATCAACATTTCAAAAAATGCACCGTACCCACATATAGTACCTCAGTGGCTGCAAGATCCTGCCAAAGATATGAATCTTTTGGTGTCAAGGAACAGAAATTGTGCAGTAGTTGCAGTGTTTATCTAAACTGTATAGTTTTTTTTTTATTCTGCTCACTGAAGTAACCCCAGATATTCCTTGTTTGAAGCAGGAAAGTCTCCCCCCTGCAATCAATATATTTATTTAATTTGCATTATATGTCACATATAAGTCCAAATCTGGCCAAACATTAACGTAAAAGTCATTATGTAGGTGTTCTTAATGTTATTATAATGTTTGTTATTTCACTGAAAATGATTTAAAAGGGTTGATGACTCATCCTGCACTCGGGGGCGTGTACTCAGCTTACGTTCTAGAGCTGACCAATCAGAGAAAACTGAGCTTCTGTTGTGGCCTCTCTGCTTCCTGTTTTTAACACTGTAAATACACCAATCAGCCACAACATTATGACCACTGACAGTTGAAGTAAATAACATTAACCATCTTGTGACAATTCAATGTTCTGCTGGGAAACTGTTGGACCTGGCATTCATTGGTGTGGATGTTACTTAGACATGTAGCACCCACCCAGACCAGACCAGACTCCCCCACCCCATAGCAATGACACTCCTTGATGGCAGCAGCCATCCCCACCAGGATGCAGCCCTAAAACGGTTTCGGAACAACTCAAAAAAACAACTCAAAAGAACAGCACAAGGTGTTGACCTGGCCTCCAAATTCACTAGATCCCAAACTGATCAAGTATCTGTGGGATGATCCACAGAGGCCCCTCCCCTCAAAGCCCCCCCCCCCCCCCCCCCACTGGACACCACAGGACACCCTCAGAAGGCCCATGTCCATTGTCCGATGAGTCACAACTGTTTTGGAGGCACGAAGGAGACCTACACAGTATTAGGAAGGTGGTCATAATGTTAGGTCTGATTGCACTCTGCTAGTTGTCACCTACCATATGAACAGCTTTCACTTTCTGCATTAATATTTGCCTCCAGTCACTCTGTGTGGTGATATCAGGCTTTTGTATAGAGAATAAATGTCTCTGGAAATCACTTGAAAAATTGCTCCTTATAACTTTTGTTTTTGAGGTGAGCCTTACAGGAGAGAGATAAAAGTGTAAAGGTTCAGTGTTTACACATTCAAACGAGCAGACTAGCAGAGGAGAATAAAGACTTTTGTTGTTTTTACCTCTTGATCCGACACATTGTGCGATTTGACAGAAAACCGACCCGCCGGACCTCGGCCATCGTCTCGGAGGCGCATGCAAAATGGCCAACCGCCTAACATTGTATGCGGAGAAACTGAACAGAGCTTTTCTTCTGGAACGCTTCCAGCCTGTACAGTACTAATAATGCTAATGCAACTGAGCTGAATTAACACATTGTAAAAGACACAAAGGCGCACACAAGCGTACCCAGACAGTATTCAGCATCGCCGGTCTCGTGTTTGCAGACCACATCCTGCATCGCCATCCACAGACTAAAGCCTTTAAAATAAAGAGGAGGCAAAAAAAAAAAAAAAAAAAAAAGAAGTTGGGAATGAGGAAGTAAGAGGAGTCATAATAGCTTACAAATGTTCACTGCACGTGTGTGTATGTGTGTGTGTGTGTGTGCACGCGCCCATCTGAGGGCAATTTCCAGACCAGGGCAGTTGTGATGGATCTCTGCCTTTCAGGTGTAATTATTTTAAGAGAGATTGAGCTGTTAAGCACTCGAAAAACATCACAGTGAGTGTTTATGCTTTCCGTTCTGTCTCTGAGGTCCCAACTGGGGGTGAGGGGGGGGACTGACCCGACTCCTTCACGAGGATCCTGCCCCCAGTGATGGAGCACATTTAAGTGTGAGAGCAGGTTATTACTCAAGTGTTGCACAACAAGCTGCATGAGACAGAAAAATATTAAAGTCTCCACAAAATGTCACTTGATGTACTGCAGTATACGTCATCTAAACACTGGCTCAGCATTCACAGAAAAACTCATTTGGTGTTTATTCTTGGTGGTGTTTTAGAGTTTGTTGTTTCCTAGAAAACCATTTTAAAATGTTGACGACTCATCCTGCACTAGGGGGCGTGTAGTGTATTTGCATCCAATGAGATGCTTTCTTGATTTTTCACATCCCTCCGTTCACCAGCAGCAGCAGCACCAGAGGCTTCAGCGCTCAGGTTGAACGTATACATATCAGCCATAACATTATGACCACCTTCCTAAAATTGCACAGGTCCCCGTTGCGCCTCCAAAACAGTTGTGACTCATCAGAGAATGGACATGGGCCTTCTGAGGGTGTCCTGTGGTGTCTGGCAACAGAATGTTGTTAGTGGGGGGGGGTTGTGTGTGTGTGTGTGGGGGGGGGGGGGGGGGGGGGCATCTCATTGCGTGCAGAGGTATTTTCTTCTAGGTATAGGTTGCATAAAACGCTGCATAATGAAATCCAAATGCCGTGTTACCAGGCTCAATTCACCAGGAAATAAAAATTTGGAGCCACATCCAACACACAGAATCACAAAGTGGAGCTTTCAATTAAACACCGCTAAAATAAAATTTAAAAAAAAGGCATGTCATCGCAGTTTCCTTTCCTGTGATGGTTATGTAAACGTTCACAACCGAGGACCCTGCGAGAGTTTTCTGCCGGGCTTCGCTTGCAAATTGATTTGAAATGTCTGCGAGCAAATATAGTCCAACTCTAATGTAATTCAATGTTCTCATGGTTTACAATTACATAACTCAGGCTCGTTTCACGAGTCCGGTTTTTGTATTTACTGTATATGAAGCTTAAAAACCGCTGTCTGGCCTAGTTATTGGGTACGTAATGAGGATGCATTCCACTACATAAGACGCGTGTTTTGCGCTAATTTGTGCATATTAACAGTTAACGTCTGCAGGTGACTGTTACATACCCTGCATACGGCCCTCGCTCGTCTACATTAACACCTCCCTCAGCTGTTGTGCGGTGTGAAGGAGTAGATTACCCTCTGCCCCAGAACAAGGTAAAGGGAAGAAACAAAAAAAACAAAACCCGGTGCCATTAGAGCCTGGGTCACTCTCAGTCCAGCCAACATATTAACCCCCTCCAGCCCCCAGAGGAGCTTTCTATTGACCGATCTTATCTAGTCAGAAAAGGAAATTGACTTTGATGGCTTGCGTAACTGAAAGAAAGCGCAGAATGAATGTCATGTTCTTTCTATTTACCCTCCCAACCTCCACCATTCGTGCCGCCCCCATCCTTTCTCCCCGTTTTTTTGTTTTCCATCCCTCTATCTGCAGGATTTGACTCTTCCTTCTCGCGTTTCTGCTCCCATGTAGTGCCCTGCGAGAGAAAATAGACGCATGATTTACGACGGCGCAGCAGGGCAGATGAAACGAAGTAATTTGTTGCTCTCTTTGAAGAAACCAGGCTCTTGTGGTTGTCATCACCAGGGTCAAATTCGACTGAAACAATAGGGCTGCCTGCACTGCCAAGACGCATGAAGCCTAATGACAATCAGCTCAGTTTATATATTGCGTGGGATATTTTAAATGATCTTGATGGATGCATTTTCGGAACCGCCCTCGTAAAAGTTTGTTTGCTTTAAAAACACAGGCCGCAGTTTTGTTTCTGTTGGCTCGTCCAGAACGGAGAGAGACAGAGAAAGAGAATAGGTGTGATCCTCGGCAGATCTAAATTTAGATGTTTGTTTGACGAGCATCACCGGGCAATTTCCTTTCGCCGAGAGGAGTTCACAGGTCAGCTCAGGTGCTGTCAGCTCAGACGTCAATCACGCGGATCCGCGATTACGTTTCGAAATTCTTTCGTTTCGCTATAAAAACTTCCTGACAGCCGACGCATTGTCCCGCTGTTTCTTGTAAACCCCACCCACGGGACACGCGAGGAGGCTGAAAGGAAGAAAGAAAAAAAAAAGTTCTTGCAAGCGCTCTCGGAAACAGGTCTGTGCGGCGCAGCACAAAGGAACTTATTGGCAAGTGGCTGGAAAGCAGCATCGCGTTTAGCACAGTGTTTATAAAGCAGGGTCAGCACTCTGCTCTGCCTGTGCAGCGTTTCTATACAGATCATTTTTATTACGGTTCTCCTCCTTTAATTTCATTAAGTGTTTGGCTTTGTTTCAAACTAAAGCGAGAAGTGCTGCACAATCATAAAACCTCTGCAATATTTGCATTTGTGCTTTTTCTTCATATTAGCATTACTTGAATGCATTTGATTTTGGATTGTAGACAAAAAAAATTTTTTTTATTTGCATAAAGACTTTTAGTGAGTCAGAATCCCTACATTGGATTAGATTAACAAATAACAACAATATAAAACGAAGGATGGCAAAGCGTTTGAAAACTGGATTATGAACGACTTCATGGTAAACTTCATGGGAACGTCTGCGGTAGCATTACCTTCAGAATGCATACGCACAAATCTGACTTAAATCTTTTATGTTTGCACGCATCCCAGCCTGGATGTGTGCACACATGTCTCTGCATCTCTTTGTCTTTCCAAAGTGGCACTTTCTGTCTGGACTGGAAACACCTTTCCCTCCTCTTTCACGCCGCACAAAAGCCCCAAGAAAAAAAAAAAATGCTATTTGTCGACAAGCCCCTCGTCACGCTTCTTTTCGTGTGATTTCCAGCCACCTGAGCCCATCGCACTCAATCAAGGGCCATCTATACACACACGCACACACACGCACCAGTCAAAATGGTTCCATTAATAAGTCACCCCCGTGGTATTTAAATGAAGCCGGGGATTTAAGACTTCCTCTCCGCTCGGAGGAATTCACCCGGCCTTTTGGAGCTACCTTTGTGTGACTTATGTGCCTCCGGTGGATTAGGAGTACTCAAAAGCCATTTAAATCACAATCCTCTGCGTTCCGAAGCAATGCTCGAAGGACAATGTAGTGTAGTGAAGAAAAAGGCTCAACAAGTACTAGGCTGATAGTTATAAAGCAGCCATATTCCAAAGACGGGCCTATGAATAAAATGCAAACCCCTCTATTAGGGGGATGTGTCTGAACTTGAGCTGAAAGGAATGTTTTGGATTCACAAGGATCCTGTGTGTGACTCCGTGTGCTTGTGAGCGTGTTGAGAAGCACTGCATGAATAGACGAATTGACCCCTGGGTAGCATGTTTCGTGTGTACAAACGAATTTAACGCAAACTTTTTTAGCCGGCCAGACGAAGCCGCCGCACAGCTGCAGCCGACTCCTTCCGCCATGATGTCATCAGCATTATGCATACATGATACATCCGTGAAAGATGGCCTCTGTGTACAAAACATCTGCGTAAGAAATTATGCATGCTTTCGGCGAGGGGGGGGGGGGACTGCAGCCGCGCTCGGCTGCGGCTCGGCCCGTATCTGTTTTTATCATGAGAGGCTGTTTGTGCGCCTCCTCACAAGACCGTGTTTGTGAGTCGCATGTGTGGTCACAAAAAGCCAGGCCGTTTCCTTCTGAAAAATGCCGGGAAAAGGGACATAAATCTCCCCCCGGCTCCCGGCGGGACGTCACGGAAAACGGAGACCTTAAAGGCAAGGCGGGCTAGCGGCTCGGGGGAGGAACGCAAACATCAATCGTGGAATCCAAGGAGAACGTGTTCTGGGTCCTGTCGGATGCTTAAAACCAGGCCAGGAAGTGTGTGTGTGTGTGTGTGTGTGTGTGTGTGTGTGTGTGTGTGTGTGTGTGTGCCTGAGCATGCTTGGCTTTACCCCTGCATGTGTGTCTTTGTGTGGATGTGTTGGTGGATTTGTGGATGCACGTTGAGTGTTTCAGTGTGTGTGTGTGTGTGTGTGTAGACTCCTCTAAAAACGCCTTCCCAGGCTCCCCCTCTTCTGGGGTGGAAACGGGGCAATAAATAGCAGGGTATCTCCTGGCGGCGGTCCAGCAACCGAGGCCCTGGCAAGGAAGTGACTCATTTCAGTGGAGAGAAAAGGAGGGGAGTGGGGGGAGGGGGGGGATAAGAGGATTTTTGTGTCTCTTATTATCAGTCAGCCAAGGCAAACCACACTGGCAGGCCAGAGAGGGAAGAGAAGAAGTTGGGGAGGAAGTGGGAGGAGGACGTGGAGGGGTGGGGAAGGTGGAGGCAAGGGGAGAAGAAGAAGGAGGAGGAGGAGAGTGGGGGAGGCACTGCCGCACTGGTATGCGGCTTTTTAGGAACTGACTTTTGACCTCCCCTGCGCTCTGAGCCAAGGAGCACGCTGGGATGGTTTGTTTGCCAACACCTGAACGATGAATGCCGGTCATGCATGCTCTGGGTGCATTTCATTTGGTGTAAAAAATATATATTTAAGGAGATTTGAGTTTAAAAAAAAAAAAAAAAAAAAAATCCTTCTGACTGAGCTCCCCTTGTTTTCTAAGCCAAAGTGTTTCAGGTAGGTAAGTAAAACACCTCTGTTTGTGCATGTACGCAGTGAATGTCTTCACTTAATCTTGGTTATTAGGTTATTTTGGCATTTTCTTCAGTCAAAGAAAACCTCGCCACCTACAGAAATGTAATCATCAGAGTTATAGACGGTTCAGACTTCTGCGTTAAGTTGACGCAGAGGCTGCGGGCGACAGCGCAGAGCTAACACAGACCCTAGCGCCGTAACTGACGTGCACCTCCCCCGAAATGTAAATATGCGCCGCGGCGACGCAGACTGCTTGGTAGTAGCATGTTTTCGCTTTAATATTTCCAGCTGCTTCTGCGTCTCCGCAATTTTCGAATTGATTGTTTTGGATTAATACAGATGGAACACGTAGAGGAAAGGTTAACTGAGGAGGTTCGGCAGTACAAACACTCGTCTTCGGCGAGATTTTGGTGAAAGTTGAAGCAGGAAGTAGAAACAAAAATGAACCCGACTGGCAAAAAAGACACAGCGCAGACTAGTGTTTGGGTGGCGTTGTAACAGAGCGAGCCAGATTGACGTATGCACTGGCGTAGGCTACGTACGTAGGTTACGGCGTCTATGTCCCGCACTACTCTACAAGAGCCTTAAAATTCAAGGTGAAAACCCCCTCAAGTGAATTCTGAGCAGGGATTTGCACGGAAGCCTGCAGATTTTCGCTTTAACAAGACACGTGTCTGCTCCTCTGTGTCCACGGCAGCAACAGAATGAGCCTCCTGTTCGCATTATCAATATCACACATCCGGTCTGAGGGAAGAGGGGAGGGTAGGGGAGGCATGGGCCTTTCAACTGCATAATCACAAGTCACACAATGAAAAGCCACCACTGTTAAGCAATGAACACCTACCTCCTCCACTCTGTCCCGTCTGAGTTCCCAGGTGGGCGTGCAATATGGCAGACCTTTGTTCCGTGTGTGTGTGGAAAAGCACACACTGTCAACACGGCAGAGAAAAGCTAATATTTACCACGTATGGCCTCGGCTTTAATATTAGCTAGAGGCGCTAGTCGAGGGAGAACAGAGGTCTCGCTCCCGAACTAACTTCCCACCCGAAAGCAATTTCTCGAGATTTATTTTCAAAGCCCTTTGCTGCTTTATTTTGCAGGATAGAGTTGAAGGTGTCCGGCTGCAAATGAGGAAGGAGGACTAATAAATATCATATCAGGTCACAGTCACAGCTACAGCACCGAGCACCAACGCACTAGTAACTCATGCCTCTGGATGTCTTTCGGCAAATATTGAAGTTTGGAAAGTTTTTCATCACACGAACCAAGGTTTTTGTGTCATTTAGTATTTACACTGATCAGCCAAAACATTAAAACCACTGACAGGGGAAGTGAATAGCACTGGCCATCTTGTGACAATTCAATGTTCTGATGGGAAACTTCTGGACCTTCATTGGTGTGGATGTTACTTAGACATGTAGCACGCACCTAGACCAGACCAGGCACCCCCACCCCATAGCAATGACACTCCTTGATGGCAGCAGCCATCCCCAGCAGGATGCAGTCACAAAAATGCTTTAGGAACAACTAAAAAAACATGAAGAACAGCACAAAGTGTAGACCTGGCCTCCAAATTCACTAGATCCCAAACTGATCAAGTATCTGTGGGATGATCCACAGAGGACCCTCCCCTTAAAGGCCCCCCACTACCAACATTGTGTTGCCAGACACCACAGGACACCCTCAGAAGCCCCATGTCCATTCTGTGATGAGTCATAACTGCTTTAGAGGCACAAGGGAGACCTGCACAATAGTAGGAGGTGGTCATAATGTTATGCCTGATTGGTGTATATCTGTAACCAGTTAAATTATAATTTGTAAAGCTTGATTTAAATGATGACGGGCTGAAATTGTGCAAGAATCAAGAGTCATGTAGGCAAAATAATAAAATAACCTTTTCCAAGCAGTTTAAATTCCATAAAAATCTTTTAATCTACACCTTAGTCGATGTAAAAGCATACGCTACTGTACGAACTATCCACCTTTGGACAGTACATACAGTCCAACTGTAGCAATCTCCGCAGCGATCTCCAATCCATTCAGAAAATATTCTGCTCATATTTTCCCCTCTCTCTGCTCCTGATCCAGTAGAGTTCCAAACAGGAAATGATCTCGGGGGCCATTTCTATCCTCGCGGCCCAGAACAGCGCGGTGCACATTCAAGACATACTGGCTGTGTCCCCCCGTCTCAGGAAAGAACTCCAGACAAGTTCTTGTCCAAGCATTTCGCCTAAATACCGCATGAAATCGCCGGAGGATTTCAAATGAGTCAAGCTGTGGGGCTCTGGCGCAGGACCCACATCAATATCCTACTTATGCTGGTGGCCAGGTGTTGAGGGGAAATTCTCAATTGAATATTGTATCCAGCTTTGTGGGAGCTCGGGGAGCTGTATCTTGTGTGGATATTCGTTTCACCGCCTCACTATGCGCCCTGTCTCCTCTCCTTCCGTCTTGTTCTTGGCATTCCTCCGATCCGGGCCCGAGTGCAGTCTGCTATGGCTCCCACTTGCACACCTGCCACGGAGAAACAGCTGTGGCCCGGCACAACATCATTAGTGCAGCTGAAAGAGAAGGAAAGGCCTGCATAGCCGTCCCCCCACCGCCCCCCCACCACCTCTGTTTACTCTCCCTAAGAGTTCAAGTCAGGGGCATCTGTACAATGGACAAACATTTTTACGATAAAGACGTGCAAAAGTCGCCCCCCCGCTCCCCGCGGTCTTAGGGCTAGGACATGTAACACGATCACGCCGAAACCTGTGGGAGAGCCGGGGTGCTGAAAGAAAATTTTATACCTCAAGATAAATGCGTACTTTCGGGGTGTTCACTCCCCACAGCTGTACAGTGGACGGCTTTAAGGGCAACCCTTTTATCCCCCCCCATACAGCTACGACTCTTCCACAGCCATGACCAGGGGTTTAGGGGTTTTGGTAAACCGTGCAAAATGCTAAATGACAACAAATCTTTTGACCCGTGCAGCCGATGCATCCGTATTAACACTTGACCAGAAGTCTCTCGTCAGGATGCGTATTTACAAGCAGTCAGGACACGGGGGAATTTATTACGTACAGAGCTGCAATCGATACGTCCTTAGAGGATGTGGAGGACAAGGAGGAGAGGAAGCGCTTCCATTGATTTGTAAAGATACTGGAGTGTAGGCCTCTTCTAACAGCCTCTGTTCTTTCAGGGGAAAAACAAAAAAAACACGGGAGGGTGATTTGACCCCTGTGGGTACCAAGGGCTGCTCCGGAGAAGCAGACGCCAACCCACAGACCCAAGACTACACTACAAAAAGTTGTATGTTAAAATCTGTTGTCCAAAAGGTGGAAGCTGTTGAGATTTGTACCCCATTACTCATAGTCATATCAAATCGAGCGTTAACCTTGGTTGGTTCAATGAGTATTTGCATCTCCATTTACGAGGCAACACTAGAGTACTGCCAATCCATTACACCAAAACAAGGGCTGTATAATTTTAAAAGGTTAAGAGCTCAGCAATCATTTTTCTGTAGCCGCCTTTCGTTGCAGAAGTAATGAGGGGATATGCTTAAAAAGACAGCATAAGACAGAAGTTCACAACACTCAAAGGTGGAGGGAGTGGGGTTCAACAATCTCTTAGATGTGGGGGATACCGTTGCAAACTTTCCGTTTTCATTGAGCCAATCACAGTGTGAGCAGTTTTGGAGCTCTTCAGGTTCATACCAACGTTTTTACTTCCAGACACCTGAATGAACTCATAAATTGCCAGATGTAGTAGCACCTCCCATTTCAGATGCGGCCTGCCTGGTACCATCTAATTCTGCACCACTAATGCATGTTTCTTCATGCCGTGCCGTGGCAGCGAAGGGCCTCGTATCCAGCCTTGCGTGGCACTGAACTCTTTATGAGGAGAGCTTCAAACGCGTGGCACGACACCAAGTGAAGAGCCTTTTGTACGCGATTCCGTGACAAATTAAAGGATTATCTTTATCTTATCATGATCAGGACTTTTCAAAAAGCCACTGATTTGATCACAGACGCCGAGGCACGTTTGAGTTTAATGATTTGTTTGTTCGTGTACTGAATGCATTTAAAATCCAAGAAAACAAGCTGAAACATGTTGACAGACCCCAGTCATGCTAGCTTCTGATGGGCAACATTATTTAAACACCAGCTGCCACCAGAACTGAGGAAGCTGCTTGGATGAAACGTCTCCTGGATGACATGGAGAACCTTATATAACTACAAAATGAATCTACTCATGTCACAAAATGACTGTAATTCAGTCTGCAAGGTGCCGAAAAGCTCACATCAGTAACACTCGCTTGGCAACTGAACTTTTAAGGTTAACGACTAATGGGAGGTTTAGGCTTCTTTGTCAATTTAACGATGTAGCTATGGCAACAGCCCAGACCCTAACGCCGTAGACTGACGTGCACCTCCCCAGAAATGTAATCACGGCAAAGGTTAACGCGAGGAAAGTTTAACTGAGGAGGTTCGGAGATAAAAACGTTTGTATGACTCTTCTTCGGCAAAAGTTTCTGCGAAAGTTTCAGTCACCGTTGTTGAAAGCGAAGCAGGAAGTAGAAACAAAAATGAACCCAACTGGCAAAAAAAGACACAGCGCCGACTAGTGTTTGGGTGGCGTTGTTACAGAGCAAGGAGTGCAGAAATGACTCGCACCAACGTAGGCTACGTACGTAGGCTATGTACGTAGGCTACGTACTTAGGCTACGTACGTAGGTTACGCCGTCTATGTTCCGCAGTACTTTAAACAAGCCTTAAATGTTTGCACTTGACTTTGGACAGAAATTGACAAAGCATTCTCACCAGATCAGGTCAAATTTGAAGCTTTTAATAATAACACACAATCTCTCTCAGCATGTGGCTTTTTCTTCGGTTGTTATCGCATTTTAGACGTAGGAATTTCCAGTTTTTCTTAACGCCACAAGGACTTTGCATGCTTCAAATACTTCAAATTTGAGGGTAAAACCTCCCTCTTTTACTTGGCATCAAAAACTGGCACAACTGTCCCACCTCGGCCTCCCCTTAGTAGCACTTTTGGCGGTGTTCTTGCAGTATTAAATCTGTAAATCATATCTCCCTGTTGTTTCAGACTAGTTCAGATGGCAGAGCCTTGAGTGCTGGTATTGTTAAATTCTTTCCTCTTGCTTTCATTGACAATGAAAATATGATCCAGATGCGTATGATAACGTACAATTAAGAAAAACTACGGGACAGTGAAATAGTGGCTCCAGCTTTTAAATTAGTCCTGCACTTTCATGGTTGCCGTTGGCAAAAAGTTAAATATCACTTAATCTGCAATTTCATTCCTATCCCAAAGCACCTATTAAAGAAATTCTAACTTATTGGAAGAAGTGATAATGAGGTTGATGACTCCACTTATTTCGAAGTGAAGTCACTTGGCTAAAATACTTTCTGGAAACAATCGAAGAAAAAGTGAAATCATCTCTCCTTCCCGTCGGCCGCCATTTGACGACTCAGCACTGGATTAAATAACCTGTTTGGAGGAATATTTCTTGCAGTGGATGCCTACCGGAGAAAATCAATCCGTCACCACACGCACAGGAAGGAAGCCTGGGTTGGGGAGAGATACTGCTCTTAATGACATGTCTCTGTGTGTCTGGACCAGAGGGGGAAGTAACCGGATATTTAAACAGAGATAAGAGTGTGTGCCAAAGGGGCCGGGATTGGATATGACTGAAACCCCATGGCAACCGGCCGGGGCTATCGGATATGGAAAGGTAAATAGTACAGTCGTAGCATGTTTTAATGCTGTAAATTAAAAGCTCATGTAACATTTATGAGAGGGTGATATATAGGCGGTTCACTTCTGCCAAGTTTTCATTAGTGATTTCCTCCATGCTTTCTTTTTTTTTTTTTTGGTGCAGCGGGGCTTGTTTTAAATCAAGATTTGGAACATGCTCTTTGGCTCATCAGATCTGAAATCAGATATGTTGTATTTCCAAGCAGGAACATTTACTGCCATACGGCGATGAGGGAGATGAAAGTATCTTTTACTTAACCCTCTCTGACAAGAGGAAGAAGCGAGATGAATGGAGTGGGATGTAGGTACAAACTAGGGGAAAAGAAACACGACCGTTGTGCGTTTATTTAACTAAGATCTGCGGCAGTTAAAGTCCACCCACTCACTTACTTTTCTATACATACTGATATAATCTACTCCTACATTTCCTTCAGTGTCGCTGAATTCAGTCAGCGAGCAGGCCTGAACTTGTTGCATCCAGCTGTGTGTTATACAGCACAAGTTACTCACAGCTTAACCGCAGCCTGTATTCTGGTCTGTTGAGGCTACTGTGGAGAGAGAGAGCAATTGGTATCTCCGTCTCTTATCTCCCTTTATGATGAGTGTTTTTCCGGAGAAAACCCTCCCCCCGGGATTCTTCATCCCGAACTCCCCTAAGGTGACATTTATCACTGATGTTTAAGGTTACTGAAACATTTGAATCCACCAGAGCCGTGTGGTGATGTCAAGGAGGTGAATAAGTGGTGTTTTTGACATTAACATTGTTGATTTCGAGGAGACAATTTAGATAGACGCTAGTATTCCACCAATAATTGGATTAAAAATCCTACATGTGACCACCTCAACTGGAGCAGACAACAACTGGTTCAATCGGAAAATTTTAGCTCCTTATAGCCAACTTGATCTGATCCTTGGAATAAACCCATTGTTTCCGCTCATGTTTGCCCCATGTGGTGACATTACCAGTTTCCAGGAGGGACGGAAACATGGAGATACAAAACAAAACAACCAGTTGTTCAAACTAGCTGCCAAAGTTGAACAAAGTCGGAATCTATGTGGACGTTGGAAACGTGTCTCCATCTTGGTCAAAGGTGGAAGGAAAACATCTGCCTCTTATGTATATATCTGGAGTTAGAAACCACGTAGCTCAATAATAATGTTCAAGTTGGGGCACGTAAACACATGCTGTATGTCTTATCATTTTATTTAATGTCCATGCAAACAGTTAGTTTGGAATCTCTGGTGGAATAAATATTGTCCTTGCCAATGTAACCACTGAGAGCTTCAGCAAAAACTGTCATTTTCATTATTATTTTTATTTATTTATCCATTTTCTGACAAAAGAAAATTGTACCTTGCTTTAAATTTTGCCCGTATGTAGAAAGATAAAGACTCCAGCAGCACTCACAGTACATGGAACAGCTTTATTATCCCGACGCGTTTCGGCTCATGGTCCTCCTTCATCTGGGTCACAGATAAACACAAGGACAATTTAAAGAATGAATGAACACATATACATATAAGCCAACAGGGCACCTGCAAGGTGGGCTTGGTCATGTGGCATTAAGTCAACCAATCACATCCCTCCACATATCCCGTATATAAGTATGTGTGTTGGTTGGGTATATTATGTCATGTGGTTTCTGGCCTATCATTGAACCAGACAGCCAAGAGAGAGGAATGCCCAGTGGATGTTAATGGTAAAGATAAGCTATATAAATACAATAAAAACAGTATAAACAGGCCACATATATGTGATATAGATACATAGATTAAAAAAAAACCAATAATAATCTTAAACACTATAAAGCCACCTAGTAAAAGAATTATATAAACTCATTAATAGAGAAGTCTTCATTCATATCCGTGGCGATAAGCCTTTGTTCTCTTTATTTAAAGAGAATATCCAATGGGTCTAATTTTTTTTAACATTACTTGACATTAGCACCTCTTTGGCTTGAACGTAAACTCATTTGTTTCCCTTTTATAGATTTTTATATATATATATATATATATATATATATATATATATACCATTTATACTTGTGTGCTTGTCAAGTCTGGCTCACTCTGTAAAAATGCCACCCAAACGCCAGTCGGAGCTTTGCCAGTCGAGTTCATTTCTGTTTCTACTTCCTGCTTCACTTTCAACAATGGCGACTGAAACGTTTGCAGAAATTTCGCTGGAATTCGCTGAAATTTCGCCAAAGACGAGTCATTCAAATGTTTGTATCTCCGAACCCACTCAGCTAACCTTTCCTCGATGTGTTCCATCTTTATTGAGCCAAAACAATCAATTTGAAAACTGCAGAGACGGAGAAGCAGCCACAAATACTAAAGCGGAAACACGCTACTGCCAAGCAGACCAATCACAGCTCTTGCGGTCTGCGTCACCGTGACGCATAGTTACATGTCTGGGGAGGTGTACGTCAACTATGGCGTTATGACCCGTGTACTGTCTTCATATGCTCTGCGCTGTCGCCATAGATTCTGCATCAATTTGGCGTAAACTGCCTATTACAGTAGCTCTAGTTTGGAAAAAAAAACAAAAGCATGCAAACAGGATGAGTGACACTCCAGCTAGTTCTTGACAGCAAGGCGTTGAATCCACTAATTATTCTTATAGCCAGAAGTAAAACCTGCCACAACAGAAAATCAATCTTTAGTAGAACAATAAATAATAAATAAACAACCAGTGCCATCCCTTTTCCTTTTGACTCCTGCACTTTTCCCAGTATCAGTTGACTCTGTTCAGTTCAGCGTTGGGCCCGGATGGCTGGATCAGGTTACCCCTCCAAGTTGCTGCTCAAAAAGACTCCTGTAATAGGAGCAGCGCTGTGCAGCAGATACAAAAATATACAGCTTTACTGTTCTCCCAGAGGGTTGGGCCTGAAATCATACGGAACATACTGTATCTGTCCCTTAACGGTGAAGCTGGCATGCAATCCAAGCTTCAGCACAGGAAGTGATTAGGCTGCATATTGTGGTGTGTTTGCTTTAGTTTTAACTCTTTTAATCCCTTTCCTTGAGTCGGCAAATATGCAAACATTTGAACAATACAAACATTCAGGAGCTCAAAGGTACCTCACCTTTGTAACAGTAACAAAATATTCCTGTGATGCTCCGAGGATCCCGCGCGCAACTCCAGGAAAGGGAAGAGCAGGAAGCAGAGGTGGATCTAAATCAAGGGGATAAGGGTATCACGAAATATTTGTCCGGCAGATGGGATTTGAGCCACTGTTGCCTGTCAGTAGCCCCCCCTCTCCCGATTCATACACACACACACACACACTCCATCCATGTTTCACTCACTTCCAAGGCTGCAGTCTAACCTCCGCCGGCCCTGGGATCAGGTGATGCTCTGCAAAAGGATTTGCGGCAACTGGATCCCTTTGGCATAGACACAGGAATTTTCATTACAATGATCTTGGGTGTGGTGCGCCAGGAATGCATCCTCAATGAGAAAGAGAGGAATACACTGAGATGAAGTAGGACTTGTTGATGGGTCGTATTTCTTCTCAGTCCGCTGCCTCGTCTTATCTCCCTTGTGTTATGCTATCTATCTATTTTCCTGCAGGCTATTTGAAACACGTGGACCACCATTCGCTCCCGTGCCATATGGCTGAATGTGCATTGGCATCGGTGCTAACAATCAGGCATAACATTATGACCACCTTCCTAGTATTCATCCCACAGATACTTGATCAGTTTGGGATCTAGTGAATTTGGAGGCCAGGTCAACACCTTCAGATGTTCTTCATGTTTTTTTTAGGTGTTCCTAAAGCTGCATTCTGCTGGGGATGGCTGCTCCCATCAAGGAGTGTCATTGCTATGGGGTGGGGGTGCCTAGTTTAGTCTAGGTGGGTGCTACATGTCTAAGAAACATCCACACCAATGAATGCCAGGTCCAAAAGTTTCCCAGTAGAACATTGAATTGTCACAAGATGGTCAACGTTATTTACTTCTCCTGTCAGCCACTAAATTAATAAAATTTCCAGGACATTCTTCTTTTTTGGAGCTCAACCAGGACCCAGTGTTTTACCTGTGAAGACTTGTGAAGGTGAAACGTAATACACTCCTCCTCTTATTTGAAGCAACACTGATTTTTATGTGGGACTTGACATATCACCCGGGGGCTTGTTGTACCCATATCACAGGAAATAGCAATGTGTTGATTATTTCATTTGCCGGAGAATTTGGCGTCAGCGGGGCCCCGTCATGTTTGCGGGTGATAATTTGCTCAGACTGCGCGTCGGATTTGTAAACCAGTGTTTCATCTAATCTCCACTTGAGCAATCAAACAGGTGTCTGGTGTTTAATCTGGCATCTGAACCTGCATTTAACATGTTTTTTTTTTTTTTTTTTTTACCCCGTTCCCCTGCATTGAAAATTCAATCTCTTTAGTAAAGTAATGCTGAGAGCTGACAACCAGAGGCGACCGTGGCCTGAAAGGTCTTTCCGATTGCAGGTCACGGTTTTGGTGGGGGTGCTCATGGGGGCACAGCACAGGAATTACTTCCACAATTGCAAAGTGAAAGGCGTTCTTAGAGGGAGGGGGAGGGGGGGCAACAAAGAACACTCTGTCTGGGCAGAGCCTTTTGGCCCAGGAGAAATACTATCTGCTGCCATGCCCCCCCCCCCCCCCCCCGAACCTCTCCCGCCATCCTGCCTCTCGGGGTGATTACGACAGCAGGGCAGAGTGACGCGCCAGTGCCACATCCAACAGATCCATTGACAATTGTTGCGGTTGGCTTCTTCCATTTGCATGCGGAGGACAAGAAGGGAGCTGTTATGAAATCTTCGTGGCTTTAACATGATAAATACACCAATCAGCCACAACATTATGACCACTGACAGGACAAGTGAATAACACTGACCATCTTGTGACAAATCAGTGTTCTGCCTGGCATTCATTGGTGTGGATGTTACTTAGACACGTAGCACCCACCTAGACCAGACCAGACACCCCCACCCCATAGCAATGACACTCCTTGATGGCAGCAGCCATCCCCAGCAGGATGCAGCCTGACACAGACACACACACAAAAACACTTTAGGAACAACTAAAAAAAAAACATGAAGAACAGCACAAGGTGTTGACCTGGCCTCCAAATTCACTAGATCCCAAACTGATCAAGTATCTGTGGGATGATCCACAGAGGCCCCTCCCCTCAAAGCCCCCCCACTAACAACGTTCTGTTGCCAGACACCACAGGACACCCTCAGAAGGACCATGTCCATTCTCTGATGAGTCACAACTGTTTTGGAGGCACAAGGGAGACCTACACAATATTAGGAAGATGGTCGTAATGTTATGCCTGATCTGTGTATATTAGCATGGACTGTGAAAGGCTGGAGAGAAAATATGTCCAATGCATTATGGAAAGTCTCTAATTATTCTAGGTCTATTGCACAATACATAAAGGGTGGTTCAGGGGTCATCTGATCCAGCTCCAGCGACAAATTTTAAACCCAGCCTTGAAAGTATAGAGGGTGTCTAGCTTGCAATTCCAAATTGGGAGGTGGTTCCAAAGGAGAGAGGTCTGGTAGCTGAAGACTAGCCTCCTACTCTAGGAACCTGAAGTATTTTTTTTTATTGATGCACTGTGACACTATTAGGCCTTTAAGATAAGACTGAGATTTGTTATTAAGAACCTGTTTGTAAAGAGTACACTACTTTTTACTTTTTTAATACTCTGGATTTCACAGGGAGCCAAAGAAGAGAAGCTAAAATGGGAGAAATATGATCTCTCATGCTAATTCCTGACTGATCTCGTTGCTACAGTGTTTTGGATCAGATGGAGGCTTGCTGAAGAGCTATTTAGACATCCTAACCAAATGTTCAATCACGACAACTCCAGTTTTGAATTAAAACCCGAGCTTAGCTAACACTGTCATTATTATTTGTATAAACTTTAGAAAGTCTCCATGCAGAGGCACAGAAGACTTTATACAAGGCTTCCTCCTCATGTACCTTTCTTACAAGACATTTACTATCCAATAACTCTGTTTCACACAATGAATAAAAGCAAAGCTGCAAGAGGTGATCTGTTAAAATAGCAGTGAAAATCACCATAGCAGGCATTTAGCACCTACTACCTTTCCCCATGTCTAAATGAATTAAAAACATCAGAGATCTTGAAATTATTGCTGTTGAATCAGACATCCCAGAAAATCAGGCCTATAAATGGCCAGATTACACGCTCCGCTCTGGTGAGAAGTGCAATATATGTCGCCCGGCTCCGTTTAATCCAATTAGTAATCCTCAACCTCGCTTTCAAAGGCATTACGTGAAGAGAAGGTGCTCCTAATCGCCGTGGAATCTGCCCAGATCCAGCAAAAACATGTCCTTCACCCCCTCTTTCCTCCCGGAGCTTTTCCTCTTCCCAAATGTGCAGATGGTAACAGCTGCCCGTGGACGAGCTTGAGAATCTGCAGCAACTGGAAAAGCATTTTAATTTTCTGCTATGGAGGGTGACATCTGACATGTTGTCCAGAACCTCTCAGTGCTGTAGGACATACAAAGGCCCGATTCATTTTCCAAACTGAAACATTTGGATATTGGTTTCAAATAAAGCCTTTTGGCATGTTAGCATATTTTCAATGTTTCTTTCAGAATGATGATGTTATAGTAGGAGACTTTACTCAACAACTCTTCCCATAGCACCACAACCATTTCATTATTATTATTTTCAGCCTACTTGGACCAGTGGGCGATCCATCACGTAACGGGCACATGAATTGTGTTACTGGTTTTCTAAAAAGCAGCTGGAAACTGAAGTCATGCAGCTGTTAAGAGGTGCACACACAGAATGGACTAGCTGCAATATGGCCAGCGATGATCAACGGTAGCGACTGGTACAGTTGGTCGACATTCGATGCAGACGCACGCAAGGAAACGTGACTATGCTTCCTACCACCAAATCCACCAGGCTGATAGCGAGCTTGGAGAAACCCAGATGGAGCAGCAGAAGTGTCGACAGTGTTTGCTTTTCAAACAAAGAGCGGAAACGGCAAGAAAAGCTAGTTCTTGGTGATCCAAGGAACTGCACTAGGCCTATTTGTTGACTAAAAGACAAATGGGTGGATTGCTACTGTTGTGTAAGCGTCAGCTAGCTCTGCCCACCATACTCAAGCAATATTTTGGCTTGTTTTACTGGAAAACATTTGTGCTGGGGAAGTATGAGAGGGTTTCCTTGGCAACCAGAGCCTGAAATGTCCAATAGTAACCGACTATCACATACTGTATAAAGAGCTGGAGAACAGCTAACTGTAAGAGTTAGGATTAAAATTAAGATACTTTGATGCCAAATAGTTTCAAATCATTTTTTATAAATGTCATGTGCAATGAATGGAATGGTTTTCAAATGTACGTACAGTATCGCCAAAGTAAAGCACCTTCATCTTCAGTCCATCCAGTGCAACGTGTAGCTGATACCAGTATTAGTACTTTGATTGTATGCAATGTATATATCGTCAACATACACATTATCACATTAGACAACATTAGACCATTTCTTCATGGTACCTAACAAAGCAGTTACGTTCAGCGTTCATGCAGAGCTGGACCTTGCAGACTACATTGGACCTGAGAACATTGCCTTGATCTTCGCACGGGGACACAATTTAAAGGGGAATTACCGTTTTTTTTTACAACCTGGACCTTATTTCTGGCATAAAATCCGATTGTTTACTCTCCCATATAACTTTGGTGTCATTTGGAGTCATACAGACGATATTTAGATCCAGTGGAGCGCCGTGTATATCCATATAGTGGGAGTGACTGGGGCACCGAAATGCAGCCTCCAAATAACGCATTATCTGCCGCGAAACTCGTTCATTTCACCAATATTTTGTTATGATACACTAGTGCTATTCCCCGTTGAGTCCGGAGTTACCTGTTCTCATCATCCGGGGTCTGTAGATTGACCTCCTAACCTCTGACCTGGATAATGTCATCTCTGAGCGCCGCGCACACCTGCGGCAGTCGGCTTGTTTACCTGTAATTTGCTACTGCTAGTTTTTTGCAACATGGCTGAATATTTTTCTGATTCTGAAGTTGTGGACAACGAGTTTGTTTATGATGGACGTCCTTACCATTTTGAGCCAGAGTATACGGATGAGGAGCTTGTTGAAAGGAGGATGCGGAGGCAGAGAGAGGAACAGCTGGCCAAAGAACAACAAACCGCTGCATGTCTGTGAATAGATAACAGGTAACTCCAGACTCAATGGGGAATAGCACTAGTGTATCATAACAACGTATTGGTTGAAAGAAACGAGTTTCGCGGCAGATAATACGTTATTTAGAGGCTGCGTTTCGGTGCCCCAGTCACTCCCACTATATGGATATACACAGCGCTCCACTGGATCTAAATATTGTCCGAACAGCTCCAAATGACACCAAAGTTATACGGGTGACTAAAAGAATGTATTTTATGCCAGAAATAAGGTCCAGGTTGTAAAACACGGTAATTCCCCTTTAAAATGTGTGTGTAAGTTACCAAATATGGTTCCTCGGCCTATCAAGCGTTGATGTTACATTTAATTACCTTAGATGACACGTAGAGGTGTAAAATTCAGCAACCAAACACAGCTTCTACAAACAAAAACCTGCAGTTGCCTTCCCGTAGTGGGTAACATGTCCACATACTGAACATGCTGGTCTTAACTGCTGCTCCTGGTTTTAGTTTCCGCTTACGGATTGCATGGATATACAGTGTGAAAGAAAAATGTAATACCGCAAAGCCGGTTGAGAGCATGCAGCTTCCTGTAGCCTACACGTGAATACACATTAAAATGACTTGCAGATACTGTATGGCTCCTCTAGGCTTTCTCACAATTAGCTTGGCTAATCGTTTACTTTCTGATATACTATGTTTTTGCAGTAGTGCCAACAGACAGTCCTTGTCCTTCTTCTAATTAGTTAATAGAGTAATGTGATACTGCGCTATCCAGTGTGACCGCTATGCAGAAATCAAATCTCAGCCCCGAGATGTTCCGGGTAATTTGGCATATGTAGAATTATACGGATCAAACGCTTCCCTCTTGTGGAGACGCTGAAACATGTGGTGAGTATTTATAATTTTTTTATCTTTCCCAACGGCCCAAATATCAAACACCATGCTGATTATACTGATGACTTTCACAGAATTCATCAAATATATGATGATTAGGACATGACCATTTAAGAAACCATATTAGCAGCTGCTGCTCCCGCCAAATAAAATATCATCAAAGCATTTGTTAAGTCGCTCCTCCTTCGTACTGAATGAGAAAATTTAGTTTGGCCACTCCTTTTCCTCCTTGAGGAAGGCGAAAAAAAAAAGGAAAAAGGCAGAGGAGAAAACATAAAGGTTACACCGGAGGAGAGGACGGTCAAAGACGAGGAGGAGCAGCGAAGCGATGCGGGAACGCCAGCTATACGCCACAACAAAACACAACCTCCCTCACCTCCTGTCCCCCCGCTGCACCTCACCCCGCGCCCCTCGGCCCTGAATCGCGTCCAAGTCTTATACATTCACAGGCTGGGTCTGGCCAAGTTTCACAGCTGTCACACATTTTCAACAGATTCCACCAGCCCTAGATGAGGCTGGGGAGAAGACATTCCTGTGCCATTACACATTGGCTAAAAGGAATTACCGTTAACATATGATATTGTGGAAGTGGGAAATTTGCCACCCCAACCTTGCCCAAAGCACTCCGGAACTCGGGGTCATGGATTTATTATCTCAGATGGCCCTCGGAGGTCACTGGGGGCTGTTTTTTTCCTCCCTCACTGTTCCGGCAAAAACCCCTGCAGCCCCAAGTGTGCTATTCATTAAGTACACTGTGCAGCTTTGTGTGTGTGTGTGTGTGTGTGTGTGTGTGTGTGTGTGGGAGGGGGGGGGGGGGGGGGGGGGTTGGGATGAGATGGTGGTGGTAGTGGTGGTGGTGGTGGGGAAGTTTGACTCGCAGGGGTGGGAGACACATGTTACTGTTGCTCTACGGGTATTTGTCATAGGAACGGCATGTCTTGTCAGACTGAGAGGCCATTCCCAGCTGTTGGGCTGCAGCACCGTTGATGCGGCCTGAGCCAATCCCCCCCGGAGCAACCATGGTCACATAAACAGGATGCCTCCGATGTACAATTGCACAAGTGTGGATGACAAATCCCAGTTCAGCACCAATCTTTTTTTTTTTTTTCCTGAGTAGGAGTTTAGTTTCATGTCCATCAGGCTCCATAGTTCTTCCTTCAGCTTCTTACTTTTCTTGTGATCAGAATGTACGGAAAGAGATGTTAAGTATTTCCACACTTTTCCGCAGTCAATCATCCTCCAGCGAAAAAAAAAACAAAAAAAAACAGCTTTCCCTGAGCAGGTTTATCGCTGCTGGCTAAGTCTAGAGTCATGCTAGCAGCTCTGCCATGTCTGCTGTGATATCTGCACTTGGCCTTTATACAGTGTTGCTTTAGGCTAACTGCTCGCATAAGCATACAAACAATGATTCACTTTATTTGTATAGCACTTTTCACACATGTTCGGGCAATTGAAAATGAGATGACAGACAAGCTGAACCACAAAGACACCACAAAACATAAATGGTAAGAGGCTACTGCAGAAAAATTTAAGATTTAAAAACAAAAAAAAATGCTAATGTGTTAGCATTTTGCAGATGCAATGTTGTTGATGTGTTCTCCATCTTAGTTCGGTCTGAAGCTGAAGCTTGTTGCAAATTTTTTATATGTTCTTGCTGATGTTTGCTCATGAACCAAGATATTTAACAATTTAAACTTTGGTACACTCTAAAAAAAACTCTTGGACGTTACTGTGTTGAAAAATTTTCACGGCAAACCAGAGCTGAGTGGATTTTACTCCAACCCTTAAAGGTCAACCTCATGATGGTGCTCAGGAAATGCTTATGGGATCACCAATTCCATATTTTATTCATGCTTTTGCTGATATTTCTTCCTGAACCAAGATATTTAACAATTTAAACTTTGGTACACTAATAAAAAAAACTCTTGGACGTTATTGTGTTGACAAAATTTCACGGCAAACCAAAGCTGATTGGGTATTTACTCCAACCCTTAAAGGTCAACCTCATGATGGTGCTCAAGAAATAGTTAGGGGATCACAGATGCCATTAGGATTCACTCTTTTTAGACTATAAACGTCCAGTCTGGCTGGTTTGTGCCCGAGCGATGCTGCAGTTCCTCATGTTCCTCATGTTCCTCATGCAGCGTTCAGTGGACTTCTTTCTTGGCTTGTCTGACAAACTTGTTGACACGGCTTGGCATGCGGAGTCGGATGGATGAGATGCAAAACAAGCTGTGTCTCATTAAGCGCTAAGCGGAGCGGAAACTAACAAAATGAATTCAAGCGACTTTTGCAGACGTCCTAGGAGGGAGCGCTCGCATTCAAATGCAGTTGTCGCCTCCAAAGTAATGAAGACAAGAAAATAAATCTATTTCTAAATATCTCAGCGGCTTCGAGTAACGTGTTGTGAGTTAAGATGTTTATCTTGGAATGCTACAAATCTTTTAGCTAAATTGAATGACCTTCTTAAAGTCTATCATTAGCAAGCTCTAAACTTTGGAAATTGTTCCCAAGCACCTGCAACGCTGGCACATTCAGAAACCCTTCTCTCTTAAAATGCTTTTTTTTTTTTTTTTTTTTTTTCCTGAGAGCTCATAACGGCTAAATATTTATAGAAAGTTACTGTGCCAAAGTAACCGACCACATTTTCTAAATAAACCTTATTCGAAAATAAGGTCCAGATGTATCACGTTCTTGGTGCACGATGCAGGCGGCTGCGAGGAGTCAGCGTGTGTTTTCACCGTTTCCATGACTGGGAGTATACGATGATGGTTGTCTTAGTAATTTCAAGGCAACCCCAGTGCTCCACTTCCAGGAAGTAAGGCAAAACTATGCCGGAGCCTGCGTCATCCACTGAGTCAACTAAACAGTCTGGAGGGATATCTGTGAGAGAATCCAGACGCAGTCATTCCTCCTTCCTCTCACTTCCATGACTGTTCAATTTCCTCGCTGGCAGTACACTAGGTCCAAAAGCATTTACACAATATATTAAAGTTGTATTTCACAGAGCATCCTTTCCGTTCTGTTCCAGTACAGCGTTACGTCGCAAGATAAATCCCAAGGCTCGGAGTAGTATAACAGAATGACCAGACTTGATTTATTTAACATTCATTTCCCTTTGAGAACAAAAAACACTTTTACCCAGAAGACCTCCTCAAAAGGGCCTCAGTGGTTATAAGATTTTTATAGCCATGCTAGTGGCTCAGATCTTTACTTGGCTGATACCTGTTAGTCGTTCGGTCACTCAACCACTTTAGAGCAGATGCAAAAGCCTTGGCTATATTGTCATGAAATGTTGCTCGTAAACAAAACTTATGGAGATCCCCTCATTGCTCATCTAGTGCTGACCCAAAGCTGACCTTGGTGTTTTTTTTTCTCCAACAAATACTGTCTGGATTGGGTTAGGGTGAACTTTGGTACAGACATTTATGTCCTTGCGATATGACCTGTGTACCATTTGTGATCCCTTCAACTTGGCTTCCAATGCCATCATCAGATCAGGTGCTAAGCAGTTAGCATGTCAGGATGCTAATGTTTGCATTTAGCTCCAAGCAGTGTTGGGTAAAAACACAGCCCCAAAGAGCTGCTAGCATGACTGCAGACCCTTCAGTGGCCAGAGTGCATGATTAAAACCACTTTTCAGATGGTTGGAATCTTCTATAAGCCCCACTACCTTCCATTTTTCGCAGACCTAAGAAACCACTCTCAGACCCATCTCATACAGATGTGAGAAGCTGAGAAGGGAGCCAAGGTTTAAATATCCGTTCTCCTTTACCTTTACACAACCTTTCCCGTCACTTTTCCCATGAAGGACCTAGTGAAAGCACCAAAAAAAGCCTTCCAGTTGAGACAGTCCACAATTGTCGCCCTCTTCTCTTTGATGGCTGGCGTTTCTCTCTGCTTTCATTTATGATACTTTTGATTTTCCACTGTCCGAGTCAGGTTACTCACTACCAGTACAGTTATATCATGTTTTGTAATCAACCTACCAACTGTTGTCAGCCCTTACCCTACTGATCTGATGGAAACGCATTGTAAGCTCGTTCGTTGTGTAATCATTTTATGGTTAGATGACAGGCAAGAGGCATAAAAGGCATCGCCATGTCACGAGAAAATGCGCCCGGAGTGGCGTGTTATGTATACAGGACTACACGATATCACATATAATTTTTTGGATAATTCAGTGACACCTTTGGAGCCTAGTGCCAGAGCCGAAAACTGACACACATCAGGCAAAGCCAGCAAACGTCCTTGTCTGAGAATCTGCAACAGGAGATATGCATTGTGGGACAAGTAACGGGAAGTCCAGCTTGCATCACTGTAATCCCCAAATAAACCTTTTTCGGTATACAAAGAAGGTCTTGTCCACAAATGTATTCAGCTCAGCTCAGACTAAACACAGACATTCCTTGATGGAATGGGTTAATGTAAGTATACACAAGGCCAAATACAAGCTTTGAAGCCGGCCTTGCTGATATTGATATCCTATCACTGCAGCACCTGATATTAAAAGGACTCATGCCAGATGACTGAAAAGGCAGAAAAAAAAAACAAAAAACTTGTCAAGTCGGTCTCCTTCTCCTGCGCCTTCAGGGCCCGGTTCTTAGCTTTCCTTTTGTCTGAATGAGGATACGGACAAGTCTGTCATTTGACCGTCTCCCTCCGCTGTGTACACTTCAAGTGTAGCCCTGACAGACTATGAATCATCTGTTGGGAAACTAGGTTAGAGCACAATAGGCTCTTCATAAAGTAAGGCGAAGGCGAGGTAGTAAAGCGGGAGAGAACATATGCTCGGCAGCCATCTTGGAGGAAACGCTGTATGAGGGCCCTGTTTGTTTTGCTCTTTGCTCTGTCATTGTTTAAATCCTCCCTTTTTTTTTGCAGTGAGATTAATTTCCAAGTGAGGCAATAAAAATCGGGCACTCAGCTTAATGCTGTATTATAAATAACCACACTTTTTTTTTTTTTATTAACATATCCTTTGTGAAAAAAAGGCTTTCCACAGCAGTGATCCTTTTCTCGCTGTGCATTATTAAAAATAAGATCAATATTGACACTGTAGTCTTATAGTCCAGAGACGCCGGGAATGTTGCCTAAATATTTTAACAACCCCTCTTCAATTTATACCTCTTTCCCCCCGTGAGCGTTCACCTACGTGTTTCAGGCCCTCTGTAATATGGAGTTGTGCTGGCTGTGCTCTGTGTCCAGTCTACCTTACAGCAAGGAAATTAAATGTTAAATATTTACCATTCCCCTGGTATGTGACCCCACAGATTCCAGCTGTGATGGGTAGCAGCCACATTCCTCCCACAGGAAGTTTATCCTTACTCGTTTTCTTTTTTCTTTTTTTTCTTTTTTAAACCTCCTCCCTGTCCTGACAGTGCTTTTGAACATGGCCAGTGGCTCAGGCATCAGCCTAAATCTCTGTCATGAAATACACTAACATGCCACATGTGCCACTGCAGTCGGCCCGTGAAGCTTTCCAGGGCTAAGAGGGAAGTTTCAAACGGGAGGACAAATCCTTGCTCTCCCTCCCAATCAGATATCACACCTTTTTGATTGCTTTCTTTTCTTCAAAGCAGTGATAACACGGCATTGTTAATTCTTTTCTTTCCAGGTAGTGAGGCTGTGGCTTACAGGAAGTGATGCATTTCTCAGGTTTGATGGATTAGCAACAAGAACACATAGGAGAAGAGCTGGATATATATATATATAAATATTTTGTAAATATATATTTCTCTATTGTGTAGTTTAGTATAGTTTGCAGAGTGCCTGTTATTTGCGGCTGCAACGTTGAAATTTCCAAGTTTTGGCACTTATAAAATATCTATCTATCTATCTATCTATCTATCAGTCTTAATCTTTATTTAGGCAGTGCTCTAGGTGTAAATGCATAATTTTCAAGCATAAATGTTCCATAAACTAAAACATTTAATTGTAAACTATAAGAACATAAATTGTAGCCTGTGCAGCTTCTACACTGAAAGTCATGCTCATCGTCACAGCAGTCATGAGTTGCTGGAAGGACGCCATGTGAGAAGAGATGCATAAACTGAAGCTGTAGCTTCTGAAGCTTAAAGCTGATTCTGATTCTGAACACAGATGTAGCGTCAGTGCTTTACGGTCTTTAAGTGAGATATCTATGGGTGATTAAAGTTTGCCATAAGGCCCAATCTCCGCCTAATCTCCGCACTCCAGGTCAGAAGGTGGCAGTAATGCTCTGCAAGGCTGTTCTGCTAAATGTTGGAAGAAGAAAAAGGAGAAACTAGATTGTATAAAGATGGACGTGGAACTGCTCCTCAAAAGTGAAGCCAAAGCAAGTAGAGCTCCCCCTGGTGGCTGGCTGCAGTATAGGCCATAAGCTCCGCCCCCTCCATGTTAAATGGAAGGATGGGGCTTGGACCAAATAAATAATTTTATTTCAAAGATGGTTTCTGTCATTTTAGGTAATTATTATAATGTCGATGCATGTTAAAGAGTTTACTTTCTGGATAAGTTTCGTTCTAGTTTAGTTATTTGACGCTGTAGAAACAGGACGTGATATAATGGCGAGGCCATGCCATCCACTCCATAAAGCGGTTCTGTGGGACCGTGAGAGTTGTAAAAAAATTAAATAAAAAAAACAAGTACAGTGTATAATCCAACATTTCCTTGTAACTGGTGGTGGTAGAGCAGAGCGTAGTATTAATTAAACAAAAACGTCAGTGAGTCTGGAGGAGGCGCAGTCGGGTCATCGCTATCGCAGCTCCGCGTGGCTCCACTCTTGGACCGCACTGATCAGACTCTGGCTTCAAACTCTGGCTTCAAACTCGCAGGATGGCATCGCCCATATCCCCGGGAAAATAGTGTCAGTTTGTCCGATGCAAAGAAGTGGAGACGCATTGTCCATATTTATATACAGTCTATGCTCTTAACTGATTACTGATTACAACTGTGTCACAAAATGATCAAATTATTGTACCTATTATTAAATCTTATTAGTGGCAGATTTATTTATTGTATGAATATGATAATTGCCTTATAATGTGTTGCGTCTGAGGGACCTCAAGATACAGAACAAAGGTTGAAGTGACTGATGAATTTCGCCAAGCTGGCAACTAGCTGTTATGTTTCAAGGTTAGCATTAACTACGGGTTTGACTTATGAACTGTTGCTTGTTTAGTTTGAGGATAATTAAAAAACATTTGAAAATATTTGAAGGAAGCTTTTTGGTCAAAAATGACCTGAACAGCTGTGGGTTTTGCTATATTAACAAGAGTTTTTTCACTTTTATTGAAGACATGTGATGTTGCAGCAGGAGTCAGCTTTTACCCCCGTAAAAGGAAGCATTTCATTTATTCATATTCATTTTTGACAACTCCAGTGTCGTCGAGCTTAGCCTTAGCCGAGCCAACTTTTGGAAGTCAACATGTGGAGGCAATATGGATCCATCGAAGGTTTAAAAAGCTTTATGAAAACAGCAGCAGTTTGACAAAAGGAATTTAAATAAGCAGAGCCTCCATTATTTATGATTATTCCTAGAGTCATACTTTATTGCCTCATGTCATTATAAATTACATTTAGATTTGAGAAAAGCCATCGTGCTTAGATGTCTTTGTTTGTAAAATCTAAATGGAACAAAAATATCCATATCCAATTTGTCTAAATGCAAAACAATACAAAGCAGCTGTTAGAAACAATCAAAATGGATTAGAACATTATGTTGAACATTACTTTATCTACTTAGGATTTGGATCTATTCTCGCTAGAACCAACACCAAGGCAGACTTTGAAGTGCTCCCAGGACAAATACACCACCTGTTAAATCTGCCGAACCGCTCCAATTATAAAGGAATAATATATATATATATATATATAAATAAACTTAAAAGGTTGTAGTGGCGAGACACTTAAATGTAACTACGGTTCTTGATATGTGCAATGGGAAACACATGGGGAGCATGTGTTATATTCAAGGAATCGCTTATTTTCACTTATAATCAACGGATCCATTAAAACTGCATTTCGGGGCTAATCCTTCAACAGGAAAACTGCACTTTTGTCATGGCGGAGAATACGACCAAATTTCGAACATAGCTCGGGTGAAAAGAAATGGGAGTCGTCCGATTTCACAATATCCCCAGCACAAAGCATCTCTTTACCCCTAAGACCCCAGGCACCCCACCCCCTCAGATGTAGCCTTTTGTTGTGTGCATGTGACTGTAGAAATGGCTCGGTAGGAAATGCCAGGCACCCACAAAAAAAGCAAGAGAGAAATAGTTGTGGGAGCCACCCTCTGCATCAATTCAGCTGCAACAAGAAGCATTTTACAGCTGGTTTATTGTTATTCCTCTGCTGTTTAAGCTGTCTTTCATGTCAAAAGTCTTTTCCTACTTACAAATCACGGGGAAGCAATCCCTTTCGCCGCACTGCTGTGCCCTAAGCCCCTTCCTAGGGTCCGGTCCTTTGATCACCTGTAACGCTGGCCATCAAACTAAAAAATAGAGTAACGTGCCGCTGGGATAAGCTTGTGTTCTTGTCTGGAACCGAGGAACCCCCCGCTCTTTTCAGCAATTCCTTTTTCTTTTTTTTTTTATTCTTGTCTCTGCTCTCTCTCGATGAGCCTGGGAACAAACTCTCTGCAAGGTGGGGGGGAAGTTGCGGTTTGTTGAATTGTTTGGGACATGATTATGCTTTTGGCTGCATTAACGAGGATTCCTCATGGTAAACAAATTGATTAACTAATTAGCTTAGAAATGCAGCACTGTGTCCCAGAGCGACGCATACAAGCAGTCCTGACCTCTGACCCGAAGCTTTAGATTCAAGGTTAAATGTGCTGCAGTGTCCTCTGAGTGAACACCACTGTCACGTCGTGGCCCTCAGCCAGACGCCCAGACCAGTTGTCACCGCTCCTGAGTTTTAAGACGTGCTTAATTGGCTTCCCTGAGTGCCAGAGGAGGGGAAAGAGAGGGAGCTAGCTTGTTACGAGCCCTTCTGTTCCAGAGGAGGGAGGAGGGGGGTGGAGGTCCCTTATCAGCCATCGTTGGACACCTCCGGTGGCTATTAATCAGAGCCAGAGCCCGACTGGAGCCAGAAGAGGATCCGAGGAGGGGTGGGAGGGAGAGGGAGGTTGAGCCTGGAGCCTTCCCTGGGCCTCACTGACACCCTCGCATAAGGAACCTCAGCAGACAGCATAAACACTCTTTCCTCAAGTCCGAGGCTATACACGACGAGTGCAACCCCCCCGCCGCCCCCTGCAATCCCTCCTCCACTCTTCCAGCCTCCTCACTCAAATTGATTTAGGTCCCGTTTAGCCCCCTCTGGCCAGGGCCCATCCATTTTAGCTGGTGTGACAGGTTTATGTCGGCCCCTTACTGTGTTATTATATTGGTGCTGTGCTGCCAGTTACTATTGTGCTAATGAAAATTTAGCACCAGACATAATATTCTTTTTCACAGGATGTGCACTCAGCATGTAAAATATCTTGAGCGCATTTATAGGATTCAAAGTGCTCATTATTTTTAACATTTGCGACAGACTGGGCTGAAAAACAGTTTTATGGACAGGAAAACAACTATTAGGTGTTGTCAGTGTCGGGGTGTTTTGTAAATGAATTTAATCGTTCGTACACGTTAGCTTCGGCTTGGCCTTTGACTTTTACTCGCGTGTTCAATTGTACAGACTTTCTCTGCGCCGAGACAGCAATTACTAACAGAAGCCTTTTGAGATTAAGAGTCTACAGTTTTATTCAGGCTACGCATTAAGCCAAATGCTAACACGCTTAGCGGGTGTAGATACTTGTTAGCGTTTAGCGTGTTGTGCTTTTTAATAGGAATATAACTCTTAAGAGAAACATAATGTGCTTGAGAGTCTACACTTTTACTTGCATGCATAAATAAGTTGCTTAACAGGTATAGGCTAGCTAATGCTAATATTAGCACGTTAGCGTTTTTCTTATTAATGAGAAACACCAAGACAGAAATAACTAACAGGAGCCTGATGAGGTTAAGAGTCTACATTTTCTTTAGGCTATGCACTAATCCAAATGCTACTATTTGGATTAGCATGTTAGCCTTTAGCTTAGAGTGCCAGTATAGTAAAGCAAAGCTATACTGGCATAGTATGCTATATAAGAATAAGAATCTACGCTTTTACACATTCATACTGGCATAATAAGGTGAATATTAATATTAGCTTATAGGCTACCTTTTAAAATATTAATAGGCTAAATTAGATAATGCTAATATTTGCATGTTAGCATGTATCTTATTGTGCCATTAGGCCAATGCAAAAAAAACAACAACAACAACAAACAAACTAGACTCTTGCCAGAAGAATAACAGTCTAAATCTTTATTTAGGTTATGGACTAATTCAAATGCTGCTATTTGGATTAGCATGTTAGCTTTTAGCTTAGTGTGCCAGTAGCATATGCTAAAGAAAAATATACACTCATAACAGATTAAGTAAGAATCTACACTTTTACTCATTCATACTAGCATAATAAGGTGAATATAGGCTACCTTTTAAAATATTGATAGGTTAAATTAGATAATGCTAATATTTGCATGTTAGCGTTTATCTTATTGTGCTATTAGGCCAACACAAAAGAAGACAACTCATAACAACATAACAATAACTATACACCAATCCAACTGCTATCCTGCTTTGAGGGTACAATATAAAGGATGTTAGCATTTAGCTTGACAGTATAATAAAGCAAAACTTTATACTCTGGTGAGATTAAGAGTAGGCTATACACTTTTACTTATTCATACTGACACAATAAATTGCAAGGTAGAACTATAGACTCTAACCAGAAACTTAATGAGGTTAAGAGTCTGCAGTTTAACTTATGCTTTTATGCTTAGCATAAAACATGTAGCATTTAGCTTACTGCACCAGTAGGCTATGCAAAATTAAAAAGGTAGACTCAACAGTTTACCTTTTGCATACCAGAACAATAAGCCAAATGCTAAGCATGTTAGCAAATGTCATGACAGTCCATCTTCTAGTAAGCTTCATCCTCGGAGGAGCACGAATGCACACAGTTACTTGTGCATTCGGACCAATGTGGTTAGCCATTAGAGACCTACATTGCCAAATGTAGAGCCATGCTGCTAGTGTGGCTAAAACAAAAATGAGTAATTCCACATTGTGCATGTGCCCGGTGGTCCCGCTCTGCAACGAGTTGCCTGAATTCTGCGTAATTTCCTTCGAAAACATCAACCAGAGTGAAAATGTGTTTGTAGACTTGGTATGCAGACCTTGAAACGTGCTAATGACCAAGAATCCTTCATCCCGCCCAGAATTTCAAAAGAAACTTCCAATCACTACAAAAGCCGTTACCAATGGTGCGAGATTCATTATTACAACGGTTCCCACAAGATGAGAGGCGCAAGGGAACTTTCTGATGAATTTCAAGTTTAAATGGAAAGCTTCTGTGGAGTGCAATACAAAGCGCCATGTGTAAATATTGAATAATGAGCCGCTTTCAAGTCCCCCACTTTGGATCTGCCATGAAAAAAAAAAAAAAAAAAACGGCATTAATGACAGCTTTTGGTGTGGTTTACATCACACAGACCCATGAAACGCAATCGCCAGAGATAAATTTGTTATTATTAGTCTCTAAAGGCATGAGATTTACAAGCCCCCCATGCATTTGCACTCAAGATGTGCTGACACAGTTTTCTTTGAGACACATGTGACAAATATTAATGAGGCGCTCGTTTGTTGCTAATGTGCGACACTCACGGCTTCAGTCACCATTTGGCACACAAACAACAAATCTCCCGACGAGAACACAGCCGTGATTGCTGTTACCGTGCATTCTCCAGATGGTGTACAAACTCCTATTCATGACATTTACAGCACGCTCTTATCTGAAGTGACACGGCATGAGAACAAGAGATAAATTGTAACTGCTGGATTACAAGCTGTGTTCCTGTAACCTTGAGCTCGTCATAAATGTTAGAAAACATGGAAAAATGACAATAACACTGGCCTGAGTTAACAAGTCTATAAGGAGAGCATATTTCCAGTCATGCAGGAAGCTCAGACGTCACCACGTTTGATTATTAAACAACTCAGCATGCTTTCTTCTTGAGTCACACATTAAACATTTGCATCACATGTAACTTAAGGTCAGGATTTCTCATGGGCAAAAGTACAGAGTCATGCAAACACCCAAATGCTTTCACACGGGCTCATTTCAGGACCCGTGTCTGTTGCCAAGGAAGTTGACTCAGCGTTGCTTGGCACCGACGTTACTCACCAGACCTCTTGGAAACAAGTGTTGAAAGTTTGTGTAAAGATTTTCCTTTTTTTTTTTTTTTTACGCAGCCTTTAAAGTGATTCTTTTTCTCACGGTCAAATAAATTCAGATGAGTCATGAGCTAACCGCCGCAGCACACTTCGGACGTGTGAGTAACACAAACACTGACAGCTCCTCATGCGTAAACGTGGCTGATCTCAGATATGAGGAGAAATTTGCCAAATAAAACACGATGTGAACGTGGTCGGGGTTCCAGCCTCGCGAAGTCGTAACTTGCTGTTTTCATTTTGAAGTGACCCGGCACGCTGGAAAGGCTTTCGTCTTTATTAGCTTTTGTTACGACCAAAAAGAAACAACCTTTAATAAAACTCTACATACAAGAGACCACGTCAAATCTCAAAGCGAAAACACATTATGTCATATATTTATGTGAACTTAGTGATACAAATGCAATCTCCATTTGTTGTCATTTTTACCCTTTAAACCAAAACATTTTAGTAAGCTTACGGCATCTTGAAGTGTTATCTAATATGTGTGGATTTGGATAAACAAAGAAATCATGATTAAATCCCAGGCTGCTTGCAGTCTTTGTATATACACCGATTAGCCACAACATTATGACCACTGACAGGAGAAGTGAATAACATCGACCATCTTGTGACAATACAATGTCCTGCTGGAAAACTTTTGGATCTGGCATTCATTGGTGTGGATGTTACTTAGACATGTAGCACCCACCTAGACCAGACCAGGCACCCCCACCCCATAGCAATGACACTCCTTGATGGCAGCAGCCATCCCCAGCAGGATGCAGCCTGACACAGACACAAAAACACTTTAGGAACAACTAAAAAAAAACATGAAGAACAGCACAAGGTGTTGACCTGGCCTCCAAATCTGAACCGAAATTATGAGAAGATCATAAGTAAACTTGGGCTGAACAATCGAAAAACATTTTGGAGGAGGAGGCATCACACAACACCAATGCACAGTGGCTAGTGGGACCGAGAACTGATCACTGCAACCTCCCTGAACAGGGTCAAGGATGGCAGACATCCAAGAAAAGACATCGAGTATGAAGAGGTGAACTGCACCTACTGGCTAAAGAAGCTAACTAAACTCCACGAGGGCCTGTCAGGACAAATAAGCAATCTACTAAGGGATACAACCCATCTTGAATGGCTAACTGAAGGCTAATCCCGAAAGATCTCCAGAAGGGAGCCAATAATCTGCCTCCGCACACCATGGTTACTACTGTCAGGCATCATAGATGACTAGACACTCCGATCAGTGCGTGAGCATGAGCCCAGAAAGAAGTTGGTAGCGACACCACAGGAGCAAAACGTCAGTTACCGGTAGATAAAGCAGTCACTCGAGGCTGTAGGACCAGACGGACCAACCTGTGCACTGCCTTGATCGGTTGCAAGAAAGCCTACGACTCAATGCCTCCCACATGGATCCTGGAATGCTTGTAGCTGTGCAACATCAAAAGGACTCTCAGAGCCTTCATCAAGAACTCAATGGGGCTCAAACATCACAAGAGGCCAACTTCAACTTTGCTTTGTTTACTATGACTTAATAGTGCATAAACAAAACATTAATTTCTCAAATGTTCTGAGGATTTCTGGTTATGGTTACATACATACGTACATACATGGTTACATACATTTAGGACTACGTACAAAGACTAAACCAAAAAGAACCAATGCAGTTTGTTTGTACTCGTAAGCTTCTTTTTTTTCCCCATGGCCTTGTTCTTACATATTTAAATATTGTAAGGCACGATTGAATGCCGAGTGTGTATTACCTACCGCGGATGATTTCACCACTCCTGAATGCTTCAGCACTTTACCTGCACGGCCTGCTGCCAGAGACGACACACTAGAATTTAATCTGCATTATACAAGCAGAGGACAACACACACACACACATGCACAAACACACACACACACACATCACCAGGGCAGCAGGACAGGTGAACAGTTACTCTTGAGTGTGTTCCATGTATGATTAACGCGGCTAAATGACCCGCACAAAAGGTGTGGTTGTTGGCTTTGATAATCTCAACACTAATGTATAGTGGGCTATACATTACACCTGTCTGCACCAATACAAAGGCGTTATTCACGGGGAAATATATACAGTACAAGACTGTTAAGTAGAAAGTAAACCGAAGCACATTTCACTGCAGTAATTCACTGTTTCAGCTTTTGTGTTTTTTCCACAGAATTCCCACAAGTTACCTTCTCCCAGTGTTAGCATTAGCATCTAGCACGCTCCGTTTACAGTCGTGCCCAAACAAGTCATTCAGAGTAACCCCTGCCATAGCTTTCTCAGAGGTATACCTACTCCTTTGAATCAATATCTCATTTCACAAACAGACTGCTGGTTCCAATAGTGTCTGACAATTGCCCTGCAGCTAGTGCCGATTCCAGGAAAAAAAAAAAAAAAGGGAAGCGGCTATTAACTTTGGCCATGGTACAGCGATAACTGGAGGGCAATGGTTACACAATCGGCTCCCTCGCTAGATAAGGTCATTGTGCTTAGCTCAGGTTCGGAAGTAAGCCCGAAAGCCTTGTATGACAAGCAAACAACAGGAAGGAAATAATCAATTTGGTGCTTTTAATGAACAACTCTGTATCTGGCCTCTTTGTTAGGGCAAAATTGCCACACGCTGGTTAAACATTACTCCTGTGATAGTACAGTTTTAAGGTAGTCGTGAGCAGCGGGGCGAGTCAGCACACAGGAACTTACCACGGCCCGCTCGTATTGTTTGAGCAGGAGAAAAATAAAAATGCGACCCGCCAAATAAGATCTTAAACTGTATTTTAAGTTAATTTCACTTTGATTCATTGGCTCACTTGGTCCGGATCGGGATTACTTCACGCTCAGGAGAGTGTTTACAGAACAGAAACACATTTCACACTCGTGCCTGACAGACTGCGGGGAAGCGATGTCCACAACAACTGAATTAGAGGCCGTTAAAAAGACGCATAACGGAAAAGTTTGTGCAAGAGTGATCAAGAGTCGGACAAACCCGGAGTTTGGGATTTAGCTTTACGGCTCAGAGCGTGCATTTAAAGTGCACTTAGCCTGTCCAGTTCTTTAATTTAACCTCGCTTTCTGAGACGGGGATGTTAAATTTACAAGTTCTCTAAAGTACACGGTCTTTAATTAGACTTGACCCGAGAGTTTCTGCCGTTTCCTGTCAGTGGACGCCGTCGTTCGGATTTTTGGTGTCTAGATTTTATTTTTGCTGTAGTTCTGCTGAAATTGCTGCTTGTATTCTACCTAAAGAGAAGAAAAAACTGACACTTATTTCGTGGCGTTCACCTTAGCTATCAAGGGTGTTGTTCATGTGGAAACATTGATCTATCTTCTACCAACGGGGAGTTTCTCTTTGACTTAAGTAGCGACAGGTCTGAAGCTCTCTAGAGGTAAAGTTGGGGGAAGTGTGAGGATATAAACATGATTTAGCGAACAGGGTTGCATGTCCTGGTGGGAGAGAAGTGGTCGTGTTGATGTAGAGAGGGCACCGCGAGGGGTCACAAATCCACCCAGGCTCAAAGTGACAAGAGAAAGAGGATGAGAGTGTTTGATGTGTGGGTAGAGAGGGTGAAAGAAATCCTCGCTTCGAAGGTAATCCCGGTGCAAACGTCACATTAGTTGCTTTCTGGACAGATTTTGTCAGTTGTTTTATTTTATCTTTGTGAACAACAGGCAGCATAAAGATGATGATATACAGGCCAGATGTTTTCCAGGACAACTGACACTCAATATGTTTACTGCTTAATTGGGCTTTTACCCAAGGTTTTGTGACACACAACCTGAGATGAATGCCTAAAGGACATTGTACATCTCTGAAGAGAAGAAGAAACAAGTGTACTGTTACACATTATGAAAGTCTTAGGTATCAACAGATTTTTGGATATGCAGTAACGTCCCAATTGCAACATTTTCCAAAAGGTGGTTGAAGAAATTAAAGACAGAGATTGTGTTTTGCAGCATTGTCTTTTTTGGATTATGATCAAAAACTCATTGAGTTTGAGTTAGATTGGTCTTTTCACAGACTGGAGGACTCTGATTGGCTAAACGTATGTAGCTTCCTGCAAACGTTTCGATGGTGCCCTCAAGAGCTGTTTTGAGACAGGGAACAAATTGCAGAACTTCCCACCCTTAACAATAATTTAATTGTTTTTCAACAGCATCACCAGTACACCAAATCAGAAGAACTTAGCTCATGACACATGCATTACCTATGGAAAGAAATGTATTCTTAATAGTGTCCGTTGTAGCTAGGGATTTTTTTGGAATTAGCTACCACAGGTGGAGCTGCTCTTAAAGCCCATTCCACATTGGCTTCACCTCTAATGCTCCTGAAGTTTTATGTAGAGTCTTTGCTTTTATCTAGGGAGGACAATGCCCTCTGTTGGTCAGCTGTCTCTGTTTAATCAATGGAAGCAAGAAACAAGCTTGTCAATCAGCAGAAACATTGATGCCAGATTTCTTTGAGCATTGTGAAAAATATGCACCAATCAGCCACGACGTTGTGAACCCTGACAAAAGTAAATAACATTGACCATCTTGTGAGAATTTAATGTTCTGCCGGGAAACGTTTGGACCTGGCATTCATTCTAGTGGATGTTTCTTAGACATGTAGCACCCACCTTGACCAGACCAGGCACCCCCACATGAAGAACAACACAAGGTGTTGACCTGGCCTCCAAACTCACTAGATCCCAAACTGATCAAGTATCTGTGGGATGATTGACAGAGGCCCCTCCCCTCAAAGGCCCCCCCACCAACAACATTCTGTTGCCAGACACCACAGGACACCCTCACAAGGTCCATGTCCATTCTTTGATGAGTCACAACTGCTTTAGAGACACAAGAGAAACCCACACAATATTAAGAAGGTGGTCATAATGTTATGCCTGATCTGTGTAAAGCTAGGTACCATGTCAAAATGAAATGACGTACGTTAGAAAGCTCCCATACGCTTCCAAGTTGGACTAAATGTACAAAGACTTCTGTGATAGGGCTGCATCACAAATATCCCTTTACATACATAGTAGGAAATACACATTTTGCAGAAAAGTAAGCAGCTGCAGTATGATCTAAATCCTGCTGAATTAGGCTGCCATTTTACTTATATGCTCAACAATCACCTGAGAGGATGCATATAAACTTGATTTGCAGACTTGCAGAACTTCCAGGGCAAAAATGCTGGATGCACTAAGTCTACACTAGGTGCGGCAGCCTGCAGAAAAGTTGACACACCAGAAAAGTGAATTACTGCACTGCATCCTGGAATGTGTGGCACGTCATAAATTCACGTCCAACTGAGTAAATGAATCCGAGGAGTGGAGGCTGTCGATGATTAGCCCATGTTTGAAGAACTACTGTATAACCACGTTTACAACATCATACTCTTACATTGTCATGATTTGTTATTGTGGCGTTTCGTCTTTCTTGAACAGGGTCAAAGTAGGGATGGTGTAAAATGAAATGGGGCGCACAGTTTGTCTTGCTAATTGCTACAGTATGCTAAGAGGAGACAATGTCATTGGAAGGACCCGAAACCAGCCTGAACTTCCTCCACCTACAATTTTTTTTTTTTGTAGGAGAAAGTTGATCTGGAGTCTCTCTGTTTGGAACTGATTATGACCTGGTAAATATCTACTGGGCAGTCATCTGAGCACCGCTGAGTTGAATTAGTTTGCAACGAAATGGCTCTGATTGGTTGTAGGAACATCCTATCTATCTATCTATCTATCTATCTATCTATCTATCTATCTATCTATCTATCTATCTATCTATCTGTCTGTCTACCTGTCTGTCTATCTATCTATCTAGCCAATCACGTGATGTTATCAACACGTCGCCTCCTAGAAGACAGGTGAGGAGCTCAGTGGGTCGTTGCAGCAAACTGGCAGCGGTGTGTGGAAATACTTCACGTGAGATGAAGCCCATACTACCGTGACACGTCAGTCCTGAAATACAACAGAAGTGCTACTGCAAAAGGCATCCGCTAACGCTAGCAGAGGAATGGTCCAAATCCTCTGAACATCAGTCATTTAACAACTTCACCAACTGTCCTGCGGTAACAGAGAGAAGGAGGCTGCACATCAACTATTTCATGGTAAATTTCATTGTCTAAAGTTGTTAGACCTTTAGCTGCAGTGCATGGAAAAGGATTCGGTGATATACCGTTTATTTTTTTATCTTGGCTACATCATCCTACATCATGTGAAGTGCTATTACATGCAATTGACAATGCTGATTTATATAGGCTATACATATCTGCAGAGCACAGTATTTATAAGCTCATGTGTTGTTCTGTTGTGTTCTATTAGTTGACATTGTTGCTGTGTGTTTTTCTGTCCTTGATGTCAGTGAATGCACCATGCGAGAGACGGAACTTATGGTAGAACAGAGAGTTTGTTGCGCAAGAGCCGCATATTACAAGTGTCAGACTGAGGTGGCTATGGTGTTGACGTGGTCTGTGGCCGAGAGTAGCCTGTGCTACCTAGCTACAATATGTATTCAGGTCAAGAATATAGATTTTATTGTTGCAGAGCATGTGACATCGTTGACGTCGACTCGACTTTCACCACATATTACTCAACAAAAAAATCCGAAGTCATTCAACCTCTTGTCCCTATTACATATGACATTATTCTTAGTAGTTCTCTTCAATACTATCTGCATCCAGATGTGTTAATCCTGACTGAGTGCATCCACCACTAAGAAACCAGCAGCTTATTTTCCATGACATAATTACCAGTACAGACAACACAAAGCTTCACCATCAGCTAAATGAACCAGCCAGGAAGTGCGTTAGAACTTTTTTTTTTTTATTTAGTTTTTCCCCAAAAAAAAAAAAAACTCTCTCTCTCTGACACCCTGGATCATTTGAAGTCGTGGAGTAGGAGCCTCATTACTGCCAAGGCCCACACGGGGGGTTTACTCCCAGACGCAGTTTAATGGCAATAAAAAGGAAAAAGGCTTCAAGGTTACGAGACGCTGAATAGCTCTGGAGGAGACGGCCTGCTCTCCCTTTGCCCTGCGTCCCACGTCACTGGAGCCAGTGGAGTCATAAATGGCTGCTAACACTAACAGTAAACGAATATAAAAAGACTCCCGGTTTCCTTTATGTGACCCGTTCCCCCCTTTGCTCGAGGGGGGGTGGTTTGTTGATAGGAGCCGGGGGTGTTGTGAATAACGGGATGGATGGAGAGTGTGGAAGGAAGAAGAGCGGCAAACATACTCGGCAGATGAGGGGAAACCCTCAGGGGACTCTCTTTTAGTACACACGGAAAAGAAACCTGCAGCCGTTGTATGTTTTATTTTCGCGAGTTCACGTTTCTGGTTTAGATTTAGAATTAAATTAATGTTTGAATCCGTCTCCACGCTGTCAAATAGACACGACTCCATCAAACCCTGCGATGGCGTCGAGAAGTGGAAAGATCGGACTCCTTTAAGACAAATGAAAGTAATTCATCCCAAATGCAGATTTTTTTTTCAAGGGGATCAAAAAGAAAGCGGGGTTTTAAGAGTAAATAAAAGATTAAAGGACTTGTTAAAATGTTAATTTGTACTGTCAGTGAAGAAGAGGCCCTCTCAGCCGGTATTTAAGTTTGGTGGGAGAGTGAGGAGACAGACTACGTTAGGGTGATATGAATGATAGATCTGCAGGAATGGGGATAAAAACTGGAAATTAAAAAGTTAACCAGCATACATTTCAACAACCTGATTTCTAAAAGTGACTTCGAGTCAGGAGTATCTGAAATGGGGAGATTTTTAATTTTATAAGATAATTCACTCTAGTCAAGCTCCGTAACCAACACCCAGGAAAAGCCGTGACAAAATTTATGATAGTGTAAAAGTTACTGTTCTCCATTAACGTGTCACAATGAAAGGGTTGAAATAGATAACCACCGCTTTGAACAGCAGAGACTCCCTCGTCCTCTGGTTATCCTGCGGTCTGGCGTCTCACAAATGAAGTCATGGTTAACGTGACAGTTTGACGTCGCCGCTTTTGCTCAGTGGTAAGAGCTTAACTTTGCTTTTAGCTCCGTCTGTCTAGAACCAGACTGAAGCTGATATCTGAACATTTGTGCACGCCGTGGAGCTTCTAAGCACCATCTTTTTGTTCTGCAACTGCCTCCTGTTGATATTTATTGTTATTTATTACCCGTACTCCCTTTGCAATAACATGTAACATATATAGTCCTTGGCGGCAGAGTGGCGTAGCTTCCTCCCACCGTCCAAAGACATGCTGGTTAGGTTCATTGGTGATTCTGAATTGGCCGTTGGTATGAGTGTGAATGGTTGTCTGTCTCTCTGTGTTAGCCCTGTGATAGACTGGAGACCTGTCCAGGATGTACCCCGTCTCTTGCCCAATGACAGCTGGGATAGGCTCTACCACCCCTCGTGACCCCTCACAGGACAAGCGGTCACAGAAGATGAATGAATGAATACATAGTCCTTGTAATTCCTGTTTACGCTTGCGCTTTATTCGTTTTATTCACTTTACTCTTACAGTCATGTTCACATCCTACAGGGACGGTTTGGAAAGATCCAAAATTTCTTTTTGTATATATGTGTGTATTGTTCTATTTTTTGTTCCTTAAAAGTGCCTTGTTCCTGCAACGTCATGCTGCTCACATCCAAATAAAGTTTTCTAAATCAGAATTTTACACAAACGCACAGCTCTAAATGCGGCATTTTGTAAAGTTTAAAATGTCATCTGTTCACTTCACAGCTCTTTTTTGAGCCAAAAAGTTGAGAACAATTGCATGAGTCACGTGAACGAGCACATTTTGTGATTGAAAATATCACAAAACTTGTTGGAACACATAGAAAATGCAGCTCATTGTTTAGGAAAAACGCCTTTTTCTCGTAACTGCCGTCGCCTGTTGTGGAAACTTTTGACTCTTTAGTTTTGTCACATGATCACGAACAGAAAACGTCTTTCCTTATCTAGAAGTGAACACACCCAGAACCCTAAGAACACATTCAGTCCCTCAGCACCGAAGATTAGCTCGCTTTTAGGTGCTACTTAGCGTAGCCCTGAAAATTGATATGCATCGGCTCTATAATTTAAAGGTAGTTTTCAAGGAGGGCGACTGCCGCTCCTTCCCCACCAGTAATGACCATAATGCCTTGTTAACCTCCTCAGCAGAGGTTACATACCCCTATGACGTTGGCCTTAAGTCATCCAAATGGCCCTGCACCCAGGATGGGTATGGTTTCTGTCTTGTTTCGCTCCTGAAGTCACTCTCTTGTGGAAATGTCCAAGAAAAAAACAGCTTTTAATAAGAGTCTCTACTGAATGTGTAGTCATAAAGCCAGATTATGTTTTCAGTCCACACATTTACGTTAAAATAAAAAGAATCAAGACTGATTGTTGGCTTTTTCTGTTGCTTTTTTTGTGCAGCATTTGGAACTTTTCACACTTTAGGTGCGTCATCCAAAGGTTATGCACATTTCTAGAATCTGTTTCTTTCCCGTTTGCATCCAAATTAACTGCTAAGAACATATTAAGAAGCTCTGAAAAGATAAATGATTGCATTCTACTTCCTCCGTGACCTCTTCATGCACTTTATGCTCAGACGGTTGCCTGCACCTTTCTCCAGCCGGCTCATTTTCGGAGGCCCCGGGCCTGTTGCATGAACCCTGACCCCTGAACTGGAAAGGGAGAGGCTTACGCTAGCCAGTGCAGGCTGATGGGAAACCCAACACCGGCATCCTTCGATACAATTTTCGAGCTTTGCATTCATGTCCCCTACACAACCTTCTCCCCCCTCCTTCGGCGCTCGCTAATCCAGCGAACCCACCAAGCACACCTATTGTTTAAGGCTTTCAGAGTCGGGGTGAAGTCAGTGCAATGCTCAGATAATTTTGTGAAGACGAGAAATAGTTGTTACTGGATTAAACAGGATGGTCTGTAGGACACGCCATTGCATGATTTTACACGATTATATAGCATTTATATTTGCCTTAGCATTTATTTTAGCAGTGTTCATGTCTGGGATTGCATCACGCCTGCCTTTACCTGAAAGAAAAGCATCTCAACTATCAGGCAAAAGAAACGCCTTAGAGCATTTCTCTGCAGGCCTCTTTTCAAAGCACTTCCAAGTATGTGCGTTAAGTCTTGTTGATTTTAAGTCAATTGTTCCAGGTCACTTCCTTTACAAGCTACATAAACAAGAGAGAAAGTAAAGGGCATGGCGATGTCAGGTATGTTCTTGTAGTGCAACAAGTTGCCAACAAGAATGTCACCTAACAAGTGTGGTATAAAAAGCATCAGTGTTTCCCACAAGATTTCGTGAAACCCTGGCGTTTTTTTTGTGTGTGTGTGTGTCTTAATAAATGCTATTCCAACTATTAAAAACTATTTATACAGTACATGAAATGTGTGCACGTAGAATAAGATCATGTGTTTTCTATTCGTCCCTCTTTAAATTACCGTAGTACCGTAGGATACTGGATTTAGCGACAAACAGCAACGGCCTGTGCTAGCTAGCTAGCTCTAATAAAGTTAAGCTAGCTCGTGTTATGTCTGGAGTCTTTTTCATCCGGGTTTTGACCAACTCTCTTTAAATAAGCGTAAATTTACACGGTCTGAAAAAGTCAAGAGCACAAACATCGGGTTTTCACAAGTTGTGGTAACGTCAGCTTTTGTCAACGAGCAACACAAACAGCTTCACATGCTACGTGAGTTGACCGCGCAGTTTCCTTCCCCGGGTTAAATTCAGCACAGAACAGGTGAGCGACCAGTTTGCGTGGAGGGTCTAGAGGGAGGCAATAGGAAAAACAACGCAAGCACAACGTTGTTTGAAAGGTACAAAAATATGTCCAATTCATTATGAGACCATGGCGGAGTGAATTAGACCCTGGTGGGCCACCATAGTATTAACATTGCATGGAAACCAGTGAAGCATGTGATGGAGCTTGTTTGTGTTGCAGTTTAATGCAAAAGTTCATTCACAGATCAAATACTTTTAGATCATCTGGACTGCCACATTCATAGGAATAGCCTTTGCACTAGCTTCATTGAGGTTACATGACGTGGAACGAGCTTCCACCTGCGGGACGGCGGTTATTCGATGTGGACATGACTGTGAGGTCACTCTATCATGGGTGGCTTCACATATGTACCTTGCCGCCGTGACTCAGGGAAAGAGAACACCTGCGGCATTACGTGGGAATGGCCCCCCCCTATGGCCGGGGGCATCGGTTGTTATTAAAAAGCTGTGGAGCATGTCTCCGTTACCAAGTGCATCCACGAGATTACATTTTTCACAATGAAGAAAGGAGGGCTCATTTTCCCGGGGAGCGGGACACATTGCGCTTGAAAGAATTAGCTTCGTTGGAAGTTTAAATGGACCACGGGTCATAAAACATCAGAAAAAGATGAAGAAAAGTTTAAATTGAAGTTAAATAGCAGCAAGCTTAACTGTCTGTAAATTAAATACGAACTGCAGCCGCTGACTGTTATACCTGTTAAAATGTATACAGCGTAAATGCACATATGGTGCAGCCCTCCCTTCCTCCCCCTCTGTCTCTCTCTCTCGCTGACACATGGCGCACACAACCAGACATCAACCAATTTTTCTATACTTTATTCTTTTTTTTATTTTTCAGTTTCCTTTTATGGCACGTTTTTCATGCTTTGCCACACATGCACCGAGGTTTGACCGCCTTTATGGGCCATATATTTCGAGTGTAATTTGTCTTCAGAGCAAAAGTGACGTCGCTGCAGCATTCAGAGGCCGAGAGCCTCATAAAGTGCTCTCCTTCTATTTCTAACCATAACCATGTCCTGACTCACATTAACCTCCACCTCAGTGTCCAATTACCCAGGATCCCTTTGGTTGGAGTTGCAATCATAATCATTCACATTTCACCACGTTTTATCCGCAGTGACTTAGAAAGTGCGCGGCAGTAGATGGAGGCTTAATTCCCTGACCACGATAACGTTATAAGTTGTAGGAGAGTTTTAATGGTAGTATTATAGTAGCATAGGTCAACGCCCCTGCAGAGTCACGGTACATGTAATGCTCACGGAACTCCCAGCAAACCATAGCAATACCAAATCCGCCACCTTAGAGGAAACAGCTTAGAGGACATCCCTGCCAAAAACTGATTGCAAACACCGAGCTAAAGACCTTGCACTTTAGCAAAAAAATCTGCAATACCACAGCAAACTATCTAGCCAGGCAATGCCAGAGTGAATTCTTATCAGTATATGAGTCTTGGATTTCATTATGCAGTACGTTTCAACAGAGAAAAACTCTCAGAATAGTCCTACAACCGATCAGAGCCAATTCGTTGTAAACAAAACCAACTCCACGGCACTTGGATGACATATATGTACGACATTGCTTGTTACTTTTCTGTCCACCAGTGCATAAATCCCACCCAAACAATTTGATTGGCCTGGCAGATCTTTGTCGGAGCACATTCGGTTCCCAACGCAGAGACTCCAGACCAACTTCCTCCTAAAATAACGTGTGAGCAGGGAAGTCGATTCAGCTTCCAGGCTAACAATATACTAGACAATCGTCTTTGGCAAAAAACGTCCATATAAGTTTATGTATCAGGCAAATATTGGCATGTTGCCTTTTGCCAGATAGATGTACCCAAAATCACTGATATGAGAAGTAAACACACATAAAAACACTTTCGGAACAACATAAAAACAACATGAAGAACAGTGGAAGATGTTGACCTGGAATCCAAATTCACTAGATCCCAAACTGTGGGATGACCCACAGAGGCCCATCCCCTCAAAGGCCCCCCAAGGACACCACAGGACACCCTCAGAAGGCCCATGTCCATTCTCTAATGGGTCAAAACTGTTTTGGAGGCACAAGGGAGACCTACACAATATTAGGAAGGTAGTCATAATGTTATGCCTGATCATTGTATATAAGGGCATAACCGTTATTGGTTTGATTTGTGCTGGTTTTAAATCACAGAACATACAGTTGGGATACAAGCTGGCTTGATTCAGTTTTAAATTTTTACCACCGTCCTCTCGACCCTCAGATTTGAAATAACACCCTCACAAGTAAACAGGTATGAGGATCTCACCACTGTGCTTCACCTCACAGCCTCATGATTAATGCCTCTCCGGCCCTGCCAGCGGTCGTCAGCCGGCAGGATTCCTGCAAAAGGAATCCTATTAGCATTTAAAATAAAGCTCTGTCAAAACACAGAAATGAAAGGTATGCCGGGAGGAGTGGGACGAGACGAGACTGGATATGCGGGGCAGCGTTGGAACGTCAGAAGAGGAACCTGCCTGTCATCGTCAGGAAGTGGGAGTAGAGGTTTGGGAGGCGAGAGGGGAGCAGGAGGGGTCAGGACGGAGGAGGTGGAGGAGGTGGAGGAGGGTTTTGAGAAAAGATGGCACTAATTTAGGAGGACTTCCTGTACCAAGTTTTCCACTGAGCTCTTAATTCCTTGAATGGACGGTACCAAGTCTGAGACATACTTAAAGCTACAGTTGAGACGTGTTGGGATAATTGAGTGTGCTTACCTATATTGAACTGCAGTTAACACTTTTGCAGTTAAATGACGCTTTTTACCTTTTAATCAGCAAATAGACTTACAAGAAAGTTCGGTCTTAGTTTATACCATAGACTGTAGAGAAAGTGGGCGACATGACAGCTCCTCTAAAATGAAGTCAAAGCAAGTAGAGCTCCCCCTGGTGGCTGGCTGCAGTATATGTCATATAAGCTCCACCCCCTCCATGTTTGGACTTGAAACACTAAAGTACACATCAATTTTTCCAAAGGGGTTTCTGTCGTTTTTAATATAATGCCGATGTACGTTCGAGTGTCCATTTCCGATAAGTTTTGTTTTGTTAAAAACAGGATGTGACATCATGATGATAGACGGTCGGCGTGTAACAGTAATGTAAGAGTAGGAACGTCACAATAACTGTTTGTCTGTTTGAAGCCTACTAAACGAGTAGTAAACTGTGCCTCAAGGATCAGAGGGATAATTTCTAACCAATTGGAGAAGGTGACGATGCAGCGTCCATTTTCTTTTTCACAGTTTATTAGGGGTGTACCGGTACACACAAGTCACGTTTCGGTACGTACCTCGGTGTGGGGGTCACAGTTCGGTACGGTTCGGTACAACGGTAAAAAGGTTAGGGCAGCTTTACCGTCACCTGGATTGAAGTGAGGACTTGACTTTTTACTGTTTTTTAATAGGCTACTCACTCAGACGTATTCGCCGTATGACTGTGTTCACCGAACCGTGACACCGCGGGACCAATACAAACACCGTTACACCCCTACAGTTTATGTTTTATACTCCTGCAACCAGTCGACACAGATCCTATGCTGTGGGGGCTATGCTGGTGATCTGTAGTTACGCCATTAAGACGCTAGGCTAGGCCAATCATAGTCGCTGCGGTCTGTGTCGCATTTCCGGGGAGGTGTGCGTTGGGTTACGCCGTGGGCCATGGCATAGGGCCTGGAGCTACGGCGTACATAAAAGTAAATGCGCATCTACGAATTATGCTTTCGGCTTCATGCTGTTTCAGAGTGACAGGTGTAAAGGCAATAAACTAGGAGGGCAAAGTGATTCTCCTAATAAGCTGGATAAGGTAAGATAAAAAAAAAGAAAGTGAAGTTGGTCTAAAACGGTGATCAAGTGTTGATGTTCTTATTTGTGACGCAAAGTAAAAAACTAGAGCGCGATAAAAAGAGAATGAGAAATGGATAGAAGTAAATACTGAAGAGTAATGAGACTGTACTCTTTCAAAAGAGAGCCTTCCTGCTTCTTAATGCAAACCATCTGGTTCAGTTTGGAGTTAGCTCTGTTTTTGTGTGTGTGCGTGTGCGTGCCTATGCATGGTGTGTGATCTAGATGGAAAGAAAAAGAGGGAAAGATAGTGGTTGTAAAAGTGAGGGATAAGGAGTTCGTGTTTGTGTGTCGAGCACCCCCCACCTACCCCCATCCTGACCAGGAACTATGAATCAAGCACCCAGAGCCACTCCTGGAAGGCTTCTCTCTCACTCTGTCAGGAGAAAACATTCCACATGGTGGCTAATTTCTCTAATTATCTTCTTGTGAAATGGCTGCCAGATGACAACAACAGGAAATCAACACTCACCCGACAGTATTATCACTTCGAGAGTCTCCAGTTTCGCTCAGAAGTTCAGAACTTCACTCATAACTGTGCTGAGTGCAGTTCTGCTCTGCAAGTACTCAAACTTACACAGTAGTAATGTTTCACTGTGGGGTCTGATAGGACCTGCACATGTCAAAAAAATATGCACCAGGTTTAGAGAAGATTTTGCAGTCACGATTTCATTACTAAACTAAGTTAAGATTATTGAATATGTATTTTTCACGGTAAATACGTTTGTAGAAAAAAAACACTGACTGTTTGCTCAGAATAGAAAATGCAGTGCTCTGTTGACCCATCGATCTGCCCCAACCTCCCCTGCATGTGGCTCTGTAACATCATCTTACTTTCTACTTTTTTACTTTGCCATTTTGGGACAGTTGCTAAGATTATGCTGCAAGAAGTAGCAAAGCCAGCATTAAAGAACTAACTCCAACGTAGGCCTACAGTGACTTCTGAGTCTCAGCCAAAATGCTGCACTTGAACACACCATAAAGACTTGAGCCGATTGTGGTTGTAGTCTGTTTCATGTCGTTTAAAAATTTAAACAGGAAGCGCTACCATTAGCTGTGAGGCTAGGAAGTTAGGAAGAGCTACAAACCATCGTACCTGAATCATGCTGATCAGTTGCTCTACAGTTTATTCATTCTAGATGAGCGTGCCAATCGCGTTGATGAACCTTTTTCAGATCACACGAATATGCAATAATATGTATTCTGCCCTTTGAACTGTGTCGTTCTTGCTTGCTTTCGTCACATCCACTCCTCTTCCCGTGAACTGGTTTGCTAAGCTGATTAGCTAATCAGAGTGATCTCTCCGACAACGATTCACAACGCCGGATCAGCTAAAAAGCCGCCGGCAGGGGTCCAACTACTGGCTACGGTGCGGGACACAAAGCAAAAACTAAGGCCACAGATGTTCACCAAAGGCCCGACACCAGGCAAACAGCCATTCATTGATTTGGATTTGGATTAATGATGAGTCTTAATAAGCTGCTTTCAGAAATGTCATATTATCTTTAATGGCAGGAAACCCTCGATTGCTACATCAGGCATGTGAAGCACATGTTTGTTGATCGTGTTATGTATCTGTGAGTAATTTACTCATAAGACAAATGAAACAAACTGTGTGAAAGTCAAAAATTACTAAAAGAAAAATACTAAATCCCCCTCACGGCTATCATGAACACGTGCATTTGTCTGCTGCAAACACAAAGGTATGCCTGTTTGCCGAAAATAACTCACTCCAAAACGTCACCACAAAAAGACAGGTGCTTGTTCCCGACAAAATACAGCAATATGACTTTACGGCGGGGTCGGGACCTTCTGAAGGGTCGGAGCAATGTTTTTTCAAATGTGCCTGCCCGGACTGGAGCGAGGGTTTTTTGGACTGGGCATTCTCAGTTGCGGGCCCTGTCTGCTAAGCAGCTGTTTGGGATCAGATGCGAGACCCGTGTGTCCATGCGAGGCTCAACAAACCCCTCCGATTAGTCCCAGTACAACCAAGACCGCTGGTGCATTCCAGCAACTTGATCTCATGCGATTTCATCACCGGCGGGGGTAAACGAACGTCAGAGGGGTCTCATCTGGAAAAATATAATTGTTTATCCGCCTCAGCGTTCGAATTAACATTAGAGCCTATATATATATAATGTGATATAGGAAGTAAATGTCTCAACTGTAGATGTGATGTCCCTAAAAGGCAATGCGGTAAGTAATGTAATAACTGACAAAAGAGTAGAGAACCGTAACAAGATCCCGTTAGCAATAACCCAAAATGAGTTAAGAAACTTTTAGCATCATTTGTAGCTTATCAAATTATCCTTTATGTCCAGAACTTTCTCTAACTCCTACAAAAAATGTAAAAGCAATAACGCAAATTAGGCTCCAAGCACTAGCATTAGCATTCGGGTAGCAAGCTCCTTTGCACTTTTGACTTTCTGTTTATCCATCTTCGTGGCAGCATGCACGGTGCAACTAGAGCACAGATGATTTATAGCTGCAAACATTTGGAGCAGGTGGTGCCTCGACCCCACTTCACTTAACCCTTCTGTCTTTTTCCCCTCTCGCTCTTTCACTTGTCCTCCCATTCTATAAGCTATACGTCTTCCAACTTGTTTAGCCGTAAGCGGGGGGGGGAGGAAACCCAAGAAAACGTAACGCGTGAAGGAAAACTCTATATTCCTAAAATGTGCACGGAAAGAGAGAGGACAGGAGAGGAAGAGAAATGGGAATCCTAAAGCGCTTGAATGCCGAGCGCAGCTGCAGAATGGCATTTCATTGGGATCTGTCAGCTCAACTCTGATTGGCCTGACATTGCTAATCCCTCCAGATGTTCAGCATTAACTGATGAGTGCGTGACTGTTTCGTGCGGGAGAAAGTGGGGAGAGGGTCTGAGGCTGCCGTGGCTGGCGGGCTCAGGGTAAACAGGGGCCTCTCAGGGACCACTGTCCGTGGGATTTGGGGAGATTTGGAGGACAGGATGATCCGGCATCCGGGAATTAGGTGGCACAGAGCGCAGATTGTGTCAACAGTTTGGGACAGTGGTTGCACACGTGACTTCCTGGATCCCCTCCTCCTCCTCCATCGACATGTTAGAGATATTTGTTTGCTTGCGTAAAGAAAAGTCAGTTACTTTTGCTTCAGGCAGTTTGAGAGAGCATGTGCTGGAAACAACAAGCTCAACGCTATTCACAGAGTTACCCATGACTGTGATCCCATTTTTCCACATGTGTTACCTTGACACCAAATAATATTGTATTGTATAGTAGTAGTTGTGTAATTTCACATTTTTATTTCGCACAAACTGCTTCTGTACATTTTGCGAGTCTCCTTTTATTATCAAGTTAGCAAACAGATTGAGACTGACTGTATATGCCATAGGAAAAAAATAAATAAATAAATGATGCAAGACTCTAAAATTGGTCACAAATCCTTTACATTGTCTGTTTTTTCCATGGGTCTGTGTCTGTAAAACATTTTTATGTCTTATGAGCCTCACTTTAAGCTAAAAGGAGCAAACAAAACTAATGTTGTCTGCTTACTGTAGATAACACAGGCGCCATTAATGTATTGATGAACAGTCACAGATAGATTGAAGATGACAGGGAGGCCCATAGTTGTGGTTAATGGATCCAGGAAGGAACAGAAAGTTAAATCTCCAGTGCAGCTTAAAGCTCTTTGAGTTGAAATTGGCAAGGACTACGCTACGTTCATGCTAGCAGTGAGAGAGCGACAAGCTACAAGACATTATCAGCAACTTTTTTTGTCGCTCCTCTGATATCGGTACACTGTAACCAATCATATGCATTTGCTTCAGCAGTCAATGCGCTTTCCAACCACCCCCCACGTCCCACGTTGATGACGTGACTTAAGGCTCATGCAGTAGTCCTGGACTAAACGCCGTAACCTACGTACGTAGCCTACAGCTGGTGCAACCCATTTATACCTGTGCCTTGTCAGTCTGGCTCTGTAAAAACCTAACCCTAACCCAAACACTAATTAATTCATTTTTGTTTCAACTTCCTGCTTCGCTTTCCACTTCCTGCTTCACTTGCAACAATTGCGACTGAAACACATGTTTGTATCTCCGAACCTCCTCAGTTAACCTTTCCTCAATCCAAAACAATCAATTCAAAAATTGCGGAAATGGAATAGCAGCCGGGAAATACTACTAATACCACCAAGCGGACCAATCACAGCTTTTGCGGTCTGCGTCACCGCGACACATCAAGCTACGGTGTTAGGGCCTGCGTAGAGTCTGGGCTGTCGCCACAGCATCAAATTCACGCGTAAGCCTAAACCGCCTATAAGGATGTGTAGAGGCGTTTTAACAGGTTCTCTAACAATGTTCTGACAAAAGAAGCTCTTGAATGTTTGCCTAATCCTCCTACTGTAACTGAGGCAAATGCAAAATTAGTGTTTTTCCGTTGCAATTCTGTTTCACATCGCCTTTGCGAACCTACATCCAGCACCCAGTGGCAGAGACTAAACTGTACACCGTAGCAGTTGTACACAGTTGGAAAGTGAAAACACATTTTATTGTCTTACATTTATTTTTGAGTCAAGGGGGTCTCCTGTGGGCCTCCAGCCATTTAAACTCTACCTCAACAAATTTAATGAGCAGTTTTTGGAGAAGGAAAGGAAGGCCATTTCTGAACGCTTCATTCATTCCTTGGACACCAAGTCTGGTTTACTTGATTTAGACGTTTTGGACATTGACTTTAAAAAGGTTTTTGAGTAGTTTATTCCTTGGGTTTGTGCTTATAATGTGGTGCATTTCTCTAAAAAAACATATATTCACATTCAGTGCGTAGTAACAGAATCTGGAGGTATCACAGTATAAAGCCTGCCGTGCCAAGCACAGTTACCGTTCATATGTTTGTATTTTATGCACGTATAAAAATCATGACACACGTTGCATGAACTGTGAGATTTGCATGCATTTTCTCTATGTTAGATTTCGGGGTGAAATGCGGAGGTTGAGAGAAAGCGCTCATGGTCATTGTTCTGGAGACGTAACCTTCAGACCTCTGCTTGTTTTTAAGCAACAGACTTCATATGGCTGCCATGACAGGCCTGTCTGCCTTTCTCGCTCCAAAATAGACGAGCAGAATGGAAGCAGCTGCACTCGGGCCCCTCTGGGATCCATGCCGAAATGAAACTATCAAATGCCTCCGGACCGAGGACAGATTTCTTAATGTGTGAAAGCTGCGCTGTGTTCACAGACGTGTTTTGTCTGCACTTTTGGACTTGTTAATACAAAGGCTTTTTTTTCTTTCTTCCCCTTTCTTCATATTGGCGTGGGGTTATTAAGCAAAAAAGGGAGCAGGAGGGGGTGTGTTGGTCGTTCTGTTGGGAAATCAACTGGTTAAAATAACTCAGCAAGTCCTTGGCAAAGCGAATGGGGAAGGCTGTTGTTGGAGGGGAAGGCCGGGTGGTGAGATGGGGTGAAGAAGTGGGTATGGCGTGAGTTAGTGGGGTGCAAAGGCTGTTCCGAAAGAGCTGGCGGGCTTCCGGCCCCCCGTCTGAAATCCCGCCACAATTACTCTATTAGCATGCTCAGCTGTGCCTCTGTTTTTCTTTATTCAAGCAACTTATCACGACCGACAAGGCACATGAGGCCATCAGAAAAGGAGCCTGTCAGAGCCCCATTGTGTCCCCAGCCCTCAACCTCGCTGCCTTCACCCAGCCATTGACTCTCAGCTGTGGACGGGAGCCAGAGGAAAGCCAGAGGCATCATGGGAGCCGCAAGTGGCACTTGTGGCCACTGGTTGTGATTGACAAAACTTTGGCTAAGTGAGGAAATCGCCGCTGAAGAATACAGAGTGAACTTCTTCTGAAAAGTCAGCTTTCCAGGAAGGGAACGTGTTTTTTGATTATGAAAACACTTTAGGAGATTTCTAGAGGTCAAATTTGAAAGCCGTGAACTTTTGAGCACGTTTTTGTTGAAGGGTGGCTATATACAGAAAAGATGGCGCTGATATTGATTGAGTAATGGGATTCAAGTTTCATTTATTAACATCTTTACAATGACAAAACCTTAATAGGACAGAATTAGAAAATAGATAGGTATAGGTATATTTTATTTATTTCACAATTTAATTTAACCAGGCAATTTCCCTTGTGGATCAAGGATAGCAGATTCCACAGAGATCTCTTAAAAATCACCACCAGGATGCCCAAGGATCTTTAGGAACAGCAAAGTGTACAGGGTTACACTACAGTGTAATTCAGTGTCAAGGCTATACTTTGCAAAAAATACAGTATTTTGAAACCTGTTGGACTTGGACTTGTTGAACTGCCTTTGAAACCAACCTTACACTTTGGAAACAGGCTGCACATGGTTTACACAGCAGCTACTGTTAGTGGCGTACAGTAGTTTACACAGTTCAGGTGTTCCACAGTGGCATCCAAACTATTCTCTGTGATGAATGAGGAGGAAAAAAAAAAAAGTGAAAATGTAGTGATACAATTTCCTGAACATGCTTTACTTTGCTTACTTTCGTAAATTTGCTACTGTCTGGTCGGTATCGGCAATGGGAGCAACTTTAGTAAATGTGAAAAAGATAGTTGGGTAGATCCTATCAGTCCTGTAGTAAGTGTATGCCAAGCAGCCAGTTACCTTTGCATACCATAAAGACGGAGAAAAGTTGTAACTTCTGAAGTCGTCACCATGAAGTTGTCAAGCAATGACAAAAGACTTCGTCAAATTTTTGATTTGTGATAGCTTCATTCATACCGTGGACACTAACAGGCGATTTAGGCTTCTGCATCAATTTGGTGCTGTAGCTAAAGCAATAGCCCAGACCCTACGCAGACCCTAATGCCGTAGCCCGACGTGCACCTCCCCAGAAATGTAACTACCTGCCATGGCTGCTTCTCCATCTCCGCAATTTTCTAATGGATAATGTGGGTTTAATAAAGATGGAACACATTGAGGAAACGTTAACTGAGGAGGTTTGCAAATGCAAACATTTGTATGACTCGTGTTTGGCGAAATTCCGGCGAAAGTTTCAGTCACCGTTGTTAAAAGTGAAGCAGGAAGTAGAAACAAAAATTAACCCGACTGGCAAAAAAGACACAGCGCCAACTAGTGTTTGGGTGGTGTTTTTACAGAGCGAGCCAGTCTGACAAGCGCACAAGTATAAATGGCTCTCAAGCTATGTGCATAGGTTACTTTTTACTTTTTTAATGAGCCTTATGTCTAGTTTCCTTGATTTAGGTGCTTTGCACATCAACTTCAGACGATTCTTTATTGTTTTTTCTGCAGGAAAGTTCTGGCAAGCCGCTGGGTAGCGCATTATTCTGGCACTTCATCCAAAAATGGTGCTATGAAGTGCAATGGTTTTGCATCTATGACAACGCAACAACTCTCACCAGCAACATTTAGGTTCCCAACAACCGACGGACCGGCCTGATCCCACTTTGGTCCTTTTTTTTCTGACACACCACAGAGCCGGAGATAGAAAGACAGGGCCAGGACATGCATCTCCTCCATTTTGTTTGGTTACCAGTTATTTTCAACTGGAAGAAGTCCGAGCAACTTCTCAAAAATGGTGAAACTGTGCTGCAAAAGAAAAGGTGCAGATGCTCAAAGGTAAATGCAATATGGACGCTCAGCACGTCTTCCGTTAAAGGTAAACTATATAGGATATAGGGGCATCTAAAACCCTTAAAGTTTAGTTTAAAGTTTGCCTTGAGTAGGTTTAGTGTATGTTACAAAGCCTGTAGATGATCCTCATTTTGCAACTCATACTTGTGCTTTGTAGTAACAAACATGATCAGAACATGTAATGGAAAGGGAACAAACTCTTGAGCTTTCAGCATTGTGGACCCTTTAGTGTAGACTGTTGTAGGTACGTAGATGTTGGCAGCCATTGTCGTACTGTGTTTTTGTTCTATGTCCTGGCAGCATCAACATATGTGTGGGCGTGGCTTGTGTTGCACGTGTGCATGCATTGTCTCCAATCTATCTGGCAATAAATCACAATACAGCCGAAATGGGACTGTGTGTGCCGACTAGACGATGAAGGAATATATGCCATCAACACATATGCGCCTGTCTGTGTGTATCTTTCACAGTGTTATGTTGTTATGGAGAGAAGCGCTCTCGTGTTTTCTCTCTGTAAAACGAGTCGGCCTGTGCGAAGTGGGAAATACTTTTGACGGCAGCAGAGCCCGGAGGAAGAGTCATCAGAGGCACATCCTCGATGGGCTTCTTTATTTAGTAAGTTAGTAATAGTGGGACGAGTGGCATGACCTGACTTGTACATGTTCAGAGCAGAGAGAGAGAGAGAGAGAGAGAGAGGAGGCGAGCAGATAAATACAGGCTTTTGTTTGGATCAAACATCACAGGTCAGAGAAGAAAAGGCAGCTCTGTTACACTTTGTAATTTTGTTAAGAAAAAGCCTGCACGAGTTGTTTTGTTGCGCTTCAGGAGCTAATAAATCCACTTCAGATTCCTTTTTAGACTAATTCCAGGTTTGGTTCTTGGATGGATTCTGCAGGCATGAAATGAGCTCAGTGGTCGACAAGATCAGACAGTCGGCAGATGCTTTATTCCAGTCTCTATTTCAGGGGTTGTGTGTGTGTGTGTGTAGGAACTTCTGGTTATGCTGGTGATTTTTAAATATTGGGTAACAGTGTTTCCCCTAGGTTTATGGCAAATAAGATAAATAACATAAGGATGTTTAGTTTGTTTAATAAAGGAACAAGATATAGACCATAGACTGTATAAAGATGGACGACTGAACAGCTCCTCAAAAGTGAAGCCAAGTCAAGTAGAGCTCCCCCTGGTGGCTGGCTGCAGTATGGGTCATAAGCTCCACCCCCTCCATGTTAGTGGATGGGGCCAACTAAAACACTAAAATACACGTCAAATAATTTTTTTTCAAAGATGGTTTCGGTCATTTCATGTAGTTAATATAATGTTGATGCATGTTCAAGTGTCAATTTTTTGGATAGGTTTGGTTTTAGTTAGTAATTTGATGCTGTAGAAACAGGAAGTGACATAATGGCGACTAACAGTTGCCATGCCAACAGCTTTGTAAAGCGAAAGTTGTAAAAAAAAAAAAAATATTAAAACATGTAAAACAGTATATAATCCAACATGTTTTTGATACTGGTGGAGGTAGTGTAGAATTAATTAAACAAAAACTCGAGTGAGTCTGGAGGAAGTGTGGTCGGCTCGAGTCATCAATATCACTTTGGACCGTACTGATCAGACTCTGACTCAAAAGTCTCAAAATGGCGCCGCCCGTATCCCCGGGAAAATAGCGTCAGTTTGGCCAATGCAAGGAAGTGGACACGCGTAGTCCATATTTATATAGAGTCTATGGTATAGACCTGTAAGTTTAGGAAAGGTAAACATAAATGACTTCTGTTATGATCTGGAGCTGTATGGAAAATATAATTAACTTGACCGTCAAGGGGGAGGCGGGCGGTGCAGTTGTGGCCCACCCCACCACAATGGAAGGGGAAACATTGGAGTAAAATGACAGTCTGATTAGGAAACTTGTAACATTTTTACAGTGACTGCAGAAAAACAGACTGCAACCTGCAAATGAACATCTAAACTCTGACCAGTTTTCACTCTTTAAATCCTTTTTCACATTAATTCCAATCGTTTGTTGAAGATGCAAAGAGAAACAAACAAACTACTATTTTTACGATTTGTCAAAAGGGCTGCTTATTTCCTGGAAGCATTGCGTCTTATCTGGAAGGGACTGAAATAACAACACATAAAGTCATTTTTTCTTTTCTTTTTTTTTTTAAACCTAACTTAAGCCTTCTCTGGTAACGAGCCCATGGATTAACGTTAAAAAAATAACATCTGATCACGTAAAGGTCAAATCAGAAACCATGCTTTATGGTTAGATTAAAGTCTGATTCCATTTTAAATCACCCATAAAGTGTGACTTAACTACAGTTCCCATTATATCCGCTGTTAAAATACAATACTTCCACTACATTTCAGTACAGTAGAGTCAAAAGAGGGCATATTTTTCATCAGAAAAGTGAAGCGTTAGTCCCTCTCCTTGCCAGTAAAAGCTGTTCTTCACCTTATAAGTTCATGCACCCAAGAAGCCTCAAAACAGCGTTGGAGTCCCTTTGGTGGTTTTTGTTGCAGCCTCCCGATGACTTTAATGCTCGATTTAACTCTTACATCATTAGCTGGAGCCAGACAAAGTTGAAAAGTTGAAATGGAAATTGAGCAATCTCGACATGCACCGTATTTCATTAATGTGACAAGCTGATAAAATGCCAGCGGGCATGAGCTTGGCTGACAAGCAACACTTGTTGCATTCCAACTGCATTAATTAACCCCGCCCGCAACAGAGGCCGATCGCGGCGCACAACAGCGGAGCCAGTCGCTGCCGAAAAAGCCACAATGCGGCATGTGAAGCACCGTCAACACCTCGCTAAGTACAACCTCCAGCGAAAAAAAATAAATAACATGGCTGTCTTTCCCCGTGGCAGGGCCAAACATGCTGGTTTTGGACAGGATTCAATGAGGCTTTGATTCTTCAAGAAAAAAAGAAAAAACTAAAGGAAGTGAAACAAAATCACCATTTACAGCCTCTGACAGCCGGGAGCTCTTTTCTTTTTTCCTTCTTCCTCTTTTTCATGTTTTTGCTCCCCACGCTAGTAAAAAGCTCTCATTGGGAAACTGTCATCTTGATCCTCAAAGCGCTGCAAGTGTCAGGACCCGTCAAACTGGCTCCCACCGATGACATGTGTTACCTCTGAGCCATGTAACAAGTTCAGCAGAAGAAGGGAAGCAGAGATACCTATGAGCAAGTACATGCAGTAGCATAGTTTGACTGAACCGTGTTAACTGACTGCTTCCCTTTTGGCTGAAACACCTCGTACCTAAAACTCGGGCTCGTCCTAATTCCCCTCTGACTGGCCCGAGTGTTAAATCCATATATGTTTATATGCTGTTTTAGTGCATCTGAAAATAACCGCAATTTCTACACCTTTATTACAGTTTATATTTAAATTCCCTCAAATTAAAGCTGAGAGTCTGCACTTTAAGCCCATATTCATATATACACCGATCAGCCAAAACATTAAAACCACTGACAGGAGAGATAAATAACATTTAAACCATCTTGTGACAATTCAGTGTTCTGCTGGGAAACCTTTGGACCTGGCATTCATTGGTGTGGATGTTACTTAGACATGTAGCACCCACCTAGACCAGACCAGGGACCCCCACCCCATAGCAATGACACTCCTTGATGGCAGCAGCCATCCCCAGCAGGATGCACAAAACACTTTGGGAACAACTCAAAAAAAAAACACAAAGAACAGCACAAGGTGTTGACCTGGCCTCCAAAATTCACTGGATCCCAAACTGATCAAGTATCTGTGGGATGATCCACAGAGGCCCCTCCTTTCAAAGGCCCCCCCACTAACAGTATTCTGTCGCCAGACCCCACGGGACACCCTCAGAAGGCCCATGTCCATTCTCTGATTCTCTGAGAATGGACACAACTGAGTCACAACTGTTTTGGAGGCACAAGGGAGACCTGCACAATTTTAGGAAGGTGGTCATAATGTTATGCCTGATCAGTGTGTATAGGTACATAACTGGGACTTCAGTTTGCGCTAGTAAACAGCTAAAATAATAAAGGAAATATATAAAACTACTGCTTTGAACTTCGGAAATACAAGGAATCTTTACTGATCTTGACTGCAATGGCTATAAACTCAACATGGAACTCAAAGCTAATCAGATTTCTGTGCTTTTCAACTTATAATTGTTTTCAAATGCATCTAAAAATCTTCCTTCATCTGCTGTAAGCTGCTGCTGACATCCTCGACATTAATGCGAAGCTGCTGGCCTGTGTTCTGGTGGCTGTGTGTGTGTGTTTGTCTGTACGTTTGCTTTATGATGAAGGGTGAATAGAGCAGGTCAACAGCTCCAGTAACTAAGTGCTGTTGACAGTCGAGCGCGACGCAGAGAGGAGCAGCTTTCACGGGCCTGTCGTCGGTGTCCCAACACTGTCACCCTGCTCGTGGACTCGGTGACACCGAGTCCGACGCGCTCGCCTGTGCAGACGCACACGTACCCCACACGCTCTACGCACACAGACCTCCGTGTATATAAACTCAGACAAAATCTAACAATTGAGCTGCAGTAGTTGCTTAACTCGTTCGGAACTTGTTGCTCTTTTTGGACATGGTGACTTCCACAGTCCTCAGTAGATAGTTCCACATGGGGTCAGTTCTCATTTTCCATAATACTCAGGTTCTTGAAGCACTGATGCTAACAGAGAGACAGATCGTCAGAGAGACAGACAGGATTTCAGAGCGAAAGACAGTCCATCAGAGACACAGACAGTTCGTCAGGGAGACAGGCATGTTGTCAGAGAGACAAACAGACAGCCCTTCAGAGAGACAGACTGGCCATCAGAGGGACGGGCAGTTCTTTAGAGAGACAGACAGGACATGAGAGAGACAGACAGGACATCAGACAGACAGACAATCCTTCAGAGAGACAGACAGGACATGAGAGAGACAGACAGGACATCAGACAGACAGACAATCCTTCAGAGAGACAGACAGGACATGAGAGAGACAGACAGGCCATCAAAAGACAGACAGTCCTTCAGAGACACAGACAGTCCTTCAGAGAGACAAACAGGCTGTCAGAGACTCAGACAGTCCTTCAGAGAGACAGACGGGCCGCCAGAGAGACAGACAGTCCTTTGGAGAGACAGACAGTCCTTCAGAGAGACAGATGATCCTTCAGAGACACAGATGGTTCTTCAGAGAGACAGACAGGACATCAGAGAGACAGACAGGACATCAGACAGAAAGACCATCAGAGAGAAAGACAGTCCGTCAGTGAGGCAGACATGTTGTCAGAGAGACAGACAGGCCTTCTGAGAGACAAACATGCTGTTGGAGAGACAGACAGGCTGTCCAAGAGACAGACAGTCCTTTGAAGAGACAAACATGCTGTCAGAGCCTCAGACAGTCCTTCAGAGAGACAGACAGTCCTTCGGAGAGACAGACAGGCAGCTGGGAGGCTGGGTGGGACAGCTGTGTTCTTCCGGAATGTTCTGTTATTTCCAGATCAGGAGTTCTCTTTGACCTAAACCAAACTGTGCTGCTGCCTGCAGGCTCCTCTACCTCCACAGCAGCCCTTTGTGTGCGCCTGCAGCTCCCTGACCCCTTTATAGTCTCGCAATATTGGTTTAGGAACAAAAGCGGCTAGTTAATTCAATAAAGCACCTTTCCCAATAAACTGGCCGGGCGCTCTTGCTGTGTGTGGCAGGCTGCGCCGCGTGAAGCTGTTTTCATTGTGTCACCGCCGCTAAAAGATAAATGAGAAGTTCCCAGATGGAGAGGGAAGCAGACTCCAGAGAGAGTGGAGGAAATATTACACTCTGAGGCAAGCGGAGAGGACTCCAGCAACTGGAAGTGTCTGACAAATCGTGTTTACCCTGGAATTATATCTCAACTGGAATACGTTGAATTTGATTAGACATGTAAAAAAAGGGCGACAACTAAATTTAAAGACACAGAATATAGTCATAAATAAGTCACTGCTTCATATAGAAATAGAAAGACACTGACTTGACAGAAAGCAGTCTGAAACCAACTAAAGGTGTGCAAATTCTTGCGAGGGCAACAGTTGCTGTGTGCACTGCAACCAACATTATTTAGGCACTCGTGCTCCTGCCAGATTAACTCCATTAATCCCTCCTCCGTTTCTATAGCCCAGGTTTGCTTTGTCGCCATTCTCCAGCTCTTCCCGTTGTCTTCTGGCGCTATTTCCTATGTCCCATCTTCTCTCTTTTTCATTGGCTCTTGGCAACACGTGTTGGGTTAGTAATCAGTTCACACTACCCGATTGCGTCCAGATTCGGCTAAAAAATAAAAATTCAAACATGACTGGCTGCGACTGGGGTTGGGTTGGGTCTGTTCCCTTCGCACACTTGCAGATTTTTATGCCAGTTGTCCCCAACTAGTACAGACTGACGTCAGACCGCAAGAGCTGTGATTGATCCGCTTGGTAGTAGCGTGTTTGTGCTTTAGCATTTCTGGCGGCTTCTCCATCTCAAATTGATTGTTTTGGATCAATACAGATGGAACACATCGAGGAAAGGTTAGTTTCAGTGAAATTGCGGTGAAAGTTTCAGTCGCCATTGTTGAAAGTGAAGCAGGAAGTAGAAACAAAAATTAAGCCTAGAAAAAAGACACAGCGCCGACTAGTGTTTGGGTGGTGTTGTTACAGGGCGAGCCAGACTGACGAGCGCACAAGTATAAATGTCTCGCACCAACATAGGCTACGTACGTAGGTTACGTCGTCTACGTCCCGTAGTGCTTTAAACGAGCCTTTACTTTTACTTGAGTAGAATTGTGAAGAAGAATCGCTGCTCTTACTCCTCCACCTTGGGCTCCACTCGATTCGTTAGCCTTTGAAAGTGTAGCCAGATGGGAAATGAAGAATTATCGTAGTGTCGCTTTAAAATTGTGGTATTTTAACCCAAACTATCTTATGTACTAAAAGTGGACATTGGATTTAAATTCAAAGCTACTCTATGTGCATGGAACTGCAGTAATCTAAGGAATAAACATAAAGGCTTGGTGTGTTCTGGTTTACGATGATTATCATACACATCTGGTATATAACACTGGTCTTCACGCCAGTGGAACACATGACTCCGTTTCACCAGTCAGACGTAGCCATGCAGTCACATGGCCACACACAAACTGTGTCTTTGCAGTAGAATCCAAAAGTGAGATTTGGAAATTTGTGCCTTTTGTAATTTGTTGTTATTTTATTATTTGGAAATACCAGAATTTGTAAATTACATAATTTACATTTAATACAAATACCTTGAGAAAAGTAATGCTAAGTAAGTAATGCTATTCTTACTTGAGTACAATTTTAGGCTGCAATACGCACCTCTGAAGAAACCCCACACAGGAACAGGGAGAACATGCAAACTCTGCACAGAAAGGCCCCAAGTAACCGACGGATAAGAACCAAGAACCTGCTATACACCACTATAATTCCAAGTAGTTCCATAAAAAGTTAAAAAAAAGCTACACTAAACTCACTGAAAACTACAAAAACCCACCCAATGAAGACCAGGCAAACATATTTAGTTTATTACAGGCAGCGCTGACTATGACCCGGCTCAAAGAAGCAGAGGAAGCAGGAGGTTGTATTGGCCTCGGGGATCCACGCTGCTCTCGGTATAATCGTTAGCTTCCAAAATCCTCACAGTTCTGGAAAAGGTCACCCATGTCTCGTGACGCTCCTCTTCCACCGCAGAGATTGTTGTCAGATTACATTCTTTTATCCTTTGACTGATTTGGGGAGCGGGTGCATTAAGTCCAGGTGTTAATGGATATCCTTTTTTTTTTTTTTTTTTTTGGATGCGACACTTCTGCTTTGATGTTTTCTCATCCTTTAATTATAGGAGAGGATTACTTCATCTTCTTCGACCGGGGGGCTTATACCGAGTTTTTTCCTGTAGGTGGCATTTTGGACATGAACTCAGCAGCACTCACGGTAACACCCCGCAGGCCCGGACACGCTTTGGCATGTATATTCGTCCCGTGAACTTTCTTATGCGCATTATGCAAGAGCCGAGCGGTGATGAGATCCAGACAAAGTGACGGATACGCACCTGAGTTTCGGTAGAATCCAAAAACGCGTGCCACATCGAGGCACGGTATTTGTGGTGTGTGTTTCACCCGTGCATAATTGCCAAATTCTTCTCCAGAATTCGGAGGCACGGTGTGTAAATTCTCCGGCTCGTTCACCGTGGACAAAAGGATGTTAATTAACGATTTGATCTCGGAGCGATGGTCCCACATCACACAGATGAAGATAAGTTTGGAGACGGAAGGCTCGGGGGCATAACATGTGGGTTCCCCCTCCCTTGTTTAGTGCTGTCGGGGGGGGGGGGGGGGGCATCAAAGCGTCAGAGTGAGGCTGTTATCTCTGCCTCGCCGAGGAGCTGTCATAGATAAAGGAGGAAGTGGTTAAAGTGGTCTGAGGTGACTGCGTTGCTCCTCGAAATCCACCGCACACCGTTACAGCAGGGCACCAGAGGTTCACACGTACTTTGGCATGTGCATGTAAAAACACTCACTCACACACACACACACACACACACACACACACACACACACACACACACACCTACTCTTTCTGATGGTCTATCTTTAGAACATAGGGGTCAACACGGCGATTGTGAACAATATGCTGATTTGCTGCTCGGTTTCTTGTGCGTGCAAAGATTTGCAGCCTGATTTCCTTTCGCTCACAACGGACACCTGCTTCCGCCCGCACGATCCGCCGAGGGAAGAGGTGGATATGGTGGATGTGCATCATCTTCCCTGGCATCGCCGAGCAAAACAGTACCTGCAGGAAAGATTTGGGTGTCCATTTCTGCCAGAAAAATAAAAAACAAGTCAAACTTATTTCACACCGAGTTGAAATCCTGACTTATTATTTTGCAGTACTGACTAAGAAAGTCAAACATTGTACTTATTGTTTCTTGGTACTTTTGTTTCTTCTAGTTTTTCATGTGTTCATCTGTTTTTGTTTTTTTTTTCTGGTCTATGTCGGGCCTACTTCCCAGCCTAAGCAGGGGACAGCGTTGCCAGACTGGGAGGTTCACGCGCCAACAAACTGTTGTGAATTTTTATTTTGTGAGTAAAACTAGAGTTGGACGGATGAACAAAATCTGGGCTGGTTTGGGATCATTTTGGCAGTTTTTTTCTGATTACTTTTCCTGATTACTAATGCAGGTTTGAAACAAAACCAATCTGCCTATTAGTGGACTACATGACTTCATTAAATTGCTTCATAGTAGCCAGATGTGAGTAGTTGTGGTTGTTGGCTTCTGGAGCTTGTTGCCGGATGATTCTTGTGCTTCGACTGTGTTGGTTTTTTATTTTTTTTATGATAGATTACACTCGTGTAAGCGACCTGGGTGGTCAAAGTACTAATGTTGGACAGTTTCGTGTGTGTGTTTTGGCGGCCTTTGAGCGGCTTACGGGCTGGAAACAATCACCTGTACCTGACAACACTGGCGGCGCCGCCCACGCTTGCGTCAGGATTTGCGCTTGTGCTGGTGTATCGGCATCTTTCTGTTACTGTGCTGGAGTTAACTATTGCAGAACCACAGTTATCCCTGCAACAAGGATGAAAGACTTCTGAGTACATGGTGTGCAGTTGGCAGAGTCTTCTGTGCTCGTCCAGCCACTTTGAGATGCGAGGGAGAAAATGCATTTCATACCAGTCACAGTTGTTGCAATCTGTGTTGCCATGATGTGTAGTTATATTTTTGGAGAAGTGCATGTCAGACTTTAGAGCTACATGTTGCTGCAGAGTAGATCCATAGCAGAAGCATTAATCTAGCATAACATGTAGCATGTTGTCATTAAAACACACATTTAGACGACATCTTCAACATGTGACTTCTTAATGTATATTATAAATCCAGCTTTTTTAAAATTTTAAATCTTATAGGAAGCTTGCTACCATATTGTGGACCAGCTAACGGTTGATTAACTCTATTCTCTAGTTGACTGACTCTAGGCAGAAATATAAAGAAAGGCATTAATTCACGAACATCAGAATCAGAAACCAGCAGGTTTAATAGGCGGTTTAGGCTTCTGCGTCAATTTGACCTCCCCAGAAATGCAGCTACACGTCGCAGCAACGCAGACCCGAAAGCTGTGATTGGTCCGCTTGGTAGTAGCATATTTCCCGCTTTAGTATTTCCGGCTGCTTCTCCATCTCCGCAATTTTCCAGTTGATTGTTTTGGATCGATTCTGGATTATTTTGGATTGGAGTTTCGGAGTTACAAACATTTGTAAGACCCGTCTTCGGCGAAATTTCCGTGAAAGTCTCAGGTGCCATTGTTGAAAGTGATGCAGGAAGTGGAAACAAAAATGAACCCGACTGGCTAAAAAGACACAGCGCCGACTAGCGTTTGGGTGGCGTTGTTACAGAGCGAGCCAGACTGACGAGCACACAAGAATAAATGGCTTGTACCGGCGTAGGCTACGTACGTAGATTACAGCCCCTATGTCCTGCAGCACTTTAAATGAGCCTTAATACTTTGCACATGCTCAGTAGGATTCTTTCTTTGACACTGGAAAAAAGCAGGATCACTTCATCTTTTCAACAAAAACCTGATTCGAGGACTTTTTCATGTTTTTTTCTTCTGTGGTATAAAGTTTGAATTACCGTGATATGAAACATACTAGCTAGCTTTAGAGATTTTATTGTGGCTGCCAAATGGGGGTAGTTGTAACACAGTGTTCGGGTTTGACTTTGCGCATTAAATTTAATATTATAGTCTTGATCCTCATGGGCGAATATATGACAATCGTATTATTAGTTTGTATAATGTTTCTTATGACAAGATTAGGCTGATGTATTTCTAATAGTCATTAAGTTATGAAAGAAAATGTAGTAAATGTTAACATTTGCCCCTGGTCTGCTCTAAAGAACTAAAGGCAACAAGTCATTATTCTTTATTCAGAAGCTACGTCCTCCTTAATTTGACAATATGTGTCCTCCTCTTGAGTTTTTAAGTCGCAAAACGGTGTGAATGAGCAACGTACAGTTATCTCCCATTCTATAAATGAATACGTATCACTTTGAAAATAATCTTTTTTTAATTATTATTATTAATTTTTCCGAATCTCCTCAAGGTCAAGTAATTAGATTAAGTGCGCCGACAAATGATCACTGACCGCTAAAAGACAGAAAGCCGTGGCCATGCACCATCAAACGTAGCTCGGATTTATTGTGAGGCCGCTCGGTATTATGGTAAGCTGACTGCCCGAGAAGAAGCGTCCCCGAAGACGGAGAATGAAATAAGGGGATTTATCCACAGACACTAATCATTCCCAACTTAGAGCATTGGCACAAAAAGGAAAGAATGTGTAAAGAGCCTAGGGACACAAAGACTTCTGGGTGATCAAAAGGAGAATTAAGGGTGACTTCTTCCACTGGGCCATTGTCTGTGTGTTTCATGAAGTATCACTCTGGGAGGAGGCAGGGTGAGGGAGGGAGAGAGGGAGGGAGGGTGAAGGGGGGGATCAAGGATTTCTTGAATTAAAGAGCCTCTGCGCTTTTCTCCCTCACCTTTTAATCCACCACCTCGCTCTTGCCATCCCTCGCCACTTTCTTCATTTCTCCCCTCCACAAATAGATCCCTCTGAGCTACAAACTTGGCATGATACACATGGCTGTGTGTGTGTGTGTGTGTGTGTGTCGGGGGAATTCGACTTCAAAAAGCTGAAAGCACGGGGAGGACTGGGTGGGCTAGCTGCAGATGTGTGTATGTGCGTGAAGGGTTGGTTCATGGGTGTGCTTTGGGGAAGGAGGAGGAGGTGGTTGGTGAGTTGGGAGGTGGGGGGGGGGCGGTTTAGAGCCACCAGGATAATGACCATGACAGCCGCCCAACAGACTCACCCCCCGCTGTCCTTTTAAGTCCTTGTTTAAGGTTTGGCTTCGGCAGCCGCTTTGAACTGCGACAATAATTCCCTATCGCGGCGGAACTCCCAGGACTCCTCATCCTTTTGGGCCGCGACGCGCACGGCCAAGAGGCTTTTGGCTGCACAACGTCTCATCCTTCTGTCCGGAGGACAATAAAGTTCATTCCCCTCTCTGCTCGATCGGCCCGGTTGCTACATTCAAAGACGCAGCACGGAGACCTCACACCTGCTCTGTGATCAGCCAGCAGCGAACGCTTTCATTCATGGAATCAAACAGCTGAATCAGGTGCTAATGAACTGGAGCCTCGTCGTAGCTTTGGTGGCATATGTGCCCATGCATTTGAGTATCACACTTTGCACCTTCATCCCCAGATATGGCAGCTCCCCAGCATAGCCGCTTTGAGCGAGCAGCTTTCCAACCTCCAATCGAGATAGCAGCGTCGGCATTTGGACTGTTACAGCGGGTTTTGTCTGATTGTTGGTTGGTGTCATTGTTGCGTCCTTATCTTTTGTGTTTCAGTCACAAAAAACTAAACAACTTAGTTTTCCGTTGAAGTTACATCCCAAGTGGTTGCAAGCAACTTTTAGCAGATCAATAATAGAGCTGCATTTCCAATTAACGTCAGCACAAAACACTGAAGTTGACTCATACTAAACACTATACACATGTATGCTAATTAAAGACAGGATATAGTAAACAACATGTTTTCTAAATAGTAAATAAATGACTGAATAAATAGAAACCATCTTAAAATATGTCACTATGAGAAAATGCTAGAATAAGAGATTGAAAGTTTGATGTTAGAAGTTCAGTTTATTATTTTTGCGGTGAATTAACCCAAGGATGCGTTGGCTACTGAGATAATATTCAATAGATTAACTGACAAATTAATAAAAGTCAGGAAGATGAGCTGTCACTTTAAGGTTTATTCACCTGTCAAAGTCAAAACGATCAGTTTTAAAGGAAAGCATCTGCCGGCGAAACATGTTCCAGACATCCCTTGTAAGTTGTCTGCTTTTTTTTTTTACCAATCCTCTTTGAAATTGCGCAGCTAACGTGTCATTATCAAATCATGCCTATTGGCTGTCGGGCTGTCTGCTAAGTATATTGTGCATTTTTTTATCCCCACCCCTGCAGAGATCTTTCCCCCAAAACCGTATGAGGAGCGGTTTGGGGGAAAGACACAGTCCAGTTCATACATTTTTCCAAAGAATATGGGGTGATTTAATGTTGGAGCTCTTCTAGCATGGGTTAGCATGAAGTATTCCTTTTTCCTGATTAGTTCTAATGATTAAAAACTGGGTTCTTTAATAAGAAAAAAAAAAATCTTTGACTAAAAGTGCCGATAAAGTAAAAACAGCATTATCTTAAATCAGTTCACATTTAATTTCAGTGTCATTTTATATAGGTATTAGCATCAATAATCCCTTATATATTTGATTGTAGTTTTCTCCATAGTAATGGCTCCCAAGGCTCATGGGTATTTATTTAATTATTGTAGTATTTCTCTGTAAAACGTGATTTTTCTAAACAAGGCTGAAATAATCCAAACTTGAGGGCGTCGCATAAACCTGATACGCTTGTGGAGACTCCTTTGTTTCTGCGTTTAGCCACATTAAAGGACATTATTTGCCCTTCTATTAACTCAATGTGTATGTTTAGCGGATTAATTATTGTGTTGCACAGAGTCAGGCGGTCTATATAAGCGTCGGTGGGCAACATTGCCGATCAGATAAAGGCTAAATGAAACAAACAGAGTAAGGATATATGCTGCACATGGGAGCGTCTGCAGTTTACTTTGGCCAAGGGTTCTGTAAGTGTGCTTACAAAAGCCATATGTTGAATGCTGGAAGTGTGTCAGAGATATGTGGGGGGAGCGCAGTGATCTCATGCTCCTTTCTGATGGCCAAATATGCTAGCAGAGAGAGGCCAAAAGTATTTTTTTTCAAAGGGCTTTTAATGTTTTTGCCTTCGACAGCTTAGAAAAACTCATGAAAAAAGACGTGCAGCTACTTAATAATCTGATGGTCACGAGATGGAAATGTCCCCTTTATAGGCCTTTAGAGGATAACTAAACCAGCTGTTTTATTTTGGTACATCAGATTAGCTGCTGGAGATAGAGGGGCTTTTATTCGAATACATTTGCTAGCAACGCTAAAGCTAACAAACACTTTAAATGCAGCATCTTTAACTTTAGCCCTTCCTGTTATAATTTGCATCCATTACCACAATATTCACAGTAGAGGCTCCGGACAAATCTCCCAGGAAGGGCAATTGTTGCAATGAGATCTAAGGTGACAAGCATCACTTCATTTCGGGAGATGATTTTCAACGAAAACCTGGTTTGAGAGCTTCAACATTTGGACTCTTCCAAGGGGTTTTGTCTTGACTGTTGGTTGGTGTTGTCTTTTGAGTTTCAGTCAAGAACTCAACAAAAACTCTCTAGAGCAGATGCTAATGGCTGGTATGGGGTCACTTACGGTGCATTTAAAAGTTTTGAAAATCCAGAATAAGTTCCTAGATTTTGAACTTTAATTAAAACAGGAAAAGTTCTTGCCTATATTTAAAATGCATTACACTCCTAGAGAGCATAGACTGTATATAAATATGGACCATACGTCTCCACTTTTTATGCACTTTAAGAGACGGTACTTTTAATTTCATTGTACTTGTGCAATGACAAATAAAGACATTCATTCATTCATTCATTCATTCCTTGCATTGGCCAAATTGATGGTACTTCCTGAGGATATGGGCATTAATGGTTTCTCTGATTTACTCCCATGTGGTCAAGATTCATTCATGGCTTCATACGAAAATGGCAAAAATTTGTCCCACTTCAGTTGCTAGACAAATGCCAGTTAGTAAATTCACGTTATTCTTGGTGCGAATCCATGAACGACCATTGGCTCAACTGTTTCAGGAAAATTAGTCCATCTTATAGACTGTATATAAATATGGTCTCCATTTCCTTGCATTGGCCAAGTTGACGCTATTTTCCTGGGGATATGGGTGGCGCCATCTTACCAGTTTGGAGCCAGAGTCTGCGCAGTACAGTCTGAAAGTGGAGCCATGCGGAGCCACGGTATCGATGACCCCACACTTCCTCCAGACTCACTTGTGTTTTCATTTAATTAATTCTGCGCTCTGCTCTACCGCCACCAGTTCCAAGGAAATGTTGGATTCTTTTTATAATTCTCAAGGTTCCACGGGACCACTTTACGGAGCCGTTGGCATGGCAACTGGTAGTCATCATGATGTCACGTCCTGTTTCTGTTGGCACTTGAACGTGCATCAACATTATATTAACTACCTAAAATGACAGAAACCATCCTTAAAAGTAAATTATGTCATCTGTATTTTAATATTTTAGTTCGGCCCAAGTCCATTCCGCCAACATGGAGGGGGTGGAGCTTATGACCTATACTACAACCAGCCACCAGGGGGAGCTCTTCTTGCTTTGGCTTCACTTTTGAGAAGCAATTCCGCCGTTCATCTATATAGAGTTTATGGTAGTGACACTTTGCTTGTCTACCTGTACGGGGATCATATGTTCCAGATTAGTTCCTTCTCTGTGGACAGCGAGGCCAGTGGATTGTGATGTTTCTGGCTCATTGTGTTTTCTAGGAATATCTTGATTTCCAGCTGACTGCCAGATTTGTGTGACAAAATCTCATGTTTGTGTAATCCCTCCAGGAAACCAGTCAGAATGAGTCTGTGAGAACAATGTGGGCGATTTTTGCAGCCGTACTGAAATTTGGCTTTGGAGTGTATTCAGAGGCGTGCAGACAGCTAGCCAAACACTGTGGTTGTACATGGGGAAAGAAAATATTTTAAATTATAATCTATAATTTTATGTTATGGGTCATTTGGGAACAGCAGAAACGGCGAACTCGTGTGTAGGTTTGACACTCAAAGCTATTCACTTCAAATTACGCATTTGATTCAAACTGATATGAAAATATTGATTAGGGTATCTTAATAGTTTAAATTCAACTTCAAATGGAAGGTAACGGATCTGGATAGACTAGTCGAAAACAGCATTTATCTCCACACCAGCAGCTTCAAACGCTCGACTCTGTTTGAATACGCTGCGTCGTAGTGAGTCATAGTGTAATCATTTGTCAGAGAGGTAGGAAATCCCCCGCATTGCTGCTTCCAGTCATGTAACAAATTGGCGTAATTGCCATTGTGGTTGAATAGAAATTGTGGTTAGGCAAACAACTTTTTTTTTTTCTTCCCTGTGCCAGTGCTGTTCCCTCATAATGCTTCTCAAACAAACAGTTGTCTCTGTGGTGAGTTTCTTTTTTCCTTTTTCTAAATAATAATCAAAAAAAATAAAAATGTCACAAACTGCAAACATCTCAAGCTCAGATAAAGAATCCTTGAGCAAAACTTCAGGGATAAACCTGAGAATGTAATGTGTGTGATGTAACATTTCACCACTTATCTGTAATTAGTGCAATGGATAGATCCTAGAGAGGCCTTTGCAACACGTGCAAACGCGAAAAATACACAAACCCAGACACACTTCAGAGCCTCCGCTGTGATTCGCTCACAGTTAATCTAAGCTGATTTGCAGCGGAGGAATTTTCTCTCGGCTGAACTCTGGATGCAAACAAGGCCCCTAAATAAATCACTTCCAGCTTCAGATGCAGACATTTCCTGCCTGTTTGAATACAAACATGTACGTAATTAAATTTTGTTTGTGAGGATTGGGGAGAGGTCCAATAAAAGAGAGAGAGAGAGAGAGACACACCGAGGAGAAGGGAAAATGAAAGAGGATGTGAAAGAGAAATTAAGGACAGCAGTTGCAGAATCAAAGCAGATGTTGATGTGGCGGTTCTGTTGGTGAGAGCGGAGTAGACTGGAGAGGACTGACACTGGATTAATCTTCGTCCACATATGAAGTGATTCACTGGTCGTCCATCGCTTTGTAGCTGACAGCTGGTCACGAGTGGGCGTTGCGGGCTTTGATGGCCTTTCCCACCCTTCATTTTTCCAAGTGCAACAAGCAGAACATAAAAATATTGTGTGTAGTGTATGGACGGAGCTAGCTAGACAATGGGCCAAGCTCCAAGATCTCTTTCAGCATGGTGGGAACCAAAGGTATGGATGGTGTTTCTTTGCGATCAATTGCCTCTGCCCACTTCTCATTCCCAAAGGTTTTAGAAAAAGGTAAAATCACTACAACTTGCTGAACACCCCATGGCATCCCTGTTCGTCTCTTCCTCCCCTTAAAGCTGCCACCATTCCTCTGTTCAGTGAAAACTATTATTGCAGGAGACGTCTTAAAAAAGACACCAAAGAAACCTTATACCGTACTTCCTTAATGTAGGGAAGACAGATTAAAACAGCAATGGTCCAAATCAAAGCAGCAGACCGCAAGATATTGTGACTTTAATTCACTTCTACGGACCAAGAGCCAGAAAATGCTGCAGACATGCTGTTTCCAGTTTGGTGGTTTAAGTTTGAGTCTTGTGTTTTCTGCTCTGTTGGACTATCTATGCCAGTGGTTCCCAAAGTGTTTCTGCAAGGCCCCTCTTTTGTAGATAAGAATAAACACTGCGCCTCGCGGTTGTATTGTTCGATAGAGGAATTGCTTTTAGCTTGCTGTTGCTTCATCAACCATTGTCGAGACCATATCTGTAGCGAAGGGGAGGTTTTCATTCCTCTGCAATAGTGTGCTTTTTTTTTACGCCGAGCAACTCTATAGGTAACTTTACATGCGGAGAGTTGAGCAGTGACATGACGGTTTCTAATTTTTTTTCTAAGGAAGTAATTTTGCTTGACCTTATGCTCTGGATGTGCTGTCTCCAAGTGTCAGCCTAGATCCTATGTAGACCCCAACGCCGTAGCCTGACATGCACCTCCCCAGGAATGTAACTACGCATCGCGGCGACGCTGACTGCAAGAGCTGTGATTGGTCCGCTTGATGGTAGCACATTTTGGCTTTACTATTTCCGGGCTGCTTCTCCATCTGCGCAACTTTTGAATTGATTGTTTTGGATTAATAAAGATGGAACACATCGAGGAAAGATTAACCGGGGAGGTTCGGAGATTAAAAAAAAAACATTTGTATGATTAGTCTTTGGCGGAATTCCGGCGAAAGTTTCAGTTGCCACCATTGTTGAAAGTAAAGCAGGAAGTAGAAAGTGCAGCAGGAAGCAGAATGTGAAGCAGGAAGTAGAAACAAAAAATAACCCAACTGGCAAAAAAGACACAGCGCTAACTAGAGTTTGGGTGGCGTTTTTACAGAGCGAGCCAGACTGACGAGCCCACACGTAGAAATGGCTCAAACCGTAGGCTACGTACGTAAGTTACGGCGTCTAGTCCCACAGTAGTTGTGTTGTGAGTTGATAATGACCCATCATCTGCTGTACGTTCAGCTGGGAACCCTCACAAACCTCTCCATGGTATGCTAGCAGTGCTCAAACACGCCTTGTTCAACTGTCTTCCCGCCCACCCCAGAGGAAGGCGTAACCCCCACTTTGCTGATGTTTGCAACAGCAATAAAGTCCTAAAAGCATAAAACACAATAACAGAACAGTGTTTGCCTGTTCTACTTTCACTTGCCAACATTAGCATGCTTGGCTAACTTGATAATTACACTAATGTCATGTACCCTGCACCCTGCACCCTGTAATGTACCCATTAAAAGTAAGAAAGGTATCCCAGCACCTAAATGCACCACAGAATGGTTTACCACCATGATCTCGTAGCAGCCAGCAGCAGATGAAAATGCGATAAAGCAGCCAAACAACCCCACCCCGTAATGTTTTGAGATCCTTGAAAAAACTCCAAGTGTACACGAGTTAAATTTGGTTTTAATTTCCTGGATGTGAGGGGCAGGCTTTGACCTGTTGCTAATTTTGTCTCCATTCCCGACACTTTCAAGGGTTAACCTGCCCTTCCTCTTGATCCCATCTCTTCCGAAGAATTCACAACCCTCGTGCACTTTCTGGATGTCTATTAGATTACATTAGCTTTTCCTCTCAGCCAGTCACTTCCTGCCCTCAGGGGAACTCGAAGATAAGGGCAGACTCTCTCAAACACACTCTTGTAGATACAAACTGAACAAATTTCCCCTTTGAGCACCGTCTGAAAAACAAAATCCACAACCGGCGCAAGATAGCAGCTCAAAAAAACCCCAAAACAAACAGCCCCGGCGGTAGGGGGGACGGCGGTTGCTCGGGGCGGTGTGCGGTTTGCGACCAAACAGTGAGGGGAAGTGGAGATAAACAAAACAGACAATTTTCAGTCATCTCCGAGAAGTCGATAAAACAAAACAATCCTCTCCGCTGCCATGTCCGTGAAAAGATCCAGAGAGATGTCCTGAGGAAATGCCATTTCCTCTTCTCTGGGAACTGCCCGGGAGCGTCCTATCAGCGGGCCACTCCAGTGGGAGTTTACACTACGAGGAAAGAACACACAAGCTGGACATTGCAGAGGAGGACAGACTGTGTGGCTACGCTTCCCATAAGAGAGGAACACTGTGACATGTAGTCTGGAAAAAGAATCAGCGTGCTTTCCTTAGTTGAACCTTTAATAATCCAAAAAATAGATGAAAAAAGTGATCTAAAAGAGGCCAATTCTTTCCAAAAAGCTTTTATACTTTTAGTTCCAGTAGAAGAACTCTTGTAAAGGTTAAAGGTTAGATGGGGAACGACCAGGAACAGAAATTCTTGGTTGGACCAGAAACCAGAGATGTTTTGCTTCACGATTAATATCCTGCCTTCTAAGCCATGTGAAAGCTCCACAATAAGCACTTCTACAAAAATACCTTTCAAAGTACTAATGTTATTGCATGTACGTGTATCATATTTACATTGCAGTTTTCCCACTCCAGTAAAGTCTCCCATCCATATCTCAAAACAAAGCAAAAACAGAGGCAAACTGGACTCTCGGAGATATTTCACCACACATCCAAGTGGCTGCTGCAGCTCTCTTCTTCAGTTTATTTGGATGAGCGGTAGAATGTCTCCAAGAAGACCGTAAACAAGTCCAGCTGCCTCCGTCTCAGCTTTGTTTTGAGATAAACCATGACCTAGGTAGCCAAAACTCCTCACAGACACATTCGATCATTAAAAATTAAATGACAGGATCAAGAGGACTGCTTTATTTTTTGTCAAACCTGCTGGTGACATCAGTTTAACACTCTTGCTGTAGCTTGTGTGTTTACTTTATAAGTGACCAGAGCATTTTTCAAATTGGTAATGAGAAAACAAAGCTCTTTTTTACTCGCTTTGATAGAAGCTTTCAGCTGCTTTGCACAATTTTTCTCGCTATAGTTGTGGTTCGACCTATTATAGCTTTCAGTAAACTGCAGGTATGGATGAAACTTTTCACAGTGTGCTTTGAATTTTATTTCCACTGCTTTAACAGTTTGTTGTCATATAAAAAGTATGAACATGTCATTTAGCAGCTCATATTAGAACAGGAACAGTTTACAGAGTGTACTTAGTACAAGTGAGAACTAACTTAAGTACGATTTTGAGGTACTTGTACTTTACTTATACTTGTATTTCCGTTTTAAACTAGTTTCTACTTCTACTTAGCCAGGCCTAGCCAGACTCAGTTCTCATCAGAATACAGTCCATTTGGGTTGCATCATTTGTTTCCGCCACACAAAGCTCAAGAAGCCGATGATTGAAAATATATTTTTCAGCGGTGGACATTTTTCCTAAAGAGAAGGATCCAGTGGATCCAAAATAATTGTAAGACTGGCGTAAGCAGCTTTTTACGACTTCTGGTGGTCATGTGAAACACCATCAGCTGTTTCATCATATGGCCCTAAAACCACAAATGCTGCAAAGAAGGCCTCTTCTGGCCTTAGCGAGTATTACATGAAGTCATGTAATATAGGGAGGAGTTTAGGGTGGATGACTGGGCAGACAAAACACTCGACTTTCACAAAGGTGCTATTATTACTGTAGCTTTATTGTTTTGTTGTCATATAAAAAAAAAGTTAAATGAAATTCATTCATTTGTTTTCTGTAACCACTTGTCCTGTGAAGGGTCGCGGGGTCACTGGAGCCTATCCCAGCTGTCACTGGGCGAGAGGCGGGGTCCACCCTGGACAGGTCTCCAGTCTATCACAGGGCTGACACAGAGAGACAGCTCATATTAGAACAGGAACAGTTTAGAGAGTGTAATTAGTAGAAGTGAGAACTAACTTAAGTACAATTTTGAGGTACTTGTACTTTACTTGTATTTCCATTTTAAGCTAGTTTCCATTTTAAGGTATTTCCGCAGCTGCACGCAATTGGATAGTCCTACAACCAATCAGAGCCATTTAGTTGTAAACTAATTCAACTCCGCGGCACTCAGATGACGTGTACGACTGTGTCGCTGTTACTCTTCTGATGCATCGCTTAAAGCCCTCCCAGATTTGATCGGCCCAGCAGATCTTTGCTGGAGCACGATTAGTACCAAACAGAGAGACTCCAGACCAACTTCCCTACAAGGGAAGGTCAGGCTGGCTTCCAGGCTAACCTTAACTATTACTACACTATCCTGCAAAATATTACACTTTCTTATCCACTACCATGACGTGTTAGTTACTTGTTCTGTTAAATAGTGGGGTTTTTTTTCCTTCTAAACTGTTCGATACCTCACAAAAACATATTCTTTTCTAATTTCTTTGGATATCCACTATAACCTGGATGACTGACGACCTTCACGGACACATAACTTTGGACCAACAGTCCAAGAATTGAAAATTTCTCTCCTCACAACCTCTCTCACAAAATTTATTTGTTATTCCCTGGATATAAAACTCTAAAAAATTTACTTTAAAGTTGCTCCAGCAGCGACAACACTAACATGCTGCATTACTAGTACTTTTATTTATTTGGTGCCAGTAAATACTTGTACTTCATGCAGGATTTTTGCACATAACTGAGTATTTTGCATTACTTTATTGATACGGTTCCTTAACCATATCTCAATACTCACGATGCATGACTTGCAGCTTGCTTTTTTTAGCCTCAGGAACCTGTTCTGATCTCCCCTCCTTCCCTCCTGCCTGTAGTTTCACATAGACGCCATCGGGGGTCGCTTCAGACATCCTTCCTGTGTGAACTGACTCGAAGACGTTGAACTCTTGAGTGTCAGCCTGTTTGTTTGCCTCTAACGTGCGTTTCTCTTTTTTTTCTTTCTTCCTTTTTTCAGTTTCTGTGTGAATATGAGTGAACGGCAACACATTTGCGTGCAGGAACGGGCTCATTTGTGTTTGTGCGGATCTTTCTGGGGGGGAAATGTGCTGCCTGCCTGTGCATGTGGACACAAGTGACTCCATCTGTGTGTGTGTGTGTGTGTGTGTGTGTGTGTGTGCAGCTGGTTGTGTTTTGTGTCTCTACTTTGTGTGTGTCGGGCATTAAGCCCTATCTATTTACAGAACGGGTATGTTTGGCCAATACTTCCTGACTTCCTTGCTCTTGGCAAACAGACAGACAGCCACAGTTTGTGTATTGTTTCAGAACGGTGGAGATTGTTGGTACTTGAAAGAGATTCGGGCTCGCTCGTGTTTGATTTGTGCGGCGTGTCTGTTTGATATTCGATCATAAACGATAACACAGCTGAAGGAAGGAAAACGCATCTCCTGTCGAAGCTCCGCGCTTTGAAGTCAAGGCTGAGGAGAACAATGCTCTAAGGTACGGAGGCCTTCTCCGTGTTCGGCTCCCAGATTTCTCTCGTGTGTCAAACAGAGCGGTGAATCCCTGCCAAGAGGAGATGTGCATGTATTTCAGCAGATAGACGCGGCTCTGGATTCTTTATCCCCAATCAAATGACACAGATAAACTTTGGCATCATTTACTAAATAAACCTGTTAACTTTATATCTGAAGAGAAACAACTGATACAAAATGTTCGACTACTTTCTCCCGAGGCTTAGCTGCAGCAGTGTTTACTCCTACCGTGCTATACAGTGTGTGATACAAGTGACGATCACGTGTATCAGGGAGCACATGTGAAGTCACCCTGGGTTCGCTTTTACTGTCACCATACTGGCCTCTGCTGGTGCTGGTTGAGTTTGCATGTGAAGCAAAGAGAAGTCAATGAATGTTAAGACGTGATACAGTGATCAGCCACAACATTAAAACCACTGACAGGAGAAGTCAATAACATTGACCATCTTCTGACAATCCAGTGTTCTGCTGAGAAACTTTTGGACCTGGCATTCATTGGTGTGGATGTTACTTAGACATGTAGCACCCACCTAGACCAGACCAGGCACCCCCCACCCGATAGCAATGACACTCCTTGATGGCAGCAGCTACTTAAAGTGGTTTACAGTAAAAGTCACACATCTACTTCCTGCTCCATCTACTGAGCCACAGCCAGCCCCAGTGATCACAGCTCATCACGTCACTTTGACTGCTGTCTTCTTTCTTTCTTCCCCGGACAATCTTTTAAAAACACCTCAGTGTCAGACTTTTTTAACATTGAAATATACCTCCATCTGCCACAACATTAAAATCATTAACAGGAGAAGTGAGTAACATCTCAAAAAAACATGAAGAACAGCACAAGGTGTTGACCTGGCCTCCAAATTCACTAGATCCCAAACTGATCAAGTATCTGTGGGATGATCCACAAAGGCCCCTCCCCTCAAAAGCCCTCCAAATAACAACATCATGTTATTTCTCATTCAGACTTTTAGGCTCACTTTTTATAGTAATTCCTAATTAAAGTAATTAAATGCAGGCTTTTCTCAAAGAAATGTTATGTTCAAATAATGGATAATACAAGGGCAAGGCTTCAGTAATTTTTACCTTGTAAACTTCACTTCGTAAAAAAAAAAAAACTTTAAAAAATGACAGAGTAGGCGGTTGGTGCAAGCAGCTTATTACGACCCACACTTACTTTATGTTTTGTGTTTAAGTGGCCTCTAGTAGTCATGTCAGACACCACCAGCTGCTTGATGGTATCACCTAAAGTCACACAAGTTGCTGTGACAAAAATGCCTTAGCGGCTAAAGTAATAAAGACCTGATCAATAGAGAAAGTCAGGTGATGTCTTGGTATAGTTTCTATAGCGGAGGAGGTCAGGGTGGATGGATGGGTTGGCTTTAACACAGGCAACTGTTATTTGTTTCACATTTCAAACAAATCGTCAGCTTTGATGCGCTCAAGTAGTAACCTGTATTGCTAGTGTGGTCGGAGGACTTTTGTTTTTTACCAGAACTTGTTGTGTTGGCAGTGTTACAGCCATACTGAATGGAATAAGCTGGTTATTAGTACAACAGGTCAAGAAGACGATGATAAAAATATATTTTGCAGCAGAGGGGTAAACATTTTTTTTTTTTGTCTTCCCATAAAAAACTTGTAAGACTGGTGTAAGCAGCTTTTTACGACTTCTGGAGGTCGTGTGGAACACCATCAGCTGTTTCATTATATGGCCCCAATTTGGCAAATGCTGTAACAAAGTCCTCCTGTGGCCTTAACAAGAAGGACAGTCAGGAAATGTAGGGAGGAGTTGGGGGTGGATGGATAGGCAGACAAAACACTGGACTTTCACAAATTGAGATTGCCAGATTGCCATAGTACTTGACCTATGGGCCGTATCAGAGGGTAGGTACAAGCACCCTATATTGTTCATATTTTTAAGGACTTTTTGTCATTTGCCATAGTGTCAGAAAGCAATCGGGTGTTTTTTTTAGTGTAACAAGTTAAGAATCTTATTAATAAAAGACATTTTTGACTGATTTTGGCTAAATAGAAGGATACAGTGTGAGAGTGCTGCTTGCAGGCAGGTCATTGCATTAAAACAATAAACAGTTATTTTTCAGATTGTCATGGAAAAAAGAGCGACTTATTATTTAATCTGAATCTTATTTTGGTTGTTTAACGGAGGCTCGACATCAAATCTTAAGCTGGATGTATGCTTCTGTGTCAGATCTACACCGTAGCTACAGCTCCATAGCTCCATAGCTATCCATAGCTTGACATCCAACAACACCTGTGATTGGTCTGTAACTCATTTCTTCTCCCATGGATCTCGGAGGACGCAGAAAAACTCCGTCCTCCTTCTGCGTCCTACGCTGCGCCCAAAGATCAATGTGAAACGCAGTTTGTCGAAGCTTCTCAGACCTCACCGAACCGAGGATCAATCAGAAGACAACATTTAATCTTTACAAGGTTTGTAATTTAACATGTCCATCCCTGCGATCTGAAACGAAAAGCTTTGTTGAGAACGATCGCAGGAGATCTGGTATGTGTTTGCCTCGAATGCTCCCGAGTCCAGAGACGAAGGACAGGAAATGAAATGTTTTACATAGTGCAGTTAAAATTTATGATGTGGAGTTTGTGCACACAGAGTGTCGTGTTATGGGCTCGTTCCGGACGCTCGCACGACTTTACTGGTGAGATGGCGTGTATTTCCATTTAGGGATTTTTAAACTGAATCTCTTATAAACTCCTACAAGATGACATCTGGCCTACGGTTTCTGCGCGCTGTGGACGAGTATTGGAGTTATGAGCCATCTTGAGACGCTCAACAAATTGGGACGGACTCTTGTTTGACTGATGAATTTCAGAGTTTTCCCAAAAAGGCCTTGAAGTGTCTTGGTATGAAGCCTTTTAGTTATTGTCCAGCGATGATTGTGTAGTGTTTTTTTTTTTGGCGGCATAGCAGACATAGCTAAGATAACCTACGTTTTATGTGAACCGTGAGGCCATGCCAAAAAGAGTTTTTAGATTTCAGGTACTATAATTCTGTTAACACCTAAACGACAGAGGATAACATTCCGCGCTCTTCAACTGTGCTCTCTCTAGTAGCAGTTATCACCCTGAAAAATCCCAACAAAAATCTGAGGAATTTCTCCGGGGGGCTCTGCATATTTGTGTGTGTGCTCTCCATCAACCCCCCCACCCTCCCCCCACCATCACCTCATGGCGTCTCAACCTCCCCTCTTTCAGCTTTGACTTGGGGTCGCTGCGCTTGAGAAACAAAGCAAAGTAACATCAAATAAAATAAAATAAGAAAGTCTTTATGTTCAATCTAATCTCTTCTTCTTATTCTTGACATGCTTGACAAAAACATTGCCTCTTAAAGGGGAATTACTATTTTTTACAACTTGGACCTTATTTCTGGCATAAAATACGATTGTTTACTCACCCATATAACTTTGGTGTCATTTGGAATTGTTCGGAAGATATTTAGATACGCGTAGAAACCAGGAAACCATCCTTAAAAAAAAAATGATTTCACGTTTATTTCAGTGTTTTAGTTTGGCCCAAGTCCCACCCACTAACATGGAGGGGGTGGAGCTTATGACCTATACTGCAGCCAGTCACCAGGGGGAGCTCTACTTGCTTTGGCTTCACTTTTGAGGAGCAGTCCCGTCGTCCATCTTCATGGGGTCTATGGTCTAGCTTCGGAAATAGATCTCAGGTTAAATTTAACTTCCGCTACGTTCACACAACACGCAGCTGAGTCACAAAATGGACCAGCGTGGCCAAGTGTGCGCATTATCTGTTTAAAACTTAACTGGCGATTGGTTGATGCTTCACCGCGTCTCCAGCTCAACCTTCATTTGCAGCTTCGTGTCACCGGCTTCCGTCGAAACTGACCTGTTGTTCTGGTTTTCTTTTATTGAACGAACCGGTGTAAGTTTCTGTGATTGTTCAAGGTTAACATGTGATCGCGGAGGAGAGAAAGAGAGGGGTCGCTCACGTCTGTTCATATGAGAAGACACAACACGCAACATTATGGACATCTGCAAAACCGACTGCAACTCAATACAGTATCTGTCCAACGCATTTTGTGACGATAGCTCATAATATGTTAAATTCAATGACAAAACTTCATGTTAGAAAGTGATAAATACATTTAAATATGTATACATTTAATACATACATTTAAATTTAACGACCTATCCACAGGTCTCGCCGAAACGGTGCATCCCGCTCACTGCGCGGCGGCGTCTGACTTTTGCCACGTTAACGCAGCAGCACCGAGTGTTTAATCCGAGTTCATGTGAAAAGAAACCCACCTACTGTCTGCTGGGTGAAGAATGTGAAGTCAAAGAGAGGTCCTGATGATGTTTTGGCTGCAGACTATCCAACTTACTGCACATCAATCCTGCGGGCGGCTCTGCCGAGTTTTGACTGGACAGCAGACCCCAGACTCACCCCGGTGGGAATGCTCGGGGTCTGGCCGGCCCTGACATCCAGGTTACCCCATGCCGCTCGGAGGCCTGGAAGCTGTAATTATAGCGAGGGAGAGAGAGAGAGAGAGAGCTTCTTTGCAAACACACACACACACACACACACACACACACAGACACAGGAATGGACTTAAATAGACAGAGACAAATGTGGAAACAGAGGCACTCATGTCTAGTTAGAGACAGAGACACATGCCGAGACTTATGAAGGCAAACACACACACACGCATGCACAAACATAAATGCACGTGAGAAAAATCTGTGTGAACGTACAGGCTGAAAACACAGAAGATACCTGGACACACACGCACAAACACATAAACACATAAACATTCAGGGACAAATACATTCAGACGTGCACACATTCAGAAATACACAAAGATCTGGACACACACACACACACACAGTCAGGTACACACACACACACACACGCACGCATGCATGCCGACTAGCTGCTAGCCCTGTCATAAATCTGCCAGCTCAATTAATCAAGCCGTTCCCCTGGGGGGCTGCTGGAGCCAGCCTCCAACTCCGCTGACGTGCCCCCAGCGCCGCAGAGCACTCCCACAGGGCTGCAGAGCCTGCTGCTCCCCGGAGAATGACAGGAGGAAATAACTGTCTCAACTGCAGAATGCGACCAGACTCCCATGTGTGACCTCTCTCGGCTGAGTGTGTGATTTGAGAGCAGGGAAGAGAGACGGACTGGGGGGGCAATCCGTTTGCTTTGGGGAGGGGGAGGGGTGGTCTGACTGTAATGTTCGCTTTCTGCAGCAAACATCTCATTGCAATTTTTGTTCTACTCATACTTGTTTTGAAGCAATTCATCTGGAATTACTTTGAATATTTGTTGAATCTATTTTCTAAGATGAAGCATTTCTTACTTGTAGCTTATCAGAGGGAAAGGTCGCAGATTAATTTAATGAATTAATTACATTCCTGTGGGTTTTTGACTCATTTAAAGGAAACTATAATGTCCAATTTTCTCCATTTTCCAAACTCTTTTAGACCTAAAATTTAACGATAGGATTCAGGACTCAGTTCTGACAGAAGTTCAACACCGGGATCATGTGTGTTTTCTCAAAAAAGCCCTTTCATAAATAGATAGGAACAGATATGCGTCTCTTACAAAAGAGCTGAAAAAAACTAAAACGTAGACAACTAGGCTTCCAGTGTACGCTGTAAATCATGCATCAGTGTGCATCCCATTTAATTGGTCAGACCTTTAACACTGGTATACGTTGCTGTAGATTTAGCAATTACAATCACTATTTGAATTTTTTAAATACCTCAGCTTATATTACATTCTGGGTATATAGTGGTATTATAAACAGATAAGACCACTAGATGTTGTAAATTGCATTACAGTGCAATTTAGGAAGAGTTTTCTGCAAATTAAAATACATTAACTTGCCAGACACCTATTGTAAATGTACAAGGAATCAGCTTAAAGCGCAGGGTTATAAAGATCTCTTTTAGTCATTGCTACTTTGCATTTGGAAAATCTTCTTGGAGTCATCTCCCTTCCCGTTGTTTTCCTGTAGCAATTGAAAAATTACCTGGATTCTTCCAGGAAGCATACCTTTAAATCTCCTCACTCATCTCTCATGCTTACAGTAAGAGCTCCGTTCGCTCTGATCCGTCTCCTCATCACTCTGAGGTGACGCTACGAGCCGCAGCCTTCCCCCTGCCGCTTATGCCGATTTCACTGTTTGCTTTTAACCGAGGACTGGAAACATATTGGGGAATTATTTCTCGGCAGTCTTCAGTTCATTTATCATCATCTCCAGAAACACTTGACAGCTTCAAGTTAAGTTTGCAACAAAAATAAATAAATGGGGAAACAGCGCCCTCTTCTGGTTGAGTTTATCATTGCGTGTGACTGTAATAAAAGTACATCAGACAGATTCTATCCAAAGTAATTAAGACTGCACGTTAGGATTCAAGTGAGTCCTCTCCAGTTATACACACACCGATCAGGCATAACATTATGACCACTTTCCTAATATTGTGTAGGTCTGCATTGTGCCTCCAAAACAGTCGGAGAATGGACATGGGCCTTCTGAGGGTGTCCTGTGGTGTCTTTGAGGGGAGGGGCCTCTGTGGATCATCCCACAGATACTTGATCAGTTTGAGATCTAGTGAATTTGGAGGCCAGGTCAACACCTTGTGCTGTTCTTCATGTTTTTTTCTTTAGTTGTTCCTAAAGCGTTTTTGTGTGTGTGTGTCAGGCTGCATCCTGCAAGGATGACACATCAAGGAGTGTCATTGCTATGGGGTGGGGGTGCCTGGTCTGGTGTAGGTGGGTGCTACATGTCTAAGTAACATCCACACCAATGAATGCCAGGTCCAAAAGTTTCCCACCATTTTTAGGCCGAGAGTTTTCGGAACTACAACCATATTTTCATTTTGATTCAGGTCAGTTGTTTTAAAATCTTAATTGACAAATCCTTTTGAGAGATCAGTGTATTACTCTCTGCCCAGATGCTGCATTTAATCCCCTCCCTCTGTTACGCTACCATCAAGTGTGACCAGAGAATCAGCAGAAACTCCAGCTGACAGATTTTTCAATAAAATCCGATTCGCTGCGCATCCGAGACTCTGTCTGAATGTTTTTTTGTTTTTGTTTTGTTTCCGTTCCTGAGAACTTCCCCCCGGCTGCCCTCGGGGGGTTGCAGTCTTTACACACTCCTTAACATTTTATATTAATGAGTGCCGCAGCAGAATGTTGTCAGAGGTTTATTGATGATTCTGCTGGGAAACATCACCATGCACGCGTTACTGATGGCTTTATGTTGTAGGACAAATACTCAGTTAAAATGAAGTCAGGGGTTCACTGATCTGAATAACAGGTTAAATGAGGACTTTTCAAATGGGTAGTAATGCATTATTTATGTACTCATTTGTAATAAAGCTCTAAATTCTGGTTACCATTTGATAACCATTTGAGTTTAAGAGGAAATTACCAACAGAATGCAAAGAAGCAAAAGCCTTGATACTGTATCAAAGACGTCTCTCTGCATGCATTGCAGAGATATTTACTAAAGGTAGCAGGCTAAACAGTTAGCACTGGCCTGTAAACTCACAATACATGTTTGCCACTTTTGAGACTAAAGAGATGCAATGCTCACCAGACATCTATTTTTTTCTTCTAAACTCTAAAATAAGTCTATAATTTTACCGTTATCATTGACGGACAGTAAATGCAACAGTGGTTCAAACTCTTGGCAAACCCAGCCGTCTTAAGGTTCGTCTTTAGTCTACGACGTGTCCCCACACTCTGGTCCTGCAGGGTTTCGACGTGACATAGCTCATCCAGCAGATCCTCGTGCAGCTCGGTTGCAGAGTTTGGTGATTGTAGACATGAACACCGATCCCTCGGAGGGCCATGTGGCGTAGAAATGAAAGAAAGTCTGGCTTAAAAAAACAAAACTAGCTGCTATTGCTGCCAACTTTAGATATCCTTGCCCTACTTATGGTTGGTAGCTGCTGGTTTTATACATATTTATTCCTTTCTCTGCTTCTTCACAGTTTTTTTTTGTACATCACAGATAGCTCAGTCCATTGTGATAAAAGTTCTCCTTCTAGAGACTGTTAGTATACAGCTTTTTACAAACCGTTTTACAGGTTTATCCTTCAAGGACATGAGCAAATACTTACTGTATTAAAAAAAGAGGCTGCGCTTCTACAATAAAAAATTCTGTGGAGGGCTAGACCTAAAATAAGTGTGCTCCAAAATCCAGGATAGAACCCTCACGGAATAGACCCCCCCCCCCCCCCCCCCCCCCCCCGTCGTACAAGCGGTTTACCGTAAAAGATGTGACCTAATGCTTGACTAAAATTCGAATGTGCATGGAAAAAAATAGGAGAACGAGCTTTTCCGGTTGGATGTATCAGCTGGAGTTTAATATTCGATCTCCGGATGTATGTTTAATGAAAGTATGCTACAGAGACAGGGACTCCGCTGCTGCCTGTAGAGATTCATATGAATCTCAAAGGCCTGAGTTAACATTCTGACCCATTTTAGACACGTGCTTTTATTTTCTTAGAAGTAAATCATGAGGGCCAGTTAACAGCACAATATTATTGTAGGGCGTAAGAAGAAGAAGAAGAAGACCAAATATGGTTCCTTGGCCCATAAAGGGTTAAAGGTCAAAGAGGTTTCTAATTGTCATTTCAACCATATATAGTATATGCACTGCATGGTGAGATGAGAGGACCTTCTTCCAGGACCATGGAGCTACATGAAGACATAGGACTGAGGACAATACAAGTGCGCGTGTGCAAGCTTATGAAGACAATACGAAACGGTGCAAAAACGAGAGACAGTGCAAAGACAAGCAATACAATACAGACAGTGCAAAACACTTGGGAGACAATGCACCTACTAATGGATGCAAAGATGTGAGCAAAGGGCTGAATATAGGTTATGATATGATTGTGGTTGTGAGGTGGTTGTGTGTCTCTTTGTGTATGTTCAGTCCACGTCCAGTGAGTTCAACTATACGTCTGACGGCTCGAGGGGATTAACGGCTAGACAGACTGGTTGCGTGGGCCCGAATGTTCCGGTACCTTTTTCCCAGATGGAAGGAGGGAGAAGAGTGTGCGTGTGTGAGTGTGTGTGTGTGTGTGTGTGTGTGTGTGTGTGTGGCACCGTCCATTTGTGCGAGGGGAAATGCCCCCGAGAGAAAGTGCAGCCAAATCGCACTGCAGAGCCGAGAGGATGTTCTGACCTTTCCTGGCATTTTGTGAAGCCGTCTGGAGCTCGCGGCGCCTCCGCTCACCGTCAGCGTCCGGCCAGCAGGTGGCAGGAGCGCGCCGCTCTGAGGCCCGGCCGCCTTCCCGCATGAAGGATGTGGGCTCCGGGCCTGACTGCCAGCTCAGGCATTATCTCACCCCAGTTTGATTCCATTACACAGACAGAGGAGGAAAATAAGGCTGACTCACAGTGCTGCTGCTCTTCCAGTCTCCACGGACTGAATGAGATAGGCCTCCTTTAAAAATCCTTACTTAGTGCCTCATTACAATCAGCGGCGGCGTTTGAATACGGCCTATTTACGACGATAACAGTGGGCGGGCTGCAACTCAGTAATACAGGGTTTTGTGCTCAAACCTGTTGGCGGTGATCATACGTGCGATAGGAACGCTACCGGTAATCAGCTCCTTCAGCCTCCGTTTATTTTTTTATTCCAGTGAATTTCAAGGCTCAGCTGATGTTATCAACACTAGTTTCAGGACTTCGTGCACTCACTCTGGGGAATAATAACATGTATGTGAGGGGGAAAGACTGAAGAGTGAACAGTAAAACAGCAGGAACAATATCATATGGGATAAAGTCGTGACAGAAAATAATCAAGAGAGCTCAACACCACTGAGCATTCTCAGTACCGGCGAACCAGGGGTACAGAGAGCCAATACTTTTATGTACCATGGGATAATATCTGACCTGGATTCAGGTATTTCTAAGAACTGCAGTAAAAATAAAAGCCCGGATAGCTGTGTGTAGATCATCTCAGGACAATAAAAGCCATTAAGTTGGAAATAAATGAACCTTTAGTTTGTATAAAACAACAACAAACGGCTAAATGGATTCTGGCAGGAACCTCTGATATCAGGGGTTAATATCCATTTCTAAATACAGTGCACATTTCATCCAATTTTGGGCTTTAATACGGTGTTACGGCTTATTTTTATATGACGTACTGTAACTCCCATCATCAGAATCACTGTGATCTTTAACCGATGCAGTCTGATTACATCCGCGTCTGTTACGTTTTATGGTACTTTTATTCAACTGTGCACGGCCCCTAGACGTGAACTGAATTTCACCGGATACTTTTTTTAACTTTTATTGAGCGGATGCGAAGTCCTCGGGCCAGGCTGCCTTCCAGTCTTCTGCATGGAGGATGACTAATCCCAAGTCTTTGAAGAGGCAAATCTTCAAGGATGCTCCTCTCCTCAAGGACACAGTGGGCTCGGGCTGTTGCCCAACCTGTAAAGGCAGACCAGGCGGGGGCTGATGGGACGGGCCTGAGTCGACTGAGGTCGGCTCTCGGGCGTCTTCTAAGTCCTCTGCTGGGATCGTCAACTTTACCAGACAAATCCTGGTGTGAACTTTCCACGACACCCAGAGGATTCAGAGCTGTTTTAAGTTCAGTGTGGCGTCTCCGGCCGTCTCCATCTTGGCAGTGGCCTGACTCCACCTAACTCTCTGCTAATTCAAAAAATGAAGAGGTGGAGCCGAGAGAGGCGAGTGATGCCTCTCACCTTTGAGTGCACCCACCTGTCAGTCAAAGCAGCCATGTACCCCTGTACAGTTGTCATGAAAGGGTAAATTAAAGCAGCTCCTCAAGTGGTCGTCCAAGGAACTGCAGTTTTTGGCACCTGTACACTGGCTTAATTTTTGAGTCATATATATACTTTAAAGTCCAATAAATAGAGTCAACAAGCAACAGGAATTTGAAGTTGATATTTTGCTCGCTACATACAGCTAATGGTTTTATACACAGTGCATTGGGTGGTGCATAAGCACACCAAAAAGTGGCCATCCATTCATTTGCATTAAAATAAATAAAATAAAATTTGATTGTTCTTTGTCATCTAAAACTAAAACGTCTAGATGCAAATCATGACCATTTAAAATAATAAATGTGTATTTTCTTACCTATAATTGTGAATTATTAAAAGGCAATCACTTATAGTGTTGAATCTTTAGCAAGGCATATGTAAATGAGTTACATATGCAGGCACATTATCCTCTCAGCTGGCCACACACTGCTTTAAAAAGACTGCACGCAACAAGTGGCCTCTGCTGCAGGAAACTACTTCTTAGAAACAATTTACTACTCAACAATCAGAGAAGTGGACCAACCTCCGAGTGCATTAACGGAGCGGGTGGCTGATAAGTTCTTACTTCACAAAAGCAGTCCCCATATCTTTTCTTTCGTTTCTTTTTTTTTTGCACTGAAAAATAAGTCAAGTTAAATTAAAGCTAAAGTCGACCGTAAACCAAAACAGGTGAATAACTAAAGAAATGTTATAATAAGCCAGGAAAAATACAAATAAAGCTCAGTGTCACATTCCTTCCCGGCCTGTCAGTGAGGTCACCAAATACTTTCCATGCTTAAAACAGTTATGGCACAAGCGCACTTTATGATTAGAAGCAGACACCGTACTGATGCTGCTGCTGCTCGTGATTAATTTCAGCGTGTCACACCATAAGCTGATCGTCGGTCTCCGTGGCTCTTTGCAGGCCCGGGGTCTAAACAGCTGCACGCGGAGGGGCGCCCACGTTGGGTTCGTGATCGCAGCGGTGACGTCTCCCACTCTGCTGCACAACGCTTCTAAATCATCCCGCCGTATAATAACAGCAGCTCTTGCACTTTAAGAATAGCAGCACAGCCGCTGACTGGGGCCTGTCAGTTCGCAGTTAACGATGCAGTTTAACATTTCTGGGGCTAATATGGTTGCGTGCGGGTGTCAGGCTTTGACAGCCATGTTCGCCGAGTGTGAGAGTCCCCCCATCCCCCACGCCCCCAAGAGTGAAATGTGAAATATCACCCATGACTCATTGCTTCCTCTGCCATTTTCTCTCTGACTAATATGTAAGTGGCATTAGGAAGTTGGGAGCAAGATTGCTTCCTGGAATCAATTCGGCACCACCAGAGTGCAGCGAAATGTTTTTCCCTGTTTGACCTGTTTACTGACAAACCATAATGTTTGTGATCATTCAGTGGCGTACTTCTGTATTGGACATGCAAACGCTACAGCAGGTTGGCTGTCTTGCGTGGTAAATAATAAGATATTCACTAACAAGACCACACCTCAGTATATTTAAAGAAGTTTATTTTGACCAGGTTAAGGGGAGGGAAAGGTAGCGGATGGGATGAAGGGATCGAGGGGATGGGATGAAGCGGGATGGGATGAAGGGGGTGGGGTCAAGGGGTCGAGGGGATGGGATGAAGGGGGTGGGGTGAAGGGATCAAGGGGATGGAATGAAGGGGGATTTGATGAAGGGGTCGAGGGGACGGGGTGCAGTAAGATATTCACTAACAAGACCACACCTCAGTATATTTAAAGAAGTTAATTTTGACCAGGTTAAGGGGAGGGAAAGGTAGGGGATGGGATGAAGGGATCTAGGGGACGGGATGAAGGTGGGATGGGATGAAGGGGTAGAGGAGATGTGATGAAGGGGGGTGGGGTCAAGGGATCGAGGGGATGGAATGAAGGGGGATGGGATGAAGGGGGATAGGATGAAGGGGTCGAAGGGATGGGATGAAGGGGGATTTGATGAAGGGGTCGAGGGGATGGGGTTCAGTAAGATATTCACTAACAAGACCACACCTCAGTATATTTAAAGAAGTTTATTTTGACCAGGTTAAGGGGAGGGAAAGGTAGCGGATGGGATGAAGGGATCGAGGGGATGGGATGAAGGGGGATGGGATGAAGGGGTAGAGGAGATGTGATGAAGGGGGGTGGGGTCAAGGGATCGAGGGGATGGAATGAAGGGGGATGGGATGAAGGGGGATAGGATGAAGGGGTCGAAGGGATGGGATGAAGGGGGATTTGATGAAGGGGTCGAGGGGATGGGGTTCAGTAAGATATTCACTAACAAGACCACACCTCAGTATATTTAAAGAAGTTTATTTTGACCAGGTTAAGGGGAGGGAAAGGTAGGGGATGGGATGAAGGGGTCGAGGGGATGGGATGAAGGAAGATGTAGAGACTGATGGTGGTCCTCTGATGTTCGGATGGCAAGATGAGATTGAAAAGGAGAAGAAAGATCGGAGAGGCTTGGTGGGAAATAACTTCATTTATTTTTTTATAGATGGTGTAGCACAATATGAGAATGATTATTCACAATTTACGTGCTGCATAAACAAAAGAAGGAGGCCAGGCCCTGAAGAATACATTTCCCGAGCAAACTCCAGGCCAAAAATTTTAAATTCTGTGGCAGCAGGCGAGGCTGTTCAGTCGATTTGCGTTAATATATTCAGTCCCCTCTTTTTCCAAAATGTACCGAATTTGTCTGTTTCCATGTCTGAGTGAGAAAGTCAACTTTCTCCATCCATATTTTTTCATTACTTCAACCCACCCTTAGGGAACCTCAGTCATTTTCTCATAATTGCTTTTTTTTTTACTTGCAACTCTCATTCTCCTAAACATGCATTTGTCGGCGGAGTCTGGAAGTCTGATGTGTAATAAGTCCGCCACAAATGGGATGTCCACATTTTCTTCCATGCTTTTATCCACGGGTCACCTAATAACAAAACATTAGCTTTTTTTGCTTGTGCTTCTCTTTTACAAATGACGCATTGTTTACGCAACAGTGTTTATTCATTGTTCTTGGAAGTTTGGGGTTTTTTTTGTGTGTTGCTATGGACTTGTTATAGTCCGAATTCACTCTTATCTCAAAAGTGCAATGTATAAAAAGCGCATGTATACAAGAAATTGCTTCTTTAATTGTATTCTTTGGGAGTATTTTGTTATTCTTTATTAGACAGCTGCAGAGGAGAGACTGCAGCAAACAAATAGTGGTGAAATCCACGGGGAATGAAATGCGACGTAAGTTCTGTTCATTATAAACTAAACAAGCACCAATAAACAATCCGGCAAACTAGAGATTTAAAAACTAGTTCTAAGCCAAGTGTTTTTGCTTTAATCATGTCGGACACGGATACTGCTGCCATGCTGAACTGATGGCAGAGCTTTGCAGCGAGAGAGATCTGAACATCCAGATACACAGATATTTTCCACAACAACCTGATCATTTAGAATGAATAAACTGCAGACCAACTCATCTGCATGAATCAGGAGAGGTCAGGTCTGTACGACGGTTTGCAGCTCTTCCTACCCTTACAGCTAATAGTAGCTCTTGCTTTCCACTCTTTTGCAAGATGAATTCAGGCTACTTACAGGCACGAAGAGTCATTTCCTTTTCATGCAAGTGAAAGTTTTTGCGGTGTGTTAAATAGGCAGTTTAGGCTCCTGCGTCAGTTTGGCGGCGTAGCTACGGCGGCAGCCCAGACCCTGCGCAGACCCTAGCGGCGTAGCCTGACGTGCGCCTCCCCTGTAATGTAACTAGAGCTGTGATTGGTCCGCTTGGTAGTAGCTTGGTGTTTCAACTTCAGTGTTTCCGGCTGCTTCTCCATCTCCGCAGTTATCGAATTGATTGTTTTGGATCTACAAAGATGCAACACACTGAGGAAAGGTTAACTGAGGAGGTTGTATGACTCGTCTTCTGTGAAATTTCGGTGAAAGTTTCAGTCGTCATTGTTGAAAGTGAAGCAGGAGCAGAAGTAGAAACAAAAATTAACTGGCAAAAAAGACACAGCGCCGACTAGTGTTTGGGTGGTGTTGTTACAGAGCGAGCCAGACTGACGACCGCACAAGTAGAAATGTCTCGCACCACTCCGTTTATGTCCCGCAGTCTCCTATATGAGCCTTAAGTGCAAATTTTTGGTCCAGGCGCAGGAGACGCAAGATAAAGCCACAGTCAAGTTAGAGTCTGCTACATTTTGTAATAATGAACTCTGGAAATCTTGTGTTTGCTGACCTCCAGTGGGTTAACCTCTCATTCTGCTGCAGGGATAGAAGACATTACATTTCCATGTCCAACAGAGCAAACCTTAATCAGAGAGGTGAAATTGGCTTTCTGTCACAGACATTCCTTTCAACTTGCCTTTAATATTTCACAAGAAAAAAACAGCTTTATTGAACTTTTAACCGGTCATGAACCTGTCAACCTGTGCCACTATGCTCAGCCGTTGTGCAACAGGTGAAACCTACCTGGACAAATAAGCAACAGGTCATTTTATTATATAAGCATCCCCAGGAAACCAGTTCCAACAAGTCCAAATTAAACCGTTGTCTGATGTCTCTGAGTAAAACTTATTGAGCTGTTGAAATGCACTGTGGGTATTCTGAGTGATGGTCACGACATCCTTAGAAGCAACCTTTAAGTGGTTTTGCCAAATAAAAAACACCACAGATCAGACCTTGACCCTGTAAATGGAACAGCAGCAATTTGAGCCACGGAGCGTCAGGACTCTTAAATCCACAGCCCCTCTAATAAAGCAAAGCCCCAAAGGAAACAGTCGTAGCAGAGCCAATATAATTAGAAGCTGTATTTTTATACTTAATGGATACCGTCGAAGCTTAACGATACAAGCAGCCGCACGTAAGAGATTTCTCCTGACCTGTTTTATCATCGCGTCTTTCTTTCCTCCCTCCCGACGTTGACGCCGACGCTCGTCAAACCGTATCGATTCAGTGTCTGTCCACCGCCGGAGACGAGAGGTGTCACCACCTTCCTCGTGACCTCTCAGCGGGGAGGCCGGGTGTCGACCTGTCACTTTGCACCATGCGCTTGTCATTATGTCTGAGTGGGAAAGTGCCACACGTCTGCCGGTCCGACCAGCTCTGCAGAGGTTCAAAGGCTTCGGGGGAATAAGTCATTTCAGTCCACCAAATGGATTTCTATAATAGAATTTTCAAGGGCAGTGGAATAGTGAATAAAGCCCGCTGCTGTGTGAGTGTTTGATGTGAGCTGATCACAACTCAGCAATATGAAGACTTCTAGCCGGCCCCGGTTTAATGGAAGGTTGCAGAAACGAGCGCGGCGTCTTAAAATACAAATCATACGATATATATGCTCGGCGAATGCCAAGCGAGTGAGGAACACTTTCTGACCCGCAGAGATAATGGAGAAGCAAAGTGGAAGGTGTTATCAGGGCTGTTGAATTATTATCGGCACAGAAACACAAACACCCGCACCAGTAAATATCACGTTCTTCATAAAAGTCTATGAATGTGTGGACATAAAAATTATAGGAAAGAAGTTTAACTACCGACAAAATAGTACTGAGAAACATCAAATCAGCGTGCCTTCAAAATCTGCAGATTGACCAGGATTTCATGTACAAACTGAAATATAAAATGTAATACATACACCGATCAGCCACAACATTATGACCACTGACAGGAGAAGTGAATAACATCGACCATCTTGTGACGATTCAGTGTTCTGCTGGGAAACTTTTGGACCTGGCATTCATTGGTGTGGATGTTACTTAGACATGTAGCACCCACCTAGACCAGACCGTGCACCCCCACCCCATAGCAATGACACTCCTTGATAGCAGCAGCCATCCCCAGCAGGATGCAGCCTGACAGAGGAACACACACAAAAACACTTTAGGAACAACTCAAAAAAAACATGAAGAACAGCACAAGGTGTTGACCTGGCCTCCAAATTCACTAGATCCCAAACTGATCAAGTATCTGTGGGATGATCCACAGAGGCCCCTCCCCTCAAAGGCCTTGCTCAACTCGTGGTTCATGTTCCGGGGATTGAACCCTAAGCATCTAGAAAGCCTGAAACCAGAAGACCAGAGGCTGATGCTCCACATCTTGGTGTCCACATACTTCTGGCATCGTACAGTCCCTCAGTCCTGAACTGAACAAAAAGCTGAAAAGGTGAAATTTCAGTGTGAGAAACTACATCTTTACAAGATTGCTTGTGCAAACACACTTGTATTACTTTATTTTTTGCTGGCTAAAGCGAAAAATATTCCATCATATTCTAAACTCAAGATATTCTTCCTACATTTGCAAGCAAAACTGACCAGAAATCCAAATGTAGATAATTCCATTCATGTAAACTCCTGAATTGCAGATAAATCCCGTAAGACATTCTCTTATTTAAGATTTTTAATTAGACAAGTAATAGGTGTCTTTCAATATCCCAGAGAATCCCATTGTTCGGGCTGAAGGTTGCTCCCTGACTCAGGAAATAATCTGCCTGGCGAGCTCAGTGCTTGAGTTATTTTAATTACCTTAATGTACGTCCAGGCGGAAGACAAAGCCTTGCCCGTGCAGTCCCTCCTGGTGGAGAAGGAGAAACGCGGAGTTATAAATATAGACGTGTTCAGCTGTAATGGTTAGACTGGTGTGCAGCAGTACATCAGCCCGGCGTGGTCAGACCTGCGCGGTATCTTAGCATTAAATACACCCAGCTTGCTTGCAGTTATGCCAGCTACAATTAAGCATGTTGATTTTTATGGGTTTGGATCACTAATCGTTCCAGTGAAGTCATAAAGTGCACTCTTGTCAACCTCAGATTTCCGGCTTAATCCCCGACCAAAGGGTGACACGACTGACTTTGACACCAGTCTTTATATCACTTTCAAAGAAAGAGACACTCTGCCAGGCGCATCATCACATGTCGGACCGAATCACTTTCCTCTCACTCCATTTGCCGCTGTCCCCCGGATCGGCTCTCCGTCTTGACACTTGCTAATGTCCCTGCTATACTTTCTGAGGCTGCTTTCCGTCGGTGGAGGGGAACATTTTCCCCTGTGGCACAATGGCAGCTCTCCAGCTTGTGTCAGCTACTGAAGTTAAGGCCCCCTGGCTGCTGTAGTGCCGATGTCGGCCTGAGTTAGGGGGGTCCTCAGACAGAGAGTAGAGGACTTGTCTTGGGCTATCTGAGGCTACACAAGGTTGCAGCAGCCTGTGCTTTATCAGACGCTGCTCAGGCTTGTTCTGCTGCAGTGTCTGCACAACCCGGTGGTGCAAAATCCAACACCTTTCAATCAAAACAACTGAGGCACTTTATTTCCCACCTGTGTTTCAGTCATGGGTGGAAGATTTCTTAATTAATATTCACTTAAAATTAAAGCCTCAGGGCAGAACATTTAAATATTCAAGCCATTGCCAAATGAGTTCACACATTCCTGATGAAGCTAATCAGCGTTGGGGTAAATCTGTGTTACTATTATCATTGCACAACAATAAATGATGCTTTTTACATTAGCCAGTGATTGAATAATTAATTTGCCCAAGCACAAACAGATGACGTAGCCTACGGAGTACGGTGATGAAGCGGAGGTTACTAATGTAACCAAGGTTCTATGAGTTCACCATCTAAGGCGGTCATGAAAAATGAGTCAAGGAAGTGTCCAAGAAACATATCTGTGGATTAAAAAATTAAAATCACCCTACAGAGGAAGGATTAAACAATCAACAGCGATTAGAAACACTTAAAAACTTAAAAATTTGAAGAGAAAGCTTCTGGAAACTGGGGGATAGGGACAAGTTTGCAAAACAATGGCAGCGTTTGTGCACATTCTCCCTACTCTATAACAGGTTTAATTATCAAGACTAATAGCATTATAATATTCCCAGTGGGATACAAACATTTGAGATACAGATCATTATTTGATTAGAAAGGTTTATTGTGAAGGATAGGCATGAATCCCAGGCTATCTCTTCATCTACACTGCTAGTCGGAAATCTGAAAAGTCTCCAGCACTGTGACTTAAGGAATCAGGAAGTGTACTGTATTTTGAAAAATCTTGAAACACTTTGTCTGTTAGGTAACTTAAAATGATTGGTCTAACATTTCAAATCATAGACTGCAAATAAAGGTCGACGACAGAACTGCTCCTCAAAAGTGAAGCCAAAGCAAGTAGAGCTCCCCCTGGTGGCTGGCTGCAGTATAGGTCATAAGCTCCACCCCCTCCATGTTAGGGGATGGGACTTGGGCCAAACTAAAACACTAAAATACACTACGTCAGACAATTTTTTTCAAGGAAGGTTAATATAATGTTGATGCATGTTCAAGTGTCAATTTCTTGTATGAGTATTGAGTTATTGAAGCTACAGAAAGAAGACGTAACATAATGGCAACTATGCCATGCCAAGTGCTCCGTAAAGCCTAATAGCGCAAGTTGGGCCAATACAAAGACATGGGGACGCATTGTCCATATTTATATACAGTCTATGGTTCAAATGTGTCGTGTCAACTTGTTTATTCTCCCTACGTAAATCAAATTCATTCAATTTAGTTCCACTCCTTATCTCTACAGTAGTGGCTCTGCAGCATCTTCAGGCATCTTAACCCTCTCAGGTCTCTCCACTGTTAGAAAGCTTCACCGATGTACATACTGCTCTCGGCCCTTTGCCCAATCATATAATTTCTTTATCATTTTACATTCATCTGACCTTTTCTTCTCTTGGCCAGCTCACCTTCTCGGAGTTTGACTGGTTAGCATTGCTGATCGCATGTAAGAGTGTTGTGCTGATCGGTCAAAGCAACTCTGGACACCCCCCCGCCCCCCCAGAGTTACATATCCAAGCAGGACTGACAGACTTCTTTGTCAGCGCACCCGAAGGACTGACAGTTTGTGGATAAATTGGCTGAAACTGTATATTGGATTAGAATGTCTTACTCCGCCTTTAAGAGTTTATACCTCGCGGCCGGGAGTTGTTTTGATAAGTGACGGTATAAGGAGTTGCTCTGGTTTAACCTCCAGTCATGAAGTGGCAGAAACTAAATCTCCTCTATATTTAACTGGAAGGCTAATACCTGCTCTTATGCACCGATGAAACACTAAATCTTCCAGACTTCGGGAGCACCGGGGGCTAGCTCTGTCTCGCTATGTTTTATGTCCTCCCTACAACCAAATATGTTAATGAGGCGTATTAGTATGCTCAGTCAGATTTGCGGGAAGAGTTCAAAGACAAAAGAACCCCAATCCATCAGATGCATTATGAACCACTGCTCAGCAGCCTTCCCCGGCGAAGACTCCAACTCCAGTCGGGGGATTGTTTATGAATGTTTTATATCGCTTTGTAATACAATGAATATTTTGTGAGGCGGACCCATGTGGTCAGGATAAAGGGATCTCTCGCGCAGTCAATTAAGAGGGGGGACATGTAGCGGCGCAGACTGCCTGAAGTTTAACCTAAAAAATTGAAAAGTGCTATCTTTTTCCAACAGAGGAACTTTAAATTTTCAGCACTCATTTGCCACATTAGCGGCCAAGAAGAGTTCAGCATCTTTAAATGCTTTGAAATGGAGTGCAGTTCTTTTCAAACAGGCCACCCTGTCAGTAGCATTGTTGCTCTCTATTCTTATTTATGATATATTGGGTGGCAGCCTATACTGCGAAGCCATAGTGACATGAAATGACCACATCTAATGCGGCGTATTATCCGTAATCCAGTCTAGTGCCTCAGCGCCAGTCTTTGTGGGCCGGCGCTGCTGCTTCGTTCTGTTGAAAGGCAGCCCTTTGTTGTGTGGAAGGTCTGGCTCGAGCAACTTGATACACTCCTACACTTTTTTCTGCTCTTTTGACAAAACATCAAGATGTAATCACACGGAATCTATCAGGCGTAATTTCCTCCCACATCTACTGTACACATCCTCTTGCGCTGCACATCCCTGCACTGTAAACACAGCTCTGCTTTTTGTGGACGGTCATGGGCTGCCTACGTGGGACTGGACCGCTGCCATTGCGGTAATGGAAAAGGAGAGTCAAAGACCCCTCCGGCCGTCTGCAAGGTCTTTGTTCCTGCTATTGTCAGCAAACGCGGGCGGGGCGGGGTGGGGCGGGGGGGGGGGGGGGGGGGGACGCACGCAGCAATAATTTTCGGTCTCTCAAGGGCGTGACATTGTGGCAGTTTCTTCGAGTGATGGTGAGAATTTCAACAGGGTGGCCCACGCCTACCTCAGAAAGAGAGTTAACAGGTAAAAGGAAGACGTCTAATTTTCCTGCTGCAAGAAAACGCTGCTCATTAAAGACGTGAGTAATTATGATCCCTAGAAAAATCCCCTCATTAAAATGTGAGGGCCACGACACACCGGACGGATGGTCGTCCACTCACATCAGTGAGGTCACAGACACTCACATCGGTGACCGCAGTTTTTGCCGTGTCTCCTGCAACGTTGCCACTAGTTGTCTGTAGCCTTTGTGGTGCATTCAAGTGCAACTTTTTGGTTCAGATCACGGAAAGTACAAAAACAGACGGTGGAACTGCTTCTCAAAATTGAAGCCAAAGCAAGTAGAGCTCCCCCTGGTGGCTGGCTGCAGTATAGGTCATAAGCTCCGCCCCCTCCATGTTAGTGGATGGGACTTGGGCCAAACTAAAACACTAAAATACACGTCAAATACACCGTCATACACCATGTCGATGTAGTTATTTGACGAAAACAGGATGCGGCATCACGATGACTACAAGTTGCCATGCCAACCACTCTGTGAAGCGGTTCACTATGACCTTGAGAGTTGGAATAAATAATTAAATAGATAAGTACAGTGTATAATTCAACATTTCCTTGTAACTGGTGGAGGTGGAGGTGGATTAAATTAAAATGCGAATGAGTCTGGAGGGAGTGTGGGCGGGGGCATCGATATCACCGCTCCACGTGGCTCCACTCTCGGACCGTACCGTGCAGACTCTGGCTCCGAGACAGCATCGCAAGATGGCGCCGTACGTATTCCCGGGAAAATAGCGTCAGTTTGGCCAATGCAAGGAAGTGGGGATGCATTGTCCATGTTTATATACGGTCTATGGTCCAGACACAGGTTCCTTGATGTTGGCATGCTGTGTCACCTTGACCCTTTAACATGGGTCAGTGGCTGCTTCTGGTAATCCCAGAGTAATATTGGCTCATTTTCCCTGAAAAATATGCAAGTTGAATGTTTCTGTTTCACTTTTTGGATTAGGTTCTCTACTGTATCTACTTTCAGGACTTCTGCAGAAATCTGCAGATGTTTTGGATCGTTTTTGTGCAGAAATGTAAAACATTCTGACGCCAATACTTTAGCACAGCCCTGCAACGTCTGTCAACCAGTTTATTGAGTAATTGTTGCTTTAGGATAGATTTCAGAGGCGTGGAGATGTAAAACAAGATAAACGCATATATCACTCGGTCATATCAGTTTGTTAATATGAATACCATAGCCAGCATCTTCTGCAGTTATTTATCTATCGTGTCTGTTTTTATTTAAACGCTATAAATAAAGATTAAACCACTTGGCACATGAACTTACTTTATACGCTGGATTTGGGTCTGTTTGGACGTTTAAGACATACAGTATGTTTACAGCTATGCCCAGCTGTTGTGCAGCTCTCGTTGCCCAAGATTTTGAAAAGCACGGATGCTGCACAGGGGAGTACACGAAACGTCTTGTTCAGTATGATGAAATGCAAAACTTCTGAATGACAAGATGCCTTTATACTGGATTTACAAACCACTGCCAAAGCCCGAATACAGAATAACAACAATACAATATTTACGGTACGTCCTGTCATCTTACTTTTAACTTTATTCCGTATTGTGGAGCGCCTGGCGATTCTTCATTTTCTCAAAGTACTTCTCCGTCCCTTTGACTCGAATCACGATGATGCAATATATTCGTGTCCCCTTCAGCTCCTCTTTGAGGTGACAAATGTTATTAACATGTCAGTCAGTGATGGCAGCTATGTGGCAGACCGTCCTCCCCCATGGAGTTAAATTATTCATTTATTCCGACTGTCTTGCATCCAGTTCCTGCCAATTACACGGCAACCATCCCCGTCCAGGAGAACGGCATTTCTTTATTTTGAGGTAGCAGCGGTAGGTGCATCCTTTGGCACCCTGTGGTTTGGGTTCAGTGTTCAGACTGAAGTCTCCTGCAGCCCACGCCCTGCATCTTCCACCACACACACAAAAAAAAAAAACACTCTAAGACTATTAACAATGCGACCTTATGCCTTTTTCTCCTCTGCCCTGCAATTTCCAGTCAGGATTCTTATCCAGAGCCCTTCACTGTCGGGGATGGAATGCTTTTCAGAGAGATTCACGCTTGCCAGACTTGCCTTGGACTCGATGTGTTTTGGGCGGCGGGTGTCTTTGTGCTCGCTAATTAGAAGCAGCTTGGTCCAGGATGCCTGTGTTCAGTGGATCCATGCAGAATAACCGCTTCTCCACCTCCCCTCGTGGCACACAATACAGTAAAAAGTTACAGGTCTGGCAGGGGGGCTGTTAGCTGGGAGCCAAGTTTATCAACCTATTTTTTTTTTTTTCCCAGGGTATTTATACTGTAATTATCTCACCGAGCCAGCAGGTAATGCTGCCTTTGTCTGGGAAACAAAATAATATTATTTCTCGCTTAAAACACAAACGTTCTATAGTCTGAATTGACATTTATTTCTGCGTCTTCATTAAAAGATAATAACACAGAACGCTACGAGATTGTAGCCAAGAACCTGGAGTCTGGACCAGACAAATACAATCAGGTTTAATTTGGTTGCGGTAATGATGCTCTACCCGACAAATAGGAAGAGCTGGAAAACATTTATGCATTGTTCTAACATGGTTAGCTTCTCTGTAGGTTAGTGGATCTACTGATTAAATACTTTTTAAGTGTAAATTCAGTTAAATACAAATGAGCTTTGTCTCTTTGTTAAGAATGTTATTTGGATTTTAGTTGTAACTTATTGCGTTGCTGGTTTGTGGCCATTTTTACGAGGTTTGGCTCCTGTACTGTTACTGGGAGATGTTGCTGCGTTCAGAAATTCCTAATACGCCGATCAGCCACAGCATTATGACCACTCACAGGAGAAGTGAATAGCCATCTTGTGACAATTCAGTGTTCTGCTGGGAAACTTCTGGACCTGGCATTCATTGGTGTGGCTGTTACTTAGACATGTAGCACCCACCTAGACCAGACCAGGCACCCCCACCCCATAGCAATGACACTCACACAAAACACACACAAAAATGCTTTAGGAACACACAAGGTGTTGACCTGGCCTCCAAATTCACTAGATCCCAAACTGATCAAGTATCTGTGTGATGATCCACAGAGGCCCCTCCCCTCAAAGGCCACCCGCACTAACAACATCCTGTTGCCAGACACCACAGGACACCCTCAGAAGTCCCATGTCCATTCTCTGATGAGTCACCACTGTTTTGGAGGCACAAGGGAGACCTGCACAATATTAGGAAGTTGTTCATAATGATACGCCTGATCGCTGTATATCTGAATTAGTGGGACTGATATGTTTTGCCATCTGGCTGACTGCGATCAAGGTCTACAATATCAATCAACTGGGAGCAGCAGCAGCTCAAATTTTCTTTTGCAGTGAAGAAAACAATAACCCTTAAACCATATGAATAGCTGTTGTGAAGCGCATTACTTTGCAGAGGATGTTCACGGTGAATGGTTGCATTGTCATGGTCTTATATGCGGTGAGTATTAATGCTGCTTTTTGCCAAAGAAAGACGGGCCCTCTCTGAGCATTTGTTGTAGACGCGCTTTTAAGTACATTTAAGTGCTGGAGTGTGCAATGCTGCAGAAATGAAGAGCATCCATACGGTAAATCCGAAGGGACGTTTTTTACAAAACGTTTCTGTAATGCACTGAAATATTAAATATTAATCCACTAAGGCCATATTTTTATAATAGAGCTGACAGGATAACCATTAATTGTGCATCCTTGCATTGAATACATTGAGTCATCCGATTCGGGTTCATGCGAGGAGCTTGGAACGGGGTGCAAAAAGCAGAAGGAAAAAAAAAAAAAGAGACGAAACGAGGCGAAAGAAATGATTTCAACGGCCTGAATCTGGAGACAAATATTTTGCTAACTGACAACATTGCCTTGGAAAACATCCTGCGCGCAGAGAGGCTTTTGGACGCAGAGGGCTGTGACAGAAATTGTCTGGATCCCTCCCGTCCACGCATTACTGACCAACTTCAGCCAACGAAGGAGGTGGAGGGGAAAGAGAGAGAGAATGCTCTGCAAAACAGCGTCACCCCGGGTTTAATTGGAGGAGGTTTGGCATTTTTTTCCGAAATGAAACAAAAAAAAAAAGAAGAAAAACAGGCAAACAGGAAATACAATTACACCCACGGAGAAATGTGTCAAACAGGTTGCAAGCTCCCTCGCCTCACATTCTCACTCCTCTGTAATGAACAGATCCTGCAGCCAAAGGCGCCGAGGGTGGCTTGTTTCGCAAAAGGTGTGAAGTGAAGTCTGTGTGCTGTGGCGGGCTTGAGAGAGACAGCGGCGCTCCCCGAGCCTAGCGAGGGTGAGATAAATAGCGAAAAAGCCGCGCTATCTTTCACAGATCCTCCCCATCTGGGCCTGCCGCGCGAAGGAGGCGACATTAGGCCTGAGTCTACCTCGCACGCTGCTGGCGCTAATAGCTCCTTTAATTAATGTAAACATATCATTTGGCAGGTGATGAGATATTAATGGCCGCTTGAAAGGGGACACAGATTGGACAAAAAATGGCTGTCAGGTCGCGGAAAGATCCTCAATAACCCGTTGTGTACGCCGCATAATTGTCTCTTATCTTTAAATGGCATGTTGCATGCTGGGATAATGAGCAACCGCCACTCAGACGAGTTCAGGTCCAAATGTCACGGTGATGAATGAGAAGGTTGGGGGATGACGGCGGGGGGTGGGGGTGGATAATGGCACCGTCCCTACCACAACTGGCTTGTTAACACATTCCAAGTGGCTCAGTTTATTGTCTTAATGTTTGTTTCTGCTTGGTATGCTGGGGTGCAGCCTCTGATGAAACGCTGGAAATATTCTTTTATCTTCATCTTCAGCGTCTCGTCGCGTTTGCTCCATTCAGACGTGCTTTCATTATCTCACGTCACCTTCGTCACTTGCACTTAAAGACAGAGACACATTCTGAAACAACTGAATCAAGTGAATTATTGTCTGGCTGCTGCCGTATAATCAAAGCCATTACAAATTCCCCTCGGATGAATAACTTATTTCTTTTTCGTCCTTGCCTCAGCGTGTTGTCACATCCAACTTTACTCAGTTTATTATCATTGTTACGTCCTTTGTTTTCCCGTTAAAAAAAAAGAAGGCCTGTGAATGCTTATTTTTTGTCGGGTCACAATTTCTCCCGTTGAGTTCACACAGATGTGATATGGCAAGCGGCTAAGATTTAGCAGATTTAGCTTGTCTGCGTCTGCTCTACGTCTTTATCAGCCTGCTGTTCTTCTACGCTGCACATGAGCAAACCTATATAGTGTATATATTGTTTTGGACACTTTAGCTCCTGTGGTTTATTAATACTTGTTCAGTGTAAAGAAATGTAGAAGAATTCAGGAATCAAATGTGAAAGAATGGGGGTTCATTCAAAAATAAATCGACGGGATGTTAAGAGACGCAATAAGAAATGGAGTTTCCTCTGCTTCCACTGTTGTGCTGTAATGAACTCTGAAAGAAACGATGAAGACATTTTTCAGACTAGACGCTTGGACGTTCTAGCCACATGTAGAGATTTAGGATGTACATCATGCCCATTTTCCAAATAGGGGTTGAACGATTTTTCAAAGTCGACTAATGTGGTGAAAGTCGAGTTGACGTCGACTAGTCGTCACACGTAACACAGTGGAAAGTAATGAAATTTATGCTAAGTTCACTGAAGCTTGAACACTGGCTACTGTGGGCCGTAGACCACGTCAACACCATAAGTGTTATTAGAAGTGTCACAGTCTGACACTTCTAATATGCGACTCTCAGCTCTACCACAACTTCCGTCTCTCTTGCATGGTGCATTCACTGACATCAAGGACAAAAAAAAACACGCTCTACAACCACAGCAACAACGTCAACTAATAGAACACAACATAACTGAACATAAACACATGAGCTTATCATAAATCATATATAAATCGGCACCGTCTGTAGCATTTAATAGTATTTCACAGCGTGTTGTAAGATAGGATAATGTAGCCAGGGTTAAAAAAAAAACTGCAATATATCTCTGAAGTCTTTTCCGGGTATAGCAGCTAAAGGTCTAATAATTTTAGACAATGAAATTTCCCAGCAAACTGTTGATGTGCAGCCTCTTTCTCTGTGTTACGTTTGGTGAAGTTGTTAATTGACTGTCGCTGAGAGGATTTGGACCGTTCCTCTGCTAGCATTAGCGGATGCCTTTTCAGATGAGTGTGCATTGCATTGTAGTTGTATTTCAGGACTGACATGTCACGGTATAATGGGCTTCATCTTTAGTGAAGTATTTACACAGACTTGATGAACTGCTGCCAGTTTGCTGCAATGACCCACTAGGCTCCTCACCTGTCTTCTAGGAGGCATCCGTGCTATTATTATCACGTGATCAGCGACTAGTCGACTTCATGGTTTAAGCGTTACGGCACAGCAGTAAAGTCAACTACTCAGTGCAACCCCTACTTCCCGATTTTGTGTAGGTCTCCCTTGTGCCTCCAAAACAGCTGTGAGTCATCAGAGAATGGATGTGGGCTTTCTGAGGGTATCCTGCGGTGTCAATTTATTATGATTGTTACGTCCTTTGTTTTCCTGTTGGCCTGGGAATGCTTCTTAGTGTTTTCTTGTTGGGTCACAATTTCTGGGAGGGAGGAAACAAACTCCTGTTCAGTTCACGCAGATGTGATATGGTCGATCTTTCCGCTCGATAAAGCGCTGCAATCAGTCCGCACGTGCTGCAACACCACCATCCCAGCTCCGACGGCAGGAAAGACCAGCTTTGATGTTTTCCCAAACGAGTGGAACTTTGCGTCTGGGAGTTTGCTAACGTCTGCGATTTACGTAATCACCGGTCACGTTACCTCTCTCTCTCTCTCTCTTGAATCTGTGCGACACCCAGGAAACATCTGGAATCGCCGTTGCTAAAGGTCGCCCCCGAAACGAGGAATCATCGGCTGTTTAATGAGTGTATCAAGGCTTTCGAGCGGGGGAGTTTGATCAAAGCCTAGTTCACTCGACTTTGTCTGGTTGCCCTCCCCCCTTTCCCCTCACCCCTTAGGACTTTTCATCACATCACATCGCAAGGACAAGGAGAAACCTTGGGAGGATAAGAACCTAAGTCTGAGTGATTAAAGCGGCGAGGCACAGACATAACATGCCACTGTTTGGACATAAAAACCTGAAACCCACGTACTGGTTTTAACAGATTTTAAGGGTCACCAAGCACAACAAACATGTATCTGTCCATGTAAAGCTCGGGAGAAAAACACCAAAGCTGCAGCTACGTGTCCTTTTCTACGAGAACAACATATCCTTGGGCGAAACGTCTGTCTTCATGATGACCTAACTACCCAACAGCCTTGTTTTGAGCTCTGGCTCTGTACACTATAAACTTGATCCAGCTGGAAGGTTGGGTTGTTTGTTATATCGCAGACAAGAATCCTCTCAGTCCTTCTGTTTTGTTACATGAACAACAAAATGCTGATATGGATAAATCTGTTTTATTTAGTCTTGCCCTTGGTTCCAGCTCAAACCGATGTCAGCAAGCTCAATGATGAAATTTCAAGAGGAGAGATTCTCATATAACGCTGATCTATTTTCCATATTGTGAACCTTATGAACCGCTCTCCTTGTCGGGAGGTTTTCTCACATCCCATCATGTAATTATCCAGTCCTCGCAGTCCCCCTTTGGGTGTATCACCTACGACACACTTGCCTCATGTTCGCTCGTCTTTCATATCCCAGCAGCTCGCTCGCTCGCTCGCTCTCTCTCTCTCCTCCCAGATGACATCAGCCATCACATCCCCGCCGTCCTCTCCTCTCCAGAAAATGTGAAACACAATCCAGCTGCGGCGTTTCGGTGCGGCCTTGAACCGTGATGTCGACTTCCCTGCTGCATTGTGACCGAGCCAAATATGTTGCTCAAGCATTCCATTTCGCTATCGCCGATGTCGCTCCGCGCCTTGCCGCAGTGAGAAAACCGGTTCGCTGCAGTTTAAATGGACACAAAGTGTAAGAGACTGACCTTTTCCAGGTTTTCTAATAGCAGTATTTTTCTGCCACAGTCCTTTTTTTTTAATACTTAGTGTTGTGGTGTTTGTGCGCTGCACTTTATAAAGATCATCTGTCACCAGGGCGATGAACTGTGGTTGATCTGTTGTTTATTTAAACCGCCGCGGCAGCTCCTGGCGGCAAAACACACATTGTTTCCTGAGCGAGAGCACACACCTGCTGGAGTTTAGGTTAAGCCGGGATTTTGAGGAGCAGTTGGCAGCGTCGCAAAAAACAAAAACAGTCCAGCAGCCCTGTGAAGCTTGAGGCTCTGACTCAAAATAAAACTGATAGGGAACTTTCCTGTTGTCAGATCCTTACAGTGAACTGCTATTCTTCTACCCTGGCCATAAGCAAACCTATACACCGATCAGCCACAACATTAAGACCACTGGACAGGAGAAGTGAATAATATTGACCATCTTGTGACAATCCAGTGTTCTGCTGGGAAACTTTTGGACCTGGCATTCATTGATGTGGATGTTACTTAGACATGTAGCACCCACCTAGACCAGACCAGGCACCCCCACCCCATAGCAATGACACTCCTTGATGGCAGCAGCCATCCCCAGCAGGACACACACAAAAAATGGTTCAGGAACAACTCAAAAAAACATGAGGAACAGCACAAGGTGTTGACCTGGCCTCCAAATTCACTAGATCCCAAACTGATCAAGTATCTGTGGGATGATCCACAGAGGCCCCTCCCCTCAAAAGCCCTCCAAATAACAACATCATGTTGCCAGACACCACAGGACACCCTCAGAAGGCCCATGTCCATTCTCTGATTACTACAAGGGAGACCTACACAATATGCAACTCAACCCACAGAACCCAAAGGCCCCCTTACTTTACCTCCTTAGTTTAATATTGTGGCTGATCGGTCCCTGGTCTAGACACAGGCGACGTCACGTCTTCATGATAGTTTGACGTGTCCATATATTAAATAAACCCACTGTGAACCACCGTCAGAAATTAGAATATAACCTCGGAGCCCGGTTTATGGTTTCCGTGTCTGCTTCCCCAGTCCGATTAAGACTTGGAATCCTGACAGTGGACGTGCATGTGGTTCCTTTCATACTACAAGTCTGGACTTTGCGCCGCACAGCCACGAGATCTTTTCCATCACACGGACGGCGTACAGATTCGGCTGCAGTGAATTGTTCTGATGTGTGTGCCACGTGCTGTGAAACAGTCTGCAGCTGGAATCTTCTTTTTTTTCCTCATCTCATCCCAAACCCAGAGGGAGAACATAACATGCAAAGTCAGCGCACCTGCAGACGATGAGATTTACATCATGCAAACGCATCGACGCAAAAACCACGCATTTGCCTGTTTGCATTTAAAGCTTAGCATGTTAGCATTGTCATACCGATCCTCTGGATAAAGAACGTCTCCTTATATCTGTATCTTATAGAAATCAATCTGACATTTTAACAGATGAAGCGTAAAAACGCACCGTTTTTTATTTAAAAGGAATAAAAATTTAATGACGGCGTAGACTGCTGATTCAAAAGGTTGTGAATAATGGAGGTTAACGCGGCTTGTGAACTTTTGCGGAGGTGTGCTTGTTAAAGTCAGAACGTTCCATAAAGAGGAAACCTTTAAACCCTCGCCGAGTTACATTTTTTTTTTCCTCTCTCAATAAACCTGCTGTAAGCTCAGAAATCCGGAGACGTGGATGTGTCTCCGGAGATTCAGCAGCAGTTGACCCCTGAACCGTAAAAAAAAACGCAACACAGGAAGAAAAAGAAACGCTGGGGCTGCATCGGGCTGAGCCGTGGGGTTTTTATTGATTAGGCTGCATTACGCTATTGTGTAGGACTAACTCCTCATCAGCCTTTATGAAAACTTGAGGGAGAACAGATGTCTTTGAGAGTTATATGTGGATTTATTTGATCGGCAAATTTGTAAATTATTGTATTTTAAAAATGCCAACCAAATTACAAAGAAGGCCGTCGTGTTTAAGGGTGTAAAAAGCATTGATCCTTCTGTTGTTCTGCATACTGCCTGCCACTGCTCCGCCATTTAAGAGGTGTTGACATCATTGACCGCTTCCCCTTGCGGACGTCTGATATGAATGTCAATCCAGAGGCTCCTGGGAAATAAATGCACGGTAATGCTCGGCCGTCCGGTGACGGGGACGTCCAATGGCTTGTGACAACAGCGAAAAGGTTACACATTTTAATCTCGGATATGCCGTATCAAAGTATGCCGCATCGGCTTCTGAGAGCGGAGGTGCGTCTCGGTGTAGGTCGCTGTGTTTGTGTCTCCGTATTGACGTTTTCTGTCTGCACTTCCGCTGTCAGGACATCCTTGCTATAGAGTGTTATTGCAGAGCTCTGGGAGAGCAGCACAAGGTCATCAGTTCTCTCCTAATATCGGTGTCCTTTATGCCGTCGTGCCTTACAGAATTCACGATGGGCCGTGCTGTTGTTTTCCCACTAATCGCCCGCAGGTACAGTACTGATCCAGTATGAGAGCATTCATTACGCTGTCAGGAGCTGATTTAGTATCGTTGTTTGGTTGAACAATAGGCCAGTCGATGGCAACAACAGAAATCATGCCGTTACAATCACCTCCTCCAGAAGAACATGAGGATTTTTAACAGCTGGATTGTGCGGACACATAAAGTGTTGTGGCAAGGCACATGCCTGTTCCATTTTCCTGTTGTTTTTACCGCCGCAGGGCGTACGGCTGCAGCCTTCTTTCTAAAACTAACGCTGCTTAGAATTTACCGCCTAATGAATAAGATGCAGTTGTTTCAACGTCCTTAAATAAACTGTAGCATTGCAGGTATCCAGCAGACACGGCTTGGGTTAGGATAGAGCCCTCACTTGCAAATTGAAATCCCGGAAAAATTGTCAAAAAAATCTGTCTGACTTATGTGAAGTGTATGGCAGTACACCAAACTGGGGCACCATGCAGGTTGAAAAATGAAAATCAGATCTGAAATTCATTAGAATTTGACCCTAAATTATTAAATTTATTTGGAATTAAAACTCAGTTTTTAGTTAATTTCAAGTAAAATATAAACTTCTTGTGGTCGTGTAACTGCGACTGAGTTGCTGTTTAGTTTTTAAATACATGTTTAAATATTAACACAGTGTAATGAATGTCTCCTTTCCTAATTTGCCTAGTTTGATCATCTGTAATTGCTACTAAACCGATTAATAAATGTTCAAGTATGCAGGAGAATGAACAAGATTGCGCCAAGATCGGAAATGCAAATTATTAATCTGTAAATCCATAAAACATCAATAAACTGTGTTTAAGCCATTAATAAAGTTAAACCTTATTAATCCGTCAGAACGGAAGCTTTATTAGAAACCAGAGTGTTTGGATAACCATCAATAAAGGTGACTGAAAATTAAAAATGTGTCGCCTTGCTGAGTGCAAACTTTCCACGGTTTAATAAGAACCAGGATATATAGATTGGTTGGAGAAAATGTGGATTGGGAGGGTAAATATTTATTAGTTCGCTGAAACAAAGAGCTTTAGAGCGTACTTTAGAAAGGCACTTCCACGCCACCTGCTCCGTGCAGCTGCTCAGTAGCCAGAAGAAGACAAACTAATTGAACGGCAAAGCTCCTGGGTGTGAATATATTCAACCCGCTGAATGAGAAGCAGGGCCCCGCTAAAAAGCAGCAAGGGCAAAAAAAAAAAAAAAAAAAGTTTCCCGAGAAGAAAAGATGCATGAATAGATGGAGGGATAAAGATCCGCGCGGACCCTTTTGACTCGGAGCCAAAACAAAAACCCCATTCTCTCCCAGCGTCCTGGTCCATCACCTTCTGGTTAGCTTTATGACAGATGTGGCACTTTGGCAATCAATTCCAGCCCAGCGTGTTCCTGTTTATGTGTGCAGGCCCGGCGCTGATGCTCGGAGCAGAGAGGACTCTAATCTCCTCCTATGACACGCCTGTGACAGCGGCCTGTAAATCATCGTCAGTCGCGAGGCTGCAGCTCTCGCGGTGCTCATGCATGTTTTAAGGTTCACTGTTTTTGGAAGTAAACACACATTTCTTGCAAAATTCTATATTTAAACTCTGATTTCAACCAATTATTTGTGACTTTTTAATCATTTAATCAATCACTGATAAATGCCCATTGATTATATTACCTGTGCATTCAGCTCAATAATGTGATCCGTCTTCTCTGCATGCACAAACACACTACTTGCGCCAACTTTCATAAGGTGCCTTTCCCCCGTTTATCTCTCTCCATCCAATTTGCGTTGGCCCATCTTCAGAGAATTTTAATTCCTTCCTTTTGTCCCTCCTCTCACCCCCACGTCTTCCTCTGGCCCAAAGGGAGGAGTATCTCAGGTTCTTGGAGAGCAGCCCCCACTTAAGCGCGATAAGAGGAACTTGAATGCAGTGCCACGAGCCAATCCAGTGTCTCAGCTCCGGGGCTGGAGGGTCCGTCGACAAGTAAATAAGCCACTCGGGAGATCCTGAAGTGCCCCCCACCCCCTCGGGGGACAGAGGGCAAAGCAACAAAGCGAAGAGGCCAACGGAGCAAGCTTAATGGAAACGCTTGGTATATCCTGCCACCCAGGAGACGGCGTGACCTCCCTGTCATTATCAGCTCATTAGCCGTAAAAGCGAAGGATTTGATGGATCGGCGTCCAACAATGAGTATTTTATTTAACGATAAAAAAAAAAATGTATGGGGGGATGAATTACTGGGCAAACCCATAGCCCACCAAATGAAATGAATCACACCAAGTTCTTATAGAAAGCTGGATTTCTTTGTTCAGTTAATTGGTAAAACATAGTTCAGGGCGTCTTGTTTTCTTTGAATATTCCATCAGATCAGTTTCCCTTCTCAGAAAAAGATGCTTGTTTTCAGAATATGTGACATTCAGCTCTGAGGGGAACCTGACATCTTCACTTCCTGTCCCCTTGCTGCCCCTGACTGTTTGCCCCGCCCTTATGTATTTCACTGCTGCTGACATGCAGATAGCTAATGTACGGGTCTGCTGACACCATGCTTGTTTCCAATTTGATTAAAAATCATAACTGAGTTACCATTCTTGAAGTCATTAAGGCGGTTCCTGTCCACCTCATCCAGCCTTCAGGAGTAGAAACACTGATGCGCGGTTTATACTTCAATTTGTCAATTTGACGCCACACCTACAGCGTCGGCCCAGACCCTACGCAGACCCCGACACGTTCAACGCAGCCTGACGTGCACCTCCCCAGAAATGTAACTATGCGTCACAGCAATGCAGACTACAAGAGCTGTGATTGGTCCGCTTGGTAGTAGCGTGTTTCCGCTTCAGTATTTCCGGCTGCTTCTCCATCTCCGCAATTTTCGAACGGATCATTTTGGAAGATGGAACACATCGAGGAAAGGTTAGCAGGTTCGGAGACACAAACATTTGTACGACTCGTCTTCGAAAACTTCAGTCGCCATTGTTGACATTGAAGCAGGAAGTGGAAACAAAAATGAACCCGACTGGCAAAAAAGACACAACATTGACTAGCGTTTAGATGGCGCTGTTACAGAGCGAGCCAGACTGACGAACACACAAGTAGAAATGGCTCGCACTGGAGTAGGCTACATACGGTACGTAGGTTACGGCGTCTATTCTCAACGGAAACACTGCATTTTAGGAAGGTAAACGCAAGCTACTTCACTTTAAGATGTTGAATGAGATGCTAGATGGTTGGGCTTGAACTACTATGTTAGTCCGTTTGAAGATACCAGGTTGGTCGGGAACTGGAGAATGCTTTTTTAACACTTCTTTATCGGCTTTTCAGAAACACTCTCAGGTCTGTGGTGGCTGCTAATGCTTTATGCTGAAAGGCTGTGGTTCCGGTTCTCACCAGCCCTCGGCTAAGTTGTTTCTATCTGCACAAATATGAGCATAGTGAGCTTCTGCTCCTAAGGAAGTCAACTCTGAAAGATGCAGCATGGCTCATAACGCGACAAAGACAGAGAGATCTGAACAACTATGTTACGACCCCCTCCCTCGAATCAATTGTAACCGGGTTTGCTGCAACCAATCTAAACTGCATTGTGTTCCCTAAGATTCAACAGGTCTCCCTGCACTGCACTGTCAGTGACTGTTTCTTTATTTACCGTCTCAATAATCTGATTAGCCAAATGCAGTTTGGCGGATTTACTATCGGGCTCTGTTTGAAGCCTGACGGCAAATGGCGATGACAGAGGCTGGTTTGGAAACATATGCGCTCACACACCACACACACACACACTCTCTCTGTTATACGCTACATCTGTGCGAGCCAGTCCATGGAGGACGCCCAACCTGACAGCTGTTGCCACGTTTATTTTTTTGTTCAAACCAGGATAAACACAACCTTTTCCCATGAACCATTTTCTCGGGCCTTGCCAGCAAACTAACCCCCGCCCCTCCCCCCACCCTCCACCCCTCCCCCGGATGCGCTCACATATCGCCCCTCACACATGAACACATGAGTGGCATGTACATGTGTCCACGTGCAAAATACGTGCAAAAAGAATGCGCCAACTACAATTGGAAACACTTCACTGAGGGTTTTATATCAAATCGCACTATTCCAACTTTTAGAAGTCTATTTTTTTATATAATTTAAGTAAATTCTGCTTAATGCAAACAATTATTTACCATAAACCTCCATTATAGTTCATCTTCAGTTTGCCTACTCTGAAACAAATGCTCATGCTCCACCACCTTAAAGAAACATTTCTCCATAAAGCCTTTTCCTCTGGGATACAGACAAAGCCAGAGAGATCAAACGCGTCTGTGAAGTGTCTCTGAAACGATGATAGAATGAACTTCTGAACTTTATAAGCTCTGGACTGAACACAGATGGACTAATGTAGAAGTTGGCAGTCGACAGTTCTCCCTGTTAGTCACGGCATTCGAAATACGGCGCAGGCGTTACATCCGCCAGCCGCGTGTGAATGTTTATGATGGGGATGCTGAAATGAAGAGTGCATTTTCTCCCTCCGCACTGCAAAATCGCTAATTAAAAAATCATTTTTTAACTGCTCTGGTGGATGTCTTTTGCACTGACACACAGCTGCAAGTTCACGCCTTGCGAACAAAGCCCTCGCAGTAAATCCTACGGAGCGTATCCTTTTCAGATTTTATGGACACTTTTTCAAAGAGGTGTTGATTAACTCTGTGGTCACGCTGCACCAAGAGGTATTTCTACTGTTATCGTTTGTCCAAACTCAAAATGATGACCTTCAGAGGGGTTTCTAGCTGAACTGGTGGATAAAGAGTTCCTAAACAATTTATTGTTTGGGTTTCTGACTGGATGCGACGCATTTGGGTGTAGCAGAAGTTCTTATCGATGAGGCGTAACACAGGCGCTGGCTAGTCTACATTTAATCAAGTTAAAAGAATTAAAGAAGCCACAGTGCTGCCATTGCTCCTGATCTCTGTGAGCAGCGGTGAGGGCACAGCGTCAAACTTGGAGATTAAAAGGAACGCTGTGCTGTGGAACAGTTGCAGCTGTCGAGCACATTTTGCGCACAGCAAACAAAACCTAATGAAAATGGACGGTTGCTATTAAAGCTATGTTGACTCGTTTATTTATTTATTTTTTTTTTGCTTTTTTTCTCCACCGTGCACCACATGAAAATCAGCCCCACACACTTTGCCGCTATCCCCTTTACAAGCAGACATTCACCGATTAGGCATAACATTATGACCACCTTCCTAATATTGTGTAGGTCTCCCTTATGCCTCCAAAACAGTTGTGACTCATCAGAGAATGGACATGGACCTTCTGAGGGTGTCCTGTGGCGTCTGGAAACAGAATGTTGTTAATGGTGGGCCTTTGAGGGGAGGGGCCTCTGTGGATCATCCCACAGATACTTGATCAGTTTGGGATCTAGTGAATTTGGAGGCCAGGTCGTCACCTTGTACTGTTCTTCATGTTTTTGTGGCTGCATCCTGCTGGGGATGGCTGCTGCCATCAAGGAGTGTCATTGCTATGGGGTGGGGGTGCCTGGTCTGGTCTAGGTGGGTGCTACATGTCTAAGTAACATCCACACCAATGAATGCCAGGTCCAAAAGTTTCCCAGGAGAACACTGAATTGTCACAAGATGATCAGTTATTCACTTCTCCTGTCAGTGGTCATAATGTTGTGGCTGATCGGTGTAAATGGAAACTGAGGTCACCAACAGAGGTTCGACTAGAGCCAACGGCACCATTATGAATAATAAATATACTACAATGGGTCTCCCTACATTAGATGGCCACTATCGTAGAATTCGTCAATTAAATGTTACGGCTACAGAGACAGAGTGGTACAGTCGACCTCTTGCTTTATTTTTGGATCAATAAAACTTTTCAAATGGCACATTAAATATAGCGTCAATGCCACAAGTGGTAAAGAACCATTGTTAGCAAACTGCAGACTATAACGTAATTTGCACAGAAGCTAAATTCTTAACACTTAGACTCATCCACAAGGGAATTTGCTTGGTCACAGTAGCTCATTTGCACATAGAAAAACTCCTGAAAAGAACAAAATAGGTGTAAATAAATAAAATAAGCAAAAATGTACATGATTTGCATATGTGCAAATGTACCAGAACTAGAAATACAAGTAAATCAACACTATATACGTAACAAGGGTTTATAACAGGAAATCACTTTTGAGGGATACCACCAAATTCAATTTTCTGAACCTCCACACATTGAGAACATTTTAATTTACATATTTGGCACTTCAGATGTTCAGCGACAATGTTTTTTCCCCAACAAAGTATCTGACCTCTCAGTGCAGTCATCCACATGTCGTGATCGCAGCCTTATTAAATATTTTATGGTTATGTTGAGACGCTGGTAGTGATTTTTGTGGACTGGCTTAACAAAGAAGAAGCTGAAAAAACAATGTGTTTAATTACATTCAACCAAAACTGCAATCTTTCCCCAGCTTTAACCAAAGAGCGGCTTTGTTGCCCAAACATAATCACAGACAGAAGTCTGAACGTGAAACCCAGACGGCAGTGTGACAGTCAGGCACGTTGTCCGCCCGCCGCATCTTGGCGGCTCTGGTGCAAGAGTCCAAACACGCTGGCTGAATGTAATCCAGACAACGGCAGCGTGGCCGCCACGACTTAACTGGGGGAAACATTTTTAGTCGTATGCGAGCGTAATTTCTAGAGGACGAGGTTTAATTATCACGACAAGATCTGACAGCTTTGCTACAAAGGTTGAACTATCAATCTTCTGACATGTCGCAGGACTAAACCGTGCGTCTATTTTCAGCCAACGCTGCAGTTGACATGCAGATATTTTCAATATTTCTGTCCTTACACAAACTTAAAATGCGTCAGATCATCAAGAGAAAGCTATGTGGAGAATTGTCGACTTTTGCAAGATGGGTCGCTGTGGCCAGTGTTTTGGAGTGATTCAAGTCGTAGGAATGTCTTGCAGCATATTAGCAACAAATCATCGTGTGAGGGGTGAGTCCGTCTCAGAGCAACGATAAGAGCAGACTGGGAAATATTTATCAGAAAGTTACAAGGGACATGACATCATGTTGGAGGAGCAGAGCTTTCTTTAGGGAGGAGCTGATTATGTCGTAAACTTTCTCTCTGTGGTCATTCTTCCAAGATGGTGGCCTTCGCTGTGCAACCACCAGTAAACACCCTGTAAACAGCATCATAATGGATCCAGCACTCCACACACTTTAACGCAGAGGCCGACTTTATGGCTGAGCGTAAAACTCCCCGATGTGCCTAAATGTGCATCCTGGCTTATCAAAATTATAATTTAAAAAGTTTATTACTTAATTTACATGGTGTGAAATTAGTTTTTCTGACCAACTCTGCCAGTAAAATAAAAGTAATCAGACCCAAGTGACAAAATTGCTGAATATTGATCCAAGAATGGAATAACCTGCAATAAGGGAACGGTTAAAGTTGCAGAAATTACTGTTTTCTTTATTGCAGCAAAGTATTAAATCAGCGTGAAAGATGCTGTTTGTAGAGACGGCTCCACATTCTCACAATGTCTCTATGCTCTGCAAGAGGTATAGGTTGGTTCACACTGTGTCAGGTTCCAAGTGTAGTTGGCACACCTATACCAACCCAGCACATAATCCAGTATTATAGTGGAGCTCAATAAAGACAAATTTTAAAGTGGCTTAAATCAATAAACACCACTCAAAAAAACAAAAGCTAATATGGATCTTTGTGCTCTGGATGTCTAAAATGACAACTGTTAGCTAATGTATTAGCTAACATATGTTTTTTTAAGGTAATAATCAAACTCATGAAACCAATGAGGAAGTGCCAAGAAACCCTTATATAAGTCCAGTTGCTTTTCTTTTTTTTTTGTTTGCTTGTTTTAGATTAGGTGCAGTTCCTCAAACGGCCACTCGAGGCTGACTCCCAAAGTGAGTCGATGGCATAGACTGTAAAAAAAAATGGACGACGCATCTCCACTTCCTCACATTTATCACAGAACGCTTCATGGAGTGGTTGTCAGTGGCAACTGTCAATCACCATGATGTCACGTCCAGTTTTTATTGCGTCAAATAACTAAAATGAAACCTCTCAGAAAAAATGGCCACTTGAATCCACATCAGCATTATATTAACTACCTAAAACGAAACCATCCTTGAAAAAAATATTTATTTTTTGACATTTCCTTTAGTGTTTTAGTCCCATTCACTAACAATGGAGGGGGTGGAGCTTATGACCTATACTGCAGCCAGCCACCAGGGGGAGCTCTTCTTGCTTTGGCTTCACTTTTGAGGAGCAGTCATGGTGTCCACTTTTTTTACAGTCTATTATCAGTCCCCATAGACATCCATGTTAATATGTTGAACTTCACAGTTGAAATAAATGTGTTTACAGCTAGGTACAAGAAAAAAAAAAGCTAATTTCTTTATTTTTTTATACAACTCATCTGTTATGCAAAATATCCTCACAGGTTTCTAGCTGTCTCCCACCTACCTCAGCTTCACCCACATTGCTCCTCTTAGCCTGAAGTTAGGTATAGTCAAACGCTGCCAAGATGGTGACGCCCGGAGACACCACACTGAGCTTCAAAACCGCTCCTCAGAAACCCTATGGGTGACATCAAGCAACTTTCATCCATATTTATGTAAAGTCAGTGATAATAACATGTCAGTGCTGTTCCACGGTGAATCAATCCCGCTTTAACATGGATTGTTTTGCGCTGTTCGGTTAAATAGACACAAAGCTCTCTATTTCAACACAGATGAAGACAGCAGCAGACATCAGTGCCACCTCTCTTCCCTCAAACGATGGCATTTCAAGTTTAAGAAGTAATGAATTATTGCATCAAACTTTCTTATCGTGACCAGAGGGATTTGGAGGGGCTTTGAGCAGCCTCCTCACAGGTTGAGACGAGACTTTGATCTGTTTGATCAGGACACACTCTGAGCTTAGCACTTTAAGGCGAGAGATAAAGATAAAGAGCACTGTTGCAAGAACACGATTCAAATATCATCAGCACGGGTCTTTATTATAACAATGACAACTCCAGTGTGCTCCTATGTCTAGAGCAGCGATGTGCAGTTTAATTTCATTCCGCTGGGCTTGTTAGAAACCCAGAAAAACAGCAGGCCACGAGGTGAAAAGGTTTCCAGATCTAAAAATGGGCTGAATATTTTCTGCAGTGTTCTACTTCAGTACGTGGAGCCCCCTCTCGTCTTCGGAGCAGCAGGCGTCTGGGTGGAAGCAGACTACAAAGCACGACCAGCCGGCTGCTGGCCAACAGCCTCCAGCATCCAACGTCTACCTCCCAACCCCCAACCACCATAATTGCAGGGCCCTCGCACCCTTCAACCAAAATGGCTTCCATCCACGGTGACGCCGCTCGACGACACGAGAGGCCTCGGTTTTAGAAGCGGGGGGAACAATCGGGAACGAGGCAGAGAGGGGGAAAAAAGGAGGGATTCACTGGAAGAACAGATGGATAGAGGGTAGAGAGAAAGTAGATGATGAATAGATGACAGAAAAATGGACAGATAGATAGATAGATAGATAGATAGATAGGAGGAAGAGAGAGAAAGAGATAGATAGATAGATAGATAGATAGATAGATAGGAGGAAGAGAGAGAAAGAGATAGATAGATAGATAGATAGATAGATAGATAGATAGGAGGAAGAGAGAGAAAGAGATAGATAGATAGATAGATAGATAGATAGATAGATAGATAGATAGATAGGAGGAAGAGAGAGAAAGAGATAGATAGATAGATAGATAGATAGATAGGAGGAAGAGAGATAGACAGATGATAGATAGATAGATAAAGAAATGGATGATAGATAGAAGGAAGAGAGAGAGAAAGAGATAGATGGATGGATAGATGGATAGATAGATGGATGGATGGATAATGCCAGGTATTGCCAGATGGAGAAAGACAGAGAGAATGAGAGATAGACAGACATCAAACGATAGGTGACAGACAGACAGATAAATAACTGATAGACAAAGAAATGGATGACAGATAGATAGATAGATAGATAGATAGATAGATAGATAGATAGATAGATAGATAGATAGATAGATAGAGCCGTCCTGGCAGACAAAGACCAGTAGCTCAGGGTGTAGCCGGCTGCACAGCCCCCCACTGTGGAACCCCACCTTCCTGTCCAGAGCTGAGTGGAGCAGGGTGCTAACAAGTCAAGCCTCCCTTTCATCTGCGCCTTGAGGTGGGGGTCTGAGTGCCGGTGGATTTGGGGGAGAGGGCGTGTGAGTGTGAGTGTGTGTGTGTGCGGGGGGGAGGAGAGTGAGAGGTTTGAGGCAGCCTGGCTCGCATCCGCCGACAGTCATGAAATATGTATAGACACCGTGACTCAGCCGGGGCCATAATTGATCAGAGGACGCTATTAACCACAGCACGTCCCCGTTCGGCTGCACCTGTGAACCCCACCCCCTCTCACACACCCTGCCCCCCATCCAACACCACCACCTTTAACGAGCCACCGCGATCAGACAGGGCGAGGGAGAGGAAGTGGGAGATGAATGAACGAGGCACGCCCAGAAGCTCAGTCACGGGCACGAGTAATTATTTTCTGTCAGCGTTCGCGTTCTGTCGTTAGCATACCGTCGGGTTGCTTTCACGCAGCCAGGCTCCACTTTAGCAAATATTTGCAGGAGAGTAAATATTAAGTATACTATCATGTGCATGACAAGACAATCAATACTGCAAAAATGAAACTGTCAGCCTGCGTCTGCAGAGACACTCTTCTCCCTGGATGGATTGCCCTCTAAGCACCTTTTTAGCTAACCTGTGATCAGTAACTGCAGTCACACTCAGTTTCTTCTCATGAACATGCAGCTGACACTTCCCCCACCGCAGATTGACTTACTGCACTTACTGCCGTGGTGCAAGGTGGACAAATAGAGACGGATTCACAACAAGAGATTTGGCGAAATAAACTGGAAATCAGTGCAGCCCCCTAAAACTACAGATGAAGCAATAAAGGGCCAATAAACTCCGGTGCTAAATGTGCCCCTCCTGAAATGATTCATCCACATGTTTGGACAGAGTGATATACAGTATTGACATCTCAATGTTAAGTTATGGATTATTTCACCGTGGTTCCGCTAAACGACGGAGACAGCCTCCCCCTTGCAAGAAAAAAAATAAAATAAAATAAACGGCAGAAAGTCCTGCGCCTCTCAGGAGAGACTTCAGCAAAAGAGAAATCAATGATCAGTGGAGCGCACAGATCAGTTCCTCCCTTCAGAGTCGGCCGGCGCGCTCATCAGATGCGAGGCGGGCAGTTATTGTCCCGCAGGAAATTCAATTTGCAAGGCCAGAGGAGAAAATGGTGCCCATCAGAAAAAATAAATATAGTGGACTTCAGCAGACGGCCGGAGACACACTGTGTCATCAAATCTGAAGTCTCGCTGCTGTGACTTTACTGTAATAAGCATTTTACTACTACTAAATACATTTAGTTTAAGATTTAGTTTAAGACTAATGTCTATAATTCATTTTTCATTTTTAGGACAGCTTTTCCTCCTTGAAGGATTCACCTGTTCATAGATCTGCCTTCAGTTCATATGGACGATTACATTTCCCAAATTATCAGTATAAAAAATAGGGGTGGGACTTTATTTATTTATTAACGCGTTAAAAAAATAATAACAAATGCATTTAATCGCAGTTTGCATTAGAAACAACGCAGAATTTTTGTCAGTGCACGATTTCCTGGTACACCGATTACACTGACGCACACGCACAGAGCTTGGCTAACGGCTACCAAAATGGAGGAATCGGATGAATTCAGTTGCTAGGACTGATGGAAGGCACATTTTATTTTAAAAAACTACCTAAAGAGTTTGCATATCACCGAAGCACTTCAATCCTACGGTGCCATCTAAATGCAAAGTGTAACCAGAGCCCGTCTACGGAGAGCCTTGCCACTCTCTATTAAAGGGGAACTCCGGCGCAAAATGAACCTGGGGTTAATAACACATGTGTACCGAGTTCGACCGTTCTCTGGTATTTGTTTTCATGCATTTGTTTTGTTAGTCAAATGTGACCAGTTTTCTTGCAAACCGCTATTTAGCGTATAACGCTAGCCTTCGGGGCACACCTACACATAAAAAGAAATCGCTATTTCTATACCACTAACAAGGCTCATGATATCACCACACTTACACGGTAGCATAACTAGGGTCTCTACATGTAAACCGAAGCATTGAGAACTTTGCAAGTATACAGGCCGTTTATTAAAAAAGGAACACAATACCGTTCGCGTCTGGCTCGCATATCCAGGCGGGCGCCATCTTGGGGAAACTGAACTCTCTTCGTTCAGTGCTCTGAGTGCTTTCTTCCGGCAACAGACAGTTCAGTTTCCCCAAGATGGCGCCCGCCTGGATAGGCGAGCCAGACGCGAACGGTATTGTGTTCCTTTTTTAATACACTGCCTGTATACTTACAAAGTTCTCAATGCTTCGGTTTACATGTAGAGACCCTAGTTATGCTACCGTGTAAGTGTGGTGATATTGTGAGCCTTGTTAGTGGTATAGAAATAGCGGTTTCTTTTTATGTGTCGGTGTGCCCCGAAGGCTAGCGTTATACGCTAAATAGCGGTTTGCAAGAAAACTGGTCACATTTGACTAACAAAACAAATGCATGAAAACAAATACCAGAGAACGGTCGAACTCGGTACACATGTGTTATTAACCCCAGGTTCATTTTGCGCGGGAGTTCCCCTTTAAGTCCCATTGTAACGAATTTTGGTTGCAGTTCCACCAGATTTCCACTGGGGGCAATCGCCATGAGTGCAACATGAATGAGACTCTATGGAGCTAAACGGCTAAATGTGTCTCTTTCACCCGACTGTCGTTGAGAAATCTCAGATTTGATTGCAGGTTTTGCAAGTTCAGCATGGGTTATAGGTCAAAAGTTGAATGAACGAGAACTTATGTCCTTTCGTTTTCTTACAGGTTGAGTTGTTGTTGCCCATAACACGCTAGCATTGTGCTAATGAACGCTGATTGGTCAGTGAAGGACTGATTACGACCAGAGATACCGCTTGACAGCATCGTGGCATCCGAAGCGGGACCAGAATGTTAAGGCGGACTTTTTCGCCCAAGTTTTTTTTTTCAACGTAACAACTTTTAAAACAACAAAACAAAAACTCTTCTAGCACGTGTATTTACCTGTGTCAGCTGTGTTGTCCATGCCTCGAGAGAAAAGAAAGTGCAGAGCGCGAAAGCACCAAAGCAGTGACTGAAGGATTGCCGTAAGGCAGTATCTCTGGTTGTACGATGTGTATGACGTCATTGAACTTTTTAAAATACTTTTTAAAGCAAATAAGTGACTCTAAAAAATCTAACACCCAGCAATGTGTAATTTCTTTGCATCTCCTTTCAAATACAATATTCAAATTACTGCACAAAAAATTATATTCTGAGAAAAGTGGATTTTGAGGGGTATTGCTCCATAGACCTCCATTCATTCTGCACTCGTCCTGAGAGCGCCCTCATATGGAACCAGAGTGGAACTGCAACCAGTTCAGAAGCCGGAAGTTCAGTGAGAGTGGAACTTCTCCCCTTATTAGACATTCTCTGGGAATATACAGTTTTCACACCAGAAATTTCCAACAATTTCTCTGGTACAGACTGTTAACATGTTGTTCGGTTGTCAGGGTGAAACATTCTGTGAAGATTCGAGTGGAATGAGACGCCTCTGTTAGCGGGCCTTAGCTCCGGTAAGAAATGCTAATGCAGGCGCTATGTTGGCTGTATTGACTCCTTGAAGTGATCGTATTGCTCTTTATTCATGAATAAAAACCAATCGGAGCTGTGATACTGTTACCAAAAGTATAAGAGACTACACAGATACAAATACAGGTCATTTTGACTTGTGATGAATGAGTGTAAAAATATCGCTAATTACGTTAGCATCGAGCGAATCGCGCTAGCCGCGAGCTAATCTTGCATTGTCATGCTAATGATTATTTACACTCTGCAGCTACTTAGGTTAAGCTAGCTATCTGTCTAGCTAGCTGTAAGCAGAGCAGTAACAGTGTTTCACACCATTAAAGGTGCATTATACTTATTTGTTTGAGTTAAAAGTTATTTCATTGAGGGAGTATTTGCTCTTTTGACTGATTATATGTCAGATGTGATTGATTTATGTCATTTAATGGTTAAAATATGTTTGAAATTAACACATAAGGGCTGTGTAGTTCATCTTAACAATCATAAAAGGTGAATATATTAAAGGATATATGTTTGATTAAAAATATGTTATATTTACAGTGCAGTTAAAAAGCATACATAGATTTAAGATGTTAAAAATATAAATAGTGAGTTTTAGACACATTATATGATTTCATTTACATGTTTAAGTGAATGTTGTGAAATAAGAGTACATGATTTATTGCTCATTGGCACTAAAATATCTTGTGATGTGTGTCTATTCGTTTTATAATGATGAGACTGTTGTATATCCTTGATAGTTGATATACTTGAAGAGAAAGTTTGAATGATAGAAATGAGTTAAGGAGATTGTTGTTTTTTTTTTACCCAGACCGAGTCGATCGGGACCTGAACTTGGTGTTCAGTGGCGAGCCAGTTTACTGTGGAGGAACCAGCAACGCGGTGTGGCCAGCCGCAGGATCCATCTGCAGAACACAGCATCTTCGATTTCCCTCTTCACTCACAGATAAGATTGACACTCAAAAAATCTACCCGGGTAGTTCGAACACAGGTATTACAAGAACACACACACTCATACACAAGAGACCTTTGCTTCTTCCCGTAAAGGAGCAGTTCACGTTGGACATTGAACTTTACTCTTTATTTTGGGAAGAAACCTCCAGAGAGGACATTATTATTTAAAGTTTATTTATTTTATTTTATTTTGGGCCCATTTATTGTGCAGATGTGCACATTAGAAAGCCGGCTTAGGTAGGCAGGGTTTGTGATTTGATGTTTATGATTTGTGTGCAATACAGCTAAATTCAAACCATCCAGTTGTGTGTGTGGTATCTCTGCTGATACATGCTTTCAGGCTCTACAGTCGTTCCTGGATTCTACTGATACTGGTTCAATATTAAATTATCATCAATATACTTACCTGTGGTAACCGTTACAAAAGCATGTCGCAGTGAGCACAGAAACCGGCAGAGCTGTTAGCGCTAGCAGTCCCGGTCCGAGTACGAACAAGACGTGTCGGCAGCCCAAATTTTTTTTTTTTTTTTACCATTTAAAGTCAATACTGTTCTGAAAAAGTACTTAAAGTACTTAAAATGGCACTTTAACTTTAGGTCTGTTCAGTTTTGGCCAGAGATATTTTCTTTCTTTTTCTAGTGTTAGTTAGTTTAGTGCTAGTGTTGTTTTTCTAGTGTCTAGTGTTTTCGAGTGTTAATTAACTGCTTTGAATACTGTAAGGAATTTCTTCCCCGTGATCAGTTGTCTCATCGTGTTTTTAATTTGAATTTAATATTGTTTTATTATCAATTAAAATTCGCAAAGTAACTAAAACTAAAGCTGTCAAAAAGTGTAACGTGTCCTCTGACATGCAGTGGAGTGAAGCGGAAAGTAGCAGAGATATAAATATGGATAGTAAATTAGAGTAAGTCACAGAGTTTGATTATCCCGTGCGAATGCGCCACATGAAACGCAGACGTGGGGGGGTTGTTTCCAGGTAAAACCAGTCTGAACAGGGCTTTAAACATTAATCGGTCACCAATAGAATCAGCCTCAGATGAATAATATCCCAAGTAGTATTCAATGCATTGTTAGTAACCTGTCAAATCATCACCTTGAATACGTGTGACGATTGGGGGGATGGTAACTAAGGAAACCAGTGCAACACGTCTGACAGCCGCTGAGAGGATATTGATTGGTTTGGAAATTATTAAAACCCTCCCCGCGGGTCAGAATGAGACTGTTGCTGTGCCGTAGGACTGGATTTTGAAACTCTATGAATTATTAATAACCAGCGTAAATAACAGCCGTAACGTCTATTAGCGTGTCGTGACTTATTAGGAAAACCTAAAGGATTGGTGCACAGATCTTTCTTCACCTGCAACAATCTTTTTTTTTTTTTTTTTTTCAACCAGTGCCTCCTGCCTTGTTATCTAGCCAAGTCAAGCCCACGTGGCTATTTCCAGTTGTCTTATAATTCTAGATCGTTAGTGGTAGATTATCTTTCCATTTTCATCCAAGAAGGATTCAACTGGAAGTCCTTATTTACAGGTACCCGAAGAGAGAAAGGCAATCAGCGTCTCAAGCAGGTGATGTGCCGATATACTGTGTTTACGCCGCACAAATCAGATAGCAGGATGTTTGCCCTGCATCTATGAATCATACGCGTGTATTTTAGGATCAACAGGATCGTTCACACAACTATATATATTCAGGACAGCATGTGGGACAACATGAGTGCATTGATTAAAATCAACTTACCATGTCTACGAGTGCTTGCAGTGCATCTTTAAATACTTAAAAAGCAGTACGCTCTCTGATCAGTGATAACCACACTGAATGCAACTTCCTTTATCTTGCCTGATATCGAGGTTGCGTTCAATGACTGTGCGTGGCAGACGGACAGACCCTCATCCAGACGTTTCCTGATCAGAGGTTTTGAAGCTCAGTGTGGTGCCTCCAGCTGTTGCCATCTTGCCTGAGTTCGCTTAACTCCCGTTTAATGTAAAACCAGCCACAGAGGTGGAGTTTGGGTGGAGCTGAGGCGTATGGGGTGAAGGTTAGGTGGTTAGCTGTGAGGGCACCCATCTCCAAAGTGGTCACACCTTTAATTGGATAACTTTAAGCCTTGATTTTAATTTACATCTGCTGTAAATTTGGGCATTTTAACACGGAGGTCTGTGGGGATTAACTCGGCGTTGGAGCCAGTGTAGTTGATAGTTGAGGAGCTGCACTTTATGCCGGTTTCATTTTCCAGCCCCAAGACGTTACTTCGTTATTATTGATGTACAGCAATCAGTCACAACATTATGACCACCTTCCTAATATTGTGTAGGTCTCCCTTGTTGCCTCCAAAACAGTTGTGACATTATCATAGAATGGACATGGGCCTTCTGAGGGTGTCCTGTGGTGTCTGGCAACAGAATGTTGTTAGTGGGGGGTCTTTGAGGCGAGGGGCCTCTGTGGATCATCCCACAGATACTTGGGATCTAGTGAATTTGTGATCTTGTGCTGTTCTTCATGTTTTCTTTTGTTGTTGTTCCTAAAGTGCTTTTATGTGTGTGTCTGTGTCAGGCTGCATCCTGCTGGGGATGGCTGCTGCCATCAAGGAGTGTCATCGCTATGGGGTGGGGGGGCCTGATCTGGCCTAGGTGGGTGGTACTCATCCACACAAATGCCATGTCCAAAGGTTTCCCAGCAGAACATTGAATTGTCACAAGATGGTCAGTGTTATTCACTTCTCCTGTCAGTGGTTTTAATGTTATGGCTGACTGGTGTAGGGTGGTGGTACAAATGAGTCCCAACCAGTCAGTTGCCATTAGTTTACAATCAACAGGAGCTGTTGTCGCAGTGAGAAGAAAGTGAGAACTGTAATTTGATTTAGAAAAGCTTGGCAGTGGCCTCAGTCTCAGCTAGGGTTCTGCAGTATGTGCAGAAAGATCCACAATCCTAAACCTACCTGCAATCATATTCAATGTCTAACCAAAATAAAACTGTCTACTTACTCATATTCATGCACAAAATAATAAGGCGCTGGAGGTTTGGCTAAAACACTGTGGTGGTGCATTAGAATCACCTGAATGCATTTTACTAATTGTATACAAGAATGACTAAATAAAGGGAATTCATTAAGTGATCAGATGGTACAAATCACTAATTTGTGCACGCAACCTGTTAATTTGTGGGTGCAAATGACTAATTTGTGTGCACAGGCTCCAATTCGAGGCCTTGTAAACATGACTTATCGGGAAAATTACCTCTCATGCATGCTGGGCTTCATCTTCTCTCAGATGATTTATGATTCCACTGCAGATGCTTTTGCAGAAATGTATCCTCGAGATCTTCCATTATTATTCAATAACAGCATCAGACCGTCTCTAACTCCAACTCCGCACCGAACCATCTGTCCCGCGCAATTGTAGCAGTTGGTCATTTGGTGAGCAAAGCGGTCCTCTGATTTTCTGAGTGAGGCTTTCAGATGTTGTTGCACACTTCAGAGTCCCGTCTGATTGCAAACTGATTACAGGCTTCAGATCGCTCCCTTTTTGTTTATTAGTATTCTGCAGAAAAGAGGCCGTCTCCGAGTGCATCCATTCCTCTCATTCCTCTCATTCCAATTCCTCAGCTGTGAAATAAAACTTATTAAAAGTTTGGAGGCTGCATGCAAATCGTGACATTTTGATGACAAATGCTGGGAATTTATTAGGGATCGGTTCTCGTCAACAAAGTTTCAACACATATATGCAGCCAGCGGTTATAATATCAAGGAGATGAATGAGGAGATTTTGTTTTCTCATTTTAGCTGTTAATCTAAATTAAGTTACAGTTATGCTGTATAATGAAGTAGGGTAAAAGGGCAGACTCTCAGCTTTAATTTGAGGGTATTCACATTGATATGGAAGGAAAGGTATACACAGTCAATGATTGGACAAATTAACCTAATCGTAAATAAAATGTTTTTGAACTTAATTATATATTTTAAGTTGAAGGGCAATCCAGTTTGGGTAAAGGGTGGATTGCTTCCTCCAAGTTGGCGTACAGTCAATCGAAACGGTTTATACTTCTGCGTCAATTTGACAGCGTAGCTACAGCGTCAGTTCAGACCACGCTACGAAAACGCCGTAGCCTGACGTGCACCTCCCCAGAAATGTAAGTAATCACACCGTCGCAGACCTCAAGAGCTGTGATTGGTCCGCTTGGTAGTAGCGTGTTTCCGCTTTAGTATTTCCGGCTGCTTCTCCATCTCCACAATTTTCAAATTGATTGTTTTGGATCAGTAACGATGGAACACATCGAGGAAAGGTTAACTGAGGAGGTTTGGAGATACAAACATTAGTATGACTTAGTCTCCGGGGAAATTGTTGAAAGTGAAGCAAGAACAAAAATTAACCCGACAGGGAAAAACAAAAATTAACCCGAATGGCAAAAACAAAAATAAAAATTAACCCGAATGGCAAAAACAAAAATTAACCCGACTGGCAAAAACAAAAATTAACCCAAATGGCAAAAACAAAAATTCATCCAACTGGCAAAAACAAAAATTAACCCGAATGGCAAAAACAAAACTTAACCCGAATGGCAAAAAAGACACAGCAGCAACTACTGTTTGTGTTGCGTTTGGTTGCCATCTATGATGGCCATCTTGCCATCTGGCTTGGCTCAGTTTTAAAAGATTGGACATCCGTCGATAGTTAATGCTTCTTTGTGTTAAAAGGGGCCAGTTGAGGCGGTTTGGGTGTTTGGTGACGATGCCTCCAGGACACCTTCAGTCTTTGGGGAAATTTCGGCGAAAGTTTCAGTCGCCATTGTTGAAATAGCGTTTGGGTGCTGTTTTTACAGAGCGAGCCAGATTGATGAGCGCACAAGTACTGTAGCACGTATGTAAGTTACGCCATCTATGACCCGTGTGGCTTGACTCAGTTTTAAAAGCTTGGACATCCGTCGATAGCTCGGACTAGATTTGGTGCTTCTTTGTGTTCAAAGGGGCCAGTTGAGGAGGTTTGGGTGTTTGGTGACGATGCCTCCTGGACACCTTCATTGCAGCTTTACTAGGCACGACCAGCTGGGAGAAGACCCCAGGGTAGACCTACCAGGTAGACGCTGGAGGGGTTTTATATCTTGACTGGCCTAGGAACGCCTCGGGATTCCTCAGAAGTTACTAGAATGCCTTGCTTGGGAGATGGATGTCTGGAATACCACGCTTCACAACCGCTACCCCACCTTAGATGAGCAGATGAAAATCAATGGATTAATGGATGGAGATTATAGCATATTATTAAAAATGTTGCTTCCCCTTTTCTATCTCTGAGACAAATAGTGTAGTGAGACACAAGTTCATTATGTTTCGCTGCACCACAAATGTATCGTCACATTACAGGAAGAGGAGACAGACCAAACTTCTGTGCACACAACAGGACAGAGGTCAGCGTGTCCCGTAATGGCTTCCTGTGGCAGCACAGGTCTCAGAGGATGTGCTGTAGTATAACCTACTCCTCTCTGTGTACGCCGTGACCCATATTCTCTTGCTCAAGCTACTGCCAAGCTCCCTCGCAGCCAGGAGGACACACAATGGCAGAGGTGCAATGAATCAAACAAGGACACATTGTGTGACGGACACGAGGCTCCGGCACAGGTCATTGAGTTGAATAAATGAGCTGAGCGAGTGAGTGATCCCGCTCCAGTGGGATTTATTTTTTTTTTTGTTTTTGGTGGACAGTAAAATGATTTGGCAGAAATGATCACTTTCTTCATCCGTGAGTTACTCAATTTTAAAAAAAGAAATCAGGAATAAATATATACGGGGAGAAGTACATGATTTAGAAGCACATCTGGTTTAGTAAATGAACATTGAGCAGGGGACGTGCTATGTTCACATTTTCCGACTGAAGTTGAAAAGACAGAAATTTCAGTTGCATTCTGGGCCTTTTTTTTCTTCTGTCTTCTCTATTCATTGTCCAGTTTTGACATTTCATTGACCCATGTCTCATTAAGAATGCTCTGTTTTCACCATTCTTTTGCCCTTCATGCAGCTTGAGCAGTAAATTGCCGCAGGGGCGTTGATGTTCAAGAAGAGTCGGCCATCTTAATGGGGGACATGAGTGGGTGGTCTGCACTCTGAGGGCCTTCTGCAGCCCCTTACCTTGCTGTAATGACTCATTCAGCTCGGCTTAGACACTCTGCTCTTAGCTGTTTTTTGTTGTTTTTTTACTTTTAGTCTCTTTTCTTTACCTTTCATCGACAATTGACCTGAAAAGTCGTGATTGCTTCAGTTCGGTACCTTTTTAGTGCAATTGCAGCTAATCTTTAAGGATGGAGATTTTCGGGAGATATTTGGATCTGCGTATGTCCATATAGTGGGAGTGACTGGGGCACCGAAACGCAGCCTCTAAATAACGCATTATCTGCCGCAAAACTTATTTTGCTATTTTTATTAAGCTATTTTTTTGCAACATGGCTGAATATTTTTCCGATTCTGAGGTTGTGGACGAACCATAGCAGTAGCAAATTATTGGTAAACAAGTCGACTGTCGCGGATGCGTGCGACGCTCAGAGATGACATCATCCAGGTCAGAAGACATCATCTGGGGTCTGTAGGTCAATCTGCAGACCCCGGATGATGATAACAGGTAACTCCAGACTCAACGGGGAATAGCACTAGTGTATGATAACAAAATATTGATGAAATGAACGAGTTTCGAGGCAGATAATGCATTATTTAGAGGCTGCGTTCCGGTGCCCCAGTCACTCCCACTATATGGATATACGCTGATCTAAATATCTCCCGAAGGACTACAAATTACACAAAAGTTATATGGGTGAGTATACGATCGTATTTTATGCCAGAAATAAGGTCCATGTTGTAAAAAACAGTAGTTCCCCTTTAAGTAAAACAACACTGACATTTCAACCAACTTCACTGCTTTTCCGAAGCATCTGAAATGTTTTCAGAGATTGTAATTCTTTCATTATTGCTCGTAAACGCTTAGAAATGCTACGACTGTTTCAGTTCGTTCAACTGAAGCGTCAGCTGCCTTTCTAGTCATTTCAGCTCTTACAGTTTTAACAGACGCTGTCGGGTCTCCAGTGTCAGCTCACACTGCAGAGTTTTGGGTGCTTAATGCAACAGTGTGTGACCTTAAATATCATCAAACATCGGTGTCATTCAAGCCCTCGCCAAACAAGCTGAGACAATGCAGAGGAAGCTAATCCGCTGCAGGTAAATCTCTTGTGATTTCCCAGTATGCCTTAGCTTTAGATCAGATTTCTGAGGCGGTGCACCAGGAGCAATGATTGTTTGCCAGAGCTGAAGAAGGGAGCAAACATAGCTATAGAGGTGTAGAAGTTGTAGTAGTTATGAATGTAACTTGGGTTCTATGAATTCATTGTCTCTGGTGGGCAGGGAAACAAGAAAATAAGAAAGTTTCTGATGCTTCATATAAAAAAGAAGCATGACTATGGACTAAAAAAGAAAGCGATCAGTGGTGATATTGGTTGGAGAGCCCTGAAAGGATTTGTGTAATAACTTACGCATAATATCCCAGAAGGGGATGACAAAAGTTCTGCACTATAGCTTTAAACCTTCTTATTGTGCTGACTCCTGCACTTTCCTACTTTCATAAAGTCTCCTGTTTGTCATGTGCAGCCACACAGTCCTTCAACTCTGCCCTGTGCTTATCGTATTACTGTGACTAATGCTGGTCTGTGTCTGCAGCCGAACAACCAAAACAGACGAATGTGTATTTATCACATTTAGTAAATAAGTTGATCCCGACTGTGGATTATATTGCAATCATTCACATACCCTGTACACCCCTCCCCCCACTCCCCCCAACACATATCATCACACTGTTGTTCTATGCAGACCTGCTAAACACTGTTTACTTACACGAGCGTGCTGATGAAAATAGCAACAGGTCTTTTGGCGTAACGTGCAATTATACAGCGATTTCGTTGGATATGCTGTTTGTTTACCGCGCTGCATGTTGGAAGCCTACGACAAACACAGGGTTTGGAAAAGGGCTTCGCAGAGAGTCATCCCTCGTTCAGAAATAAAAGTTTTAAACGCAAACCGATCAGGGCTGTTTTGCGCTGCAAAGTGTGTCCGTCTCGTTAAATTTAGCAGAGCTTGCGGTTTTTGAAATTAAGTGTCACATTAATCCTCTATTACAGTCATTTCTCTTTGCCCAAAGAAAATCCATTTGGAGAGGAGGACGTTTTTCCATAAAGAGGAGAGGTGGATTTTAATATTTAATAAAGATTAAATAATTTTTTTTAGATGGTGTGCTTTTTTTAAGACAGTGCACATTTATCTCTCTCACTTGTGTAATATCTTTAATGCCAAAACTCAGTTTTAATGAAGTGGACAACAACTTCAGCCTGTAGAGTTTATTGAGGATTTATTCCTCAAGCCGTTGGATAAAACCATGCAGTGCATTAATTCGTTTTTGTTTCTTTTTCTCTCGAGGAAAGCTCAGAGGCATTTTAAGTATCTAAGCTGCTAAAAGTGTTGTTATTCTGACCTCGGGAAAAACAAGAAATAATGAATAAGACACCGAATTATTAGTTTAAACTACTAATTGAGTGGCTGCTTTGAACTAGGACAATGATCTCTGCTATTAATGATAGAGGGGGTTGACATGTACCCCAGGAGGCGCGTCATGTCCTCCTCTTTCGAACCTCGTCTGCTTCACATCCTAGCCGTAAACTGATGAGGAAACGAAGGGCATGGTCTTGCCTGTAGTTTCATTTATATGTTAATCTGTCTGCGGACCTTGGTCAGGATCTGAGTGATTCCAGCATAAGGTTTGGTAATGTATTCAGCTGGACATATTCTGACAGCCGGGGAAAGCCTATACATCCTTGTAGCGTAAAAGCCATCTATCATTGGCGAGGCTTGGCAGCGCGTCGGCCCTCCAGACTCCATAGCTGCTCCATTTATTTAGAAGACTACTGGTAAAATATCAGCTGAATATGGAGCAGCCAGACAAGCTGAGGTTAACTCTGGTCATAAATCCAGAAGACGAAGTAGGAATTTGACTGTGTATGACTGACTAGGCCTTTCTTTCCATTCTGCAGCTTGCAAGCCGTGAGTGGCAAATGTTGGGGCGGAAAAGAGGATTTTTCTTTGGTGGCTAATGCAAAAGCATGCCCGTTGAAGGCCATGAAAGGGCAGCACGGTGCATAGAAGCTATTGTCTGACAGAAGAAGAGAAATAAAGGCCGTCTATATGTGGCGTACATAATAATCTAGCACTAAAATGTCAGCTGTTCACGTATTGTTATGTCGACAAAGTCATTTCCGGACCGAAACCTAACACTTCTTATTGTTTATTTCTTCATGTGGCAGCCAGTATCTGCAGTGTTTATGCTAATCTTTCTCGTTATATTCTTCATACTGTATCTATTAACGGAAATCTGTGAGACAGCTGCATACAAATGGCAGATTTAAAACACATTCCTCTCTGGTTCTCTAGCTTACACAAGTTTCCAGGAGGGACAGAATCATGGCGGTAGCAAAACAAAATGAGTGTTTAAGTACGTGTTTGAAAAGATGATCGAAGCTGGAACCAGTGGGGGCAGCAACGCTGAAAATGTGGGTGCATCTAGGTCATCTTCTTCTAATGAATGACTTCAGTGTGGTTAATACAACTGGGGGAGCTGTAGTCTTCTTCCTTTTATTCTCCATTCATGAGGAATTATGTGTGTGGCCAAACAATAAATGTTTAAATTCGCCCTCTTTTTAGCTTTTAGCTCTTTTAGCTAACGCCCAACGTATTGGTAGCTTCTTCACTACTACATTAATCAACTACTTTGTAAATTTGTCCATCTGCTGTGTGGGCCTGAGAAAATATAGCTGCAATCAAAAAGTAGATTTAAAACAGACAATTGACCTTTGGCTAAGCCCCGCCCTAGAATGTAGATTGACCAATCACAGCCAAGAGAGCTCCCACAGGGGTCCGACACTTTTTCACGGCGCTCCATTGACTTTAACGCAGGCGTCTCATATTTTCGGTCTCGGCAGGCTATGCTGTCGGTATATATCCAGGGTATGGATAAGCCCAATGATGTGCGCGCAAAACCCTGTGGAGCTAACCAAAACATCACCGTTACAGCTTAAGTTGCATAGTTGTTGATACGCTAGCACACGCTGAAGAAATACAACGTTATACGTGCGTAACGTTAGTCCGTTTGCTTCGTAATAACGATTATAGAAGTGAATAGAGACGTACCCAGCTTTGCATGAACAGTGTTGCTCCTTGATATTGTCAGTCCCAGCCTCCGTCTCGATTAATAGGATATGCGGTGGTTCATTTTTTGACTGTGACCGGTATGCTTTTGCCTCTATTTGGATGCCTTGTTGTTCGTTGCGTTTCACTTGTATGTCCTGAATATAGCCTTCGAACGCATATTGTAGCCCCTTTTGCCTACTTCTATCGGACACTTTATTTGCTGCTTTATAAAAGTTTGACAAAAGTTCAGCAGGAAGAGCTGTCACAGCATAAGCCATGTTGATACCAGAGCCTTATAGATAACCAGAAAACCAAAGCCCAGAAGAGAATGTCAGACGTAGCAACAGTAACTAAGGGGGGCGGGGCTTAGCCAAAGGTCAATTATGAGTCCGTAGCCATGCTAACAAGTCTTATGAGGCTTTACCAAGACGCAGCATACTAACACGATCACAGTGGTAAACTTAGCAAACCCGTGTTCAGCGTCTTAGCTAGCCACCATGTTCTAATTAGCCTTAAAAACAAAGTACATCTGAGGCTGATGGGAATATTTAGCATTTAGCCGTTTAGTTCTGCTTAACCTTCCCGTGTTTTAATGTCACATAATTTCATACAAACGTGGTCTACTGTCCATGAATTCTGAAATAAAGTGTACAGTATATAGTAATTAGCTGAAAAGATGTTAAAAACAGACAGACGGGGTTGGTTTCGACCTGGGAGAAAAAAAGTTGCACGGTCAACAGGACGACAATGCAACGGTTAGGTCGCTAGTTGGATAAATCCGATAACTGCTGGAATCATTGCACTGTTTTATCACTATTGGGATCTTTAAACCAGAAATGTAAGCTCTTGGGTGTAAAGAGGGCCACCAAAATTGGTATGATGGATCATCTGGCGGCCATGAATGTCTTTGCCACTCCATAAAGTAGACAGTGTAGGCTTTATATGACACAATTTATCCTCTGGGGACCTTAAATATCGACCAGTTACTAACAATGTCTTTAAAATCATCCACTTGTTTTAATATTTCTCCAAACTGGTGGATCGACTCATCTAAAAACTTCTTAACATGTCAGTATATTTTTGGCCTGTAATTTATATTATGTTGAGTAGCATTGCATTTTTTTTTTATCAACTGAGAACTTGTGTGAGGAACATAGAAATAATAAATGAGTCCCTAGTCCGTGTTATGTTTTTTTAAGGTAAAAATATACCCGACCAGTGTATGAAAATGTATTAGCTTTGCCACCACAGGGAGAAACTCTAGATCTCCTCCTGCCAACCGTGCAGATCGGTCCATCCTGCTCCCCTGGCACTTCTTCTTGGTCATTCATCGACAGACTCTCCCTCGGCAGGCTGCCATGGTTCCTAATGAGGTCACGCTGCTGCCTGCTCGGCTGCCCTGATCGCCGCTATGTGTGTCAATATGTGAGGGTGTATGCTGGAGACGGGGATAAAGCAAACAGAAACTCGGAGAGCGTGTCAGGGGGAAGATGGGACGGAGGGTATGCGTGTAGGGGGAGTTCTCTATTTGCCATAGGTAATGACCTGGAATAGGGTTCGTGCTAATGAGGAAAGGGAGAGAATGACAGAGAAATGTGAGGGGAAGTTCAGGGTTGCCAGGTCAGGCCTAATTCACATTAAGGTGGGTGGGGGTGTGGAGGGGTGTCCTCATTTGAAATGTCATGCACCGCTTGTGTTGAATAGCAGCTACTTTCAAGGACTGGTGTCACACACAAAAGCCTGGGCGGTGATTTGAATGGCAGCCCGTGAATGTCCAGGGGCCAGAAGCCCAGCGGCAACCTTTACTAATACTGTAGCAACGGCGTAGCAACTTAAAGACTTGACTGTACAAAAGAGTCTCTGAGGTAAACATTCTAATTAAAGCTGAACACACATTGAATACACAAATAGTTGTGTTAGTTTATCCCAAATGGTCTCCACTTTAAAACATCTCACATATGGAAAGGATCAGCGCATTGTGTTAGCCACTCCGCTAGCATCTAGCGTCTGAATGCAAACGTTAGCACAGATTGCACCGAAAATAAATTATGCTCTTTTAGCATCTAGCATTTTCACCCTTGACAAAATGTAACATAACTAATATATGACAAGATAAACGTGCCAGTGTGTTGCCCTTATCACGGAGCTAGCATGAACTTTTAGCTACGTTTTCATCTGTTTAGGGGAATATCTGGCAAATTAGGCAACTAAATGCTTCACTACATTCACCAGCTACTCTCTTATTATGTCCTCCTGCTGTTTGGACCTGGGCAGATGTATTATAGTCTTCTTCGAGATTCTCACCGAAAATTAGGTGTACTGGCCCGCCACCATAAGCGTAATACAATGAAGCCTAAAGGGAATTAGCTGTTGATGTATCTTGGATTAAAGTGGATTTTCTTTTGGTCGAACCGATGTTGATGGAAAGGCAGGGTTACCAAAGGGACTAAGGATAGATTTCATGTAAATATATTCAGTAGGTGTTGAAATATTTCAGCCTAAGTGTTGGAGAAGGCAGTCAACATGGCCAGCATTACCCTCCCCGGAGAAATGCTGCTAGAATAGTGAATCATACCGGTTGAGTCCAGTTCTTAATGTTGCAAACCAAGCAGACTTTATTTTTGCTGCTGATTTCCTTTCATGTTGTTGTGTCACTGTCATGTCGTCATTGTTGTGTAAAATCCGACTCCTTCACATTTCACCCCTCTCGTTCGCTGTGCGCAGAAAAGTCTGAAGACACGCCGAATAACATCTGCTGCAAAAGTCAAATCAGGTCAAATCTGTTAAGCACTCTTGACAAAACAAATTTAAATATTGGCAGAAGCAAGGCGGTGCAAACAGATCGCAAAATTGCAGCCAAGACGGTTAGATTTGTGCCAGTTTGTTTTTTTTCTTTCTTCCTCATGCGCAAAAAAAAATAAAAACAGTTGAACTGCATCAATTTGTGATATCATGCGGGACCACAGTCTTAGCCTGCCTTGTCATTTCAATATTTCTTCCTATTCTTTTGTGTTGCCAGTGGAACTCGGAGAATGTCTTTGTTTTTTTTTTTGTCTTCACTGTTCTCCGTCTGTCCCCGGGCCCCGTTACACCCAAGACATTGATTCGACAAACGGTGCGTGTGCAGCAGGAGCAACAGCAACAGCAGCAACAGCAGCAACGGCAGCGAGCTTTTGTCCTGAGATGAACCCTGCAACAGCCGCGGTGAGGGCTGCTCGCTGCTGGCGGGGGGAGGAAACGGAGGGAGGGAGAGCAAAAGGCAGGGGAGGGCGAGGAACAGACAGAGGAGGCGGACATGACAAATCGGAGAAAGAAGCGAAGTCTGAAAGAGAAAGAAAACAAAACTCGTGAATGATCGAATAAGCAGCACATGAGTGAGTGACACAAGCAGAGAGAGAGAGAGAGAGACTGAGCCACGAAGAAGCCGAACAACAGGAAAACAGTACAGAGACAAAGAGAAACACAGGAAAAAAGGAAAAGGATGGGGGTATTGGAAAAAAAAAGAGAATGGCCGAGACAAGGAAAAGGAGAGATAAATCAAGATGAAAGGCTGGCAGGGGGGTGAAAAACACGACGGAGAGTGAAAAACAAAGACAGTGATCAGGGAGAGAATGACAGGAAGAAATCCAGAGACTGAAAACAAGTAGACAAGGCTTGAAAAAAAAGAAAAGAAGAAGGGAAACAGAGCCAAGGAGAGAGAGAGAGAGAGAGAGAGAGAGAACAGAGAGCCAGGTAGCGAGAGGAGGGAGCGAAAAAAGAGAAAATCTTTGCCAAGGCAGAAATTTCCTCAACTCCTGGCGATAATAGCTGTGCATAATAAGCCGATTTAGCAGCTCAGAGCCAATAAAACACCCAGGTGGTGCTCACTTTTCTCAGCTTTACGGACAAACACTGCATTTAAGCAAATCTGCTTCTCATTGTTCTGTTTGTGCTGAACTCGTAAAGTTCACCTACAGTAAAAGCAAGGAGGAAGGGGCTTTGGGGGGGAGGGTCATATGACACCAGTGACTACACCAGCTTAGATGAAAATGAACATTGTGCTGTTGTTGTGTTTACTGATCTGTCTAGGTGTTTGATAAAGTACAACCAAAAATAAATAAATAAATAAATTACATTTAAAGGAAATGTCAGAATTTGGCCAAATTCGTAATAATCTGAGTTTAAGTAGTTCCTCAAGGTTCATCCTTGGGTCCCGTTCTTTTCTGACAGTCTGTTATAAACAATGGTTGTTAATGGGTGTAAAACTTGTATCCAGTTGGTTATATTCTGCACAGCAGCAGATGGAAAACTCAAACAGCATACAAATAAATAAATAAATAAAGCTGCACTGATGCAAAGTTGGGAAATTTCATTCATAAATATCGTACTCATTAAAAGGGGTTGAAAACAGCCATTTGCCTTAGCGGGCTACTCGTCACTGTGCCCTAAAATCCTTCGAGCATGTTTGCTAAGGACACTAAAATGTCTCACCATGTGGTTAATTACTGATAAGATCATGCTGATGTATTGCTAGCCACATGGAGTTAAGTGCATTTCCTGAATAATGACTGGAGTCTTTATTTACCTTTTTTATTTTATTTTTTTTTGCCACCGGTTCAAACAACACAGCAGTGAATATGTGGCCTGTATGGAAGTTTTTTAGGGTTCAGGTTATAATCTGAGATTTGTGCAGGTCTGTAAAATAACTGATGTCATGTTGGAGATCAATATATGAAAAAGAACTTAACATGTGCACATTTAGTGAGAGACAGCGTCTTCACAGCTAGCTTAAAAATAGCTAACATTTCCCCAAGTCATGACGCACACACAACAAACAGCTGTTGGTGGTTCAGCTAATATTTTACTGCGCCCCAAATGATGTTGGTGTCTATTTGCGTACAGAACCTGAAACTGAGATTGAATCTCAAGTGCGGGTTGGGGACACATTATAATGCCAGGAGTGACTGCTAGCATGCTAACACGCTTATACTGATGACGGTGACATTCTGAATGTTTGCTATCTGAGTTTAGCATGTTAGCATGCTAACAGACCTGTTGATACTGGAAGACAAGTTCATCATCTGTGGTCAGCGTGAATGTCTGTGTCAAATTTCACCATCTCTTCATTATTATTCAGACTTTTTAATCTGAACCTAAATATTTCAACCTGGATTTGTCCCTACGTTAGCCAGGGGATCACTAGTGGCATTAGGACACGTTGCCTGCGGCATTTATCCCATATTTAATTGGATGAATATTATCTTGATTTGAAGAAAAGCCAGAGGATTTAGTGTCTCTACTTAATTTTTTGGCAATACATTCAGTACGTTCATAAATGCCACAAGTATTTGGCACTTTCATTGGTTCATTGAATCTCTGTCAGTGCACTGACTGACACCGCCAGAGCCAGCCTGCTAAAATATTATTATTTTTTTTGTCTTATTGGTGCAAATAGTGCTGCAAACCCTTCCATTTAAGACTTCCAAGAAAAGCCATTTATTGCATCTTACTAGACTCTTTCACTTCTAAAGTTTAATGTGACTGCCAATTTCAGCAATTTGGAAATTCTTGGGGGGTCGTGGAAAATTGGCTTTCAGTTTCTTTGTCCCTCAGAAATGGAATAACAACCAGAAAGCTATTGGACCTGGCACGTTGGGTATCTCACAGTCACTGAAACATTGCCTCAAGCCAATCGTAGCCGCTTTCATTTTTATTTCTCTGCGTTTTCGTCTTTAAATAATACGTTCACTCTCTGGTTTGTAATGCTTCTTCTTTCAGTCTCGTAGCTGCATCTTGTTTACCTCTCAGTTCCCAGCTGCTTCTTTCGGATTCCGCTTTTTCTGCATGTCATCACTCCCAACAGTTATGAATCGGTGGGGGGATTACATGCCTTAATGTGTTGGGAAAGTTTCTGACCCCATGGGTTTTAGGAATTCGACACAAAAGCCCTGACTGTTCTCAAAGCTGGATTGTCTTGCTATAAACAATGTCATTTTTCTTACTTCTTCCAAAGCTGACATTTTGGAGATGCAAGGTTTGCATGTGTAAGTGACTGATGGAAAGAGAGCGTGAAGCTATGAAATACTTGACTCTGAGGTTTGCAGGCTTTTGTCTCCTACCAGAATATCTCAGTGTTTGGAGCTACAGGTTTTTGTTTTTTTTTTAGTGTAGAGCTTGAGTCCATTTATTGTCCTTGGCTTTAACCGTAATGATTAATGATGCTTTGTATGCCGGTGCACTTAAGCTCAAAGGAGGGGCTGTGTTTCAGTGTTTTGCCTCTGCAGAGCCAGGCTTTTTTGACTTGGAAGATTTTTACTGTCAGGTGTTGCTGCATACCCTGTTCGGTGTTTAGTGAAAGTGGAACACCTGTATCCACGCCGGGGCCCCTGGGTTGAGTTTCAAAGAAGAAAACAGGTTTTCCACGGAGAGCTGATGAAAGCTTTTCATCCAGCCTCCTTGATGAGAGACTAGGGATTATGTAAACAGGCAACAAAGAGGAATACAGTATGGCGGTAATCTCTCATTCTCCAGCTTTGTTGCCACTGAGTTGCTGCATTGTTGTCGAGCGGAGGCCGCTTTCAAAGCCGCTTTTTACCCTCAAATTTTAATTCAACTTTTTTACTTAACGCTGCCCTGTGGCTGATATTGGGGGAAAAAAAAAAATACTCTTTGAAATTCCTCCTTGTGTATAATGTGCAATTCTAAAAGTGCATTCAGTGATTTTGAGGGATCTCAGAGCTGTATGTGCGTTAAACCATGTTATATACGGATCCGGGAAGGCCCCTGAATGCTCCCCGTCCCCACCTGCTGCGTTAAACTGACACAAATCCAAACTAGAATGGCCCCGTTCAACTCAAATGCTCTCTGTTTGAACTGTTGCCAGTAAAGAGCATAAAATTCAGTAGGCCGGCTGTCACAAGAGCATCTGAAACCGACTCTGTGATTACAGCTTGTTGGCATTGTGGGAGTCCAAAAACTTTATAGGTAGCTATAACCCAGATTTATGCTGCCCCGCGGCATTAAGTGATCATAATGTATCTGCAGGATCATGATGGGGTTTTAGATCAATACCGGTGGCTCAGTGGCTCAGTGACTACGTCCAGAGGTTCAGAATTATCAGGGTTTTAAAGCCTCTACAAACTCTACAAGTCCCGTTGCCTTTTTTTGAACCTTTGTTGGATACAAGATGGGATGCGTTGTGAGTTCCCAAATCTCACAAGAATCCAACTGACTCACGAGTTAACAGGTTCACAGAAGCCTTCTTTCCAAAGAGCTGCAGATGTGGCTGTATAATTTTGTAAACAAGAGAAGTTGGAATATTTGAACTGACTTGAACAATCTACTAAAGGACTCTCATTACAGACTTGTGATTTAGATTTGGGACAAAAAACAATTCTTTTATTCTGACTTAATCATCACCGCTCCACAGGTGGTATTTATCAGATAACTGTAAGCTAATAGTGGTGGAGCTGGAGAGTTTGAGGGATCAATTTGTCATTTTATGCGAATCAATGAGTTGTTTCTTTCCTTAGTTGTTATGTAATGTCTCGTTAAGAGCAGCTGCTTAGTGGAAAATGTGTGAATTCGAAGCAAGACTTTGCTAATGGCAGGTTAACAGAATTCAAAATAGCATCTCTAAAGGATAGGACTCTAGCCTAACTTCTAAATAGTGTATAAAAAATATAGCACTCTTATAACACCATTCAAGTCCAACTACATGTAACTGATGTGACTTTATTTAGTTCACAGTTTGAACAGCGGCTCCAGCCAATCTAATTTGAAAGCCGGTATGATGAAGGGCTCTGCATGGCTGCACTCGTGTCATTATAAAAATGGATGGACAGATTTAAATACCCCTTTATAAAATGTCTCCCCGAGTCTGCCACTTGGCTGCCTACTCACCAAATCACTGCTGGCAGCGATCCCCTGAATTTGACCATTTATGCTTGTACAAATGCCCGTTTCCCAGAAGAGCCGTTAACGTTGGGAGAATAAAAATGTTCTGACAAGATCACTTTTATGGCCAATAGCAAAGTTTTAACTTCTCAAACTCATAAACGCTGTCAAAAACTGTCAAACCGAGTGGACAGATGTTCATCTAACTGATTAGTATACTACATGAATAATTATTTGATGTGTGACAATGTCATATGCATATTTTTTTTTGCCCCATTTAACAAAACTTTCCAACTATCACAAGATTAAATCTGAAAACCCGTATTCGAAGAAGGTATTTTTGAAAATCCAGGTCTCATACCGAAGCTGCAGTACAAACTGGCTTGTCAAAACGTCTAAATGTACTATTGTCTTGGGATAACATCTGTACCGGGATCAACTAAAGCGCAGCACATGTGATCACAGAGCAGTTTAGGAGTTTAGAAGATGCCAGAAGCACAGGCCTGCCAAACTGAGACGAAATCCTTTCAGTGTTTGCATTCTTGGGAAGATCTTCCATCCCAGGGGAATCTGGAAAATCTGTTCCACACAAGGACACGAGAATCAACTTTGTTTTTCTTTTTTTTTTGATTTGACAATTAACTTACAGCTGCCAGCTCAGAATCATACACCGATCAGCCACAACATTAAAACCACTGGCAGGAGGAGTGAATAACATTGACCATCTTGTGACAACACAATGTTATGTTGGGAAACTTCTAGACCTGGCATTCATTGGTGTGGATGTTCCTTAGACATGTAGCACCCACCTAGACCAGACCAGACCAGGCCCCCCCACCCCATAGCAATGACACTCCTTGATGGCAGCAGCCATCCCCAGCAGGATGCAGGCAAAAAACTTTTAAGAAAGGCAACTGGACTCATCCAAGTAGCTTCTTCAGGTCTAAGGGACTGTTGGGAAGTTGTGGTCTAAATAGGAACATCTTAGCCCATTCGAAATTTGCTTGACTGTTAATGACCAGAAACTGGCACACCTAGTGTCCATTTATGGCTAGACACCTATCCTCCAAATTCACTAGATCCCAAACTGATCAAGTATCTGTGGGATGATCCACAGAGGCCCCTCCCCTCAAAGGTCCCCCCACTAACAACATCCTGTTCCCAGACACCACAGGACCCCCTCAGAAGTTCCCATGTCCATTCTCTGATGAATCACCACAAGGGAAACCTACACAGTATTTGGCAGGTGGTCATAATGTTATGCCTGATCGGTGTAAAAGGCAATTTAAGCATAGCTGATTTGGGTCACTGGAATAACTAGTCTATTCAGAAAATTGTTTGACACTAGATAAAGAAGCTAAGACAAATTCCACCTAACGTGTGTGTCTTGAATTTTATTTTAATCTCAGATATGAGGTGTTTGTGTGTAAAGCCTCATTTTTAATTTCAAGAAGAGCTGTCCGGGTCTTGCTTGATTCCCTTTCACAACAGAAGTCAACAAACTGTTTTGGAGGCACAACGGAGACCTGCAGCAACATTAGGAAGGTGGTCATAATGTTATGCCTGATTGGTGTAGTATTCCAACATTAAATCTGCTGGCTAAAGTGCTAATCAGATAAATCTAAATCTTTCCCTCAAGTGTTTTTCTGGATTGAGACCCGGCGCACAGACGAAGGCCACCGGGTTTTAAAAAAAACCAAAAAGGCCTCTGGAACAAGCTGGCCGCGACCGTCGCCACGCTGTGTACATCGCGAGGCAGCTTGTTAGCGCTGTATCCAAAACAAGGGCATGGGTGGAGAAGAACCAGATGTGGCCATTGGCGGCGGCGGCGGGTTCAGGAGCAGATCCTCCAAGCTTGGACAGTGCACACTACATGACATCAGAACCAGATGGCTCGCTCATTAACACCCACCCTCTGAAAACATAGAGAGGAAAAGAAGAAAAAAATAAAAAAAAAGGGGGGGGGCTGCGCCGAAGGTCCAAGAGTATAAACGCGTCCTCGACTGCTCCGTGGTGCTTTTATGTCATGAAATATTGGGTGGTGGAAATTAAGCCCAATTAGTCGATCTCTGTAACTTTGCCAGGTTTTCAGTCAAATGCAGCTAATTCAGTTAAATGCTTTTGAAACACAGCTGAAGATTGTCCCTAAATGCTCTCCGTCTATTTTGAATCTTAATAAGGATAATTCAAAAGAGGAAGCCCGTAAAAGTATCCTGAAGTGTAAAACTATAAAACACAATCTCCGTTTGATCTCTCTTGCAGCCCTGCTTTCGACTCAGATGAACCGAGTGAACTGGAGGGAAGTGGGGGGCGGGGGCAGCGACGGCACTTGGCACACTTGTCTGTTCCACTTCAGTTTGATCCATGTGTTGTGATGCCTGCAGTGTCCTGGTATGGCCCCCGCGCGTCAAGTGACCAACGGTGGAGTAAGTATTAACGGCACAAGCTGTGGTTTCAGAATGCATTGGGGTTGGGTTATAAAAAAAGAAACATTTGCAAACACTTATATGATTTGTCAGTTCCTGGTAGTCGTCCCTCCCCCTCCTATCTTTCTTTAAACGACCATTTTATTATGTGTTCAAAAAAATCCCCTCAACTGTTGTTGCTAACACAACACAAGTCAGTCTGACGGCTTTGGATTTAAAATCTCAGGCAATGAAACTAGAAAGAGACTAGAAGAACAAACATTAACTCAAATGCCTCCGTAATTAAAAAAGAATTAAGCCGCCATAGCATTACATCATTGCCGTCCTTGGTTCTATGTGTTCAGACATAGACTGTATATAAATATGGACAATGCATCCCCGCGTCCTTGCATTGGCCAAACTGACGCTACTTTCCAGGGGATACTGTCGGCGCAATCTTGCAAGTTTGGAGACTGAGTCTGATCAGTACGGTCCGAGGGTGGAGCCATGAGGAGTTGTAATATCGATGCCCCGCCCACATTTCCTCTAGACTCACTTGCGTATTTGTTTAATTATTATAACGCTCTGCTCTACCTCCACCAGTTACAAGGAAATGTTGGATTATACACTGTACTTATTTTTTTAAAACACTCACGGGCTTTACGGAGCGGTTGGCATAGCAACTGGTAGTCGCCATTATGTCACATCCTGTTTACATACGGTCAGATAACCAACTAAAACGAAACTTATCCAAACGATACGATACTTCCTAAAATGACAGAAACCATCCTTGAAAACAAATTGCTTGACGTGTATTTTAGTGTTTTAGTTTGGCCCAAGTCCCGCCCACTAACATGGAGGGGGTGGAGCTTATGACTTATACTGCAGCCAGCCACCGGGGGGAGCTCTACTTGCTTTGGCTTCACTTTTTTTAGAGCAGCTCCGCCTTCCATATTTATACAGTCTATGACTTCACATCCATCTTTGTTTAAGAGTCAATAAATTACAGTTTTTCCTTTTTTTTTTCAGCAGTAAAGCAAATATGTTTATTAAGCACTTTAATATACATCAGAAAATTCCACTTCATATAATACAGGAATTCTTTTTAAATGAAAGATGAATGTACATGGGAAGCTATTTACAATCCAAATCACTGACAGTCAAATCAAAGATGACGGACAAAACACGGTCAAGACAAACAAAGAGAACGGCTCTATAAGACTGTACAGTGTGTTTCCTCCCAGCACTGCTTCTAGACCTGCCTTGAATCCTTCTATTGACCCTTTTCGCGGCATACGATTGAGCTACTGTAGTACTGAAGAGCTGTGAGCTTTCACTAGGGTTTAGAAGTGTTTGTGCATGCGATAGGTTTCTACTAACTCCCCCCCCTCCACCCTCCCTCCTCATGATCCCGGCTCTTGGCAAAAAATAGCTCACTGTTAACATTATGAAAAGCCTGCAAAAATATGACACAGCCTGTAAACGCTAACGCAGCTCCACGCAGTTCATGAGAAACAGATGTTACAGTTCCCCTCAGTGTCACAGCCGAGCACTCCGTCCTCCAACCTCCGTCTCCCGCGGGAGTTCAGTCCCGTTCAACTGATACTCGTGGGGGCAGGAGGTGGAACGCAGTATGTTGTTTCAACTTTGGCTTTACAAATCTGCATTTCAAACACTAACAGCTAGGAGTTGTCTTAATGGCTGAACCCTTTTTTTTTTTGTGTGTGTGTGTGTGTGTGTGTGTATATGCATGTGTGTGTCATGCCCCTGAAAAGTCCAGCAGGAATTACTGTAAATGAACCACACGACAATAAGGAAAGCTCTGGTTTTGTTTGTTGCGGTGCAGTAGGCTTATAACTCTGCAGACAAATGCATTTTTAAATTTTTTTTTTTTAAATCACTGCTTTCACTTGAAATCATTGCGTTTAGCACCAAACCTCTGCCGACGGTACACGATGAGTTATTTAAATATTCTTTATGCACACGCGGAAACATAAACACACAACACGACAACTGAAAAATCCCATAGGGACAAAATGAAAGTTGTTTTTTTTTTTCCTTTTCTCTTTAACATTTTCAATGAATGTCCCTCTTTCTTAGATAATAATACACAAACGCACAAAGCCAACAAAATCAGGTGTCCGAAAATAACTGCAGGCAACTTCTGAACACAGCACCATGGTAGAACGTAATGCAAAAGAAAAAAAATGCAACAAAAGTGGCTTTTTTCCAAAAAAATAAATACGCTTGTATATACTCGTGAAGTAAATTGCCATAGCTATTAACATATCACACACAACATAGGTTTAGCACACTGATCAAAGTTAACACAGATTATTTGGGGTCTCTAGAAAGGCAGACTATCAATGCGCTTTAATTCTTTTGCCATGGCATCGGTTGCTGTTAAGTCCTCTGTATTGTGACAATGTACGCAGTGGCACATCGCTGTCAGTGTTAAAAAGACGACAGAACAAACATAATAATAATATAAAAAAAAAAAAAAAAAGCATTGGTATGTTTCAAACTTTGATAAAACATGGATGGGATACAAAGTGAATAAAACAAATGCATGTCTGTCATTTTTGCTCTTTTAAAAGTGCATACACTGTTTATTAAATAGCATTACATTAAATTAAAAATGATAGTTTGCATGAATACATGAAGAAGGCTGTAACAGATGTAGGCACGTCGAAGTATCAGTTCACATAAGCCTCAGGCAGCGATCAACAATCCTCCCTAGGTATTATTTTTGAGGTCTCCCACAGATGGAAAAAAAAAAAAAAAAAAAACAATGATCTAGGATATTTATGCAGATGAAAACAGTTGCTTTGGCACATTCCCTCCAACGTCTGCATGACGAATGGCATTCAAGACATCTGAAACAGCACAGGAATGATTTGGGTTAAGGTTTTGTTTTGGAGGAAAACATCTGCTTGTCCAGATTGAAGCATTCTTCACGTAGGTCTGATTTAACTCTTCTAATGACGGTTCTATAGAGTGCAACTGTATTTTTAGACTTATTAACCTGTGAATGACCAGACAAGCCAAAAGCGTACGCTATCACCCCTGCATCGATTTACACGTCTATACACATGCTTGATGTATTTCAACAACAGCCCATACTGAAGGATTATTTTTTTGAAAGCGTCTCTTACCAGCTATAATGGAGTCTCCTTTTTGTAGTTAAACCCAGGGTCCGATCCTTCAATCTGCAGTTTCAGGGCTTGTTTAAGGCTTAGCTCTGTTTCCCCTATGGGATAGTTCTCTAGAACATCCTGGTGGCCTCTGTTCTGCACAGTCCGTGGAACTGACACCCTACTCAAGAAAACCTGATTGCCCTGTAGGTGATAGTTGGGGTTGGTCATGATCCCATTTCTCCTCTTCTCAGAACAGCTCTGCTGCTGGATGAAGAACTGATCTTGGCATTGCCCCCTTTCCTGCTGAATCGAACTACCGATCATGATCTTACAATGAGGGTCCTTTACTGCAATGTGGGCTACTGATTTGTTCAGGGCGATCCTCTTGTCAAACTGCGTCATCTCGTACTCCAAAACCTGACCTTGGGTTGAGCCGCTGTTCTTGACTTTCTTCTTGTCTCCCAGTGCTGCTTTGCTATTCGACGTCCCGTTGCCGGTTTTAGTTCCCTTTGCTGACTTCAGACTAGGTTTCAACTGAGACCAGTCAAAGTCACTGGATGGAGATGACGGTTGCTGACCGATGGATTTTGTCGTAGAGGAAGGGGACACAATAGACTGTCTGCTCCGGCTGCGAGGCAGTGAGTGCTGCTGAATTTGTTCTGTAAATGTCAGTCCATGAAAACTGTCAATCGGCACAGTCTGCGCTGTGGCTGTAGACGACGTGGTTCTCAACGACGAGTTCTTTGAGCTCTTGAGGGAGTTATTTGACAGGGAGGATTTCTGTCTATCAACGGTTGAGTCAGGAGATTCTGATGGTGAGCTGAACGCATGGACAGGCCCGTTGGTTAGACCGCGTCCAGTCGACTGCATATCTCCTGCCCCAGTGCTGCCAGAACTACTTGATTTGATGGTGAGGGACTGCATTTTACCAGTCACTGCCAATGGTGTTTTCTCTTCCATGGTATGTACTGGGGAGGGGTTGCAGCCGTTAAGGGTTGTGGCTCCATATTTTTCCAGAAGTTTTATGATCATTGAATGGCCACCTTTGGCTGCCACCCTCATTGCTGTTCGTCCAAACTGATCCGCGTGGTTGGGGTCTGCGCCGTTTTCCAGAAGTATCTGCACAACTTCGATGTGACCCTCCTGGGCAGCTATGCCTAGTGCTGTCGCTCCCTGGTTGCATGTATGATCCACATGGGTGCCATTCTCTATCAAAAACTGCACGACTTTTGTGTGGCCTTGCCACGCAGCCGACTGGAGGGCAGATCGCTTCTCATTGTCACAGGCATTCACATCAGCATGATAGTTAATCAGCAGCCTCGCCATTTCAACATGCCCTTGCCAGCAGGATACGTGGAGGGCTGTTCTCCCCTCAGTGTCACAAGCCTCCACATTTGCTCCATTTTCAAGGAAATACTCTGTCATGGCCAGCTGATTTTCAAGTGCCAGTATGTAGAGTGTTGGGCGTCCGTCTGCATCTTTGTAATCTATATCAGCATCGTGGCTCAGTAGCAGTTCAACAATGTCCCTGTGACCTTCTAGTGCAGCTACCCTGAGAGCATTCCTCCCATCATACCCCCTCTGGTCGATGCATGACTTGTTTTCCAGAAGAATTTGCACACAGTCGTAGTGTCCCTCTTGTGCAGCTAATATCAGGGGTATTCTACCATCATTATCTACCTCCGTGCAACGAGCTCCTTGTTCAATAAGGGCATCGCACACTTGGCGGTGGCCCTCAAACGAAGCCATGTGTAGCGGGGTCCAGCCTGCATCGTCCCTGTGATTCTCATCCAGACCTCTGTCCAGCAGAGTTCTGACCACCTCCACGTTTCCCTGAGCAGACGCAATGCTCAGCACAGTCCTTCCCTCACTGTCGATGCTATCAACAGCAGCCCCCCAGAATAGTAATGTGTTGACGACAGATGCGTGGCCCATTGACGCTGCAGCCAGAAGAGGGGTGCGGCCATTGTTATCAGTGTGATCAACATCGGCTCCACCTTCCAAAAGCAGATCTACTACATCTACATGTCCTTCATAGCCAGCCACGAGGAGAGGAGTCATGCAGTCTTTGTCACAGTGGTCAACCTCTGCTCCTCTGTCGATCAAAAGGCTCACAACTGACGCATGGCCTTTACTAGCGGGAACACAGAGAGCAGCGACTGAAAGGGCAGTCCGCCCATCGACATCTTCATGATTAACTTCGGCCCCGTGGTCCAGTAGGTGCTCAACAATCTCTCTGTGTCCCATGTACGCTGCAGCAATGAGAGCTGTTCTTCCTTCATTGTCTGCTTTGTTGACCTCAGCTCCATGCTGTAGAAGGTTCAACACTATGTCTTCATGGCCCCCCCAAGCGGCAGCTCTCAAAGCAGTTCTACCGTCAGCATCGGCACAGTCCACCTTGGCACCGGCATAAAGCAGAGCGGACACAACTTCTGAATGTCCGCCCCAAGCTGCTGAGCGCAGGGCGGTCCATCCATCGTGATCGGTGTGGTTTATGTTGGCCTCACAGCCAATTAAGCAGTTGACCACTTTGGTATGGCCCTGCCTTGCAGCAAGCGTAAGTGCCGTTTGTCCGTGGTTGTCTTCCAGCTCCATGTTTGCCCCTCTAGATATGAGCAAGTTAACCACGTCGAGGTTTCCACTGTACGCAGCATTGCCCAGCAACGTTCTTCCACTGGAGTCGCACTGATTCACAGATGCCCCGTTGTCAAGTAATGTCCGTATTGAGTCCTCTCTTTCTAGGGCCTGCTGTACAATACATGAAGCGTGGTCGTCCTCGTTGTTGACATGAGCTCCAGCTTTGACCAGAAGTTGCAGAACCTCCTGTTCTCTTGGTATAGAGGTGCTCAGGGAGTCTTTAGCAGGGGTCCCATTCCAAACCATCCAAAGAGCCAGATTAAATGGCTCAATCTGCAAATTAGAATTGACAAGGTGCAGTGCAAATTCCTGCACTTCGAGTGGTTTGAGCTGCTTTGCCCGGCAAGTGTAACTCATGGCCAACATTCGGTGTCCCTCTGCTGCATTGCACAAGTACTTCTGGGTGCAATGCTTAACATCCAGTAGCCACTCTGCAAAACTGTAGTGAAAAAGGATTTTAGTATTCCCAAGGCCATCAACCAACAACTTGGAGAGAATGTCCATCTTTTTCTGAAACTCTTCCATAGTCAGTGTCATGTTTTTGGTCCAGACTGCGTGGTACAGTTCCTTGACTGTGAGCGGCCGGCAAGTTGCAAGGATTACGTTGAGAATCGGTTGGACTTTGGCAAACTGTTTTCTGACAAATAGTCTCTGGCAGAGCCACAGGTAGAGGCCGTTGAGAGTGCCAGGGATGTCACGGATCTCGCGGAGCATGATAAAGTTCTCCACCACGCCGTCCAGCACACGCTCCAGGTACAGGAAACACCCGCTGCTTTTAATGTGAAGTTGGTTGAGCATCTCGGCTGTCTCCTTGGTCAGGTGCTGCCTCAGGGCCTCCTCCTGATCCAGCCTGTGAAGGATGTACTGCTGCACATCCTTGACGATGTAGGCCTTGCGCAGATCATCAAGGCTGATTTTGCGGAATCCTGAAATAAAAGAAAATTGCATTAGACGAGTCAGACAGAGAAATAAATTGGTCTGTATATATAAGACTGCAAAGGATAAATTTACCAATGACAGTGGTTGTAGTAATAACTGATGAGTACCGCTACTCTCCCCAATGCTGGGCACGTCTGACCTTGAGATCATACCCGGTATTTGTCCACTGATCATGTACCTTTGGATAATTAGGTTAAGCCAATTTTTAATTTCCTAAGCCATAAGATAATTAACAGTAAAGCCATGTTGTTAAAGGAAAGCCTTTCAGAGGAATTGAGAGCATAACCTCGCTGGCTGCTGGAAGCAAACATGATCAGCAGGTGTTCGCTATCAGCTCAGACCATAAAAACACAACGAAAACTAAATCATAGCAATTAGCGCACTGTACTATGTGTGCTGCAGGAGATATTGAGTTGTACTAATTTAGAATACGCCTGAGATAGGATTAGAAAATATATATATAAAAACATGAACACTGAATTTATGAATATTACATTAGGCTCTTCTTGGCTCACGCTCCCACTACACAAATGTATCATACTCATTATGAGAGAAAAAAAGAAAAAGGGAGCACCGGCCTTGGCAAAATGCTTACTAAAATAAATCAGAAACTGTCTAAAAGATAAAACATATAGTTTATTTCAACACTGAAACCAGCGTGATTGGTCATTCATTAACCGTAGAGTCGTAGAGTCAATCTGCTGTAGGCACTGAAGAACCAAAATGGAGGCGAGCAAGGGAGATATAATTTCCATGTCTGTAACACATCAGTGGGCTGTAAAACATTTCTCCAGTGTCTCACTTATTGTGCTACATGCTCCCACACAGACCTCTAGAAACCCTAGTGCAAAAAATAAATAAATAAATGATCACAGACGGTCTTAATGAATGATCTTTAATGGGAATTCCTCTCAGACGTGGAAAAATGGCTCCGTAATGGCCTCGGCTAATGGGCATAAAGTGAACTTTCCTCCATATTAAAACAATCTGTTCATGGTCTGTGCAGCCTGCAGCCCCGAGGGCAAGGACAGCATTTCTGCATACTTTTATTTACAGTTCCCATGGTTCTCGGGGGTTACTGGGACAGGAAAAAAATGTCACTAGAGGCCCTCTCAGTGTTGTTGACATACCGATTTTTTTCAAGCGGTCTACTATGGGAAAAGCATTTACTCCCAAAAATGGTGTGCTTCACCGCCATGCAGAGTTATCTAAACCAAGGTAATTACACATTTAATTTCTGGCTTCCTTATTATTCTCTCAACATTTTATGTACCGACAGGAGAGCCCTCGAAGATTTAGTTGGCAAGTAATGACAGGATTCGACACCAAGAACTTCATCGTCCTCAAATGTGATTGCTTTGATTATATAACAACTTATTCCCCCCGTACATAATATGAATCAGAGCCCATCACCGAGCCCGAGGCGCTGCTCTGTTCATCCGACTGCTATTGTGTGGGCCGAAAAGACTGTGAAATCTTATTCTGCACGGGCTCAGTGGTAACCACACACCTGGAAGCCAGATAACAAACCTGATGCGTTTAACAAGAGTTCCCAAGCAGGCGCTGACAGTTTGGACAACAGATCCTAGTAAACAGAAGGAGAGGTGGGTTTTCTTTATCACCTGCTTCTGAGTTTGTTTAAGATAAGCACACTCCCCTCACTAACAGCGCCTCACTATAATCTCTTTCCCTGTGTCCTTGGGGCCTTTGCTATATTTCAAACTGTGATGTGGAATTGGTTCCTAGATGAAATTAAAAGCATTCACACCTCAGATAAAATGAACATATTGAGTTGTAAACTCTGATACGTGACAAGAAGACAGAACAGTCACAGGTTGGACTTTAGGATAGGCACCGTGTAATAAAATATTTTATGTCGCAGATACTAGCCACAAGGGAGAACATATTAGCGGCTAATGACTTTATTGTTCTAGTACACAAACACATTTAAGCAGGATCTATGATCGACAAAGGGGGTTAATGGGTGTCCTGCCATCGGATGTCGCCCACTGATGTTGTACATAAATCAGGTTGTTTTGTGCTTTACATTCTCCACGGCAGCTTTGTCCACATTCTTTGTGGGCTACGCACAGATTTATTGATGTGGAACTACATCAAGTGACTTATAAGGTTTTTACCTGCGTTTGTTCCTACTGTTCATTCATTCATGCACACCAACAATCAAAGAGAGCAGGCGGTTTGCAGCGAAACAGTAAGATATAACAGAGAGTGTTCCTTAATGTTGCCCACGCTCAACAAACGCCACCACTTTGGGAAGGAAGTCAGGGAAAACACAGCCAGCCAGAGTCCTTGTTGCCCCCATGTGACTGTGCATATCCTTGACATTAGGCACTTTCGGACCACAAAGTTCGAGGGAACCTCTGAGGATAATTATCCACTGGGGAGATCCCCTGAGGGGGAAAAAAATAAAACATCCCTTCAAGGCCTACTGGTTGCTTTTGCACCACCAATAAGAATGCTTAAAAGATAAGAGCGGTTGTTTACACGGCTAACTGTTCCCAGTGTTTACACAGATATTTAAAGATGTGTTTGTCCAGTCACCAGACACTTATGTTACTCAAGGTTCCTCTTCTGCCTATTCTTAAATATCTCCCTAAAAGACCCTAAAATGGTCCTGCAGTGCAGACACACAGAAAGTTGAGTACTTTCCCCAAAATTTACACATACTATAAAAAAGTTACTGCAGTCTAACAAAGACCCTTAAGAACTACAATCATTCTCAGTTCCTGCAGTATGGACACAGAGAACAAGGGCTTTCTCCACACCTTACAGGAACTATGAAAAAGAAGTTTGTGCAGTCTAAAAATACACTGAAGAACTACAATCATTGTCAGTTCCTGCAGTATGCATACACAGAAATCAGGGGTACTTTCTTCACACCTTACCGGAACTATGAAAAAGTTCCTGCAGTCTACAGGATCCCAAAGAACTACAATCATTCTAAGTTCCCACAGTATGGATACACAGAAAAGGCGTACATTTTCCACACCCTACAGGAACTATGAAAAAGTTCCTGCAGTCTAAAAAAAGCTACAATAATTCTCAGTTCCTACAGTGCAGACACGCAGAAATAATTCGGCTACCTTCCCCAGATCTTACAGAAACAATGAAAAAGTTCCTGCAGTCTTAAAAAAAAAAAAAAAAAGCCCCCAAAGTACAACAATAATTTCCAGTTCCTGGCACATAGAAAGGGAGGTACTTTCTTCAGACCTTAAAATGTACTATATATTAAAAAAAAAGTTCCTGCAGTTTCTGTGGTCTAAAAGGACCTGAAGGACCTGAAGAACTACAATCATTCCTGCAGTATGGACACAGAAAAGGGGCTGCTTTTCTCAGGAACTATGAAAAAGTTCCTACAGTTCTACAATCTAGACTAGAACGAAATGTCCCAGTCAAAATCATTTTGTTAAAATATTTATATCTAGAGGCGTGAGTGAATATACCAGAAAGGATGGCTGTGGAAGTGGTTTGAACCAGTAAAGCCATAAAGAATCACTCCTGGCATTGCACCATGTAACTGCCTGATAATTACAGCAACTCAATGACCCTAACCCACTTTCAGTCTGCCATTGTTTTCAGCGACCGTGTGGACTTTGCACACTCCCTTCACCTTCTCTTCTGCAGCTACATGACCTCTTGTGCCAGCTCCCACTCCGACCCTGGAGGAGTCACTGACACTACAAGAAGCAGCTTTCACGGTGAGCATGCAAAGCACCGAGGTTGGTAAAATGACTGCAGCAGGAGTACAAAAACAAAAACAACAACAGTGAATATTCGGTTCATATTTCAAACCTTTGCTTTAAAACCCCGACTGATTACTCATCTTGACGGATCCTGGGAAGAATTATAATGGGCTATCACAATGTCTCTGAGGTTACCTTAAGTTTTATTTCAAAGGAAACTGCAACGATTGAAGGCACCACATGATCCTAAAGTGCATTCCAGCTCTCTGTGTACTCACTTCTCTGGCTCAGACTTCAAGCATTAAAGATCAAATTTCAGCCTATCACACTATCATCAGAGGATTTCTCTCCTCGTTTTCTCCACGCCTCGGTTTGATGTCAGGTTCTTAACGCTGTTTTGTTTTGCTTGAAGGATAAACCTGCTTCCTTCCCCGTTTATTGACACACGGTATCAAATGTATTCCAGCCTCTGTTTTAAGGCAGACATCTGAAGTTTTGTGCTATATCCTCGTCTATGACTTTCAGATTCTGACGTCAAATGGCCGGTCCTCACGCTTCTTCTGAACCAAATCCTTCTTTGGACATTCTGGGTTTGCTCCAGCTGGGACAGGAAACTCGCTAGCTCGGAAGGGGAAAGAGGCCACTAAAGGGAAAACTAAGGACAAAAAAAATAAAGACCTAAGGGGTGCAGAGGAGTACCTAACTCTAGCTAGTGACTCCAGCAAAGTGTGACATCTAATATCTTGTCTTGATTCCGATTTGTTTTATTTGCAGTGGGACAAAGGAAAAACATCGGGTGTGCATTACAGCCCAATTCTGGCGATGCTACTCTATCATGAATATTTTCTCTGGGGAACAGCAGAAAAATGCTTCTGCACTGTAGTTTATGATAAACAGTGTCTCCTACATTCCACGGTCGCTGACACACCAATTATGAAGATACAGTGAGAAGGAAAGCTGGAGGAGGAGATAGAAATTTGACTGCAGACACCATGAAATAAAGCACTTGCCTGGATTTATAAAAATCTATTCTACGGACGGTCACGTGATGACGCCGAGTAAGATGGCTGCTTAGGCTGAGAGCTGCGGCACCACCCTTTGACATTTTGTGTGAATATATCGGCTTTTGCATTTTTTTCCCACATTTTTCTCTCACAAATTGCCGATTGTAACTTTTTCCCACCACCGATATGCCGAATAACCGGAAAAATGATGCAAGTGCATCTCAACAACAACAGAGCACCAGGGCTAACGCTAGCCTTAGAGCTAACCCGGCCTCTCCTGTTGCGCCTGCCCGGCAGCCCGTGGATGAGTCAACTTCCATTGCTAAAATACATGAGCTTCTTCAGGAACTATCAGAGTCTCAAACGAAAATCCTCAACGACCAAACCAAACACTTTGCAGACATCCGCAAAGACGTGTCAGAAACGAGAAGAGCTGTCGAGGCGGTCGAAGCTAAATTAGCTGACGTGCTAACCAGGATGACTAGCGCCGAGGCTCGTTTGGACATGCTAGAAGAAGCAGAGAGGCAGCGGTGCGACTCGCCCCCGGCTGCGGCTTCTGAAGTTGAAAGGCTGAACGCCAAGCTAACTGAGTATGAGGACCGGGAAAGGCGAGTTAATCTACGCATTTATGGATTCCCAGAACGGGTTGAAGATAAAGATGCTATATCGTTTTTGAGAGATACCCTCCCTGAAATCCTCCGAGATGACTTCCAAGGGGGTCTGGATTTGGAGCGTGCCCATCGATCGTTATTGCCAGCTAAGCCCGGAGCCCCCCCAAGGCCTTTCATCGTGCGCTTCCTGAGGTTTCAACAGAAGGAGCGGGTGAGACAACTGGCGAGAGAAATCGGAGACGTCCGTTGGCAGAATCACAAAATAAGCTTCTATCAAGATTTCTCCAAGGCCACGCAGGAGCGACGACACTCCTTTCTGGAGTGTAAACGTCTGCTTCACTCAGCTAAAATCCCGTTTGGCATCGGGTATCCAGCTGTGCTTTCATTCACAACAGCAAGCGGGGTAAAGCATCGTTTTGATGACCCCAAGAAGGCTCTGAGATGCATCAAAAACCTGTAAGTGACACTGACTTCAAATGACCCCCCCCATCCCCCGTCAGGGTGACCTGGGTAAGACAACGTGATTTATGTTTATCTTCATATCTTCAGCCCCCTCTCTGATGGACATTTAGATGAACATTTTTCGTTTCATTATATTGAAGATGGGAATGTTTTGTTTTGTTTTGCTCCTTCATCCCAGCGTCATCACTATTGTTTTTATTGGCATAATCTATAGGCCATATGTGTACATCAGTAGGTGTGCATTCATACTGTATCTGTGCCTAGGCTACAAGTGATGTGGATCCACGGGGTGTGTATGTGGGATGGGGAGCTTGTCCAAAGATGTCACAGACTGCTAAAGGTGCCACATAATGTTTACAAACCAGATGTGTTATTGCTAGAAGAGGGGGGAAAAAAAAAAAAAAAAAAAGTTCACACTGCTGCTATTTTTGATATTTGATAATTGGTGGTGTTGCTGCCTTACTTGAGTGGCCAGAAACTCATAGTTCTCTGAGTTAGTTGTCCGGTTGTGGACTTGTCAGGAAGGTTTGAAAGTACTTTTCTTCTTCACCTTCCTTTGCTCTTTTTGGTGTTTTTGATGTTTTTTGTCCTTTCTTGTTTTGGGGTGTTTTTTTTTTTTTTTTTTTTTTTTTTTTTGGATCCAGACTTCTCTCTTACTACTATGGAGGCAACTTCATCTATTTTTTATTTTTTACAACTTCTTTTAGCGTATGACTGCTCTTAATCTCATTTCAGTCAATGCCAGGGGTCTTAACATTCCACATAAAAGAACTACTGTACTAGATTTTCTCCGCAAGAAAAATATAGATTTTGCTATGATTCAGGAATCACATCTTTTATCCAAAGATGCGGGTCGCTTAGCTAATAAGTTTTATCACCCCATTGCAACTTCTTCTGCATCTACTAAATGTAGAGGAGTAATGGTACTGTGTAAACGAAAACTGAAATTTGATATGATTGACTCTTGGGCAGACGATGCGGGTCGGATGGCCATTGCCAAAATCCGTATGGATGGGAAAAACATTGCACTTATTTCTGCTTATGCCCCTAACGCATTTGATGCCGCTTTTTATGGATTATTAACTAAAGCTTTGCTTGATCTCACAGGATTTCATTTAGTTCTAGGGGCAGATTTCAATGCGGTTTGGGACAGCAGTATGGACAAAACGGGCGGCATTGAGACCAGAGACCAACGTCTTGCATCCGAGGCGCTACGCCAGTGGGCAGCTGATACAGGCATGGTTGATATTTGGCGTATGTTAAACCCTTCTCTAAAAGACTTCTCATTTTACTCAGGGAGACATAAATCCTTTTCGAGGTTAGATTTTATCTTCGCCTCCCAAGATTTATTTCAAAATATTCAAAATGCGCATTATATTCCAGTTACCTGGTCTGACCACAAACCAATACATTGTTCGGTTACTGTTCGTCCATCTTCTACTAAAGCCCCTAGGTGGCGCTTTAACTCATCCTTACTTCGAGATGAAACATTTAAAACTCAGTTTGAAAGCAATTTTAGCGAATTTCTGGAGTTTAATGTCGGCTCTGTTTCTGATCCTAGAATACTTTGGGAGGCAGTGAAGGGCTTTATAAGAAGCAACACCACCTTATATGCCTCAACACGAAATAAGGAGCGCTCGGCCAAATTGGAGGCTTTAGAATTAAAATATGCAACTCTTGATGCCACCTTGCAACATAATTTTAATGATCATGCAGCCCTACAGAAAGAAATGATTAAAAAAGAGATTAACTCTCTTCTGAAACGCCGTTCAGAATTCCTCATGCACAAAACGAGGCAAACTTACTATTTTAACTCCTCTAAACCCAGTCATCTCCTAGCAATGAAGCTTCGAAAGGATGAGCACTTTGCTGATATTTTTTGCATTAAAGATAAAGATGGCATCATACAATCTGACCCAAAAAAAGTAAATGCTTCTCTTGCCTCCTTTTATCAGGAGCTGTATAGTTCGGAAAATCATTTTGATAAACATGCCTGCAATAATTTCTTAAATGACATTAAATTATCTCGCCTTAGCGAAGATGACTCTGTAAAACTAGATGCCTCTGTTACTTTACAGGAGTGTGAAGCAGCCGTCAGAGACATGCGTAAAGGTAGATCACCAGGGCCGGACGGAATCCCACCCGAATTTTATCTTACTTTCTGGCCTTTGATTGGTCCACTGCTAGTGGACATGATCCAATATTCAATAGAAGTGGGTTCATTTTCGAGAGATGTTAATTCGGCTTTAATCTCACTCCTTCTTAAAAAGGGAAAGGATCCGGTCGAGTGCTCCAGTTACAGGCCCCTTTCACTTTTAAATGCAGATTTAAAGGTTTTTGCCAAATTACTGGCCCGGCGGCTTCAAGGCCATATGACAGAGTTGGTTCACAGTGACCAAACAGGGTTTATAAAGTCTAGATTGGCAACGGATAACGTTAGACGACTATTGCATGCTATAGATGGTGCTCAAACCTTGAGTTCCCCTGCTGCTGTTCTTTCACTAGATGCGATGAAGGCCTTCGACCGCCTCGAGTGGCCCTTTCTATGGTCAGTGCTTGAGTTTATGGGATTTGGCATGCCGTTCATTAATATGATTAAGGTGCTGTATAAAAACCCAACAGCCGTGGTGCTTTCAGGCAAAACTAGCTCTCCTCCCTTTGCTATATCGAGGGGATCGAGGCAGGGCTGTCCTCTCAGCCCTCTGTTATTCGCCCTTTCTCTTGAACCACTGGCACAGGCCATCCGTATATCTCCCACAATTTCTCCAATTACCATTAGAGGAACACACCATCACATTTCGCTTTATGCTGATGATGTTTTATTGTATTTAAACAACCCAGTGCAATGTATCCCACATGTTTTGTCAACCTTTGAAGATTATGGCAAGCTTTCCGGTTTTAAAATAAATTGGCAGAAATCAGCCTTGCTCCCTTTGAATCAGGCCATGTGTAATGTTTCTATCCCTGCATCCATTCCAGTTTCTAAAAACTTTATTTATCTGGGGATTGATATCTACTCTTCTGTACAGACAATAGCTAAAAACAATTTTGGTAATACACTTAATAAAATCATTGCAGATCTGGACAGGTGGTCTAACCTGCCAAATTCACTCCGTGGCAGGGTAGCTATAATTAAAATGAATATTCTGCCCAGAGTCAATTTTGTGAGCTCAATGCTCCCCCTTCCTCCGCCCCCTCAATATTGGTGTAAATTACAATCAGCTATAACAAAATTTATTTGGCGTGGTAGACGACCCCGCATTAATCTCACCACAATGCAGCGAGAAAGACAAGCCGGCGGTTTGTCTCTCCCAAACTTTAAAATTTATAAGTGGGCCTTTACACTTCGACCTTTATTAACTTGGTTTCAACCTAATGCTCAGGTATCATGGCGTGCCCTAGAGGAGCAGATACTAGCCCCATATTCGTTTGCTAGCTTTTTGCATTCTAACATTTCAGTCCACCAATGTCGTTTAAGATTTGGTTCCATAATTTCATATTTATTATTTGTATGGAGGAGGGTGGAGAAGTTAGTTGGTTGTTCTTCTGGATGGGGCCCACATACTCCAATATTTAACAATGATAGATTGTTGATCGGAGGTCAACACATTCGTTTTCCTGACTGGGAAAGAAAAAACATTTGTACACTTAACGATATCTTTGGGGAAAAGGGGTTACTTACCTTTCAGGACATTTGTATTAAATATGGTATAACGTGTACCTCCTTTTTCTTTTATTTGCAACTGAGATCTACCTTAAAAAACAATGGTATTTCATTACAGAGCCCTCTTGTAACACACCCAATCCGCAAATTGTTCGACTCTGCTAGAAATACAAGTGGTTTTGTTTCAAGACTTTATTGGTTTGTGTTGCGACACTCTTACAGACCTCTGGCATTAGATAAAACATGGAGGAAAGATATCCCAAATTTGAAAGCTACATTTAATTGGGATAGAGTATGGGTTGATGTAAGTTTAGCATCCAGAAATCCTGACCATCAACAAATACACTATAATTATATACATAGAATATACTTTACTCCTAGGAAGCTTCATTTGATGAAAGTTATAAATGATCCTACATGTACGTTATGTTCTTCCAAAGTGATCGGCAGTTATTTTCACATGTTCTGGGAGTGCACACCAGTGGCGGAATACGTTTATAAGTATGGGTATATATGAATACGTGGCTTATGATTTATTGTTGTATTATTGACTTGTACCTGTAAGTTTTTTCAGTATAAAAAATAAAATAAAAAGTTGATCACAAAAAAAAAAAAAAAATCTATTCTACGAGCAAGAAATAAACGAACAGACCGGCCGAGAGCCTCCAGTCAGAACGCAGCCGAAAGACTTTTTCCTTCGCTAACCGTACATGGAGGGAGATGACCTACAATTTCCACTTAAGTCATGAATAGATATCACTTCACTGGATGTCAACTGTGAAGTCGTGGCATTATTACTGCCCCACTCCTGCCGATAAAGCACTAAAACAACCGCAGGGTGAAGTCATCCAATCTGCAATGGATGACTGTGGTGTAACAGGAACTACTATTAAGTACTACACAAGAATGCATGAACTCTCATTGGCTACGAATGCCCAGGCGCCTTCCAAGAAACATTTTCTATCCAAATCCCCGGCAGTTATGGAGGCCTTCATTTTGCATCTTTGAAAGTAGGCTACGCAAACTCCAGCAGGGCACTGTGCGTGTTTGGACCATTGGTGTTTGCGCGAGGGGACGGTCTCAGGCCCAGAACAAAAGCGACTGCAAAACAAGCAACAAATGACACATTCATCAGGGTGAGGGATGCAGCTCCCGAGTACAGGCCTCGGAGCCAGCTGCTGCTCGTTACAGAACTGGATACCAGCCACGAGAGACAGGGCCTCACGTACAAAAGACGGACTGTTTGCTTTCTAGATTAATTTTTTCAGATGACAAACGAGACGGCGTGCGTGCTCGTCGAGGAGCTGGACGTCCGAGCTCGTCGGCCGGGGGACGTCGGAGCGGCCGCTTCTCGGACTGGGGCATTCAGAGACACCATCTTAAGTCACTGGATCCGTAAAGAACACAGAAACCCAAGCCTCGCTGCCCTCTCCTCAGGCTCTCCAGTAAACCCGCGCTCCACAAACGTCTGTTCGACAGCTGCAGCGTGCCCTGCTCCAAAAAACACGAGAGCGCCAACCTCCTAAACACAAGTATGTGGATGAGAGTCAGCTCCAACGGTCTGCAAACAACAGGCCTTTGAAAAGTATTTAAGCTCTGAAAGAATACTCTCAAGCTCTTGTTTAATTTTGCACAAACTCTTAAGACAACACTTTCTGTTTTAACTTGGACAAATGCGGCTTATTTGCAAATGAGAAAAGTCAAGAAGTGAGAACGTTTAACTCTAATTGGACCCTGACACGTCTCCGAGAAGGAAACTGTTGCGAGGGAAAATCATTTCAGATCACCAGCTACATTTTCTGCCGTGTTTAACGACCACCGGGCGAGGCACTGAAATTATTACACTTAAACAATTAATTCATGTTAGCTAGAGGCAGAGCACATGAATAGGCTCGTGCCCAAACATGCCTCTTGCGGAGTTTCAAATGGGATGTGAAAAGGTTTCCAGTCAAACCTGTTGAACAGGGCTCATGCGGTGAGGGGGGGGTGGGGTTTACAGGAACACGTTCAGCAAACTCTTCAGCGAGGGCGCGTTCTGATAAACTCTCAAACCACCTGTGCCTAAAGAATAATCCATCAATTACACGATCATGCATTTAAAACACTGAGTAGAAGTGTTTTTTTCTTGCCAACAAAGAGCTTCGCTTCTCATTCTGAATGACAGAAGCTCATTAAGTCGGTGACAAGAGACTGAGTCAAAGGCAGTGCACCTGGTCACATATGTACGCCTTCACTCACTGGATCTCATAATGGATGTCTGCACTAAGAGTTGTCACTCTGCGTCAGGGGGAGCTTCTTGCAGCTGCACAGATGGCTGGAAATTTCATCCAAGTGAAAAGAAACTGAAGAACTGAAGTAATGATTCATTAGGGAAAAAAGCAAATAAATTCATTCAAACTGCACATTTACCAATATCTGTGGTCAGGGAAACAGTCTCTTTTTTATGTAAACATGTTTCATAATTCTCATAAAAATCGATTCTTAAGCAAGAAACTGAAGCCGAGCCTCCCCTGCCCCGCTGAAGATCAAATTCCCTCAATTTCAGCTCATGTTTTTGTTCGCCACGACACCGTCTGACCTCCCGCTGACCTCATTTGGCCCCACCGCCACATGTTTCCATTCACCTGCATAAGAAACCACTCAGTATAAGCTTTTTTTTCTCAGGCATCACGTCAAACAAGCCATTATCTGCCGTCAACACGCGGAGCCAGGAAAGGAAGGGCCTGGAACCATTTTGGAAAGATTTCACGTGGAAATGCCCAGACTGCAGATTGAGCACGAGGGAAGCTGTGACAGCTCGCTGCGGAATCAGGTACCTGCAAAGTCATCCTTGGCATGCAGGTCAAGAAACAGAGGTATAACCCTCCCCGTCTTTACTTAAGAGGACTTTTCCACCCTGCAGCAAAACCAGCCAGAGAGAAATGTCTCAGGAATTCTGCAGCCAAAGTCGAATTAAGACTTAATTAAAACGCCCTTCAATTAAACCAAAAACTGACAAGTCTTGCTCTGCACTGCAGCCTTGAAAGAAAACTCTTAAGATCATAAAAAAATGTGGCAGAGGCATGCCACATACCAAACGGCATCACGTCGGGAGGCAGGAGGCCAGCGGCTTTGTTCGCCATCTTCAGAGTCATGTTACTGAAGTGCAGCACCCAAGGTGTTACAGATACAGACATGGTAGACCTGTAATTTGCCCGGCTGTCAGACTGCATGGTGGTAAATTACAGTATTCAGCCGGGATTATGGTCTTCAGCTCATCCAAAGTGAGGCTCAACATGCAGCCTCGCAGACGACAACTCATACATGAATGTGGACATAAATCAGCTTGTCTGTGTAAGCCATTTTAAAGAAGGGGAGGGTGAGCTAATTAAATATGTCATCCTTGCTCTTGTTGACCGGGAGTTGTGGCACAGAGGCAATCAATACTGAAAACTAAGAGAAGGGGACAGAAAGGGCTTCATTGTGTTTTAGTAGAAGCAGGGGGTTTGTTAAATATGCTTTTGTTTAGTGGTTTGCGCAGCAGTCAGTCTGGTAAAGGCCAAAAAAAATAATATGTTGGAATTAGTTTAATACTTAAAGGGGAACTACTGTTTTTTACAACTTGGACCTTATTTCTGGCATAAAATTTGATCGTTTACTCACCCACATAACTTTTGTGTAATTTGTAGTCGTTGGGGAGATATTTAGATCTGCGTGTATCCATATAGTGGGAGTGACTGGGGCACCGAAACGCAGCCTCTAAATAACGCATTATCTGCTGCGAAACTTGTTCAATTCACCAATATTTTGTTATCGTACGCTAGTGCTATTACCCGTTGAGTCTGGAGTTACCCGTTATCATCATCCGGGGTCTGTAGGTCAATCTACAGATGATCGCAACGGTCTGCTTGTTTACCTGTAATTTGCTACTGCTGTGGTTCGTCCACAACCTCAGAATCGGAAAAATATTCGGCCATGTTGCAAAAAACTAGTTTCAAATTACAGGTAAACAGAAACCGGTTGATTAGAACAGGTAACTCCGGACTCAACGGACATATCACTAGCGTACGATAACAAAATATTGGAGTTTCGCGGCAGATAATGCGTTATTTACAGGCTGCGTTTCCGGTGCCCCATTCACTCCCACTATATGGATATACACAGATCTAAATATCTCCCGAATGACTACAAATTACACGAAAGTTATATGGGTGAGTAAACGATCGTATTTTATGCCAGAAATAAGGTCCAGGTTGTAAAAAACAAAGGGATTTTTCTTATTTATAGGTTATTTTGCTTTTACGTTACCGGTCCGGCCCACCTTGAGAACAAATTAGGCTGTATGTGGCCCCCCGACTAAAATGCCTCTGCTATAAATGATTTTAATTTTCCGGTTAGCTCGCCCTACGTCCAGAGCGGAAACTCTCAGAAAACTTTACGTCACTGTCACGATTCAAACTCATCTGTTGCATTTGTACGAGCATGCATCCAACAGGTGGCCAGGTGATGCAGCAAAGTGTCATTTACTGGGGGGGTGTCGGTTAGATAGAGGCCGTCTTTGTCTCTCTTTAGGGAGCATTCCACAGCCTTAGAAGAAATAAACCATCCTCGCTGCTTTACGACTGTGTTTGTGTTGTCAGGCGGCCAGGAGATCTCGCGGACCCTCCAGAGAGAGAGAGAGAGAGGTCTCGAATTGGGCCAAAAAAGAAAGTATATCAAAAAACCCACACACATGCAGGGAGATGTTAAGAGTTTTGTTGACCTAGAGGGGGTCGGGGGGGGGGGGGGGGGCTGCTTTGCCCTGTGTCAGATTCACCCACAGGCCTGTGGACAAAGGGCCGCTCTGAGAAGTGGAGGAGGGCTCACGCCTTAAACAGGGCTGCTCTTTTCATTTGTGATCACTGGCGGTAAATCAGTTCTGTCTCGCGGCGAGCCGGGTAAAGAAGGCTCCATTCACCGCGGCCAGAGCCGAGGTGGAAGATGTGGTTCAGGTCCTTGATACGGTGGGATACCACCCCCCCCCCAAAAAAAAGAGACACAAATACAGGAAACAGAGACGCAGGCCCACCCCAGAGTCGCACCGTTTCCTGAAAGTGTAGCTTTTATTATGGAACAGCAGCGGAGTTTGCAATGACTTATCTATACACTGTGGGCTATGCTACGGATTACTTTTAGCTCGAGAACATGAGCAAATGTGTCATTTGAGGAAGGAAATGAGTAAAGCCCCCCCCCCCATCAAAATGCCTCACAGGATGAAGTGTCTTTTTTAACGGCCACGCTCTCCTGTAACATTCCTCAGACTGAGGGAGGGACAGGACCGTGTTAATTAAAGCTGTGATTCATAACCATGAGGGGCTTTTATGTGGTTATATGGTGTGGCTGTTTTCCAGCTTTTCTTTTTTTTTTTTTGGTGCCTGTAGAACCTCCTTAACGCTGGCCAAGTGGCCTGTAGACACTACTAAGAATAAAACTGAGGAAAATGATTATGCCTTTTTTTTTTTTTTTTTACGATAGTGGGAATCAAACTAATTGAAGTTGCTGTAACTCTGAAGAGGAGGAACATGTTGGTTTAAAAGGGAGACAATGACACCGCGCTACTGCGACAAAGCCGTACCTTCTCCTCATCCCTCGCTCTAGTTGGCATCTCTCTCTAAGTCCTAAACACAGCCTGCACGAGGTTTTGTTTTGCATTTCCTTTACACCGCGCGGTATCATTGTCATCTACCTCTGTCTGTATTCGAGGATTAGTCATGAGGTGCTTCCACGCGGGAGGAGATTTGAGCAGCAGTGCTCTGTTCACTCTGATTATATCTGATCTTAACAGGTGCTTTCTTTTTTTACCTCGGTGCAGGGCTGCTTTCTGATAGCTGGCAGTATTTTTAATCCAGTTAGAAGTTGGTTGAAGGGCAGAATTTGTTAAAAGATTCAGAATATTATTTCTTGTTAAAATAAAATATTACATAAATGGAAAAAGAAAATTACCATTTGTTATTTGATTATCTACTTCAATAATTGGTCTAGTAACACTGCAATCAAACTCTCTGCATTTGTCGTTAACAGGAATATTTTCAGGGGTTTTACACCGATCAGCCACAACATTAAGACTACTGACAGGAGAAGTAAATAACATTGACCATCTTGTGATAATTCAGTGTTCTGCTGGGAAACTTTTGGACCTGGCATTCATTGGTGTAGATGTTACTTAGACATGTAGCACCCACCTAGACCAGACCAGGCACCCCCACCCCATAGCAATGACACTCCTTGATGGCTGCAGCCATCCCCAGCAAGATGCAGCCACAAAAACACTTTAGGAACAACTAAAAAAAAAACAACATGAAGAACAGCACAAGGTGTTGACCTGGCCTCCAAATTCACTAGATCCCAAACTGATCAAGTATCTGTGGGATGATCCACAGAGGCCCCTCCCTTCAAAAGCCCCAGCCCCCCCCACTAACAACATTATGTTGCCAGACACCACAGGACACCCTCAGAAGGCCCATGTCCATTCTCTGATGAGTCTGAAACTGTTTTTGAGGCACAAGGGAGACCTGCACAATATTAGGAAGGTGGTCATAATGTTATGCCTGTGACCTTAGATGACCTTTTCAATTTGAAAACAGGAAAGCAGGTCATTTCTATTTCTGGCGTTATTTGAAGCTGCTAGTCACAAGCACTCTTTGAACACCTAAACCTAACACAATTAAATATCAATATCATATTAATTCACTACAGTTGAGGTCAGTTAGTTTGTGGCCGACTGGTTTAATCCTTTGCACTTTCAAAAATGGAAATTCCTCCCTCACTAATAGAAATAATTACCAGCCTCTTCTAACTGGACACTCTTAAGTATTCTGTGCAGTAGTGGCTACACAAACCCACCGCTTGATAAACAGTGACTTTGACAAGCATGAATCATAAACAATACCTGGCAGATGGTCGCTATTACAGTTCAGTGATGCCTCCACGCGATAAAAAAAGATCACACACACTAGGCTGGATCAAACGCTACGAGGGGATTACGATTAAAACGAGCTGGTAATTATTTCAGCGAGGCCCGTATGCAAAGTGATTTCTGCCCCTCCATCCAAAGTAAGCCAGCACTTGAATAACAAACCTGGGTGATTTGGAAGTGGAGGCGACACGGGAGGCCAAGACAAAACATCTGTCAGTTTTATCATCTTTACAAATGAGAATACGATGATGGATCGAGGTGTGAGCCGTTAAAAAAATAAATACATGCACGTCTGAAAGGCTGTTTCTATTTAAACACCCGTCCCCTCCAGTCTCCCACCTCCACCCCGCCCTCTCTCCCTTTTCCCTTGCTCCGCCGTCTGCCCGAGGCCTTGTTAAATTGGCACAGGCTCTACCCGGCTCCCCACCAAAATCGCTGCCTAAGTGTTTCCACTCTGCAACCCCTATCATGCCCTTACAGTAGCGCAGCTCATAGCGGGGGTAAGCACAGGGGAAAGCTAGCTTTGCCTCCACACGGGAAATAATGAAGCGCCGCTGCTTGAGGTCGGTTTTTCCGCACGACCTCCATCTCAAGACAGATATTTTAATCCGAGCTGAGATAATAGAGGATGTCTGACTCTTAATCAAACCTGAGTGATCATATAATGTGAGTCAGCCAGGGGGATACTGTGCAAAATTCTTGTACTCCTCCGCGCAAACAGACCAGTCTTTGTTTGCGAGGCATTAGCCGAGCGGATGCGAGTGAGGCATTCTGCAGCAGAAGTCTGTATGCCTCCTTCTTCCTGCTCGGTCTCAGAGGTGTTGAAAACTTCCCAAAGCACATTCCACTCCGAGACAGACACAAGGAATAACAGTTGAGTAAGGAACGAGGAATTCAGAGTTTTTTTTTTTTTTTTTTTTCGTTTTTTTTTTGCTCCTGGGGAGAAAATAAAATACAAGGCATTTCAGCCAATGTAGTTGCTATGAATCAGACTCAAGAGAATGAAATCAAAGATAAAAGAAAATCCTTTCAGACGTTTTAAGAGTAGCTGACCAGACTTCTGGCCCAGCTAGTTTCCTTCAGTGTGACCTTGTGGTTAAGGGTCATTCTGCAAACTTTATCGACACTGTATTTACAAAACCACAGAGTTCCCATCACCACACACAAGAGCATACTGGGAAAACCACTCACCCTCCACCCCAGATAAGGTTTATTCTAGTCGGGCTTGTTAGCTAGCAGCTAGTCAGTTAATAGACTGCTCCATCTGGGACAGTACCTCCTGATTTCGTTCACCGTACCTCCTCACCTGCGTTAAGCATGTCACAGTTTTCTCAGACATCATCATCAGCATCATCAAGGACAACCCAACAAACAAAGGCAACTGGACGTTTCACTCCTTATCCAAGAAGCTTCTTCACTCCAAAGAGCGACTGGAGGTGCAGAAATTCAGAATTTTCTATTGGAATTATTATTTTGTTTTGCAAAACATAAATGCACAACCACTGCCACTTGCATGTGTAGAACTAAAACTGTAATTCTGTGCATGTTGGTGTAATTATTTGGCATGCTATTTTAATCCATGCATAGATTTTTGCTTGTGTTTTTAGTCACAATATTATCAGGAAATGCACAGGAATGTTTTTTAAAATTTCAACCTGGAGACTGTATAAATGTCCTAGGCTAGCTATGTAGCAGGTTAGCTAAACCATTGCTACAGTACCTCTCAAGTTAACTGTCTAAAGCTATTAAGCTAAATTCCTACATTTATTTCTGTTTCTATTTGTTGTGCATTTGTTCATATGCAAATTAAATGTTGTTCATTTTTTCACTTTTATTTTATTTTACTAGACTTTTACTTTTATTTTATTTTCATTTTATTTTACTAGATTTTTACTTTTATTTTACTAGATTTTTACTTTTATTTTATTTTATTTTACTAGATTTTTACTTATATTTTATTTTACTAGATTTTTACTTATATTTTATGTTATTTTACTAGATTTTTACTTATATTTTATTTCATTTTTAATTTATTCGATTGTTATTTTATTGTATTTATTTTTTTATTTTCATAGTGGTTGTCGAGTGTTTTTTTTTGTTTTTGTTTTTGGCATGTGCAGCTGAGCTACTGTGACCATGCAATTTCCCTTGTGGATGAATAAAGTCTGTCTAAGTCTAACCTATTTATTGCAGTCCAGGACTTTATGGAGGTTTTGAGGACTTGGAGCATGAGGGAGGTCAAGGTGAAGAAAAAATACTGCTGCAAAATCCTCACTCTGCCTAATTCACAATCTAGCATCTTAGACTAGTTGGACAAATATTCTAACAAGGAGCAACAGCCAAGGTTGTTAGCGTGAGTCAGACTTCAGTATCTTAAATTCCTTCAGACATCTTGAAAGTAGTGGACAAAACCTCTGGCCCAGCGAGCTTCCTTCGGTATGACCCTGTGGTTAAAGGTCATTTCTCAAACTTTATCGACACAAAACCACAAAGTTCCCACCACCACAGACCAGAGTATACTGGGAAACCCACACAACCTCCACCCCAGACAAAATAGGCCGCTCATATAAAATAAGAGTTGGCTTTGCACACAGCGTGAAAGTGGAGTCTTTTGGCAGGTCACTGCCATCTCTAACTTGTAAACAATATGGAGGATATTTTTAGTGGACACTTGGCCTCAATTTGATACTCTGCAGTCCTTTAGTCTATTTTAAGCCCAGTGCTGCGTGAATAAGGAGCATACACGGTGCCACATTCATAATAAGGCCAATGGAAGATAGGGTAAGTGGGTGAGTGTGTTTGTGTGCGAGTCTACATCTTCCGTCTATGTGTGAGGAGTAGAAAAAAAAAAAAAGCCGGTCTTGCAGAAGAATTTCCAGCCCTGAACTAAAAGCGGAAGACTGCATCTAGACAAAACAAAGAGGCAGCTAAAAGCATTAGCGAAAGGGAAAGGTCAGGGCTTATTGTAGTTCTGTAGCAGCACCTCAATGCACAAACTCAACGAATCACTGAAATAATAAAAGCATTATATCCAGAGCGGCATGTTCACAGAGACACGGCGAGTTTGCGTCCAAAAGAATAGGAAAAACAATCACATATGTCCTTCACTTATTTCAAACAAGGGCATCACATCTGATGTGCGAGCTCGTCTCTGTTCTCCTTTTCAAAAAGAGATTCATTTTTAAATTGCTGGGCAGTCGGACTCAAGAGCTCAACAAAAGCTTGGCCGCCACCAGAAAGGCAGTGAAAAGGGAGCCAGTCCAAAAAGAAAAAAGAAAAAGGAGGAAAGAAAGAAGATAACTGCTATTTATCAGATTGTTCCAAGATGAAATTCCCTTCAAACCATATCAAAAATAAAGAGAACAGACAGCTCATCAGCTACAAACATGAGAGGAGAAAAAGCAAACGGGACGTCACAGAACTCGCCAAGATACTCCGAGATAAAAAATTCCCATTAGCATTTACATCTGTAGCATATGCCTTATATATATTCCCCCGCCGAGTCCGCTGTCAAGTTAATGTGCAGCCCAAATAAAATGTGACGATTTAAATCTATGGTCTGGGCCAGACGCAGCAGACAGCACACGCAGGATAGACCAGAAAATAAGATTTAATGCAAATTGCTGCTGAAAGGAAATCAAATATAAAACTTCTTCCATCTGCGTTGTTTGTGGCCTAAAAGTTTTGGAAAATGCTGCGAGGACGCTCTATACTGCACTCTGATACCGACCCAGAATCTAATGTACCACGGGCACCCACGTGAAAGCTTTGATGTTAGAGGAAAGCGTGGGTGGGCATGTCGTTGCAATTACAAAGTGGGCAGCTCGCACCACAGTTGGTTTGTTGAATGAGATGCGTGACGCCCACAAACGGCTCAGAGTGAGTTTCTGGTGTCCTGAAATTCAACTCTCCTCTCACTGCCGCTGTCGCCACTGATCAGATCTACGCCGATCTGAGCTGCACTCACAGCAGCCTGACACCCACACTTAAGATTTCACTTAATCTCCAAGACGGGAGCCAATCATGTACAACCTCTTTTCAAACGATAGCGCCGAGCTCAAACGTAAACACGTGCCAATCACTTTAACAAGAGACAGGTGCTCTGACAGAGGTGGAATGCAATACTGTCAATTGTTTTATGTGTTTAGGCCAGCACCTAATAATTAATTAGCGAGGTAATTTGTTCATATGAAATTCTCCAGAGTCTATTTTGAGAATATTGGAAAACCTGGGTTCGCAGAACGGCTGACATTTCCAAAATCACTGCAATGATTAATTAATTAACATAATAATTGCTGATTAATTTTTGTGGTGGTTTACCTATTGATTAACTGACTAATTGTTTCAGCTCTAATCTTCTGGCACAGCACAATTCACGAGAAACCTTACAGGCAACCTTTAGACCCCTCAACTGTAAACTGCACAGCTAATCTGCTGCATCTAGTGTGGACATTGTTGCCTACACAGCTTGTTCGTTTAACTCCTAGCACACCTGCAAAATATCACTGCAATCTACTGCCAAAAAGTAAACACATCGCCCACCATAAGCCAAGTGCTGGTCAAACTTATTGTTGGAGCTACATATGAAAGAAGAACGCCTACACACAACAACAACTCACACATGCATAGAAATTTGTAGCATGGCTAATTGCTAAGCTAGTTGTTATACAAAAGCTTCTTTTAAATCTTTTAAACAAATTAGCAGGTTAGCTAATAGATTGCTAAAGAACTTTTTACGCCAACTAGCTTCCTAAAGGAACACATAAGGCTAGCACAGCTAATTTGAAGCTAACAAGCATACCTTGCAACTGTAGAAGAAGAAAAACACTGCTCTTGGCTCACAAGCTAGCATCTTTGGCTAGTTAGGTAAATACTCCAACAACAAGCAATTTGTGAGCATGGCTACTTGTGCTTGAAAAAAACCCCAAAAACATTAAGCTAACCTCATATGCCTGACTTGAGTGTCAGACTGAATTCCACCAGGTTCGTAGCAGGTTTTATGCTAACTAGCTAACCTTGGCTACTTCTAAGCTAACAAGCTAACCCTATTTTCATATATTTATGCAAATATGGGAGTTCATCGTGAGAAATGCTATTGTTGGCTGTGTGGAAACTTAAACACACAAATGTAATGCACAAACTAGCATCTTAGACTAGTTAGCTAAATATCCAAAAACGAGCCGTTTCCTAGTGTAGCTACTTTCTACTTGGAAAAACAATAATCGCTATACAAAATTTACTACCTAAGTTTTGTTTAATTATTACAGAAAATGTGGCAGGTTAGCTTTTCAGCTAACTTGCGATCTTTGGGAGCATGCCTAATTTGAAGCTAGTAAACTAGCCGTATTTTATGTTGATGACTTATGAGCAAGAAAACCACCATAAATTCTCACAAGGCCTAATTTAATGAACACATTTCTATAACACTAAAACATGACAGAATTGCTAGATGAAGATTATAGTTAACGCTACAGTTGTTTTGGGGACATTGGCGGGTCACTGCACTGCCATTTACGCAGAGGTAGAAGAAAAAACATCAAGTTTGTTCAACCTTAAACCTGGCTTCAAGCATCTCCTCAGTACTGAGCAGTGAACAGTGCCACTAATTTGTCTGCAGGGATATTACGCAACGGTGACGAGGTGAGCCGAGGGCATGAGGAGCTCCTACATTCAGTGGAAAGGTAGAGGTGGTAACGCATATCATCGTGAGCCTGCGGAGGAGACATCCTCCCACACAGTCAGGTTCTTGATTAATGCTACGCCAGCTCATCACCACGGAGCAGGCTGCTGGCCTGACAAGGGGATAATAGCAGCTGGTATGGAACAGTGTCATCGGACAGGGAAGCGCTGCGACTCTTTCCGAGGTCTGCAGTGGTGACCCTAATCTCTCCAGGCATGTCGTGATGTTGGAAGGCCTTTTACATGTGTGGAATTTAAAAGGCCGTGACAGAAAAGGAACCAAGCTGCAGGCTTTGTTTGTAACAGCATTTTCGGGTGAAATGTATCATATTAGGACAGAGAAATAGCTGCTGTCGAGCAGAAACAAGCACGAAGCAGTGGCGACGAATGCAAATATGATCTAATGTATGAAACTGCCTCAGTTCAGATGTAATAAAGACCTCACAGGGATTTTGACAATGATGTATGGATTTTTTTTTAAAAAATGCTAGATTTAAAACCGTAAAGGAAATTGCCTTTTCACTGATGTCCTTAATTGGGTACTGAGCAAAGCCAGACTGTTTACCTGTGAAGAGTTTGGTGATGGCCTTGTTCTGTCGTCTCGCGGAGCAGATGAGCAACAGCCAGGGAGGCAGGAACTCGTGGTGACTGGCCAGAAGCTCAGCGATGGTCCTGGCAGAACCAGGGGAGGACCTCTGCTCCCCTTCACCCAGCTGACAGCCCTCATCGATGGAGTCCACAAGCAGGAAGAGGGCCTGCTGAGGAGGCTTCGCACTCAGGAGAGGCAAGAGGACGCACCTGAGGGAAGAAGGAGGCAAGTGTTATCATGTATTCATCTCTTTGTGTTGCATTAATGAGTAACAAAAGTGTAGATTCACACAATTCCCATACGCCTGCAGCTTTTTTTGTCCATCTTACAATCCAAACTATTCAGTATGAACCAAATATTAATTGTTTTTCCTTGATTAGCAATTAAATTGATGAACAAATAGTCAAAATACTTATCTGTCAACAAACTCAGGTGTTTCAGTACACCTCTAAATATCAGCAGGCTAGCTATTAGCCTACTAGTTAGCCTATTAAGGTAGTTAGCTAAACATTCCAACGAGTAGCAAAATATGCTAGTATGGCTAATTTCTAAATAAAAAAATAAACTAACCTGGCCCTTATACGTCGCTTAAGTCTCAAATTTGCTTTGGTTGAATATTTAAGAAAATTAATCAGGTTAGCTAAAATATGGGAACAGGGCTATTTAAGTTAGCTAGCTTCCCTAGGGAGCATAGGCTAGCACGGCTAATTTGAAGCTAACAAGCTAACCTAGTTAATGTGGTGTGACTTTTTTTATTTCCCTACGTTCCTGCCATCTCTCAGTGTGCTGAAAAATTAAATATTAACCTGCACAGCAAAGACGCCACTGCAGCATAAACCTAATCCTACTAGTTTGTCTGGTATGACGCAACATCGGTACAACAACAACACAAGGCTGCGACCAACAAGAGAGTGCTTTTCTTGAGGCACGCCAATCTCAGCTCATCAGTTTCAACTGGGAGAGAGTGTAGGCGTTTAAATATGTCTCCATCCAACACAAATTGGACCCATTAACAGTCCCACTGTTGATGATCTGAGCTCAGAGACACATCCAGAGCAGATGCAGTCATTGTAATTCAGTGGGCCTTTTTGCTGGACGGAAAAAAAAAAAATAAATTAAAGAAAATACTTTGTCCTAGAGCTAAACACTCAGCCTTGATATTAAAGATGTGCAGAGAAATGTTTAGCAAATTTCATGACATCTAAACATGCAGGATATTTTTCAAGTATCCACAAATCTCCCTGCAACATTAATATTGATGCCTCGCCATGAATACCCATTAAAACCAGCCCCGTGGCATCCGATGATAAAACAAACACAGCCGACTGTGTCGAGCATCGCATCAATACCCAGCGGAGAGCAACATTTTAAACGCCACGTTGACCTTTTATCAACGCAGAACTGCCACCCAGACGTGGAATCTACTTGCTCCAGCGCTAATAAGTAACTTCACACATAAAGGCTCACTGAAGCGAGGCAGCAATTTTTTTTTCCCCTTTTCTCTTCAGTGGAGTCGTGTTTGCGCTCGGCTCCACCGTGACTGCCACCAACAGTTTAAAGCCCGCCCTAACACGTCCATTTGGGAAAATGTCATCCCCCAAGACTCATAAAATGACTTCCAGCTCAACTGGCTGCGATAAAGGATCTGATGATTTCATATTAGTGACATTTTAATCAAGGTCTAGGTTGATTAAACATTTAAAAATGGGTTTAACAAATCAATTAATCCACATAAAAACTTGATTCAAGAGTAGAGACATGGCTGCAGGGCATTTGAGGCTCTTCACGGTTAGCTGTCGCACAGATAAAAATCAGTCACCTTCCAGATGATGGGACAGTCCCTTTAACTACCACTCTTCCCTAATGGAACTGACATTGCTTGTAAGCTTTGTCATAAAACACTAAAATACTGTTTTAACGAGACTTCCTTTGGATGCTCAACAGCCTGTCACTAACCCTGTGGCTCCATAGCCATTCCCTTTTTAAGCATCTACCATTTTAGACTTAATTTTACCCCAAGTTCATTATCTTTAAGTACGTGGAAGCAGAAATGACTGGGGTGAAGGTCTGTGCGATTTCAGTCCATAATACATAAGAGGCCTTTTTTTAAAATGACTTTACCTTGGTTGGTGAAGAAACTTTTTGCAAACCACGTCACATAAACATTTCATGCTATGCATTAGTTGGAAAATAAAGTAAAAGAACGGAGAACTGCATGTGTATACAACAAATTGCAAGTATACAACTTAATTTCCTGTTTAGGAAATTTAGGCCTGTCAAAATTTTTTTATTTATTTTTTTAATCAAACTATCAAAACATTTTTCAACTTATTTTATCCATAGACTGTATAAAGATGGACGGCGGAACAGCTCCTCTAAACTGAAGCCAAAGCAAGTAGAGCTCCCCCTGGTGGCTGGCTGCAGTATAGGTCATAAGCCCCACCTCCTCCATATTACTGGGCGGGACATGTCAAATAAATGTTTTTTAAAAATGGTTTCACGTGTCAATTTTTTGGATACGTTTCGTTTTAGTTATTTGACGCTATATAAACAGGATGTGACATAACGGCGACTACCAGTAAATGTGTAGTAGGAAGAGAAAAGCGTAGCATTGATTAAACGAAAAGTGAGTCTGGAGGAAGTGTGGTTGGGTCATCAATATCGTGGCTCCACTCTCAGACCGTACTGACAAGACTCTGGCTCCAAACTCGCAAGATGGTGCCACCCCATCAGTTTGGACAACGCAAGGCAGTGGTGACACATTGTCCATATTTATATACAGTCTATGGTTTTATCATAGATACTGGTTTAACAAAAGCAAAACTCGCCAAAAGTCGATAGCAATGTCTCCAAATTACTTTTTTTGTCAGGCAAACAACCCTAAACCCTAAAATATTAAAAGCAGCAAAGTAGCTGGAATTAAAATGTTGTTGATCGTTCTCCATTGACTGGTTGTTTCAGGGCCTTATTAAATCACTCTGAAGAGGATGACTTGACAGTTAAACCTGGTTTCTGAACGGCTTCTAACAAAAACTTCAGCTTGTACTTAAAACTTTCCTCAGGCAGTCTGAACTCTCAGCAGGACAGAAAAGCTGTGTCAAAGCCTTATAACCTTCACACTCCACCATGATGTTGCTCAGCCTTTCAGAAAGCACAGTCAATCACTCCTTCTTACGGCCGCAGCCCACAGAGAACCTGCAGTGCCATCTGGGAGCCCTGCCAAAAGGAATGTCCATCCACAGGGGTGACTGTGTGTGAATAGTTGTGTCTGAGGCCATGCTGCCTACTGAGACAATCAAATCCACAGTGACAGCAAGTGGGCAAAACAAAGAGCCATTCTTCTCTCACAATTCAGCTACTTTCTGGCTGTCAAAGAGTCAAAAGACAAGGACTGCAGACAAAGAAAACTCAGCAGGATGTGGGAGATGGAGCTCAGGGAAAGCTGATTTGGTTTGCCAGCTGAACCTGCAGCATACCTGGACCAGAAAGCTTGGAGTAATTCGGCCTCACATGGTGGTCTTGGGCTTTTGTCCCAAGTATTTTGCTTCTCACTAAAGTCCTCAACACATGCCCGAGTTGATGCCAATCGCTATTTAAGACATGAAAAAAAAAAGAGGGGAAAGGGAATGAGGGAGGGCGAGGGGGAGCGAAATGCATCTAATGCACTCACCATCTGTCATGTTGTGTTTGCGACTGTAGCAGCCGCTGCTCCAAACACAAAGTGCAAAGTGAAGCTTTCAGTGTGACGTTCAGTGAAGATGTCTGGGCTCACGGGGCAGCGCCGGGCACCGAGCCAGCGCCTTACGAATTTACACGGCTCATTTTATAGAGCGGGCGCGGGGCCTGGAATCTACGCCACATACCCCAAACACCACCACACACAAACACTGACCGGGACGCAGCGAACAAACGCTGAAACGAATCCACATCTGGCAGTGACGCCGCTCTATTAATGGAAGAACGGTGTAGCAGGTGAGTGGACACACGTGCAAAGCTTTCCTGCATAATCGGTAAAAACCACAGTGAGGCCTTTTCATTCGAAGAGCTCACGTCCTCCTCATTCAGTCAATTTGGAGGAAGCCTGCTCAGCGTCTTTGCAGGAGACTCGGTAGATCTCGGTGCCACGGAGATGAACAGCTGACTCATGCACCGGCTCATCTGAACTGAAACAGACGACTATCTTGCAGATTGTTTCCTCCCTCTTTCCCATTCTTACATTATGCATAACATTACTGTAATCACGCCGTTCAAAGCAATCAGGCTGATGAGAACAGTAAGAGTCACTGGTGCCGAACAGCCAGGCTCAGACACTTTAACTGTATTCTTCCCGACACGTCAACCATATGCTCTCGTTTTCTCCTCAATCTGTTATCATCTCACTCCAGCTTCATCCGACTGGACGTAAACTCCGAGCCTGAGGATTTATTATCCTTTTAGCAAAAATGTGTAGGCGTTGAATAAAGCTTGTTTTTCTTTTTCTCCAAATCAAGGGTTTGATGCAGAGTGGCTACACGGGAGCGGAGCTGCAGTTACGTAAGCTGTGGACGGACATATTTACATTAATTGCCGCTGAGAGCCTTTCATTAAACAGATAATCCTCTGAGCATGTCAACCCTGCAGCAGTAAATTAGTTACTTTTGAAAAATACTGAAATGGCCATTATAATCATTTGTTCAAAACGACTGAGTGGAGAATTGGGCAACGTTTTCTTTAAAAAAAAAAATAGTCCTTATTAAGCTGCATCGTGTCTAGACACAAATGAGCTGAAAAACATGATTAAGTGCAGCGTTTATCATCTCCTCTGGCATGAAGCTACTCTGCCTGCATTTCACAGTTATGATAGTTACCAAGCTGGAGCTGGGTTTATAAGCAGTTCTTGGATTAAAGTGGCAGTCGAGAGGATTGATCCGTTTTGTCAGTTAAGTCGCCATTTATCAACAAAATGAGGTAACAAAATAGGGTTTGGGCCTAATGCACAGTGTTGAAATCGCATGCAAGACACGTCTGTGGAGACGTTCCCATGCAGAAATCCCAACGGGATCATAGTTAATGACGTGTGATTGGTCGCCCAGCAGTTATGCTTCTGCAACAGAGGGTAGGCTGAGCTAAAGTTCAACTAACTGACGATATTACAAAAGAAAAGAAGGAACCTTGACATTCTGATGAATCACAGACTAAATCCTTTATTTCAATTTAAGGCTTCCGTGTTAATCTTTCTCACTTATTATTTCTAAAAAAAATATTTCCCAATGGAGTGCTATGAAGTAAGCAAACAATGACTAAACATGAGAACTGGTATTACACAATCGTCTGATACATGCCATACACTGATCAGGCATAACATTATGACCACATTATGTCCTAATATTGTCTAGGTCTCCCTTGTGCCTCCAAAACAGTTGTGACTCATCAGAGAATGGACATGGGCATTCTGAGGGTGTCATGTGGTGTCTGGCAACAGGATGTTGTTAGTGGGGGGGCCTTTGAGGGGAGGGGCCTCTGTGGATCATCCCACAGATACTTGATCAGTTTGGGATCTAGTGAATTTGGAGGCCAGGTCAACACCTTCCTAAAGCGATTTTGTGCATGTTCCTCTGTCAGGCCACATCTTGCTGGGGATGGCTGCTGCCATCAAGGAGTATCATTGCTATGGGGTGGGGGTGTCTGGTCTGGTCTAGGTGGGTGCTACATGTCTAAGTAACATCCACACCAATGAATGCCAGGTCCAGAAGTTTCCCAGCAGAAAACTGAATTGTGACAAGATGGTCAATGTTCCTGTCAGTGGTTTTAATGTTGTGGCTCATCGGCGTACAGTGCCATCAAAGCAAAGCACCTGTAACAAAGTGCAGCTGAATAAGCAGCTGATACAGCTGTAGGCTGTATTATCTAACTGTTCAGGTAGCCTCTTAGTTAATACTTTGTGAAATTTGGTGTACTTGGCGGTGTACTTGCTTGCATAAAGGAAAATGTATTTCATTACTACATTTACGTCTGTAAGTAAAGCGTATCCTTGAGGCACTGCTGCGAAAGCTTTTTCTGGAAGACGATAAGCCTGACTCGTAGTAAGCCGAAACTCCACAACCTGTGAAAGGTAGATCACCTCACATGATGACATAAGACAAAAAAAAAAAAACAACCCAAAAACAAATACTTTCAAATGCTGCTGCAAGTATATAAGTAGTATAAAAAGTGCTTGTTCCAGCCGTTCTTTAAAACATGCTGGAAGATGCAAGAATTTGATCTGGGCTTAATGGATCTGCACAATCAATTCTGCGCTGGATCCCAAAGCAGACGAATGCCTCCAGTCGTCTGAGACTGCTTGGTCAGGGGGAAGTGAGGAGCTCGTGAGAGAACGATTTGAGAGGCTTACACACACAAAAACAACCATTTCTTTTTAAATGGTTGCCCAAAACGGTTCCCCATAATCAACCCTCCCTGATGTCCTAAAGTGACAAATTGAGGTTAATATCCAAAAGTCTTTGAGTCTTGTGATATTTTGGATTCTGAAGGGTGTCATGGGACTGATCACACACAGTGACCACATTGTCCGCCCAATCTGACCGTGGCGTCCATCTGAAATCTTCCCCGGCACAATCCTCAACTGAACCGCCCTTCTGAGTTGAGTCAACTTATTAAACTCCTTATATTTCAGTTCCAGTGACTCATAAAGGACCGAATTCTTTTTATAAGCATTAAACTAATGTCTCTTTATTCAACATCATACCTGATTACCTCTAAATGCTGCCTATTAATGATTTGCCAAAGTGTAAACACACTGCACACATGCCTCCTCACAGCCTAACTATTCCAAATCCCCAAAGCTCTTCCCAACCCAGACGAGGTGTGCATTCCTGGCCAGCTATCCAATACTGTCAAAGGAATCTGAAATTTCATCCTTTCCAACCCCCTCCCTCACGTCCCCATCTAACACTCTGCTCTGCTCCAGCTATGCTCGCACACAGACGTATGCACGGACACAAGGCGGTGTCCGGGTGCATCAGCCTCAACGCACCAAAAAATGCGTTTTGAAAAGGGGTTTCAACACCGTCAGGTAAACCTTGGAGCTGTCCTGTGCCAGCCAAAGACTGGATTTTGTACAGGGCTTTACCTCAGTTCAACAGATTTCTGGTAACAAAGGGCAGCAGTGTGAGCTCTCTGGCATGGGAGAGTCGAGCACACTGCTGCTGAAGCTTTAGGCCAACTGTCTGAAAACAAACCTTAATGTTTGATTAAAGGTGCTGGGAACGCGCAATTTCTCGGCTTCGCGAATGAAGCGTAAAACTTTCCGCCGAGAGACATTTCTGTTTTAATCTCTGGTTTTTCTCACCGGTTTGAAGCGAGTGTGACTAAGATGGAAAAAAGGCGATGGCGCATATTCACGTCCGCCAATCACGGTTTAGCAGTATTTGAATCAAAGTGTGATGACAGTTGAGGGGTTAATCGTTTGTGTAGCCAAGCTACTATAAATCAAATGAGATCAAAACCCACACACAGGCTGGAGTAGCTTCGTTTCTGACTTTTAATAAACTATTAATTAATAACAAGTGCTTAGCAAAAGTTAAAAGCCTCACGGTAGTATATGTAATCAGAGACAGATAGTTGTCAGAAAGTCAGGATTGTCCGTTTTGCTCCATTTTAAGTAAATTTGACAACTTGTGAGCACAAGGGGATAGAAAAATAAAGTACAAATTCAATCCCCAAAGACTTCAAAATGCTCCACTTTAAAAGTCATCTCCATAGTTAATTCACTAAATTATATCAAGGCTTGAAGTCATACATCATTCATCTCCTCTCACGCTCCAAATCATGGACAGTTTTTGGCATTAACAGAAAATGGGCGGAGTCAGGCACTGCCAAGATGCGATGGCCAGTGCTGCCCACGCTGAACTTCAAAACCCGCTCTTCAGGAAATCTGTGGGTGATGTGTTTGACTGTTTGCCGGCTCATGTAAAGATTTGACTTGATACTCCACAAACACACAATGAACAGTTTACACCACACTGAAATACTGTGTTCCCCAACTGTCGCCCTGCCTTCATGAATGAGTGTAAACTTGCAGCAACTCTTGCTTTGGGTTTATTTATCGAGTGGAATAACAATTAGCCGAGTTATGTATGCAGACGCATGCACACAAAGACAAATAAAACCCACTCAAAAATGCACACACATCGCCGATGGTGTGGAGACAGACGCCGGCATCAGATTGCTGAGTCATCGTTGCAGCCGCACCAGTGCTGCTGTTTCTCCTCATCTGCTCAACTGGAGTTGATGCGTCACACTGGGGAGCTGGGTTTTTTCTTTCCCCCCCGGTTTCTAAAATGTGGCCCTAATCTGCAGCGAGTTTTCCACAGCCGTGCACCACATGAAAGCCACCGGGCTGCTTTCATTTAACGTCCCTTAACCCCAATAAGCAGGGCCGCCCAGCGTGCACCAGTCAAAAAGTCAACACAAAGGGAAAAAAATAACCCACAAGTTCATAAAAAAAAATGTCCTGGTTGGCTTTAGTTTAGACTGAAATGTGTCTCTGTAAGAATTGTGTTCGAAATGAGGCTACGGCTTTCCACTAATTTCACATCACTTGAGGGTTTCTCTCATTTAAATCACAGGATGTCCAGTAAGCTTCGCAAAAAAGAAATCTTCATATTTATTTATATCTCTGGGTTTGTATTTCAAAGTTTCCTACATTTCCAGGAGCCGAGTGTCCTGCCGCTATTGTAAAGTGACCAACAAATATCCATAACTTCAACTTGAGACGACTAGGTTCGACCTAATCATGTGCTTCTGCTCTGATTAATGTCACCACTTATCCAAATTATCAACCGTTATTTGGAGCAAAGCAACCGGCAAAGTTTCACAAAGAAACGCTTGATGCGGCTGCCAGAAAATCACCATTTTTCGAGCCTCTTTTAGAAAAATCTCCGCAGTGCATCACGCAGACACGCAGAGGAAATAAAACGTGGCCAAAAAAAGTTCAGATCTTCCACACAAATTTAAGCCGCGGCCATTCATCATTCCTGAAGCCTGTGCCCTTTTCGAAGAAGTAAAAACAGCTGCGACTCAAACTCAACTCCCCGCTCGGTGCAGAGCAGCCCGACAAAAGATCCACATAAAGTCACACCTACACTAAAAGGCAGCTTTGTCCCATCAGCAGAAAAAAAAACAAAAAAAACTGATGCCTGTAGTTTGACCCACATGACTGGGTTAATTCCACCTATTCGAAGCCAGCTCTTTTGTCCTGAAGGGAGAAAGTGGGGCATGCTGGATGACAGGGCGCTGACTGGTTGTTTAAAACTCATGAACTGACTGAAACTCCAGTCAAAACATGAACGTGGCCTTTGGTTGCGCTAAGACACACACTAATGGAGCAACGATACAGACAGAGGAATGCGTTTTGGCTTCGTCTACGAGTAAAATCCTTGATGATACACTGCACAACTCAAGACAGCACTGATGGCAATGGATGTGTCCCATGCAAGCAGCCAATGATGTATCAGAGGTATCGAGTGTATTGTCTGAAACAAGACGTCGGCAGGAGCTGGTCGACTTCAAGCAGAAGAAAGGCAAGCTGAAAGGTGAAACTGCCTTTTATCTGGAGAACTGTGGCTCATGACCTTTGCTGGCAGGCATTTGTCCTCCTAATGCATCACATTACTTTCTGTAACGCACAAATTAAAAGGGCTTTATAGGAAGGCGGGCTGAAATCAATATCACAACGTTCAGGCAGATATTTTTTGGTTCTATTGTATTAAAACTAAGGCCGCAGCTAATTGCTGTCTTCATTATCCGCCTATTGACAGATGATATTCTCATTTATATCGATTACCGTTTGTCAGAGAGTCAGAAGGACCAGAAAATTGTTGTTTACAGAATTGGTGCCAATTAATTTTCTGTCATTGGACCAACAACCAACCAATCTTTTCGGGTCTGAAAATGTAAGTGTTATAAAATAGCAGCAGCATAAAATATATGCAACACAAAAACTACAACATGCTAGTGGTGGTAGTTTCTAAGAATACTGTAATTTTGCCAATTTAAATATGTACTACGCTGCAATATGGTCACATCCACACAATATAATTCATCTTTAAGTGTAAACATTAAGCTAGCTAGATTAGGTCATCAGTTAGTGCCACTTGAGAATTTCCATTTTATGTTTTTCTAATCGTCGACTAGATTTCAGAGGGGGATGTCCTCCTTTTTTACCAAACTGCTGAACAAGCAAACAGTAAAGAGTCATTTTTGAGACTTTAGTTTAAATATGTGCATTAATCTGTTGCCTAATGAGAAGCCAAAGTTACGAAATTACTTTAAAATCCTTGCACTTTCTGTTGAGACATTCCTGCGCCACGCAAAGAGGAGATGCATGATCCGTCTCCTAGCAGTTATCTTTCCGCCAGCAGACAGCAGACAGAGTTCACACAGTCAGCGCTATTTAGACCTCTAGGAAACTGAAAATGAGATCTTAAGAGACTTCCGCTTCAAAGCTATCACTCCAGTTAAGACATACTTTGCTTCTTAATACTACTAAAACTCGGTTACACTGCATATCTTAAAGCAAAGCTGTTTGCTTTTACAAATTCAACCACAGAAACTGATCAAAAACTGCAAAACTCTTCTTTGATCGTGGCTGATAATGCACGAAGACGTATTAGAAGAGCGCCGATCAACTTGCAGAGCCGGGACGTAAACCCATGTCTGAACCAGTTTCACTGTATTAACACATGACTGGTGATTACTACCAACAAACAGACTTGTTTGTCTTTGACTGGGCTAAAGAATTTGGCAGGGGCCTCTTGCACTCACTCACTAGCTTAAGGTTTAAAATCACAGCTGGAAGGTTGATGTGGGGGGTGGCGGTCAAAAGCTCCCACCCCAAAAAAAGAAAAAAAGAAAACACAGCGTTAAACGAGACTCTTATCTGAATGAAACTCATATAACTTTTATGGAGTAGAGCCTGAATCGGTTAAATCGAAACAAGCACCCCTCTGTGAATTTTTATTCCTGGTGTAAATTAGTGGCCATGATGCTGGAATAACTGTAAAGTTTTACACTACTCCACATCCTGCTCTTGTTTCTCCTTTTTGTTTTTTATGCTGCTGCCAGATCGAACCGCCGATCTTGGCTTCCCGAAAGCAGATAGCATCTTGCGCGGCAGGGGAGCCGTTAAGATTATTTGCGCACAACAGCGCCCGGGATGCTTTCACACCTGAGACGGCGATAAGGCGTTTCGCCGAAGTGCTTATTTGGACGGCGAACCCAAACAGACGACGACAATAAGCCTTTTTTTTTTTCTTCTTCTTTTCTCCTTTTTCTGCAGATTTAGGGGCCTCGAGTGTTACAGTCGGTTCGCGGAACGAGCGTGACACAGAGCAGAGCTGAAGCGAGACGTCTGTCCCCGCTGGGTTCAGCCTCTGTTTACGTCCCCAACCACAACCTGCCTTTTATCCGAGAGGGGGTCAAACTGAAGTCAGAGCCGTCGGTAAGAGGCCGCATGATTACGAGCAGATGACAGGAAGAGCGCTCACTTCCTTGAGAGCGAGCGTGTTTAGATATATATATATTTTTTATAGTGTAAAGAAAAAAAAAAACACTAAAAGAAAGTGTGGGTTGAGTTGTTGACTCTGGTGAGCATTTAAAAAATCATTTACCTTGCTGAACGTTTGACCTACTTTTTCACCCCGGTGTGTGTGCGTGTGTGATGCTGGGATGGTGCAATAAGTGTCACCAGATGGCCAGACAAGAAGCGTGTGTGTGTGTGTGTGTGTGTGTGTGTGTGTGTGTGTGTGTTCAGTGCTGCATTCCAGCCTGCGTTGAATAGACATCCCAAACTATATACTGTGCAGACAAGTCGTGCAAGCAAAAGCCCTACATGCTCTCACACACACACACATTGTCACGTGCAGCACCTTTTAAGGCCTCTGCCTACAATAACAGTCCATCTTGATCGTGTTACATGCCCGGGCAGGGCGCTGGGAGTCCGCTAGGCTTACTGTACTTCGCCTCTTACGTGCGCTCGCCGCTTCATCTTTCAGCGGCGCAGCCACTCGGGTCAGCGAGTCACGTCGCCTGGTTCGCAGGCTCCTTCCACCTGAGCCGAGGCCGCCGCCGCCGCCGCTTTAAAAATATCTGACCTTTCTTGAATCGGAAGCCGAGCAGGCACGGTCCCACCCGGAATCCCACACCGGGAGGGGGGGGTGGGGGGGGGGACTAACAAAAAGCAATGACATCAAATAGGTGGAGAGGGCTGCTGCTGAGGCGGAGCTATGTGATGAGTGTGAGGAGCAGGGGAAAAGAAAAAAAAATAAAAATGGGGGAGGGGTACATGAGGGTCAGGAGGTGGAGAGGGTTGGGAGAGAGGGAGGGGGAGGGGCCGGCTTCACATTTTGCATTTCTAGGCAAACCGAATTCCTAGATTTCCACCATTACCTGGAAGCAGAAGTCTTTACACAAGGTGTAATAAATAATCCCATAAAGCTGTCAAAGAGAGGTCAGGAAGGACAGGGAGCAGCAAAATAAACAAATAAATAAATGGGATTCTGTTAAGAGCTGCAACTAGCAAGTGTTTAAATAAGACATCTGTCAGGGAATTATGTTTGAATCTATAAAATACCGCAAATATTCCTCATGTCACCTTCAGACGTCTCGCTTTGTCTGACTGTTTACCCAAAAATTCAATGACAACTAATAAATAACAATATAAAAACAGAGAAAAGCACTTAATCCTCTGATGACGGGAGCTGCTGCCGTTGCTTTATTGCTTGATAATTGATTAAACAACAGAATGAGGTCCTGTCGACATGGATTACTTATCCATCTCCGCGTGCTAATCAGCGAAATCATCTGGTTGTGGTGAGATTCAGAGGAGCCCCCGAGACAACGGGAAGACCGTCACGCTCACGAGTGTGTGCCCTTACCTCTTGAAAGCCTCTGTGGGGTTCCTCTCGCACTCCCCGGGCTGCAAAGTGCTCTGCACGGCCGGGTCGCGCACCTTCTCCTCGTAGCCCGGCACCAGCCCGCCGCGGCAAATCTGAGCCACCAGGCCCCGGATGAAGCCGCCGACGCACAGCGTGTCCGAGTCGTCCGCCCGGCAGAAGTGGAAGGCCAGGCTCTGCTGGTGCAGGCCGCGGTGGGTGCCCTGGGCCGACGTGGGCCACAGCAGCTCCGTGCACAGTGCAGTTTTCCCGCTGCCCGGCCCTCCCACCAACAGCACACCCCAGGAGCTACCCGACTTTGCGGATCCCGCCGTGAGGGTGCCGGGGTTGGACGCACCCCCGCCGGGCGCCAGCGGGGGCTGCTTGCTGGGAGTGCTGGTCACTCCGCTGAGGCTGTTGGTTTTCTCCTGGAGGCAATGCTGGATCTTGTGGAAGACCCACTCCCGGCAGTAAAAGCGCTTCCCCTGCAGCAAACTGGTTTGGGCCATTTTGATCTAGTGCTGCTGCTGCTGCTGCTGTTCCACCTCCTCTTCATAGGGGTCCCTTCATCCCGTGCGGCGCCCCCCCTCACCCCCTCACATTTTCAACTCCAACAGAGGCCCGGCTGTGAATTCGAACATCCATTTTGTGAGCTGCGAATCTCGGAAAGCGGCCGCCCTCGACGCCGGTGTTTAAGAGGGAGCCAGGGTGAACGCCACTTGAGCAGAAAGTAGTAGCAGAGCTGCAGCAGATGGCAGGAAAAGCAGCCGAGGCTTCGGTCGGGCGCGTTACAGAATATCTAGGTCAAAATAAAAAAGTTGAAAAAAAAAAAAAAAAAAGAGAGGGGGGAAATCAAAATCGAGGCTCACACCATAGATTTTCCACCAACTTTTTCCACAGCTTTCCCACCGGTTGAACCGAGTGCTCCTTGTTGTTGTGAACGTGTTGCCTTAGCATGGCGCTGGGCATGGCAGGGCGGCCGGCTCCTGGGCGCATCCACTGGCAAACTCAAGACGCCACTTGATACGATTAGCCATGGGAGTTACCGATATATTTCCGCTGATGCATTTCAGACGCCGCCGACCAGAAGCGTGTTTCCATTACATTGACATGGAAAAGGGGGCTGCCAGTGCAGGAGTCAGTTTCTCCAATAACACAGCAAGCCCGGCTGCTCTCGCTCTCACTCTCTCTCTCTCTCTCTCCCCCCTGGAAAACAGAGACACAAATTAACATCAAGCTTCAGGATGCATGCTCGTGCACAGCTAACGCTTTTCAATCACAGAAGAGGAAACGGCCGCCAGCAGACACGGGTGCATTTGCAAACACTTTGACACCATTTACAAGCATGCACGCCACTGTTAAAACATATTTTCCAGCCTCTGCTCTTGTTTCTGCAGCTACAAGAGGTGGGCATGCTTTTTTTTTTTTTCTCCTTTTTCTGAGCTTTCATCCTCCAACAACCCACGCCAGCGCCTGAGAGCCCTGCAACTAAATTCTTGGCAGGGGGTTCGTCCAGTTTCTCTAGTCTATCCGCTGATCCCCCCCTTCCTTCCTATGTGGCTTTAAATCCCAAACAGTCCACATCCGTCCTGAACTATGGAGAGGAGGGGGCATTAAAAAAAAAAAAAAAAAAAAGTCCAAATGAGAGCAAACCCCTTGTTTTTCCTGCACAGTGAAAAAAAAATCTTTTGATATGATGTGTGCACTGACGGTGGAGCTTTAAAAGAGGAAAATGGCATAAAATTAAAGCCATTTATCTGATTTAAGCTATAAAAATACCTCCCCCTCCTCGTCAAGAACACACACAAACACACAGTCTTGGTGGTTACTTTGAAACGCTGCCAAATAACACGGTTATTTAATTATTATTATTTTTTTAACACGGGCTGCGATAAATTTCCATCTTTTTAGTTTGTTTTTTTCTAATCCGCTCACTGCCTCAGACACAAATCAAATGCATCAAGGTCTCAGTTGTGCTTTGAGACGGAAGGCGACCCAAAAAAAAATAGAAAATAAATAAAAAAAATGTACCAGAGCCAGCGACACCGATTCACTTCAGATGACTGTGAAGGCAGCACAAGTCTTTTGTATGGCCAGACAAACCTCACCCATTTCACATGGGGGTAACAATTTACACCTATGAGGAGGGGGCGGGGGTTAAATCAAATAAAAATAATAATACTAATAATAATGATAATAAAGCAGCCCTGCTAACAGCTTCACAGAGACAATAAAAAAACAGATGAATGTAGCCACTGCAGCCCACCACAACTGTTCCTTCAACTTCAATTTAGCCAATTGTGGAGCGGTTCAGTGTTTTCGCTACAGTTTCAAACGTCTCCCTCAGCCCCAAACGCTTTTCCTCTCACCTCTTCTCCGATTCCTTTTGCTGTTTTTTTTTTTCTTCCTTTTTCTTTTTTTGGAGGGTCTCCGTGTCCGCTGGTCAACCAACCAAACCAACACCCTTTCTGTCCACGCTTCCCCGTGAAACCGTCCGACCGTAATTCCAACCGGCAGCAATTCAAAGCCCAGTTTTGTGCATTCGCTCGCCGTTGGTGTCTTTCTTTGAATCGGTCTCTTCTGTCGGTGTCGGCTCCTCCTGCTGCCCGACACAGCTCCACAGCCGAGCCGACTGACTCTCCGCCTACAAACACTCTACATTTCTCCCACTGCATGCAGAGCACACGCCAGCGGGCGGCGCAAGGCCTTGTGGGACTTGGAGTTTTGAACTTTTTTTTTTGGGAGGGGGGGGTCGCCATTAGTGAAGTACGAACAGGTGGTCCAATATTTAATTATGATAAAGGATGTCATTTGTCATTTATCCTATTATATCTTATTCGTTGCGGTATTTACCAATTGTATATATATATAGATAGATAGATAGATAGATAGATAGATACTTTATTGATCCCGAAGGAAAGTCAAGCATCCAGTAGCAGTAACATACATTGAACATACAATACAAAAACTATATAAAAAATAGGAAGTAACTAGAAATAAAAATGTTTTTATACAACTATAAACTATGTTAAAAATAGAAAGTGGCATGTTAAAAATATAATGTGTATATATGTATGTATGTATGTATGTATGTGTATAAAATAATCTATACAATTAATATATATCTCTCTATATAAACATATATCTATATATGTATATATAGATATACTGTATATCTGTATATAGATAGATAGATAGATAGATAATGTATATGATATATACAAAGTACAATATTACAACAATATGGAAATAGGAGGTATGTGTGTCATATATATGTAGTGTACGTAAATATATGTAAAATAATCATATATAATTATATAATGTATATAATGTATGTGATGAGTATAATACATTATATACATGTGTATATACATATATATGTGGAATTATACTACCTATTCCTCATATACTCATTTATATTTTTTATATATACATATACATTTATGTCTGTTAAGGTTCTCAGTCATCCAGGTCATGGTATATCCAACAAAGTTTAAAAAAAGGCAACTGGACTTATAGAGTTTTTTTTTGAGAAGACATTTCACCACTCATCCAAGTAGCTTCTTCAGTTCTAGGGGACTGATGGGAAGTCTGAGGTTTAAATAGGAACTCCTCCTGAAAAAAACTTATATATATATATATAGTATGTCTACCATAAAGAGGTATTATTACTGTAGTAATAAGATATATGAATTATGTGTAAGATATATAATAGTAGTCTAGTTATGTTCTAATGGACCAATAACAAATAAATCAAACTCCAGCCTGTTGTCAATGAAAGGTATATAATATGGATAAAGTCAGTTAAAGTTGTGCCTTTGTATTTTAGTTTTTATCATAGATATCTGAAAGGTGATTGACCTAAAACTGTTCCTTTTTTATTATTATTATTTGAAAGCTGAATGCTGAAATATGTATGTATGCCTGTAAAGTTAATTACGATGAGCGTTTGGCCTTCGGTTATATGACAAAAGAGATCAGATGTGACCCCTACACACAAAATGTTTTAGTAGTGTTATTTTGTTTAACACAGTAGAAAAAAATCAGTTTTTACAAAACTAAAATAGTTTGTCAAATTATATGAAGGTGCGACCTTGTCTATGTACCAAGAACTCTTTAGAAAGCATTCCTAGTACCAAACGGCTTGTCCTGGTAAAAAAAGAAAAAGAAAAGAAAATTGACTGAACTGACTGAAACGTCTTTGAGTGTTTGACCATCGACAAACTCCTCTTGAAAAGCAGAATGAGAATGAGAATGCCGCCTCTGGCTTTCAGCTTTCAAGCCCCGAACACTGGCCTGAACGCGTGACACAGACATGATTCCTGCACACGAATCTGAGCCGTGGATCATTTTCTCGTCGCTTGCGTTGGCACGCTGCGACAGGTTGTCATGCGGATGATGTGATGCTTGCAAAGCTTGTCTAACATGCACCTGAAAAACAATCAGGTCGGCACAGTGGTGATGTGATCTGGTGGTTAGCACTGATGCCTCACAGCAAGAAGGTTCTGGGTTCTAATCCATCGGCCGACTGGGACCTTTCTGCGTGGAGTTTGCATGTTCTCCCTGTAGCGTGGTTTCTCTCCGGGTACTCCAGCTATCACCCACCGTCCAAAGGCATGTTCATTGGGTTCACTGATTCTAAATTGGCCGTAGGTGTGCATGTGAATGGTTGTGTCTCTCCGTGTTAGCCCTGTGATAGACTGGAGACCTGTCCAGGGTGTACCCCGTCTCTCACCTGATGACATCTGAGATCCAGCCACCCCATGTGATCCTCCAGAGGACAAGTCGTTACAGAAAATGAATGAATGTATTTCCAGGAAAGCTACGTAAAATGATCTGCATGTTCAGTCACAGTAGAACCTTTTTTTGACACGAGCAAAGCCGTTCTGCCCGCTGTGGAGCATCAGCACTGCTGTAAATACAACGAACGAACAAGAAGTTCTTGCCATCCCATCTTTATTGACAACACTGAATTCATTTTCAGTCGAAGACGACGACCCAGATGGAGCCACGGTTGCAGCCCACATGGATTCCGGCTTCGTTCATCTCCTCTGATTTGCTACCTCCACGTGGGGCAAACACACGCATGAAAAAAGTGGATTTATTCCAAATAGAGAGAAACAAGTGTTTGCTTGGTCATTAGGAGCTGATATTTATCTCTGAATCAGGCCAGGCCAGTCTCTTCTGATTGAGGTGGATCCACGAGGATGTTTTTATTCTGATTGGGTTATTATAACGATTACTAGTGGTTTACTAGTATCCATGTAAAAGCAGACATTGTTGATGAGAAGACAGCAGGTGAGTGATTGGGGAATCAGTGTGTACTTTTGACTCTATTTTGAGCAGAATTCCTTATTTGTCAGTCTCACGTTATGGTCACTGATTAAGTTGGGCATCTGTCACGTCATGTCCGTTTTTTTGTCTTTTCTCCCACGCTGCTGTGACGCCACATGCATAACAGCCTGCCTTTAAATAAAATAGCTTTTTAAAATGAAGTGAAGTTTGCTGATTTTCAACCAAAAAGATAAATAAATAACTAAATAATTCTTACGTAAGCGTTTCCTGAAGTTTTTCTCCCTTCCAGCAGGGAAGTTCACGGGGCTTTCAGGTTGATGCGTTTTGATCTAACCGGATGCTGCTGATCGTACAACTCATTTATCGCTCCCCGAAGAATTACTTCAGGGACTGTTACTTTGAGGCTGCATCTGCAGAAAGGCCGTGGAGCAGCTGACGGTGTGCTAGCGGCTGATGTTGTCTGAGCTCAGCATTGAGATAATTCAGCCCGGTCGGTGCTGGTCTCGGCCTCCACTTCAGATCTGGTTTCCTGTAATAGAATAACTGGCTAATTTAAATCGTGGATAGGCGTCGCAGAAAAAGTGACAGTGATTGAGAGTATATAAAAAGTGCATGCTGATTTTACCCAATAGTGTCATATGTAAGCTATAATTCCTCATATTTAAAGATGCAGATAAGGTTGTAATATCACAGAGGAACTGTAGGGCAACTCGTGCATGTCAAAAAACAGCAACAAGGGTCCATAAATAGACTCAGCTCCACAAACACATTACACGTCCCAATAGGAATATTACAGGAAAATGATCTTTTTGATAGGGTTTTTCTGGTGCAACATAAGCATTCCACTGAGATAATAACAGCGTCGGAAAAAATACCATCTAACAGTAGGAAACCTGCCGACTGGGGATGGGGGGGCAACAAAACACTCCCTCCACACTTACCAGCTGCTCTGTAACCTCTAGGTGTGATCACGCAGAGCGGGGAACGCGGAGGTACCCCCCATGGATGCGCAGAGGAGATAAACAAATCAATATATATTGAACTAGCCTCCGGAGAAATCACAGATCAACCTTAGACGATACTCTGTTGATTCCTGCCACCCCTAACGAATAAAGACAAGAGGAAGACGAGCAGCGGGAAGATGAGCTGTTCAAGTCTCGCTGTTCACCCCTTGCTGCAGATAATTGTAGGACTGAAAGCTGCAGCAAGCCACAATCCAGCACTGTTGCGCTATGTTAATAAACCACACTGAAGCGCGCCACACTTTTGGTTTTGTGTGGTGCAAAAGTATTTCGGGCAATTGTCACTTTAGCTTCTGCTGTTGAGCACCGTTGTGCACCGCTCCAAGGAGAAACCATTAGCTGCACAAAACAAGCGACGCTCATTACATCTCTGCTTTGTTTAGAACAACACTGGTTACATGTGGAAATCTCAATTTTCATTTTTTTTTTTGGACCAGAAAGTGCGCCCCCTCTCCCCCACAACAGTTATTTGGCTGCCCACGCAGTAAACAAGCAAACAAGACGGTGAACCAACGTATACCACACACCAAATTTGACTACCCGCCTCTGTTAGCGAATTAAAACTGCATATTCAGAGCAGATGCTGTAGTTCTCCTCAACAAAAAAAAAAAAAAAATGGAAACAAGATAAAAAGAAATCCATCTTGTTATATAGTGGGAGTGACTGGGGCACCGAAACGCAGCCTCGAAATAACGCATTATCTGCCGCGAAATTCGTTCATTTGACCAATATTTTGTTATGATACGTTAGTGCTATTCCCCGTTGAGTCCGGAGTTACCTGTTATCCATTCGAGGATGTGCAGCGGTTTGTTGTTCTTTGGCCAGCTGTTCCTCTCTCTGCCTCCGCATCCTCCTTTCAGCGAGCCCCTCATCCGTATACTCTGGCTCAAAACGGTAAGGATGTCCATCATAACTCCGGACTCAGCGGGGAATGAACGAGTTTCGTGGCAGATAATGCGTTATTTAGAGGCTGCGTTTCGGTGCCCCAGTCACTCCCACTATATGGATATATGCGGATCTAAATATCGTCCAAACGACTCCAAATGACACCAAAGTTATATGGGTGAGTAAACGATCATATTTTTTGCCAGAAATGTCCCGGTTGTCCAGGAAATAAGGTCCAGGTTGTAAAAAACGGTAATTCGCCTTTAACCTCAGGACAGTGCACATAACCATCAATGCTGCCAAGATAATAGGTCTCCCCACACCCAACCTCAATCAGAGCTCAATAAAAAGGCCTTTACACATATTACAATCACACTAGCACAGGGCATTACACATCCACTTAATGGCCACTTCACAATAATGGGCTCGCTTTGGCAAAGGGCTGGCACCTGCAGCCATAGCAGGCCTTAACAGAATGTGCCACATGTTTTCATCCCACATGCTGACCCCTGCCTTTTCTGCGTGGTGATGTGTAGAGGCATTGTGTGTACCTATTGTATACCTGTATGCTACGCTGTACATGCAAAGAAGAATTCTCCCCTGTCGACAGTCAGAGGCACAGCTGTTCAACGGGCAAAGCAGGAAACTGCTTGGGGCGCCAAGGCTGTAGAGTCGGGGCTCCAAGGGCTGACATACTTTAAACTACAGCAGTGGCAATGGCTTTAGCTTGGTTTATACTGCAACAGGTTATAGGGGGCTACGCCTATGAAAGAGTTTATATCAGTGTGTCAGCACTGTTGTGTAATTATGCCACTAAAGCACTAGTTGCAGCGACCAGTCAGCAGAATTTCACTCTGTACTGTAAATGTGGATCAACAGTAGAAAAGACGTTTCAGTGAATGGTGTGGAGGAGCTGTGATTGCAGACCAATCACAGCCGTTGCGGTCTGCGCCGCCACGGTGCGTAGTTACATTTCTGGGGAGGTGAACGTTAGGTTACGCCGCAGGCTTCAGCGTAGGCTCTGAAGTGACGTGCATCTATAAATTACGTACTGTATATAAATTAATCTTGAAAAGAACTCCCTAAGGGCCCCACAACCTGACACAGCTCTGCAAACCCACTCCTGTTATGTGTAGTTAAGTATGAAGTTACTAAAGAGCTAATTGAAGCTGCTAGCCTAGCTTTAACTATGCCGGAGAGACATTTAAGTAAAATGACCTCCACTAGCATCATATTATTTCTTTTTTTTTCTTTGATGGTTAATATTAGTTAACTTATCCAGCAGGGCTAAGCTCTGTTATCCATGACCAAATTTAGTGTTTTCACTCCGAGCAGGAACTGAGACGACACAACCAGTCGACTTGTTACCTTAGCCGGGAGGCTAAAAGAATGCCAAAAAGCTAGAAGTTAAAGTATTAACAACCAGTCAGCTTACGCACTCTTAGCAAAATACACATAGGGTAAACAAACTTTCTAGAGCTTTACCTGTTGTTTTATAGGTCACTAGAGGGGGTAAATAAGCTAAGTTGGCAATGACATAGCCTAATAATGCTAATGACACTTCCATTAGCTTTACTTTGTATTTGGTGCTAATTAATTAGCAATTGTTGGCATGATGACACACACTAAAGTAAGATGGTGATAATGGTAAACATTGTTTTGAACATCAAGGCCTCAATATGGCCCTTGTTAGCATGTTAGCATGCTGATTTCAGCATTTAGCTCAAAGCTCTGTGGTGTTTAGTTGTAGATGCGCAGTCTTCCTTGTGAGTTGGGTTAGGAAAAAGGTTTTATCTATCATGAAGACCTAGAATGTCTTATATTTTAGTCACAGCATAGACTGCGTATAAAAGAGTAGAAACCCCAGTCCATAGTACCATAGGTACCTTTTTAAGCCACATTGTGCATAGCTGGTAGAAAGTGCTCAGTAACACACTAATGCTCTCCAATCTGCCAGCCATCCCAGGATCAGCAGGAGCGACGTTACAAGATCATTCCTCCCCACAGGAAAACTGCAAAGCCGCATGTTGCCATTTATTCAGGTTTTTTTTTTTCACACTGTGCTTGATGTGTAGATTCACTTCCAGCCACACTCACCAATCTGCCGAATTCACATAATTACAGCAATGTTTTTGGTCTTTGTGTCGACTAAATACCAACCGGTCCAAGTCGTCGCCCTTGGGACTGGGGCTGAATCAGCTTGAGTTGCCATGATTGTTCCCCGTTTTGTGAATATTCAGAAATGTCCTCCACCTTGTTATTAAGACTATGATGACGCACGTTTGGTGATTGGGGTTTGGCTCAAGAGCTCTAGGTTTGCATTAGAAAATTGAGTTGGACTGGTCCATGTCTTCTATGTTTCACGTCTCTTCTCTCCGAGTTGGCTGCAGCTCCTGAGTGATGTAACCTGTGAATGCCAGTTGCGATGATTGCCTCGCATATTTGACAGAAGCTGCAGCTCAAGCTAAGATGATTTCACCCAACTGGTTCACATTAATCAGTTGTTTAGGGTTGGTGCTATTGGATTTGTTGTTATATCTGACTTTGGTATTAATCTTTTTGACGTACGCTATGGGAACATATCTGTTGTAATATCTTACTAAAAGAAAGCAGTTTCTGTATCTTTAGGAGGCTGATGGTTTATTAGACATTGACACCACACTAACTGATGGAAAACAAACATATTTAAACATGTTTAAATGCTCAAACCATTTGAACATCGTTTTCCCGAAGAGTGGTTTTGAAGCTCAGTGTGGTGCCTAAGGTGGTCGCCATCTTGGCAATGCCTCAGTCCCGGGCCAGTTAAAAACGTTATGTGGGAACTGACTCACACTCTTGCCATTCATTTCCATTGCCGTGTTTTTTCACAGATGCTGTCATAGTGGCCATTCCAGCAACTAGAGTTTTTTTTTGTGGCACTTTAGCGTTGGTTTCATTTTCCAGCCCCAGGCATTTACAACAACACAAAACACTGTCTTAAAGTGAGGGAAGTATGTACGTATATTCTCAGGCACGTAGCATGAATATTTGTGTGTATGCCTCTCAATAGTGAATCTCATGACTGACAATAGAAGGAGGTGAATGGACAGCACCACTTTAAAACAAATTCTGCCACCACCTCTCAAAAATGCTTGTGCACATCTCTGCAGGACGACTGCCGCGTTACATTTAAGGGAATGATTTCAACACAGTGACGAGCTAAATCAATATTTCACCACCCAGAATGATAATGTGACAATAATGAACAATGAGGATGCTGACCGTGATAACTCATGCAACAGCACTTCACTCAGCCTCTGAATAGAGGCTGAATAAAACATAATTGGCAATCATGGAACCTGAAGCTACAGGCCTGTAAGCGCTAATTTGCAATCACAGGATGGGGCAACGCTGGCACCCCGAGAGCTTCCTGTATGTGTGTGTGTGTGTGTGTGTGTGTTTGAGCTCATGACTCACAGAAATAACTCGGATGCATGATCAATTTCTGTTAACATGAGCGATGATAAACTCTGCGAGCACAGATTAAGCCTGGCGTGTACCGAGGTAGCACTCGCAACCGATTAGCGTGTCCATTTATTTATAGAATATTATTTCAGTGAAATGATTAGTGGCGGCACACACTCCATCCGTAAACCAGTGTTCAGCTCCCCTTGAATGCGAGGCTTTTGTACGTCAGCAGGTGAGAAAATTCGCTGTAAAAATCGATCTCACTGACATCGTGTTTAGCGGAAAGTCCTAAAAGTTTTAAGAAGAAAATGAACAAATCTATGTCAGTCTTGTAATGCAACGCTTACATCCATAAAATACAGATTTCAGGGATTAAAAATAAGAATTATATTTTTAGATTTTGTGTGTTGTTCTCATTGAACAGTTTATGTTTTTGCTGCCCAAATGTAAATCTTAATATTAATCATTTCTGATAACTTTCTTCTATAAACTCAAGAACATATTTGATTTTATGTATGTGCATGACTTTTACATACAACGTAAAAGAAAAATATACAGTATACCCTGCAACACTGGCTAGGCACAGCAAGTTCCACTATATGCTGACCTCACCAAACTGGCTAAAAATGTCCTCCTCAAGAACCTTACTGACTTAATCAATGAAAATCTCCATAAAATTTGGTACTGACATCATAAACTTTATTTCTCTTTTTCTCATGCAGCACCAATATGAAGTGACTTTATGATCCAATTTGCTTCATGTTTAATGCTAACTATAAAATGGAGGCTGGCATTTTAAATCACACGAGCACAGTGTTAGAGCCAAACCTCACCAGAAAAGTTGATTTTGGAAAGACGTTGAGATCGGAAACATCTTATGGCGTGCCGTGGCATATACCATTGTATATTTACGTGTGATGTTTGTGAGATGACAGAAATGTGAGTTCACATGTCTGAATGTTCCTCTACGTCCTGCTAAGGCAGTAAGCTATTAGCACTAGCCCAAGCTAGTGTTAGTCACAGTAACCAGTCTGACTATTTGAAAATCCAAATGTTGATGGCATGGTACGGCAAATACTGGTGCTGCATAGCCTGTTCCGTATGCTGCAGCATGCCATAAGCCACTTCGATCTCGGTGCTACTGTGGTTTTGTGAGCTGACTGTCACCATGAAAGCTAAAAAAAAAATGGAGGAGAAACTTGCTACAGAACAGCAAAGACTGCTCCATAACAAACCCTAGCAGAAAGTCCACCCAGCCCTCCACCTCAGAGAGGGGGGTCGCTCTTTATACTGCATCGCCACAAACTGGCCCTTTGTTGGTCTTGTGATTGGTCCACTGACCGCCAACCGGAGGGCTCCTAACCTTTTGACCATGTTTCTGTTGCTAGGTTAGACAAACAAAAGTTGGTGTGGAGGAGAGACAGCTAATGTTAGCAGCCATGCTAACGTTGGCAGACTGTGGAGAAAACACAAGTCTTTTCACCACTTCTATGTGGTGCTGGATGCTTCCGGTTATTTCCTTCGACTGTATGTTTAGAATCACAGTTAAGATTTTCAGTGCAAACTAAGTCTACAACTTTCCATGTTTTTCTATGGAAACGGACCCCCACATGGCTATTGTTTGTCTAACCAAGGAACAGTAGGAAGTCAGGTCTTGACAAAGTGTAGAAGCCCTCTGGTTGAAGGCCAACAAAGAGTCAGATTGGTCATGCATGTCGCCCCATTTGGGAGTCATTAACAATCAACCCCATTCGGTTGTTTTAGTATGAGTGTTGTGTAACTCAAAGCACTGCTGCAGATGTGACTTAATAAATGTAGATGTTGTGCAGAAACTCTTAATATTAAGCAACGTGAGACTAAGATTATTTCAGCTGTTGTCCTTGTTGTGCTCTGACAGGTGTTTTTATGTTAGACCACTCTCCCCTGTCAAAAGATGACCCTATCACGAACCGTATCTTTTTCTGAGTTTGCCTTTTACCCATGTCAGTTTTCAGAAAATGTTACTTTCCTATAACGACTGCAGTGCTCAAAACCCTTTTGGAGTAAATAGAGATTTTCTGTTTTTTTTTTGTTTTTTTTTCCCTGTCAGATTGGACAAGACCTCCCTGCTCAGTGTCCTCAGGCTCATACACAAACAGCTGACGGGCAAACTGCGTGATTCAGATGAGTGACCTGACGGAAAATGAGGGAGCGCACTTGGCAGTTTCAAGGCTACCGGGCTGCACGGCGACTGAAAGCAGAAAATCATGTTGTGTTTCGCAGCACAGCTTCCCTCGGATCAGAGTGATGCGGTGATAAATATGTCAGCGGTTTGGAAGCATATTTAGGGAGGGGGATGTGACGTGCGTGCTAAGAAGACCAAAATTAAGATGTCATATTATGAGTCTTTTCCGATTAGCTTAAGGTAATTTATGACTGAGATAACGCTCTACGGAAAAGATCCATCTGCAATCCCTCAATCTTACACTGACTCTTCAATCTTACTTTACTCAATTAATATTTATTCAATCGTTACGGTGTTAGCAGGATAAGACTTCACTTTTAAAAACAGCTCAACATTTCAACCGGCTGGCAGCTAATTTTAAGATTTTAAGTCTGAATAACTAGTTTTATGGCTCTATTATGTTACAATCAATATGAAAACACCCTAAGAGAAAGGCACATTGATATTAGTGTTGAAGTTGTTGTGATTGAGCATCTGGTGTCTTCATGAAGTCAGTGAGGCTAATTGATTTGATGGGAGTCAAGGGTCAAACTGTTGCAGATCTGAGATAATCCAGCAAGATCTCTTGAACGTTTTTATTCATTTTACGCCAAAATACCTCCTCTAGATGAAACAAAACACAAATTCATTATGTCAGATTGCTTTTATTGACTTTTATTTCATTTATATGGGTCATGAACCCGTGTCCCCATACTCTACAAACTGATGTCGGCTCTTTCGGGCTACGGGCTCGTGTCGGCCCAGCAGACTGAAACTAACAACAATTCTGAAATATTTATGTCTCCAGAGAGAATCTGTGGGTCTGTGTCTGTGTGTGAGTGTGTGTGCCACAACATAACATCTAAGCTAATGCACACACAGCATTAAAGCTAAGGTTTCTCCCCGTGTGCCTCTGGGCTGTTTCTTTCTCTGTCGCTGTCAGCAACACCTTGACTTCCTTTAGCTACTCGTTTTGTCGTTGACGCAAATCTTCAGGATTCCTAAGACATTTTGTCTAAAAAAAATGCCTGTGTTAGATTCTAAATGAAAAGCAGCCATAAAAATGCATCTGTTTACATCTTAAGGGATAACTCCAGGTCAATGGGAGTTTAATAACTACAACGTTTAACATCCAAAGTAATGACTGCAACATCAAGTAGGAAGTTCAGGCAACATGGCCTAAGCAGTTTTTCCTTTGTGAGGCAGCTGGCAGCTATGGTCAGATGTGATGGACTCTCCTATGAGTGTCTATTAAGCATTTTCTTACAGAGGCGACAAGAATTGTCCTCCTGCATGCTAATTAAGTACTATGGCTAATAGCACTGGCTGCTCGCTAATTTTCCAAGCTCCTCAGACGGCGGATTGCTGTGTTTAGCCAGTGATTGACGATTATAGACAGATGGTTTGTCCAATTATGAGCCACTTTTCTTTAAAGTGCTTACCCTTTTCCAAGCATGGTTCTGTTTGTGCTTTCTAATGCAGTCTTAGTCAGGACTTTTTAGTTGTAACACCTTTGCTGATGTTTTAAATGAGTTTTCTTCTGAAAGGATAATTCACCCGGCCGCTAGCTTGCTAATCTGTTAGCCTCCGTGGCTTTTAGATGCCGACAGTTGCCAAGCAGCGGTGTCCTCACGAAATTGACTCTTGAATGTCAAACCTTTATTGAGTTCCATTAGAACGCAGGTTACCATTTCTAACGTGTGATTATTCAGCTGCATCTAGATGGAATAAATTGGCACAAACCTCGGTTCAGACATTCATTGTTTGACGAAAATGTGTCATCAGTGATGACTTTGGTTTTCCTGGGACTTCCAGGTTAACATGTTTGACACAAAAGAAAAATATCTCAACAACTGTTAAGCCATGGAATTTTGGTAGATGTATTCAGACAACCGGGAGAAATACTTGGTGGTGATTCTCTTCCAGCAACATCAGGTCAAACGTTCAACCAGTTTGTTTTGATTTACGACCAAATACCTGCAAAACTTAAACAAAATGTCATTCCCATCAGCCTCAGGCGTACTTTGAGCTGGCTGGAAAACTTACTACATGCTGAATTTAACAAAGTAATAATACCAGATCTCAACTTTGACTTGAAAATCAATGCAAGGAAACGACAACTTTGGTTCCCACCCCCCAATGCACCATGCTGATAGTGGGCTTGGAGCATCAGGAGAACCAAGATGGAGCGACATTGTTGTCGATGGTATTTTCTTTTAAAAAGCTACAGGGTTGTTTGGGAAACAAAAGCCTGGCCTGTCCACTAGCGACAAGCGACTTTAAAGACTAACATCGACATGTAAACGTTGCCACAGCGAGTGTTTTAGCAAGCTTATGTTAGCATATAGCTAAAAACACAGTTAGCAGCTGTTAGCATAGCTGTAGGCTTATCATGCACAAACCAGAGTGAATTAACGTGTTAATGATGCAGCTCTTTAAGCGTGCTAGTCCAATTAAACAAATGCTGTCTTCCTTCCGAATACCATTACCGCAGTTTCCATTTTAAAATTCAACACAAACTTCTCATTGTAAATTCATAACCTCTCTGAATAATTTATCTTAAAAAAAAAAAAAAAAACAGGTAGAGGCGTCTACGTGTCATCTCGGGGAAATCTGGGACACGGAAATTGACTGGGTGAACACTCGTAAAACAGCTCATACAATTTGTGCATCATTAATGACAAATCTGTTGCAGGAGATGACAGAGGTGAGGGAGGCGTGTGATGTTGGCTCGTCTACCTCCGCGCAGGACTCGGTTTAAAAATATCACCGGGGTTTCTGTGTTACATAACCGGCAGCGCAGACAAGTTCCAGGCATCATTTCTTCTTCTGAACGCATAAGATCTGGAGCTGGAAGCAAGTGTTACTGCAAATGCCTTTTCACCCGGTGGAGCACTCAGTGACATTACAATGGTAGTTTTCTCTGATACCACACAGACGTAACATTGGCTTTTAGAACATTCATCTCAGGTTTCTCAGCTTCTTAAATCTTTATATTTGTACAACTAAGTGTCTGAACTTGTGTTTTCTCCAATGCTACATGAGCTGCATGTCCAGTGGACAATGGCAGGTTTCTCCTTACAGATGGAACGGGAAGAAGTTAAATGAAACTCCATAAAGTCTCAATACTGTTGATTCGTGCTTTACTGTTAATGTTGACGAGTTTGGTTTAGATTTTAAAATGCTTGTAGTCTCCAGATTTGCACTCATGCCAGGAAATACATTTTTTAATATAAAAACTGGATTACAAATCATTTTACAAATCATTCTTCCTGCAGATGGTTGGTTCGTTCCTCAACTTTCCCATTCCCCATTTCAAATTACAAATTGCACACTAATAATCACAATATCTACAAAGTGGAGCAGACTGAGGACATAGAACTGCTACGTGGGGTTTGTCCTGTGTTCACACACTAGCAAAGCTTGAGATTAGAGCTTCTATAAACAATCGTGTTCTCAATTAATCCATTAGTTATTCCTAAAGAACAATGATTTAACATGATATCCTTGAATGAAGAACCAACATTTACCCAATGGTGCCATTAAACATAAGCTCAGATTTATTCAGTGTTGACAGCGTTGAGTGCAATTAAATTATTTAATTGGAAATGCTGCTGTATTATATATCTGCTAAATTCAATTCAATTCAATTCAATTTTATTTATATAGCGTCAATAACAATACAAATCGTCTCAAGACGCTTTACAAAAACCCGGCCTGAAACCCCCAGAGCAAGCCTGAAGGCAACGGTGGCAAGGAAAAACTCCCTTTTAACAGGAAGAAACCTCGAGCAGAACCCAGCTCATATGGAGGGACCCATCTGCCTAAGGCCAGCCGGGTACAGACAGAAGAAAGAGAGAAGAGAACAGCAAAGAGAGAAGAGAAGAGAACAGCAAGATAAACATACATCTGTCATAGATACACATATCTGACTAAAGTGTACATGTGGAATCTTATGATACAAACTGATGATGTTACATGACAGTTTGAAAATGTAAGAGGAATCATAGGCAGGTTGGAGAATTGTTCTTACTTAGAGAGTAAGAGTTAATGGAAATCTGACATTTAGTCTTAAACAGAAACATGTAGCTTACAATTTGTAAATGTACTAGCGATCAGAGGGTCTTGGCTGACAAAACAGATGAGGACACAAGTGACCAGCAAACGCCAATCAGGTGAAAACTCAGCAGAGAGTCCAACGCTGCTGACCCCTTGATTTGATGTCAGATGTCAGATCTGCTGATTTTCACCAGATTTCAGTAAGAACCAAAGTAAAAGAAATCAAACAATATACGTCCATATGTTATGTGTAATGAAATGGAATGACACAAGGAAAACACACTTGTTGAAATTTGGCATCTTGGAAACAAGACGCCATCAGTTGGGACTGAAACAGCTGATTTTAATTTGCACTGACAAGGGGCAGGATTGCTTTCTATTTACTGATATATTTCAGCACCACCCTTTCTTCATGGGTTCAAAACTTTTTCCCTGTCATTTCACATTATTATCTATGCAATGTAAAACATTACAGCCCCATTAAGTTATGTGAGCGTTTTTCTTCTCTTTAACTCCAATAGGCATGACAAGTTTTTGATGTTGAACTCAGTTTAGTAAGTTTTCAAAACTTAAACTTAAACCAATCCATTGTCTTGACTTCATGTGATTTTTGTCTGTGTGGTCGATGTTCATTTAACTCACGTCTTTAATTTTTGAGTTGACAAATAGCAATGGGGGAGGAGGTACGGTGATATGATACGAATACTAGGAAATACAGAGGCTGCCGCCGTTTTCGCATTGTTTAATTAAGCTAGAACTGTTACTAAACTGGCGATACCTTTGAAAGAAGGCTCTACAAAACAGGATTAAACCACAACATTACAACTTCAGCAACCCATTTCCCTACCAGGAATTAATTCCTGAAGTGGTTGTTTTTGGTGGATAAAATTTTAATGTCCTCCTCTCTAAACGGCCCGAATAAAATAAATGTCAAATTTATGAACGAACAAGGTGTTAGCTGAATCTGTTTGAAGTTCAGGTAAAATTTAAAACTTGCCGTCAAGTTGTCAAGATGAGAAATCTAAGTAGGAAGAAAAACATTAGCGCTCTCAACTTCAAATGGTAAATCGGTATGAATGTATTTAAAATGATCTTAACTTGGAAATGTGAGTTGAAATAGTGAGTTCATTTGAAAAGATAACAGGAGTTTTCTCCTAATGTAACCTAATAATGTAACCTAATAAGTTGTTTTACCTCGTAGTATCAAGTTGAAACAAGAAATGATCGATCTGTTCTGTCTAATAGGCAGTTTAGGCTTCTGCGCCAATTTGAGAAACCCCAGAAATTTCAGAGAAAGTTTCAGTGTCACCATTGTTGAAAGTGAAGCAGGAAGTAGAAACAAAAAAAAAAAGACACAGCGCCAACTAGTGTTTGGGTGGTGTTTTTACAGAGCGAGTGCACAAGTATACGTACGTAGGTTACGTCGTCTAGTCCCACAGTACCTTCAGTGAGTTTTACTGACTTGAAATGTTTTACAGTGTGGTTTGATTTCTTTGCGTGTGTGGTTTGCATGGGTTGTTACCGACATCTGGTGAAAACTGCATGTGTACTGTGTGTTTTTACAAGATAAACATCATCAACAACATTAACATGTCATTGCGACCCCGGCAGAGATGCTTCCCACAGCTATAAAAACTTAAAAGGATTCAAATAAAAAATACTGAATTCTGTGTAACTGCAAAGAGACACACAATTACTGCTCCAAATTAAGGTTGTACCAAAATGTACAACTCTCGGTGGAAATATCCCAAAATGAGACTTTTTAAAATAGAACAAATGAACCTTTCTTCTTGTTGTCTAGCATTTGTCGACCTCTACTCTGTGTTTCTGCTCTGGTGTTTAGAGAGGAGCTCCGCTGTGTGAGTTTTATGGCCGTGATGCTGGTTGTTTAACACACACACACACAAACACACACCGTCCTCTCAGCTGAAACTGCAGTTTGTGTTTGTGGAGGCCGTAAAGACCATTACAGTGAGGTTTCACCAGGCTTTCTGCTTTAAACGACTTCCTCTGCGGGTACAGAGGGGATTTTTTTGCTGATTTGGTCTCGTAACGGTGCAAGAAAATACCGTCAAGTCGTTCATCCATCTGTTCGTTAAGTCAATTTTGGTCTTGAATGATTGATGGTTTCAACATGATCCAGGCACATCTTAAAAACAAGAAAATAATGTAAGAGAATGACACAAGATGTCTTTAAATTTGTCGATTCTTCTTGGGGACAAGTACATGGTATTGATTTAGTGAATGTTTTTTAATGCACAAAGACAAGCACAGACAAGCGATATTCCACAATATTTTTCCACAAATGCATTTCTGTCTACGACGCTCAACACAACAGATATCTTTTTGTGCTTCTGCTTCTCCGCCTGCAGCTCTTTGTGATTAAAAAAAGCTCCCATGCCGATAAAATCATGATTTTCTTTTTATTATCTATGTATGAACGATGGACGACGACTAAAACAAGTCCTCCTTTGTAAAATTATTATTTTCGAGCACTCGCAACGAAACCCTGACTCTTTTTCTTCTTTGGTCACGGCCGCTGATAACACGTTTTTTTTTAGTGGGGGGCTGGGGTTTGCTCTGCAGTGACCTTGCAACAAATGGCTCAATTATCCAAGGTACCAGAAGACTTGCATGCATTCTCTGGTTAACCCCCGTGCTGTCACACACAGTCACACTCACTCAAGTGTGCACAGGCCAAAGAGTTCAAAGGTCACTGCACTCCGAGCAGAAGCTCTTAACTTCTCTCTCTTCCACATGGACTAATTTGCGATGCCTCGCAGAAGGAGATGACTTGCACAAAGTTGCACGAGGGGGGCAGCTGGAGTCACGCGCACTTAAAACCTCTCATAAATGCCGGGCAAAGTGTATAGAAGCAATTAAATGCATCGTAAATATCCTCCGCAGCGGAGAGCGTTTGGATTAAACAAGGACTTCTTTATGCCGCGAAGGCTGTGTCTCGGTTCTCAGACGGCGTAAAGCGTCGCCTCAGTGTGTGAAAACCGAAATCTGTTTCATTGGTCCTAAAGTCTTTAAATAAATACATTTTTTTAAAAAAAAAGCCTCAGCCAACTCCCATACACTGCAAGAGGAGAGTGTGAGAATGTGAAATGAAAATCAATCATAAAATTCACTCTCTCTTTTTTTTTTTCACAGCATTCCTGTCACATGTTTGGTTTTATAACCAGGTCCTTTAAGATGACTTTGCTTTTAGAGCTGCATGCTTAAAAATGACAATATCAATAATTCAAAGACAGAGCGATCCATTTTATTCGATTTACATGAGGAGAAACGGAATTTGAGGCGAATGTGAAACATACAGAAACCTATACGACGCGGAGAAAGCGAGACTAATCTCGTCCGATTCCTCGCAGAGCTCAACGTGATGCTAAAATTAAAGGATGTTTTCTTTAAAGTCAGAGTTGCGACCCACCCATGATCTGTGGGAGTTTGGAAAGTGTTGCCAGGAGGTTACAGAGAGAGAGAGAGAGGGGGAAAAAAAAGAAATTAAATTATTAACTGAATGTCTCTCATTAAAATAGCTTCCCAGAAACCCCCCCTGCAGTACACAAATTTAGCTTCTGCTTTTTAGAGACTCCCTTTCAATTTGCGTTATGTAAAATAAGCTCCGTGTTCAGGCGGCAGCTGCAGGAGGCAGTTAGAGAAATGTCATGGAACAGCACTATATAGTAAGCAAGGGGGAGCCCTGTTTATTTATCTGAAATCTAGGTGAAATTTCTGGGTCACCTGATTACCTGAAGTTTTTTTAAAAAACAGTTATTCATGTGATAAAGTACTTAATTAGACGTACCAGTTTGTTACTTGCCTTGTTCAGACTTAAGGCTCTTTTAGAGTACTACGGGACATAGGCGCCGTAACCTACGTACGTATCCTACGCCAGCGCGAACCATTTATACTTGTGAGCTCATCAGTCTGACTCGCCACCCAAACGCTAGTCGGCGCTGTGTCTATTTTGCCAGTCGGGTTAATTTTTGTTTCAACTTCCTGCTTCACTTTCAACAATGGCAACTGAAACTTTCGCCGAATTTTTGCCTAAGACAAGTCGTACAAATGTTTGTATCTCCGAACCTCCTCAGTTAATCTTACCAATTCTTTTTTGATCCAAAACAATCGATTTGTGGAGATGGAGAAGCAGCCGGTAATACTAAAGCGGAAACACGCTACTACCAAGCGGACCAATCACAGCTCTTGCGGTCTGCGTCACCCGCAACGCGTAGCTACATTTCTTGGGAGGTGCGCGTCAGGTTATGGCGTTAGGGTCTCTGTAGGGTCTACGTATGCTCTGCGCTGCCACCAAAGTCTAAACCGCCTATTAGAACTAAATATCTCTCAATAATTAACTTACACCTGAGCTCAGACAACCACAACGACCACATCCAATTACAAACCCACTGAATCCACTGCTACTGTCTGGAGCTGTAAGCCCAGTGGAAATGGAAATGAATCGATTTTGGTGACTAGAGATGCATTATCATATTCCGAACATTACTCTGTCAAAGAGAGTTGGCGGTTGAAAAAGGAGGACATCTTCTCCAGCATGACAAGTACGACATGACAGGAAACCTTTTAAAAGACAAGAACTACTTACCTGTCGCTATTCTGAGAGAGAAAGTTTAATGTGATTTCTCAGCGATGGAACAAAAGAGCAGTGAGCACACTACGTTTAAATGATGAAATCAACGTTATGTGATGATTATGAGGAAATGTTAGGGTCTGGACTGTTGCCACAGCTACGGCATCAAATTGACGCAGCAGCCTAAACCGCTATAAAGCATTAAGGACGACAAAGAGACCACAGTGTACTGGCTAGTCGTTAGCTCGTGGGCATCTGGTCCAAAAGTAATTTATTGTGTTAAAGAAAAACACTACACCTGCACATAGGCAGCGCTACGTGTCACTGACCAAGATGAAACGTTGCCATGCATAGGTAGTTTAGACAAAATATTTTTGCATTTTAATGTATTAAAATAAATGAGATCGTGTCAGACAGGCCTTCTTCGTCCACCCACATGCTATTAAATGGCTACTCTTCTTTAGGCCTCTCCACATGAAGAAGACTTAAATCGCGGATTTCCCTCGTGTCACTTAAATGTAGGACATTGTGTACTTCGTGTGCATTTGTGGACTGCATGGAATTTGACAGGGTATTGTTGTTTCAGATCAAACACATGCAGGTTGGGCACTACTTTAAAATGAAGATAGCGAGACATGCCCCATTTAAAGGAACTGAAAACCAACAAGCTTCAACAATGGCTTCGGCCGTGATTTTCCAACACGTGCTCACCCATGAACAACACAATGGCTTGCCCATGGCCACGTTCACACTTTGCATTGACCTGCGCTACAACGGATGTCAACAGCGGGCAGTCTGATGGCAACTGGCTGGTTTAAAGGACGCATTGAGGACCATAATCACAGGCGTCTTTCTGAGGACCATTACTTTTGGTTGACACTTTTTTGGATTATGGCTCGGCTGGGTTTATAGGCCCTTTTACAGACGTTAAGCCTCTCCGACAATTTCTCAGATTCCGTTGTGGCAAGTCCCACCCCTCAAGGAGATTTTATTTGCACTTATTCACACCGAGTAAACAGGCCACGTTTCCATTGCCTTAAAATCTGTTGGTCCTTCCCCTTCCCCCCTTGTTGCCAGGGTGCCAACAGTTCAGCTTTTTCAGGTACCGATAGTGCACAAATTCCTTTTTTACAGAAAAAAAATACTATGGTGGACCTAATATTTCATATTTGAGACTTGCATCTTCAAAAATCTAAAACCTACATTGCACTTATTGATTTGCTAAGCAAGTCTCATTGTGATGTTTTATGCTAAAAAAGAGGGATGCAGCCACATGCTGTCATTTAAATAAAATTTAAATTTAAATCCCACAATCCATCCACAAAACTGACTGAATTTTTGCAAAAGCAGAATGTTTTTGTTTTTTGGGGGGCTGTATTTTTTCCAGTAATAAGAAAGTATTAGGAACTGCTTTACAAAATTTAACCTGGAAGCACAACACGGAGACAACAGGGACTTGATGCCTTGAGAAATACGCAAATGATCTGCAACATTCACAAGCTGTTCCTCTCTCTTCATTCTATCTCTCTCTCTCTCTCTCTCTCTCTCTCTCCTCCTCCTCCTCTTTTTCCCCGAACGTGCTTCAGTGCTCCTCCAATGCATTTCAGAGAAGATTGCTCTGTCAACCTCCTTAAAGGTGGCGATTCACAGCGTGCCACTTCCTTCCCCTCCACAACCAATATGCAATTATTGCCTAAAGTGGGCTCTACGTTGTAGCAGGTGCTGGAAATTGTGTGTTTTGCAGGAATGCCATCCAGTCAGGGTATATTGACATTAACTTTTTTTTTTTCTTCTATGCTATCATGGGCCTTTTTTTTTTTAAACGGGGCAGAGCCATTATATCCACGCAGGTCTGAGCAATGATTTAAAAGCATGTGAACTGGCATTGTAGATGATTGTGGAAGGGGGAAAATGCTCCTTTAAAAAAGAGAAAATAGAAGAATACAGCCTGCCTTCTGCCATTGTTGTTTGTGCGCCGAGAGAAGAGTGGGGGGGGGGAAGGCAGAAAACACACAACAGACACTGTTTTGGTACAAAACAGACCCGCTGCCGCCCACACCGGGCTTTTATTCAAAGTGTTATTTATTGTTTCTTAGTTTCTTTATGCAGCTTCAGCCCCACAAAGTTTCTGTCAATGTTGCAGATTTAGTTTGGTTGTGCAAAGAAGAAAAGTAAGTGTGTTTACAGCTTAAAGAGGTTGAAAAGGATTATCTTTTCCTTTCTTTTTGTCAGTTCATTAGTTTGTCCCTAAAGCTGTACGAGAGGAGTATTTTTATTTTTTAGTTCTACAAACAGAGTGGCTTAGATTTTGTTGCTGGAATTTGATACTGAAATTTGAGTTTTTCGGTAACCTTTAGAAAGAATTTCTATATGAATGTAAGTAAAACTTGTCTCAGACGGCAGGATGTACACCAATCAGCCACAACATTATGACCACTGCAAAGAAAAGTAAATAACATTTAAACCATCTTGTGGCAATTCAGTGTTCTGCTGGGAAACTTTTGGACCTGGCATTCATTGGTGTGGATGTTTCTCAGACATGTAGCACCCACCTAGACCAGACCAGGCACCCCCACCCCATAGCAATGACACTCCTTGATGGCAGCAGCCTTTAGGAACAACTCAAAAAAACATGAAGAACAGCACAAGGTGTTGACCTGGCCTCCAAATTCACTAGATCCCAAACTGATCAAGTATCTGTGGGATGATCCACGAAGGCCCCTCCCCTCAAAGCCCCCCCCCCCCCCCCCACTAACAACATTCTGTCTCAGACTCCTGTTGGACACCCTCTGATGTCCCGCCCATGTCCATTCTCTGATGAGTCCCAACTGTTTTGGAGGCACAAGGGAGACCTGCACAATATTAGGAAGGTGGTCATAATGTTATGCCTGATTGATGTATCTCCAAACTCACCACCCCTCCCAATCTTGCTCGGCATTGAGGTCCTGTCAGATCTTTCTCGATAACCAATGAGAGAAAGGAATCAATGGTGTTTCCAAGCAACGGTAAACATCGTAGCCCTCTAGGCTAATGTTAGTTAGCATACAGATATTGAAACTAACAGTTAAAATCTCACCTCCAGTTCTCGTTGAACAATGGCCACCCTGTGCTGACTGACTCCCGTGTTGTCATCATGTTTTCCAAGTTCTTCTTCTTCTTCTTTCTCCACCAGTTTGCAGTTATTTTTACTGCCACCTACTGGGCTGGAGTGTGGCTCAGGAGTTAAACATCAAGCTGTTGCACCATTTCTCTCTGAGATCACCTGCAGGTGGTGCGTTCAACGCTCCCCGATCCATCAGAATAATCTCAATAACATCCCGCACAGTGTGCTGCGCTATTATTTTCTTGTAGCGTCTGCAGGTTTGAGATTAGAGAGAAGAATAAAAACGTTAGCTGATGCTTTGTAGATAACTTAGAAGCCGCTGAACTTCCTGGTTGCCTCTTTGACCGCAGGGTAAAGGCTGCAAAATATCTGCACCAAAATAAAATCCGTTTAGTAAGATCGTTTCATGATTTATTAACGATTATACCAGTATTTATAACATTAAATATGAACGTTTCAAAATGTAAGCCACGGTGATTTTTGCATTTTTTTTTTTTTTGAGAAGACTCTGACAATCCCTTTCCTTTTTCTCCGTTGCCACAATCAGATCAGTTTAACTTGTTCAACACATTGTCTGCATGTTTTTTAAACTATTAGACATGATAAAAAGCCAACCTAAGCTCTAGCATATTGTGATCATACAAATTTATGACGACCTTAAGCTAACCGCTGCTCATTTCCACATCCAGCAGACACAAAGCCACATTAGCATTCGCTCGCAGTCTGTGTTTGTGCCTCGTCAATGCGAGTCAGATATTCCCTCTCCTTTGAGCTTTGTTCTTAGTCTGTTGCAACCAGTTTGTCACTCGCCTCGTCTGTTTGAGTTCCTGAGCGCCGTAGCAGGTGCAGCGTACAGTGGCTGCACGCATTCGTCTGCAGCAGCTGGAAGCTGAGTGGTGAGGCTGACACCCGCAGAGACTGCGCCTTAAAACCAAATCAATCAACTAAAATATGCGAGGGTGAGACAGTTCTCGGTGGGTTTATCACTGAAGGTGACCTCCTTTAAAAGTACATCCAATCCTTTTAGGTGTAGTCGGTGTGGAAATGATTAAACTCGACACAAACTTTAGATTCCAGCACCATCCCAAGCAAAAAAAGGAGAAGGAAGAGCATGAGATAAAGTGACACGCTGGCATTTCCTGCAAACGTAGGCCATTCACTATTGTCTGAGTACTGTATATTCCTAAGAATCATGTTGAATGTGGGGCTGTATTGTAGTCATTTACATTTTATCATTCTGGCTCTGGTACAATGCCTTCCCTTTGTACACAATTTGAAACAACAATTGCTGCGTTCAGAGATCCAGAGCGTCTGCAGGGGCTTTTTCTATCACATGTTTATTTTCTCTTGGACGGTGGCACCAGGCAGCCACCAACACTGGCATTCTGTGCGGAGGATACACGGTGGCATTGAGGCACTTCTTATATAAAGATTGCTTCTCGTTAATATGTGAAAAGCTGCTTCTTGTTAGAGGACAGAAGAGCTTCCCTCCAGCTGAACTGAGGAAAGCTCACAGAGCGTCCAGATGGCAGAGAACTGTGCGAACGTTGAGCAGTGGACATGCTGTAAAAAAAAAAAAAAAAACGCCAAGCGAGCCATGAGTTGGAGTGATGGATGGTTTTCATTACGAGTTCGGCCACAATAAGGACTAAATATCATCAGTGTAGCAGGAAAAGGTTAATGACGAGGGGTTTCAGGTTTTTGTACATGCGACAATGGCAGGGTCCAGGCGATTAACTGTGTTCTGAGGCTGAAGTTCAATACTCTGAGAGCATTTAATTATGTTACATAATTATGCAAATTATTCATTTTGATTAATGTAGGTCACCATTTAAACGATTTTGTATTTTTATTTCATTTATGCCTTTATTGTCACTTTTAGATAGAAAAAATGCACATTAAAGTCCTCATGAAATCAATTAATGTTTATTTATTAAATTTATTTAAGTGTTATGCTTTACCATATACATGTAAGCTGTTTGCATGGAAATGTAATTAAATGAAATTAAATCCAGTCTCTGCTTTTGTCCCTTTGCTGCGTTCCGATTCTGAGTTCAGATTCCTAAAATTGCAAAATCTGTTCACTCTGTCTCCTGCTGCGCACACACACATTAGGGTCCGCATACAAAGCTGTGGTATAGAAGCAACTCAATACACATTTCAGCAACTGCAGAGGCGGATAATAAAAATGGGCACTGAGCTGTAAACGGCGACAGAATGAACAGTAGTAGATCTGCACCATGAATCTTTTGCATCCTAATATACAGTATAGTGTATGATTTTCTATTATTTACAGGCCAGTACCTGACATTTGAGAAGGAAACTTTTATTTTTGAATAAACGCTTAAAGTTAATAATACAGTTTTAACTACTCTGGTTGAATGTGTTCCTATTTTCAAGGTGATAAATAAGTGCAGTTCATACATAACGTACGTAACCTACGTACGTAACCTACGTACATAGCCTGCGCCGGTGTGAGCAAGTTACACTTGTGCGCTCGTCAGTCTGGCTCGCTCTGTAAAAACGCCACCCAAACACTAGTCAGCGTTGTGTCTTTTTTTGCCAGTCAGGTTCATTTTTGTTTCCACTTCCCCTCCACTTTAGGGTCCGGGCTGATGCCGTAGCTACAGCATCAAATTGACGTGGAGGTATAAAGCTAGCCTGGTCGTTACCATCCTACGTTTCCGCCTGAAATTTGATTTCGGTCTGGCACGGAGTCTGGCCACATTGCACTTCCACGGTTCGCGTGTAACCACGCGGTCCGCGCCAATCAGCGAACAGTTGAGTGATGACGCGGAACTCGCATGCCGAGTTGCTTGTAGTCCAGCGAAGCTTGTAGTTCAACAGCATAGCAACAATGGCGATGGAGGAAGAGACGCTAGAAGCCATCCGCGAAGTTGTCTCAACTCTCGAGAGCATCACGGAATTAAAACCAGAACAAGAGGCTTGTCTTGTCAATTTTATAAATGGCAAGGACGTCGTAGCTCTCCTTCCAACTGGCTTTGGGAAAAGTTTGATTTATTTAACTGGAAGCGGAAGTGGTAAGCGTAAGAGCCTGAACTCCGGCGCACAATATACGTCATTACCAAACGTTGCTGATTGGTTAAGGGAACTCCAATGATTTTAAACCTCAAAATAAGCATCCGCCCATTACGGAGACAGATTCCTATTACATTGGGCCAGACTAACGTGCCAGACCAAAATCAAATTTCGGGCGGAAACGTAGGATGGTAACGACCAGGCTAGTATAAAGCACGCATTAGTGAATAATTTGGACTAAAACAGCTTATTATTGAGGTCAGCCAGTGATTTAGGCGATAGGGTCAGGCCTCTGCGTTACTCTGGGAAAACAGGATAGGAGATTTTTACAGTGTATTTTTAAAGTGATAAAGCAACAGTCTACGTAGGGTCTGGGCGTTGCCGTGGCTAGAAGGATAAACTGCGCGTTACTCTTTAAACTTGAAAACACGTCTTTTAGGTTTTAGACCTGCATCTTGGTGTCGGCTTTTCTTAATCTGGACGCCAGACAAGCTTGCCTACCCACAATTTTTTCATTTTTTTATTTTTTGGCTGAAAGTTCATCTGGAGTCACTCCGTTGGGAACTTATTATGGTCCAGCAAAGATTTAAGCTTAGATGACGTGCATGCATGTTGCTCTTCTGTCCATCAGAGCGCCATGGGGTTGAATTTGTTTGAAACAAAATGCAAAATGTTTGGCAATATCAGATGCGTCATTACATCAAAATTTTGTTGCAACAAATAGGACACAACAATGCAGCGCTGCCATAAAACTTCCTAATATTTCATAAGCTATTCAACTGCAACCTGCTGATAATTATATCTCATCCAAAGTACTTTATGAAATTAAAAAGATGAGCATTCACATTTTAGCATACAATTTGTCACCTTCCAGTTGCCAGTTGTATATTAATCTAATTCAATCCATTTAATGAGTTTCCTCCATTTATTTAATGTAATTAGCTCAATATTTTGTTGAGCATAGACACATTAGGTTGAATGAGGCGTTCTGTACTCTGTAATGGGTAAATTAATTGATTAAAGTAGAGACATCAGGGAATGAGGCATCACAACATAAGTAACTGCTATTGTAATTTCATTGTTATAAAAAGAAAACTCGTTGGCTTTTGCCCACGTCCTGACCACAAAGACTGGACAAAATTTATACAGAATATCATATCCATGCAACCCATTTTACAGGTTTTACACACGAATCAACTGCTAAGTACTTTAAAATTACAGCAGCAAGAATATCTTTCGATTTATTTCTGATTTCCTTTTCCCTCGTCCATTTTCTTAATTGACGATAATAACAGGAAAAACATAGCAAACCTTAAAAGCCTCCACAGTGTCTGAACTAATTTGACTCTGCTACGATTGCAAAGCTTTGAACGCTGATAAAAAAAAAAAAAAATATGGAAGTCAGAAGCAAGCGGAGTCAAAATCCACCGCGTTCCTCACACCATCTGGTGATGTGTTCTGCAGACCTGTGGGTGATATGTATGAGATGTGTGTGTGTGTGCGTGTGTAAATGCTGTGCGTGTCGAGTGTGAGTTTGTGTGCTTGCGCAAGAGGCGAAACCAGGACATATGGCCTGTGAACCTTATATCAGAACGGACGGACGGAGGGGCGGGGGGGCTGCGAACGGTGATGGTGAAGCTGCTAAAGGGGCTCGTTAAAAAAAAAAAAAAAAAAACTTCTGCAAATGAGATCGACGAGAGCATCTTCACACCCTTCTTTGGTGCTGATTAATGAGACCTTAGATAGAATAGATAGAATATTCTCTGTTCTCATGGCAGAGCACAGATTTTGTCTACAGGTCTACAAGATGCCATGAACAGTAAAAGAAAAAAAAAAAACATTCAAAAGACAGAAATATCTAAATCTCTAAAGCCATAATAGAATTATTTATATTAAATAACAGCTCTATTTCTTTTGGTCCTGCAAACCAAAGACAGAAATACTCTGATTTCCAGTATGACATGGTTCTTCCTGACAGTTAAACTGAGACATGATGTCTTTGTGTTTATGTGAATGTACAGTGACGTGGTTCGGGATCAGTGGAAAGTGTTCCAAAAATGTCTTCTGTATCACTGGAATTCACGTTTTCTTTTTTTTTTTTATTGCTGGGTAACTTCACATCAGAGTGGGAGGTCATCGGATCGACAAGAGTCCTCAATGACAAGTGCTGAGTACTGACACAAAACATTTTGCCAGCGCTCCACCACGTCTCAGTGGCCAGTGAAGAATGTGTGACGACTCAATAGGCGTCCATTGTCTGAGGCTGAAAGACGTCAGTGTTACAGTACGAGTGGTTGGCGTGTCGCAATCTGTGATCCTCCGAGCTGTTGGCAAACACAGAGAGGGTAATGTCCAGAGTGTCGTTCTGACTGAGCAAAGGCAGATTTTTTAAATCTGTTAAAAGCCACAAACTTCAGTCGGAGCTGGCGCAGCTATAGGATAAAACTTGCCAACTGGATTTCATTCTGGGACGTGTTTCAACCACTTCAATCACACAATACCTCCGTATGCAACTGGATAGTCCTCCAACCAATCACAGGCGTTTTGTTGTAAACAAATTAAATTCCACGGTGCTTAGATGGCGTGCAGGAATACACTACTGCTACTCTTCTTCTTTGGCATGGCTCATCGTTGCCGGAGCCAAATCAGTTCCCAACAGAGCCACCTCAGACCAAGTTTCCACCCCACGCAAATTTTGTGGGCGGTTTAGGCTTCTGTGTCAATCTGACGCTGTAGCTACAGTGACAGCCCAGACCCTACGCAGACGCTAACAGTGCAGCCTGACGTGCACCTCATCAGAAATGTAACTATTCGTCCTGGGGACGCAGACCGCAAGTGCTGTGATTGGTCCGTAAGGTAGTAGCGTGTTTCCGCTTTAGTATTTCCGGCTGCCTTTCCATCTGAGCATTTTCTAATTGATTGTTTTAGGTCAATAAAGATGGAACAGATCGAGGAAAGGTTAACTGAGGATTTTCATAGATACAAACACTGTACGACTCGTCTTCAGCAGAATTTCGACGAAAGTTTCAGTCGCCATTGTTGAAAGTGAAGCAGGAAGTAGAAACAAAAATTAACTCAACTGGCAAAAAAGACACAGAGTGAGCCAGACTGACGAGAGCACAAATAGAAATGGCTCTCACCTGCATAAGCTACGTAGGTTACGGCATCTGTTCCCACAGCACTTTCTAAATTAGCTTTTAGGCTGGCTTCCAGGATACAATAGAACTAGTATTGACATGTAAAAATAGCTGTTTTAAATGTGAGGTGAGCATGAAACCAATGCTGACTTTTGGTGATGAGAAGTGTCTACACAGTCAGTATTCTTTTAAAGCAACTGCATATTTGACCATTTTTTACAAAACCCACAGTTGGTCACATACACTCACTTTAAAGGGGAATTACCGTTTTTTACAACCTGGACCTTATTTCTGGCATAAAATACGATCATTTACTCACCCATATAACTTTGGTATTGGTTCGGACTAAATTTAGATCCGCGTATATCCATATAGTGGGAGTGAATGGGGCACCGAAATGCAGCCTCTAAATAACGCATTATCTGCCGCGAAACTCGTTCATTTCCCAAATATTTTGTTATGATATGCTAGTTTTACCTTGTAAAAAACAGCAATTCCCCTTTAAGCAGCAAATGTCGAAGGGTTCAGATGAAAGTAGCCTGAACTGTAGGAGGAGAAAGCAGGCAGCGTTATCCCCATTTGAATGATTATGACATCTCTCCCTTGGTGTAAAAGTACTGAACACAACACAAAATGTCCAAAAAGTTGCATTTGAAGACATCGCAAAGACTACAGCCAACCACCAACTGGTACATACAGTAAGTTCTGCACCTGCTTGAAAGGAAATAACGCTTCATACCAGCAGGTGGCAGTAGTCCATGTTCCTCATTCCTTTTTGGTTCCTATTAGCTTGGAGGCTAGGAAGCTAGGAAGAGCTACAAACCGTCGTGCAGAATCATGCGGGTAGAATGTGTCTATAAGAATTAGGTGTGTGTAAATTTGTGAGAACTAGCTGATATAAAAAATTTCCCCAAATTTAGTCAGGTGTTTTACGCGCAATACTATCGACCCTGACCTCCTCCCATAGGGTTTTTGTCACATGACAGGATCAATGAAAGTACATACATCATTATTTATGAGATGTTTTTAATTTTAAAGTCTTGATATGCATATATGAAGAATGATGGGAACACTCCACACGTTCAACCTGCACAAATTCTTTATCGAAAGAGGCAGCTGACAAAGTTCACATTTACAGCTCACACAGACATCTGTGGCCATACTCAGCTACAAACTCGCCATTGTTTCTCTCCCCCCCGACATATTGTCTGGCGTGCAAGAAGACGCCCTTTGTTAATGAATGGAACTTAACCTAGAACATTAGTTGACGCCATCAATCACGCAGAACGTTTAGTTTCTTTGCTGGAACACAGAGATGTAAAATTCCCCCGTTCAGATCGAGGCGTTAAATATTCATTGCAGTAACATATCCCACGTGTCACCATAAAAGAGCTCAGTGTGGTGTTTTGCTCTCATCTAACAAAACATCCAAATGCTTCAGATTATAGTTTCCTCTCGAGAGATGAAAATAACCAACTTGACGCGACCGTATTATTTCACACGACGTCTCTGTGCGTGTTGCCGGTCTTGCTCGCCGTGGGCGGCCATTCATCAGTCTGTCCCACACTATTTGGAGGAGGGAGGTTTGTCTGAGAAGAACAGAGGATAAGAAGTACAGAGAGTTGAGCTGTGGCTAATTCGAAGAGGGGGAAAAAAAGGGATGAATTCTGTTTTATTTTTTAAAGCCGAGCCCGAACGCATGCATACACACAAGCAATGAAGCCAGCCAAGGGCCCGCAGAGGTCTCTGCTGTCACAACACGCAGAGCGGTGGGAGACCCACAGAGTCGGGAGGCGTCTCTGAAATCAGCTGTCCCTGTGTAAAAACAAGTCTCCTGCTGTTTGTGCAGTCGGGTCATTCCCAGACTCGGTGGCCTGGGTGGAACCATGTGCAGCGGCGAGCGAGCCGTGGGTTCCCCGATAATATCTCCACCCTCTCTGGAGATTTGTTATGTGCTAACAGCAACATCTGAGAAAAACTAATGTGCCATATTCACGCAGGCGACTTTCTTTTTTTTTTCTACACCATGCAGATGGCTAACGCTGCCCTGAGCGAGGAGACGAGCTGGCAAGAGACAAGAATCGATATTTCTGAAACATTTATTTAACCGCACTCTTAACAAAGGACAAGTTCTTGTTTTGCAGAGACGGCAAAGTGGCTGCAGGGAGACTGAGAGATCATAGAAAACACAGCAGGCGGCAGAACGGCAACCGTCTGCTTCTGCTCTACTGGAGCAGTTGGTGTGTAATAGTTTGCTCAAGGGCAGCCGGGCAGAGGACAGTTACTCACTGATTCCACTGATCTGATTTCCTTCGGGGAATTCTAACCATTACTTCATGGGTCACAAGAATGCTTCTCTTATGCTTAACCTACTCATCATCATCATCATCATCCTCATCATCATCATCATCGATCTGATTATGATTTCCACTGACAATGAGGCTATTATCTGTTACAATATGAAGCAGATGATGGAAACAGTCGTTTCGCAACAGCAGCAAAAATATTCGTTCATACGTTCATTTTCTGTAAACGATTGTCCTCTGGGGCGGGGGGCAGGTCTCCAGTCCATCGCAGGGCGGGTAACTCGTCACTGACTTTGTCTGTTTACTTTTTTCAAGCTTTTACAAAAAAAGCTCTTATACCAAAGAGGTTGATGGGGAATTTGAGACTGACACATATACAGTAGTATACAGAGAAATGATTGGATCAAGAGTCATTAGGAGATCAGATTTTAATGTTGGATTGTCAAAGGTTTACACCAGCAAAATTGAATGAAAATTGCGTAAAGTTAAGGCTCATTTAAGGTTCTATAGTGGGAGTGACTGGGGCACCGAATCGCAGCCTCTAAATAACGCATTTTCTGCCACAAAGCTCGTTCATTTCACCAATAATAAGTTGTTATCGTGCGCTAGTGCCATTCCGGGTTGAGTCTGGAATTACCTGTTATCATGTCTTCTGACCTGGATGATGTCATCTCTGACCGTCGCTTGCACCCGTGACGGTCGGCTTGTTTACCTGCAATGTGCTACCGCTATGGTTCGTCCGCAACCTCAGAATCGGGAAAATATTCAGCCATGTTGCAGGTCAGATGACATCATCCAGGTGAGAGGTTAGTAGGTCAATCTGCAGACCCCGGATGGTGATAACAGGTAACTCCGGACTCAACGGGGAATAGCACTAGCTTACGATAACAAAATATTGGTGAAATGAACGAGTTTCGCGGCAGATAATGCGTTATTTAGAGGCTGCGTTTCGGTGCCCCAGTCACTCCCACTATAAGGATATACGCGGATCTAAATATCTCCCAAACAACTACAAATTACACAAAAGTTATGTGGGTGAGTAAACGATCGTATTTTTGCCAGAAATAAGGTCCAGGTTGTAAAAAACAGTAGTTCCCCTTTAAGAGGCGAACTCATGGGAAGATTCTAGCAGCGGTGTGATAACAAGAGACTGCGAAGTGTATCATTAGATCAGATTTTCCCATTGAACAGATTATCAAAGGTTTACACCACCTCTCTCAATCAGATTGAGTGGTTGCATGAGGCCATTAGTTTACACGCAAGCTTGGATCTGAGAGCAGAAGAAGCTAAAATGCTCCATAAAGCTGATGGGACCTTCATGTTGGGCAACAATGCACCATTACAGGCGACCCCTCTCACATTACAGAGTCATGCTTTTATAGCACTGAAGTATCGCTGCGGCTTTAAGTGTTCTTGTTGGCACAGGAGGGCTGGCAGTGGCAGCTTTAATGCACCAAACAGGAGCATCGTGGCCGGTAAAGAGCCTTCCTCCCGGCCCTTGCCCTCCTGTGGACAGCAAGTCAACTGTGTCATTGGCCTGCTAATGGGAGGGATCACGCATGGCTGTATAACAAGAGCAGGACAAGCTGTCAGTGGTCCTCTGACAGGTGCTGCTTTCCCACAATGCCTTGCAGCCGTGCCGCAGAGCACCGCCAAAGCCCTTAAATCTCCGGCTGCTCTCTGCTGACGAGCCAAACGCGTCCATCTCCCACAGACACAAGTAATTAGGTTTTCACCCGGGCCTTACACAGCAAACTGGGAGAATACTCTGCTACTACTGCTGCCGCTGCTTCGCTCTCACTCGCTCCCACTCTTCCCTTCATTCACCTCTTTCACTCCAACTCCAGCTACCGCAATGGACAGTGTTGTGTCTGTTTGCGAGACACAAGGGAAACTGTAAAAAAATAAAAATAAAAAAGAGAGAGAGACAGAAAGCCTCGAACATCGATGATGCACAGAACTCCCACAGCTAATAATGATTTGTTACGATAACTGCCAAAACATCTCATCCAGTAAACGAGTGTGGGAGTGGAGCCCTTGTCATTCTGTCAGGCCTGCTGAGCCAACACATCATCGCACCAACAGCTATTTATTTACACAACACACTTATATAATGAATATAAATGGCTAATGCTGCGCTGTAATGTCAGCGCTAATCAGACTGCCCGCGGTAAGATGTGCAGTCAGTCTGGAGTTTCTCACCCAGTGTTGTAGAGTCCTTGGCCAAGAGTCACCTAAGTTTAGATTTAGTTTTAAACCCGAGGTGTTTTTCACCTTCCGTAAACCTGTTGATATCTGAGGTAATTGTAGTATGACATAGAAGGAACAGTTAGCAATATACACTGATTAGGCATAACATTATGACCATCTTCCTAATATTGCGTAGGTCTCCCTTGTGCCCCCAAAACAGTTGAGACTCATTGGAGAATGGATATGGGCCTTCTGAGGGTGTCCTGTGGTGTCTGGCAACAGAATGTTGTTAGTGGGGGGGCCTTTGAGGGGAGGGGCCTCTGTGGATCATTTCACAGATACTTGATCAGTTTGGGATCTAGTGAATTTGGAGGCCAGGTCAACACCTTGTGCTGTTCTTCATGTTTTTTTGAGTTGTTCCATCCTGCTGGGGATGGCTGCTGCCATCAAGGAGTGTCATTGCTACGGGGTGGGGGTGCCTGGTCTGGTCTAGGTGGGTGCTACATGTCTAAGTAATATCCACACCAATGAATGCCAAGTCTAAAAGTTTCCCAGCAGAACACTGAATTGTCACAAGATGCTCAACGTTATTTACTTCTCCTGTCAATGGTTTTAATGTTGTGGCTGATCGCCTGTATTTCTATATAACTAACCAAGCAGCAAACTCAAGGGCTGAAAAATTAAGTTTCTGAAATCGCTGTAGCTCCAAAAGCAAATCAAAACCCACAGACCTCCATGTTAAAATGTCAAACTTTGCATAAATAAACATTTTTACAGCCAGGTATAAAGAATGGTTTTAGCCTCCATGGCTAATTTCTCCACTCATGACAACTATACAGAGGTGAATTTTTCTGCAACTCTTTAAATAGTATCAAGGCTTAAAGCGATGTATAATTGAGAGAGTGGCTGCTTTGAGTGACAAGTGGGGGCAGTCTCAGGTTGCTACCTGTCATCCATGGCTTCACCTCTATTCTCGCTTCAGCTATTTGTCCATTTTTCAGTTAGCCGGGAGTTAACGGACATACACACAGGAGGAGACCAGCACCGATATGGTGACAAGAGACTCTGAAATATTAATGAAATTCAGTGAGTCGTAGCGCTGATAGGCGAAAAAAAACAAACTTTGCTGACATGGGCAGGTATCGAGTTGAACTAATCTCAGAGTTGAAGTTGCAGTCAATGTTGATCGACATATGACACAAACACAGACGTCCCCAAACGTTTATCGCAAGGAAACAGCATCCATTACTTTGGTTCTTACTAATTCATCATGCCGACATCGGGCTTGGAGAATCGGGTGGACCCAGATGAACTGATGGCATCGTTGACAGTTAAAAAACAAAAGTACATGATACTTGACGCATGATACATGGGAAAGTGATGATTGAAACACGACCAGAAACATGCAGCTCTGCAGATCAGAAACATGCAGCTCTGTAGATCAGACACACGCAGCTCTGCAGATGAGAAACATGCAGCTCTGTAGATCAGACACATGCAGCTTTGCAGATCAGAAACATGCAGCTCCTTAGACCACAACCATGCAGCTCTGCAGATCAGACACATGCAGCTCTGCAATTCAGAAACATGCAGCTCCCCAGATCAGAAACATGAAGCTCTGCAGAACAGAAACACTCAGCTCTGTAGATCAGAAACATGCAGCCCTGCAGATCAGAAACATGCAGCTGTCCAGATCAGAAACATGCAGCTGTCCAGATCAGAAACATGCAGCCCTGAAGATCAGAAACATGCAGCTGTCCAGATCAGAAACATGAAGCTCTGTAGATTAGAAACATGCAGCTCTGCAATTCAGAAACATGCAGCTCCCCAGATCAGAAACATGCTGCTCTTTAGACCACAAACACGCTGCTCTGCGGATCAGAAATATGCAGATCCAGGCTAGAGACACTGATAATCTAATAATAGGAAGAGCCCAGGTGCTTCCATTAATACTTCTGTGTTGTTTAGAAGTTGTTATGGACCTTCCTTTGCTCTGATCTACATCTTGCTACTGTATACGTTTCTCATGGACATGTAGTATGTATTGATTGATGTGCTTTGGCTTATGACATCTTTAGCTGGTGTGAGCCACAAAGGTTTGGTCAAGGTTTTATTGTAATAAAAAAGGACATCAATTTTAGATCGCAACAAAACTTCAGGTTCAGTTTGTTTCTAACTATGTATTGCTTTTTATCTTGTCTTTGTATTTGAATATGAAAAGAAAAAAAATCCACAGTGCAAACACAGTCTGAGCAGTGTTTAGTTCAAGCTGCGAAGGAAACTTGTGCTTAGGCGGTCAACATGGATCCTGGAAAGCTGTTTCCATTCCAACACTTTTTTAAACTGCGGATAGTGAAAACAAGCCGTGTGCGTGCTCTGCCCCTTCGCTTTTTAAGGTCATTTGACATAAGTAGGGCAACAGGAAGCGACACGGCATTTTTCAAAAGGATGTTTGGAACACGTTCACTTACAGGCCAGAAGTAATGTTTTTGGTTCTGTCGCTGAAAAATGTGAAACGATGCATCTCGCCGTGTGTACTTTCTGGGCCATGACTGTACGCCAGATTCACAGCGAGTCCCGCCACGAAGAGGGAACAAATTTATCTTGGCACTCACTTCCCGGCTACAGCAGAACAAGTCTTCACCGCATCTCCTAGCTGTCGAGGAGCTTCTGCGCGGCGACAGAAAACGTGATTTTATCTAGCGCGGAATAGCACAGCCTGTTTGGGGATTTGTATGTGTGTGTATTGGTGTGAAGTGAAGAAGAAGAAAAAAAGTGCTGTCAGTTGGATGGAGGATGTTGTCCTTCCAAACCTGTGAAAAAAAACTTTTTTCTCACTATCAAAAAATGTCTTAAAAAGTTTCACTCAAATACGGTCTAATAAGATATTCCACAGTTGACACGTAGAATGTCAATGTCCGCTGGAAACTTTAAGAAACTTTGTGCGAAGCTAAACAAGATGCTTTCCTTCCTGCAGTCATAAGTTTATCTGGTTGGTTTTGAAAGGTTGTCAAGAGTCCAAGGATGGCAGAAGACTGAAACTACCTCAGAGAGTGGATTTATAACAGCAATGTGGTACAAGCAGCCAGGGTAATGAAAAGAGATTACATTTAGGAATGGACATCTTGAATAAACACATGTCAGTTTACATTAGTTATACGTAACTCTCTGCCGCCAACTAAGGGGTGCTTAAAATTTCGAGTGTCCTTACAGGTGATGCTAATCCAGATCTGCATCGCACTGCAGTTGCTCCTCTTGTCCTCCTTTGTCTGCCAATGCCCGGCGTTTTCAGCCAAGTTTCCTAGCCAAGATGTTCCCGTTTGGAAGTCCATTACACACTTTTCTACGCTTCAAAACTAAAAACAAACGTGCGTCCGGAGTCCAGCGATGGCCCAGAGTCCATCACTCAACCAAACTTAAAATACACTATATTACCAAAAGTATTCGCTCACCCATTCAAATGATCAGAATCAGGTGTTCTAATCACTTGGCCTGGCCCCAGGTGTATAAATTCAAGCACTCAGGCATGCAGACTGTGAAACAAGACATTTGTGAAAGAATGGGCCGCTCTCAGGAGCTCAGTGAATTCCAGCGTGGAACTGTCATAGGATGCCACTTGTGCAACAAATCCAGTCGTGAAATTTCCTCGCTCCTAAATATTCCACAGTCAACTGTCAGCTCTATTATAACAAAATGGAAGCGTTTGGGAAAAACAGCAACTCAGCCACGAAGTGGTAGGCCACGTAAAGTGACGGAGAGGGGTCAGTGGATGCTGAAGCGCATAGTGCAAAGAGGTCGCCGACTTTCTGCACAGTCAATTGCTACAGAGCTACAAACTTCATGTGACCTTCAGATTAGCCCAAGTACAGTACGCAGAGAGCTTCATGGAATGGGTTTCCATGGCCGAGCAGCTGCAGCCAAGCCACACATCACCAAGTGCAATGCAAGGCGTCGGATGCAATGGTGTAAAGCACGCCGCCACTGGCCTCTAGAGCAGTGGAGACGCGTTCTCTGGAGTGATGAATCACGCTTTACCATCTGGCAATCTGATGGACGAGTCTGGGTTTGGAGGTTGCCAGGAGAACGGTACATTTCAGATTGCATTGTGCCAACTGTGAAATTTGGTGGAGGAGGAATTATGGTATGGGGTTGTTTTTCAGGAGCTGGGCTTGGCCCCTTAGTTCCAGTGAAAGGAACATTGAATGCTTCAGGATACCAAAACATTTTGGACAATTCCATGCTCCCAACCTTGTGGGAACAGTTTGGAGCGGGCCCCTTCCTCTTCCAACATGACTGTGCACCAGTGCACAAAGCAAGGTCCATAAAGACGTGGATGACAGAGTCTGGTGTGGATGAACTTGACTGGCCTGCACAGAGTCCTGACCTGAACCCGATAGAACACCTTTGGGATGAATTAGAGCGGAGACTGAGAGCCAGGCCTTCTCGACCAACATCAGTGTGTGACCTCACCAATGCGCTTTTGGAAGAATGGTCAAAAATTCCTATAAACACTCTCCTCAACCTTGTGGACAGTCTTCCCAGAAGAGTTGAAGCTGTAATAGCTGCAAAAGGTGGACCGACATCATATTGAATTCTATGAGTTAGGAATGGGATGGCACTTCAGTTCATAGAATGAGTAAAGGCAGGTGAGCGAATACTTTTGGTAATATAGTGTACATTGGCTCCTTCTACAGGAAACAGAAAAACAACAATAAAGCAAAGGATTCTGGGACATGTAGTCTTGATTAAGTCAGAAACAAAACTCTACACTACTCTTCCATACATCCTCACATTTGTAAGGTCCCTACATATACAGTGTAGCAGCTAAAAAACTAACAAAAGTCATTTTTATTAACTGAACGATTTCCGTCTCCAAATGTGCAGAACTCATGATTATGCAATGACTTTATTTATGCTACCGATGAGCATATTTCTTTCAGAATTCACTGGAATTATTTGCTACAAGCTAGCTCGTTAGCTTTAGCTGGGGTACAATTCAATAGATGAGACGTGGAGGTGACTAATATGATGCTGAATGAGTGTAAAGCTAATGAAATAAAGATGAAAAAGTCAATTTATGAGTTGGTCAACTTTAATATTTTCAAATTTTTACTCAAGCTAAACTACAACTGACAGGAAGCAGTAACACTAACACAACTTTGCAGAAAGTGATAAGAAGAACAACTGAAATAATTGAGGTGTTAAAATTAGACTCTGTACCAGAGTGAGGCAACAAAAAATGGAGGATGACATAGACCATGTTGTACTTTAGGGGGGAAAATTTCAAATGTGCGATTAAGCGAATTATGTACATGCAAATGACAGGCCCCTAGGGTGTCTGGGGGCCGACAGAGTCTTCTTCCATCTGGTAAACTGGCTTTGGGTAAATCAACGAATGCAAAGCATACCGAGTTCACCAGGGGCGGTGCAAACGCAGATTAAAACGCATCCCCTATGGGTTTCCAGCATTTGTTCATCAAGGTGAAACATGCAGTCACTTAAGCTAATGCATACATTGCTAGCAAGCTAACAAACTTTAGGAGCGTGTGCAAAGAAAGAACATGAAAAATTTGCTTTGTAGTTCATTAGGTGAATGCAGATGAATGACGGTTTAAAGGAAAATCTCAAAACAGATCCTCCTAATGAATGTAAAGTTTGTTTTTCCTTCGATTTGTCGCCCATCAATCGGTCATGTACCCGAAAATGATTATAGCCTGCAGAATCGTCAATCACAAGATCAGCCTGGTTTTCTTAAAAAAGTACACATCGTGGAGATACAGTTTTAACAGCTTCAGCCACAGACACAAGAGCATGTGGAGAAATAATTTGTAAAGAGGAAGGTGTGGTAGAATTGGCCAGCTCTGCCAGCTGACAGCCTCCATTATAGCGAGGCTGCTGGGCCGCAGACCGGGGTTAACTCATGCAGATCAAGCTGATATGGCACACCAGCAGCTGCTTTGTCATGAACTGTCTGCTCAGTGCAGCGAGGTTGAACCCACATCTTTACTGTCAGGATATCACATCAAGTGATGGCGACGGCTTCGTATTTGTGTGTGCATCGTTCACTTTGGTTTTGTTTTCTCGCAATTTTCTCTATTTTTAATTTCTTAATTTCTGTCTGATTTGACCTTTAAAAACTAAAATACTGATCCATTGTTTGAAATGACCAGTGGCGGTAACCTAGTGTTGCCTGACCCAATTACTAGCAGACTATGAGTCTGGTAACATGCCATTTGGATTTCATTAGGTGGCATGTTTCAACCAATACAGTGAAAAAAGTACCTCTGCATGCAATTGCATGGTCCTACAACCAATCAGAGCCATATTAAAAAAAAAACAACTGTAATTCCACAGCACTCAGATGACATTTGTGACTATGCCACTATTATTCTTCTGTTCATCACCACATAAAGCTGAGCTATTCTGTGTGTTAACTGCCTGGCACACTGATAAATCTCTTGTTGTAAAGTCATGTCATTGTTATTGCTTCCATTTCTCTATGAGATCAATAATTCAGTTGTTAAAATTGGTGACTCTGTACAGAACTGAGACCATGAAGTGGTGGACGACGTAGATGATATTACACTTCAGGGGTGCAAATCTGAAATGTGCGTTTAATCAAATTGCAAATGAGGGGCCTTTGGGTGTTGGGTGAAGATGGCATTTCCTGCCGTTATGTGAACTAGCTTTGGATAAGCCAACGAATGCAAAGCAGGTTTTTGAATTTTTGCATATCATAACTGTCATTCACGATCACACAAAGATGAGCCCTAAACATGGACTTTTGGTGCCTACACCTGAGGAAACAGAGACTAAAAACAAAACTAATGGCTTAAAGAAATGGACTATGTGAAAAAACTATAAGTACAACAAGGGACACTTTAAAAAACAATGTTCCCACACCAACCACAGCAATGGACATGAACCCCAGTCTCCTGGATGAAACTCTAACATGGAATTTGTCAATCTTTAGACTATGTCGCCATGCTAACACTCATGTGGGTTGTGTTTCAGTCAGTGACACCTTACTTTCAGGATGTTTGTCCTTTTTACCATGCCAATCTTGCCATCAGCTGTTTCCATCAATTCATTCATACTACCACGGTGACCCCTCGACTCCTCTGGGCTGCTGTAGCCACAAAAGTGTAACAGTCACAGCTTTACTTAGATTAGTATTTAGTTTTTCTAGTGGAGTGGATCCTGGCAGGATAATTGAGATGAAACCGTAATGTCACGGTGTATGTAATAAAAAAACACACATTCCTCCTGTTCTCCCGTGTAGTCACTCTTCTATTTATTCCAAACAAACTGCAGCTTCTGCTTCCAGTTAAATCAGTCCACATTATCAAGCTGTTTCTGCCAAGGTTGGGTGTTACTAAAAATCTGTTGCATTAAGACTAAACCTTGGTAGGCTAATGAGCGTGGTGTCTGTGAGTCATTACTCTTTCATGTCTATTTATGCAGATTGCAATCGGTCTCACCCATCTCTCTGATCCATATTTCAATGCCTTAGATAGTATAATTGCAGGCTTTGCTGTTTCTATTTCGAGGCCTCCCTGGACTGTGAAAGCCCGAAGAGAATTTGAAACTCAGTATGAATCCACGGGAGCAGGAGTGGATGGAGAATACACTTGAAAGAATATCAGAAAATGCTTGTGACGGTCTTTACTTTGAACTGTCTTAGGATTGCTGTGCAGCAACTAGACTGGCCGTGGTAAAGAACAAATAACTTCCACACCAAACCCAGCCTCAGTTTTAATTCCTCCGTGTGCAGCAACACAATTATTTCAAGACTTACCACCTTGGAATCATTTTCTGAAGCTTTAAATGAAATATGAGCACATGTGGTGAAAACAGACTCCCACGCAGAGGAGTGAACAAAGCTTGGTTTCATACTAAATACAGCTCTGATGGAAAATCTGCGTCAAAGTGTAGCCTTTGCAGTCCAAAAAAGAAATGAGCACTTTCTGTTGAAGATAAACCTCTGACATCCGACAGTAATTGTTTTCCTGATTGAAACGATCAGGAGCAAGAGTTCAGAATAGATTCAGAAGGCTAGATTACTGTAGGAAACTGATGTATTATAGTTCAGAACTACGCATCTGAAATTAAAAACTATGAATAAATGCATCAATAAATACACAAGTTGTTAAGAAATTAAAATAGAACGTGTAAAATAGAAAAGATGTTTTGTTTTTTTAATCTCTTCAAAAACCTTGGATTTTTTTGTTCTTTAACCAGTGGATGAAATGAAACCTAATCTGTCATTTCATGTTTCAGCAAATTTCTTTTTCTCTTTTTTAAATAATTTAATGTGAAAGGCCTGTTGTTGTATTTGCAACCTCGTAACTGAACATTTTCAGTAAGGTCCCTGTTTGTGAGCTGAGACATGTTCACCACTTCATCCTTCCATAACTGCTTTGCAGTTCCTACATTAAGTTTGCTGAACTGTTGGCATCGGTTGCTTCTAGATGGCAACAGTTTCCAAGCAGCAGCGATTTATGGCTGATGTTAACACTTGAAGGCCAAACATCTAATGTACATTACTTCCCATGTCATAACCACAAAGTCACAATTTTCAGTACATTTGAAGTCTTGTAAGCTATCAAGCTAGCTAACTAGATCCTAGCTAACTTTATGCTCGCTATCGTTATGTTGTTATAGCAACTTGCTAGTTAACTAGCATGTTGCTGTAACAAAACATAAAGTTAGCGTAGCTTTACATTAAGTTAGCTACCATACTAGATGCCAGCTAACTTTACGCTAGCTAACATGATAGAGTTACAACAGCATGCTAGTTTGCTTAACTAGATGCTGCAAAACAACACAAAGTTATTTTGTTTGATAGCAAAATAAACAAGGTGATTAATCACACGCATCAAGATACATCAATAAACTAAAACAGTATTAATCTACAAATATGTCTCACTTGACTCCATTCACATAACAAAACTCTCTTGATAACAGGAGCTGCAGCAACATGTGGCAACTCTTGTGGCGCCAACCGCTTCACGCAGCAAGTCAAGGCAATGACACGACATGCCGACGGCAGCCGTGTCCTCCAAACGTGATGAAGCGGTGGGCTGCTGCGGCGATTAGCATCTCTCCACTCTGTCGTTCAACCTTGGACGTCGTCCCTGTTGTGTGTTTGTTTTGACTCCGACGCATGAGATTATATCTGTGAGGAGACACAACTCTGCGAACCTTGAGAGAAAGTCTGGAAGCACTTCTGATAAAAGCACAGAGCAGTAGCTGTAGTCAACACTGATTGATAAAACGAGGAAGTGGTTGTGTATCACGAGCATCGCAGGTTTCAAAAGAACTTGCTTGATATGCTTCACACCATGTACACTACAACAAAGACGCTTTTATTTTGCAGAAACCTTGTCCCAGAAAATAAAAACTGTCAGGCAGCTGCTACCATACAGTGAGCTAGTGAAGACAGGATAAACAATTTTGTAATTGGCAAAGTAATTGTACTACTATGACGTTGTGTCTTCGCGTTGTTTACATTTTTGATGCATCCATTCATGTATTAGTATAGAGACTGGCCGAGCCGCGTTAAGCATAGCAGTGTAGTGATGAATCACACAATCCAGCCAATAAGAATCAAATGTTCCTGGCTCTATACTACATCACTGAATAAAATATTCCCAACAGGAGGTACTATTTGGGTGTTAAAACTGTTTTTCCATGCTCTCAGTTAAACATTTGAAATCAGTTTAGAGGAACGGCAGTTACTAACCGATGCACCTGAACAATCCTGAATTAACTTTGGCCAGTTACATGCAAATAAAGTTCACTGTGCGCCTCCTCCGCCCAGACGTGCCGGGAGTTGCAGCATAAATCAGATAGCGTCAAGTGGGCTGTCAGTCACGGGAAAACTGACATTCAAACGCTTTTCCTGTTATTGTCTGCCCTGGCTCTCTTTGTATTTTGCTTTGTGGTCAGCTCCGCCCGTCCATTATAAAGGTTAAAGCAAACAGCAGGAATTATTCAGAAGCGTGCAGTGATCAAGGCCTAATTCTTATACTAAAATACTGTATAGTGTATTTGCTGCACACTGCTCATTGTGAGGCAACAGATAGTCTTTGAGACGACATAATATCATGATTTATTTGAAAGGAACAAGTATTTAAACAGTACAAAAGACTTATATCTTATTCTCTTTTCATCTATTTGCACCATTTTATTCCCCTTTTTAAAAATGTGAAATCAGAGGTGGTGTTATATCATTCAAATAACTTCCATATCCATTTCATATACAGTATCTGGATGCATTTTCAGTGCAATACAGTTCAATAAGTTAAAACTGTAGAGCTGAATCAACAACTGCAAGAGAATGTCAACAAAACCTTACGGTTTAAAGTTTAAAACAGGAATTACTGCATTTGTTTTACACTGAATTGCATTAGATAAGCTACGCTTCAGGTACACAGGTATATACTGTATAATACCAAAAAACGACGCATTTCCACCTTTAAATGCACAGTATATAAAGATGGACAAACACTCTTCATCACCCAGGTTTTGCCACTTCTGCACTGGCTTTAATTTTCACAGAGTTTGCATTGCTCTTGAAGCCAAAGAACAACCTGCAAAGGACGCCAAGAATTCACTGAACTACCGCCTCCGCATGCAGTGAAGAGGGAAGAAACAACCAGCATCAGGCATGCAAGTCAGTCCATCACATTCTGTATATAAACGGAGAAAAGCTTCATAAAAAAACTAATCCTAAAATGCATTTAGTGTCCCTAAGGTTTTCACATTAAAGCCACAGACAAACACTTCAACGATTTGCCTCGATTTAGCATTAAAAGGGAAAGCGTGCACACTTATTGTAGAGGACTGGCTCCTGCACTCTAAATCCTCTGTCCGCACAGATAGAGGTGCCTTTAACAAAGCATGAAACCAAACACAATGAGCCGTCCTCACTGCAGGGTTTCTGACTTGTCATAGCAAGAAGAGCCCAGGTGGAACTAATAACATTAAAGGAAATGTCCCAGTTAGCCAGCGTGAACTGCACTACAAGAGGTACGTGTACGAAGAAATGTGGCTCTTATTAATTTCCTGCTGTCTGTGCAACGCTGTAAACTGAACCTCTTATGAGGTGACAGTGTTCAAGTCATGTGAGGGCAAACATCTGAACCCAGTGACAAATGATCAAAACAAAACAAAATTCCATGTTCATGACAAGTGACCATATGAACGCCGCCCTCTTGTAAATGGATATTTTTGGTAAAGTTCACAGGATGGGACTTAAATTATGTTACCCTGTCGTCAGCTTGAGAAACTGTTAGCCTTGAGGCTTCTAGACGCCAACAGCTTCTTAGTGTTCTCACGACTCACATTTATAGTACCACCTGAACGCCACCATCATGTCGTAACCACAAGCTCAAGAGTTTCATTTCAAGGCAGCATCAACTACAATATACACCGATCAGCCACAACATTATGATTACCCCATAGCAATGACACTCCTTGATGGCAGCAGCCATCCCCAGCAAGATGCAACCTGACACACACACACAAAAACGCTTTAAAGAACAACTCAAAAAAATAAAAAAACTCCAAATTCCCTAGATCCCAAACTGATCAAGTGTCTGTGGGATGACCCACAGAGGCCCCTTCCCATAACAACATTCTGTTTCCAGACGCTGTTGCCTCCTGTTTGAAGTTTTTATGCTAAGCTAAGCTAAGCTAAGCCAAGCTAAGCTAAGCTAAGCTAAGCTAATCACTTCCTGGCTCCAGCTGAGTTCTTAATGAGAGTGGCATCAATCTTCACATCAAACTCTTGGCACAAAAGCATGTTGTGATAAAATGACACGTATAAGTTGCTTCAGATCTCAGAGCAAACATATTTGTCATGCTTAATTTTTACCATCCCTGCCTTCCTGTCAGCACCAGCTGCCATGCTGAGGAGTTCTTTATTTAAATTTAACATTTTACTGTTCGCTTACACTCCAATCTTAAACTGTTCAAGCAATTCACCCTTCGCCAGCTGATTGAACTGGACAGGTAGTTAAACATTGGGGCAGGAAGCGGAGAACACACATCTTCTGCTGCACTCTCTGTCAGACAGGAGCCGGAGCTGCCTGCCGCAAATCAGCTGACTGAATTGTGCCCGCCATTTGCTGATGGAGTCCGGCAGTTTTAATTGAGTTGTTTAGTGCCGTCAAACTGGCAATTTAATCCGGGCGTTGGTGTCAAAGGCTCGGGAGGACCGGGGAGTCGGGGGATGGGTAGAGGCGGATTTTAACTCACACATTCAGAATCAGGGAAACTCAAACAGTGTAAATTGCAACTGATTATCATTCATAAAGTGGTAAATGTCGGCGGACCGGGGATATTGAATCTATGCTCCAACTGCATGGCTAAAAAAACACATTGTCATTGGGGAAGAGGGATCTGTCCAAGTGCTGGAAATGGAATCAAAAGAAATGGAAATGCAAATATCAGGTAGTTCTTTAGTGGAAGGTCTTGCATGACCATACTGTATATCCTTCTATAGCATTTCTTTGTATAAAGAATTGTATATTTTATAGATTTTTAAGAATTATACGTTATAGCTCGTCATCCTGATTGCTGCTTTAACACAATAAATGCAAATTATACAATCAATCAAATAAGGGGTTCATCTGGGATCTGTTTTGGGCCTATTTCTGTTTACGCCTCCAATATATAACATTTGAACTTTGAACAAACATTTGTTTTTTTCTTGTGGTCAGTCCAGCCCTCTGTGATGGCACTTCCTGCCCCAAGGGAAACTTAGGAAGCAAATTATATATAATATGAAACAAGCTGCGTTCAGGGCTGTGTAGAACCACACTCACTTTAATGTATGTAGATTCACATCTGCTTTAAATGTATAACGGGGAGTTTATGTTTGCCGTTTTTCTACGGCCGCCGGTCAACCGATCTGCATCTGTATTTTGAGTGACAGTCTAATGAACATTTACCATCTACACATAATACTTTTAAATTGTACTTTCCATGGTTACACCACTAATTACACCCCTTGAAGAGAAAACATAGCCGTAATTGAGCTCGCCATGAAAACGCAGTACTGAGGCTTTAATAATGCAGGAGGATAGTTTGATCCTTCCCTCTCTCCAGTATGGATTCCCTTCAGCTCCCCAGCTATCGCACTGGATATTTAAAGACCAGGGGGGTGTTAGTGTTCTTATTAATGTGGCCGGATCAAACGACAGAGCATCGATCCAGCTGTGATCTCACCACAAAGACATCTGTCGACATTTTCCTCCCCTGTTTTGTTTTTTTTCTTTCTCTCTGCAGGAACTCCTCTTCCTCCGTCTGTGTCTGATTCTCTGTGAAATTCACACTGCATCTAAAAGATGTCACATTCCTGATGTTTCTCCTTCACATGTGACACGGACATGATGCTCTCTAATAGGTGTGAAGAGTCAAAGGCTGTGCCAGGTCTGCTATTTTAAATATGGAGAACACGACGAGACGTGACGTTCGTTTTGAGCTCCTCCAACCTGAATTTGTCAGCGCCGCGATGACACCTGGGGACGGTTGTCGCAGCTCTGGCACCGAACTGTCTCCGGCTTGTCGGAATCAGCTTCAGCGTGGAGGACAGGAAGAGACAGAAACAGGCACGCCGACTGAAAACAGATTGACGTCACTCAAATATTTTCATTCAGGCCGTTCGTTTAATTCGAGTCTTTCTGGAGAAATTTCAAAAACGGAATGTGTTTCATTGCATTTGTGCAGCCAAAACACCCCCGTAATGAATAAATAGATGGAGAACAGCTGCAATTTGGATTCAATTCTTCAACCCTGCTGCACAGGTTGGAATAGCTGTTAAATCGTGATCTCTAAAAGTTGTCAAAACAACATCAGTGTTTCTTGTAGATTAAAAGAAAACACAGCACAGGGATATTATTGCCTATTAAAGCTACAGGGCAGAACGTCTCTCTTTCTCTTCTTGCAGTAAGATCAATTCCATAAACACCGTCGACATGTGTGCATGATGTATGCCTACACTCAACACTCCCTCTGTCTCTTCTTTCAGTTCTTTCCACGAGGAGAGGCCACATCAGTGTTTCTTCTAGTCGTGGATCACTTTGTCTTAGGTTTGCTGTTTAAGGGTTGTGACACACCAAGCCGACGGTCAGGCCTTCGGCGCCCAAGTTCCCCCACCTTTGGCAGTAGTCGGACTCCGCCTCCTCTGCAGATGCATGGGCAGCCAACCAACACAGTGGCATTCAAATGGCACGCAGAGATGGCTCTTTGCCTTTTTTTCCCACCAGGTCAAGTTGGAAAAAAGAAGAGGAAAGGAATATCATGCCTCACAGCAAGAAGGTTCTGGGTTCGAATCCATCGGCCAACTGGGGCTTTCTTTCTGTGTGGAGTTTTCATGTTCTCCCTGCGTCTGCGTGGGTTCTCTCCAGGTTCTCCAGCTTCCTCCCACCGTCCAAAGACATGCTGGTTAGGTTCATTGGTGATTCTAAATTGGCCGTAGGTGTGTGAATGGTTGTTTGTCTCTCAGGGGACCTGTCCAGGGTGTACCCCGCCTCTTGCCCAATGACAGCTGGGATAGGCTCCTGCCCCCACCACGACCCTCCAGAGGACAAGCAACGGTACCCTACGTTTACCTGATACACTAGAACATACTGACCTCTATAGTCTGGAACTATGCAGACTTTCATGCGGATTTTTGTTAACTCCAAAGGTCATTTTTACTATTGCAGTTTATAGTGTGTTGTATGTAATCCTGTATTCTGCACACAGGTTAAGCTATAGCTAGTCTACAGCTGTAAATTTTGATACTCTGCTGAGGCAATGAAACAAAATTTCCATCTGTGTTCACTTCATACCTGGATGGCAATAAAGTCTGTCTATGTCTATTGCAGGGTGTCAGTAATGTAAGGCGTGCACGGATGGCTGGATGTTGAGAGTAGTTATGTTAAAATAAAAGGTGGACGGTAGCAGGCCGCCCTCTTTCCAGCCCAGTTAATGGAACAGAGCAAAGGACCCCAGCGGGGAGGGCCGTCACACCATCTTTATCTACTCTGAACATTCAAATACCCAAATATTTTCATAAGAGATGATCATCTAGAATGAATAAACTGTAGAGCAACTGATCAGCACGATTCAGGAGAGGTCCACTGCTCCTAGCCTCCCGGATAACAGCGGCTCTTAAAATACTGACTCGGATAGTTTGTGTCATGATCAGATAATTCAAGAAAGTAAATGAAACGTGTCATTGGTGAACAGTTTCCAGCTTTATGGATATGTAAAATAAACAACATTTCCTGAGTGTGACAACTGGCTTCACATTCCCTTCAAAACACATTTGTTGTTGCACATAAATGTATTCTTAGGGTTCTTGCTTGCTTTTTATAATATTGTGCAGAATGTACCCTATATTAAGGTATGCACCAATCAGCCACAACATTATGACCACCGACAGGCAAAGTGAAGTGCATTGACCATCTTGGGACAATTCAGTGTTTTGCTGGGAAACTTTTGAACCTGGCATTCATTCATTTGGATGTTACTTAGACAGGTAGCACCCACCTAGGCCAGACCAGGCACCCCCACCTCATAGCAATGACACTCCTTGATGGCAGCAGCCATCCAGGATGCAGCCTGACACACACACAAAAACACTTTAGGAACACCTCAAAAAAAGAAACATGAAAAACAGTGTTGTCCTGGCCTCCAAATTCACTAGATACCTAACTGATCAAAGGCCCCTCCCCTCGAAGCCCCCCCCCCCACTAAAAACATTCTGTTACCAGACACCACAGGACACCCTCAGAAGGCCCATGTCCATTCTCTGATGAGTCACAACTGTTTTAGGAGGCACAAGGGAGACCAGCACAATATCAGGCAGGTGGTCATAATGTTATGCCTGATCACTGTATATTATGCTACAACATAATCATTTCGATCATCAAATATCAAATTGATGAAATGAATTCAGTCTTCATAACACTCTCTCTCCCTCTCTCATTCCCGCTCTTCCTCACCTCAGAGACACCTAATTGGTCGGGGTGTCAGGTTTGCTCACCCTCCTCCATGACACCTGCCCGGTGGGCATACTTCGGCTCAGGATTAACAGCAGACGGAGGTCAGCACATAATCACCTCTGATGAATATGGAGGAGGGCCTTTGGGTTTGCATGGGATGCCTGCCAAAAATGATAACGACCCCCGCACCCCCCACCTTCCTGCATGCTCCACCTCCTCGGGGACCCATACCCGCACTCATCTCAAGGTTGTAACTAAAACAGAGACAGTGCCTGGTGGGTAGGGATGGGGGGGCTGTTGAGTCAAGAGCTAATGTGACTTGCAAAACGTCTTGTGTTTATTCTGAAATGTGATCTTCTGCAAAATCACGCTGCAAGTCAAAGCTTAAACGTCGGTCTTGATTAAATGAATAAATCAATTCAGAACTCATTTTAACTGCCTTAACGTGTTGCTTTTTGTCAGGGACAAGCAAAGATCCAGACTTTTTCAAGGAACTGATAATTGTGCATAGCTTTTTAGAGTCTTAGCCATAGACAGTATAAAGATGGACGAAACTGCTCCTCAAAAGTGAAGCCAAAGAAAGTAGAGCTCCCCCTGGTGTTTGGCTGTAGTATAGGTCATAAGCTCCACCTCCTCCATGTTAGTGGGTGGGACTTGGGCCAAACTAAAATGCTAAAATACACAGCAAATATTTTTTTGTTAAGGATGGTTTCATTTTAAATAGTTAATATAAAATGTTCATGTTCATGCATGTCAACCGCTCTGTGAAGGTCCCGTAGGACAGTGAGAGTTGGAGGAAGTAGAGCAGAGTGCAGCATTAATTAAACAAAAACTCGATGCTAATGCTGCGTTCCAGCGGCTGTACAGATGTATAAATGTGCAAAAAACAATCAGATCAGGACACATGATCTTCTCTAATGAGAGAGTAAAGCAAAATGCCTCCTATAAACATCAAGAAAAAACTTCCTCCAACCTTGAACTCTGTCTTCTCTGAATTAGCAAGAGCACAACGGACAGAAAGAGGAGAAATAATGTCTGAATGCAGTTCATTCACATTATTTTCATTCATTCAGTTCATTCATTCGGGAATTTCAGTTACACTCCTGGGGTAATTTTTGGAGAAATTCTGAAAATCAGGTGTGTTTCATGACATTTGTAGACACAAAGCACATCCACAGTAAATAAAGAAACGAAAATGAGCAAAGTTCAAAGAAAGCTGGAATATTCTAAAGATTACAAAAAGAGGTCGAAAGGAGCAATTTTATTACATTTGCTTTAAAAATAAAAAATTATATAAAAAAAAAACATAAATTGCTGCTTCCTCTTTATCTTTTTTAAAAGTTTTTTAAAAAGGCATGTTAATTTGACTCCACTGTGTTCGGTGCACCAAAGGAAATGTCAACCCAAAATATTTTTCCTGAAGTTTATTACATTTCTGTTCATCTAATTCGGTTCCATCTGTTCCATCTGCTGGCAACCTTCCATCCACCACCTGGACCCTGGATTCCACTTCCCCCAGTCTTACTTCTATGCTTAATTACTGAAGTTGCTGGAATCAATTTAAACAGATTTTTTTTAGAGCCTCATAAAGTCTACAGGTTTCTGACATTTAAAATGGAGGATGTAAGGAGCTACACCACGGATCCTGCAGGAGCAGCAGTCAACGAACAAAAAGACACCGCAGCAAAGACATGAATACGGTTAGTAAATCAGTAATCATGTCAGTGGCGATACTTTGTCTCATGTGCTGATTACTGATTTTATTTTAGCATGCATTAGAAATCTTCTTGGGATGATTTATGAGCTCAAGGAAATATTTTAGCATAAATTAATTGCCGCCATTTCATGAAAAATGTAAACGTATTATTAATAAGTGTACAAGAAAGAGTAAATAAAAATTAAGAAAGCTTTTCCATATGTATTACTCAGCTTGCTCGTCACAAAGAATTCATGTTTAAAGCTACAGTTGTGGACATTTGTCTCCTCCTGCTGGCAGTGAGAGGAATTGCACAAACATTTGCGCATGAAGTACGGCTACGATACGGAAACTCTGCAGCGAGTAAAAGCCACACCAGTAGTTTTTGTCCTAACTTTCAGGTTTCTTTTTCAGTAATCCTTCACCTGAACAACAAGCATCAGAATCTTTTCATTGACGTTTCCTGACCACCACATTCTGTGAATTCCTACAATCTTAGATGCATTTGTAAGGGTAGCTTTCTCAGCACACAAGTAGTTGATGTAAGCTCTGTTGCTCTGGTTGCTCCCCTCTTTTTCTCTGAAAAAAACAGTAATAGTGTGAAATATAGAGAAAGTCTCCTGGCACTGATTCACTCAATCAGCGCCGTATGAACTGATTTGGCAAGGGACAGAATGTAACAAATGTATTTAACGTCTCGAATAATAGCTCGAACAATCCCGGGGACTCAATGGAGCTCTTTACATTATTATAACTTCACAGTGAATTTTGCATTTATGCCAAGAAGCATTTTTTTTTTTTTTTTAGAGCAGGAGTGAGCTATTATTTTCTTTTCCTTTTAGAAACTGTACAAACCACACTCATTCTGAAATGAAACTCTTTGGCTGCAGTTCAGCATCAATCTATCAATCATCATCTATGAACTTTTCAACTTCCTCCGGTTGCTTTCCCCTCCTCCTCCTCTCCCTTTTTTTTCTGGCCCTACCTGGCCGGCCTCAAGCACACAAGTATGGTTCTGCTTAAGGTTACTTCCTGGTAAAAGAGAGCTCTCGCCACTTAGACGACTCAGTGCTTGCTCTGGGGTGTTTCAAACTCTGGGTTCTGTGAAGTGTCGAGACAATTAATGAACTGAATTAATATGATAATGGAAAAAAATAAAGAAACCTGGCTGGCCTCAAGCTCATGGTCCTCCCATGTGAGCTGGGTTCTGCTCAAGGTTTCTTGTTAAGAATTTTTCCTTGCTACTGTTGTCTTAGTGCTTGTTCTGGGGTGTTTCAAACTCTGGGAAGTGCTGACACAATTTTTATTGTTAATAAACTGATGATAACCAAAAAAAAAAAAGAAACCTGGCCGGCCTCAAGCTCATGGGCCTCCCATGTGAGCTGGGTTCTGCTCAAGGTTTCTTGTTAAGAGTTTTTCCTTACTACTGTTGCCTTAGTGCTTGCTCTGGGGCTTTCAACCTCTGGGTTCTTGAAGTGTCGAGACAATTCTTATTGTTAATGAACTGAATTAATATGTTAACCAAAAAAAAAAATCTGGTCGGCCTCAAGCAGATGGGTCCATCTATTTGATCTGGGTTCTGCTCAAGGTTTCTTGTTAAGAGTTCTTCCTTGCTACTGATGTCTTAGTGCTTGCTCCGGGGGATTCAATGACAAGACTATTTCTATTTTTATTAAACTGAATTAATAAATTAAAAAAATACCCGGCCGGCCTTAAGCACACACACCTATATGAACTGGATTCTGCTCAAGGTTTCTTGAGACAACTTTGATTAATAAACTGAATTGATAAAATAACAAATCAACTTCTAGTAATATAATCAATATACTCATACCAAACGTATCTAGACCAATCTGTATTTCTCATAAAAACACCATGTAAGGGACTCAGAAAGCTGTAATATTTAGTTATTATTTTGACTTTTTACAACTTGAGCTGGATTAAATTATAGATCACATTGGAAATGACTGTAATACAATATTTATATTTTAATATACACCACTCTGTTGTATATTGATTAAAAAATAATAAGGAAACATGGACACAAATTAGACTTTCTGCAGTACATATTAAAACAATTTTTTTTAAAAATGTACCTGCATACAGAGAAGGTCTGAAAGCTTGACAGAAAAAAGTATATTTAACTTTTTTTTTTTGGTTTCGTGACATGAACGCACGACCAGTCCTGTGACTACACATATGTTCACAGGGGAATAACAGCTGTTCTGTGCTGTTTGCGGACACTTTGAACAGCGCTGTACTCGCAAATGTCACTTCAGTTTGTTTTCTCATTCTCTGCTGTGCAAGTCTGCCAGCTAGAGACAGGACTGTTCTTCCTTTTAATAAAAAAAACTATTAACATTATTTTTGATAGCAAAATAAATGAATAAATACTATTTAAATTTGACCGTAAGAAGTAAAAACTCCTCCCATACTCCAATTTGAACTAAAGATTGACAAAAAAGTAATGTTTTTGGATTTTCATACCATAAATTTTGTCCGTATCAACGTCTCATCAGATCAAATCGCTGTGTTGTTGTGAGCAGAATCCTGAGACCCCGATTAGTCCTCTCTTCTTTTCGTCCGGATCAGTTCATGAGTTATAGAAGCTAATTAATATGGGCAGTGTCGAGTGTGACAGGCTGAAGGATGGCGTCTCACAGCCTCAGCCATTTCCCCTTATCTCCATCAGACACTCAGCAGCTTCACCCTCCACTTTCACAGCCTCACTTTAGCTTATGTGGCAGACGTGTACGTCTGCATGGTAATGGTCACCGGGGTCACAAACTGCTGCATAAACAAATCTATATATGTATATATGAATATATATAATCAGGTTTCAATGTAACGTGGTTCTGGAGCCACTTTCCGCTGCTGACATGTGTTGGACGCTCAGCTCGATGTGGTTTTATGATTTCACTGACAAGATACTGTTCATTATTCATTCAGGAGTCCTGGAGGTGATTAGGAAATTCAGTTCCACGCACTAAAAATAGACTCATGTTTTCTGTCAGCTGAATTTTTATCTGCTTCCTGAGTGGCTGAGCTCAGTTACAGCCCGAGCTCCTTCACGCTGTCAGGAGAAATCCCAGAGCCTGACAGATCAACACGGCAAACAGAGAGAAGCCAAGAGAGACGAGCGACGTGTAAATATGATCCAACTATCACCATTAAGAGGCTGTTTGATTTGAATTAAAGCGCCTAAAGCATTGAATAAGCTTTATGTGCTTTAATTTATTCAGTTCCTTTACCTGTGTCAGCTGTTTCAACAGCTGTTTACATCACAGTGGTTGTATTTATTGAATTAATTGTCTTGTCTTGTCAAGGATATTAAATAACCTAATTACTCTACTGCAGATTTGTTTGCAGGCTAAATCTTCCATCCATATCAATATATCACTGAATCATTTAGTTTCACTGTTGCTTTATCATGGAAATAGCAGAAGAATATGGTTTAAAGCCACATTACAGGTGCATTTCCACTGGTGCAGAACCATTTTTGTTTCACAACGCTACATTTAAAAGAAATTTAAAAGAGTTGAACTAAAAAAAAAGGTTCAGAGCCAGTTCAGGCACACCTAAATGGGACTTAAAGTGGAAACCATGATGAAGCCATCAGTGCATGTATTATATATAAAAGGAAAAAACTAAGGAAAATCTGAAAACCTAAAAACTTTTCAGGCTCTTCTTATTTTCAGTAAAAATTAAGCATCATGGAAGCATCCCTTGCTTGTGTGTGTGCCTGTGTCAGGCTGCATCCTGCTGGGGATGGCTGCTGCCATCAAGGGGTGTCATTGCTATGGGGTGGGGGTGCCTGGTCTGGTCTAGGTGGGTGCTACATGTCTAAGTAACATCCACACCAATGGATGCCAGGTCCAAAAGTTTCCCAACAGAACACTGTATTGTCAGAACATGGTCAATGGTATTTACTTCTCTTGTCAGTGGTCCTAATGTTGTGGCTGATTGGTGTTCATTGGCTGTAGGTTTGGATGGGAGTGCAAATGGTTGTTTGTCTTTCTGTGTTAGTCTTGTCCCAATGATGGAATAGGCCCCTGCAGGAGGAAACAGATAATGGATGGATCCAATGGGACACTTATTGTTTATACACTGATTTTAAATGCTAAACCTCAAAATAAGTTAATGATCCCAACCTTTTTTCCAAACAAAACTGAATTCAGAAGTCAGGCCAGAGCTGCGTTTTCAGTCCAGCAGGTAAACGTAAACTGACCCATGTAGGCAGATGTCTTTAAATCCTGTACCTCTGCCAGGTTTCAGTCATTTGTCTGTTGTCGTACGTTGACTGTAATCCATTTAAAACCGTTTTCCGAAGCAGCAGCAGCAGCAATCGGCATGAATGGCATCAATAACAGATAACGCTCCCACAAAGCTGCCGTTTAGTAATTTGAGCTGATCTTTAGACAATCAGGAGGCGCGCGTATTCGGTTTAATTTCATCACGGAGACAAGTGATTTGTATATTTCCATGCAGACGTAACACTCCAGGCTTGATTGTATGACATTTTGGGTTTTTTTATGTACTCGAAATGTCACTTTTCTTTTTTTCCCCACTTATAATAAAAAACGACTCCCGCATCATCTTAAAAGGAGAAATAATTTGAACTTCACGAAATGGAAATTCAATGACGCTGATGACATTCACAGAGCATCTGAAGTGAAGCTCTCTAATGCATGGCAGACAGCAAACAATGCTGTTTGTGGTAAGGCAACAGTGGAAGAGAGAGACTCATTGTTTATTTGGAAAAATGATCTGATCAAGAGGTTTGCTGAAGTCGCACATGGAGAGTTTTGATCCAATCGCTCGGGTTGCATGCTAGTAACAGGGCCAGTAACAGGGCCAACAACAACAACAACTCCACATTCATGAGAACTCTGACTTTTAACCCAAACCCGTCTCACAGAAACTTTCGTACACTTGGGAAAACTTCCAGGACGGGTTTGAAAGTTGAGGTCGTCTCATAATTAACGTTAGCGCCTGGTATTTGGGGTGCCAACAGAGAAGGATCGCAAATCTGTCAGATTTATCGTTTTAACTCGCTTACATAAAATCCTGATGCTGTGCATGTACTCTCCTCCTCCTCTAGGATATGATACAGAGAAAGAAAAGAAACTAAATCCCTTAAACAGCAATGACTAAGCACTCTGTGCAGAAAAAGGCTGAGCCTCCCTAATTCATGTCTTTTTCCATTTACTACCCTTTCACTCTTTTTTTTTGTGGGACATCACAAGGTGCATATTTAGTAAGCTTAACCAGTTTGTTGCTATGGTTACTTGTGGCCTTGTATACAGTGGGCTGAGCACTGGTTTTAAACTGTTGACTGTAACAATATTTTCTATTTAATAAATCCCATAACATTTTTTTTTTCCTTCCTTTTTATTAAGGGCTTAATTTTTCTTCAGAGAAAGTTTGCGCTGTAATATGTTTGATATCTAATGAACATACTGGCAGTTTGTTTCACAGATCGCTTTTATAATGGTGAAAAACGCTTCCACGTCTCGGCCTGGAAGCTGGATGAACTAGTGGAAAGCTGGTCTGGAAGTCTCTCTGCTGGGAACTGACTGCACTCCAGGCCCAAACTAATCGTTTGGGCGGGGTTTCACGCAGTGATAGACACGGAGAGCAACAGTGACGTAGAAGTACACGTCATCTGAGCGCTGTTGAGTTGAATTTGTCTCCAAAAAATGCATCTGACTGGTTGGAGGACTCTGCAATTGCATGCATACACAATCTGTAACATATTGTGTAATACGATGTCTACAGGGGGCGCTACAGGTTACACGGAAACATTTCATATGACTTTAAGGCCTATAACTTCTAAGTATTCACCCAATCCTTATGAAACGTAGCAACCGTCATTATAATATTCTTGCATACAATCACTTTCGTGAAATTCGGCGTGTAGGGGGCGCTACAACCACTACATGTTTATATCTCACAAACCACCACAGTCAGCTTCTTGAAATTTGACAGTAATAATCTGTGGATGACTCCTTACAAGCCCACCAAGTTTCGTGCAGTATGGTCTATAGGGGGTACTACTGGTGACTTATGCCTCTGCGTCTCGCTCGGGCACGACTTCACCACGGCATGGACCCCTTTATGATGTGATCATCTAGTGTATTTTTGTTTTTGTAGCAGTTGAAAAAAGCTCCATAATGAAATCCACATGGCATGTTACCAGACATATTCTGATAAGAGTTAAGTCTGGCTGTGCTGGGATAAAAGGATTTCGATTTGGGTTCCTTTGTATTGCTCGCAGTTCCCCAGTAACCCTCCCTTTATAACGGACTAACTGCAAACAAGGTCAGTTTTTTTGCCTGATGAAATCACAGCTGTGGCCGGTATTTAGAGAAACAGATTTGGTACCGTGAGGTCGCTGATTTGTTACCCTCGAGCAAACACCTAAAAAACGCCTCAAACTGCTCCAAGGACACTTTGCACAACTGCCCACCGCTCCGAGCATGATCACTTGGAGAGGTTAAATGCAGAAAATAAATTCCTTGTATGCGTGCACATGTATACAAAAGCGCTGATGTAATCTTAATCCGTTGAGGTTCATGGACATTGACTGCATATAATGATGGAAAACCCCTTTGTGATTTCACCCACGGGTTTCCAGAACTTGGTTTAAAGCGGATTTAAAACCAGCTGGAGCCCCAACACCAAGCAGTGCCTGTCATTGGTCCACTTGGTGTTTCCGCTTTAGTATTTCCAGCTGCTTCTCCATCTCCGCAACTTTCGAATTGATTGTTTTGGATCAATAAAGATGGAACACATGGAGGAAAGGTTAACTGAGGAGGTTTGGGGATACAAGCATTTGTACGACTCATCTTCCGCGAAATTTCGGCTAAAGTTTCAGTCGCCGTTGTTGAAAGTGAAGCAGGAAGTAGAAACAAAAATTAACGCAAGTGGCTAAAAAGACACAGCGCCGACTAGTGTTTGGGTGGAGTTGTTACAGAGCGAGCCAGAGGCACAAGTATAAATGGATGGCTTGCACCAGCGTAGGCTACGTACGTAGGTTACGGTGTCTATGTCCTGCAGTACCTTAAATGAGCCTTAACCTTCAACGAATTACAAAAGTTGTGGCGCATGAGTGGAACTGAGGTGGCCGGATGACACCTTGGAAGATTTTTTTGCACCAGACTGTAAACATGTTTCTTTCTGCTGTAAATTTGGACGTTTTACCACGGAGGTCTGTGGGGATTGACTCGCTATTGGAGCCAGCCTCAAGTGGCACATTCTGAGTCACTGGTTTCATTCATCAGCCCTGGAAGTTGCTGCCTGATTTCGTATGAGTGAGAGCTCCCTCCAGCCTAAAAGAAAAAAAAAAAAAATGAACCACTCGGAGAAATTGCAGTTCTCTTAAAAACATCCACGCGCCCTATGTAACTGACAGGAGTATAGACGTCAAACTGTGACGTGATTATAATCACGGAGGAGCAGAGGGATTGTTTGTTGTGTAAGAGCGCGGGGATGAATTCAGAGCTGCTCTGCTACAATCTCAACACCATCTTCTTTGGTGTCGTCAGTAGATAAAGCGTGGCGGCTAAGTTCAGCCCCCCCCCTCCCCCGGCATGCCTTTTATCTGCACCTCCTCCAGGTGTGGACGATTGAAACAATCAAAATTTCGCACCACCTGAAGACACTTAACTGCCACTGCAGGGCCAGTGGGATGGAGAATCAGCTAAATTTAGGTTAAATTAACACATATATTTTAGCTTTAATGTCACATCGTTTTTACCCTATTTAGTACGAAGATAGTTTTCATCTACCACTACTGGTACACAAATACACATCACCTTATATGCTTATATCCAATTCATTCAGGTTTATACCTTTAATATGTGATCATATTAAAAACAAATGTTAGCTTGGAGTTGGAAAATATGCAAAAAAAAAAAAGAAAATGCTTAATTTAACCCTTAATTGTCCCGCAATGGGGAAATTGCAGTCCCTGCTGTTTGACCCATCCATTTGTTCACACCGTAGTGTGTACAGTTGGAGCAGTGGGCTGCAGCCTGGGGCAATTTGGGGGTTAGATGCTTGCTCAAGGCACCTCAGTCATTGACACAGCGAGAGGCGAACCTAGGACCCCTCGGCCCCAAGCTGCACCCCTAACCACTACTCCACAGCTCCCCAATTTGCCTAATAATTGAGCACAAAGTGTATTTCCCTACACAAAAGCGAGGGCAATGCTAATTTGAGTCTATTTCTCTGGAAAAACAACCTCATACATTTGAGTGCATTAGGTCATCAGGCTAATGCACATGCAACCGTTTTTAAAAGCCTCTTCTTCTGGGCTGTGAGTCTAACCAGACCAACGTGTCTGCTGGAGGCTCCTTGATCTTTTTATTTTTAGTCGGGCGGCCCAAAGCGTAACCTCACCGCTCGGCTGCGTCCCCGTGGCAGGGGGGAGAGAGCCTCATCCCGCCACCCCAACCACAGACGGTTTGGATTAGACTCATCTGTGGAAGAGGGGGGGAACGAAAAGGCTTCCAATTAATGGCTGAGGTGCCCCCCCTCGCTTCAAGAGCGGCCGCACTCAATGCGACCGCCACCACACCCAGAAATGAGCCCCATGCCTGAGCGTGGTGCCTCTGCCCGCTAAGTACATCTGCACTGCGTACTCCTCTCGTGAAGCTTCTTCTGCGTTATATAACATGCAGTCTTTAGCAGTGCAGAGCGCTGTCAGCGTCTGGTATCGGCGTGCGTCAGTGCATTGTCGTCCGTTCGGAGTGCAGCAGGGTGACATGTGGAGGTGGACGCTGAAATATATAATGCAATCCCTTGCAACAGAGCGGCAATAAAAGTTTCCCTTCCTGCTTCCTGTGTTCACTTTTTCTTGCACTAACTTGAGTTAGTTCTGCAAGAACTTCATTTTGCAGCGTAAATATTTTATGCTTCCCATTTTTTTCAGCATTTATTATTCTTAATGGGTGGAATTTATCAATAATTAAAAATTCAACAGCGTTTCGAGCAAGTTGCTATTAAAAAAAAAAGGAAAAAGAGAAAGTCAAATCCATTTAAAATTCGTAGTGTTGTTCATGTGCCTTCTTACGTCTGAACATTTGGTTGTTCCCAGGTGTTTTCTGCACTGATTTCCTAGAAAGTCGAAAGATAACCAAGATAAAGGTTTAGGTCGTCTGTGACGGCGGCCAAAAGGTTGCACCGTGCAGAACACATTATCAAAGACTGCAGCAAACAACCAGCTAGTACATGTTCTGCAACTGCGTGAATGGAAATCGCTCTTCACACTAACGGGTGCCAGTCGTCTGTGCTCGCCATTCAAAAGGGGAAAGAAGTGCAAAGAAGTAAATTAGGAGAATGTTTACATTTAATAAACCATCCTTTAAAACAGTGATTTAACAAAGATAAGTGCAATTTGTGCACAATACCTTCTGCTTATTAGTCTCAGTGTTGTGTTCTGTCCACGTCTCTTACTAAAACAGTAGACAAATTAGCAATAGAAGTTATTTTCATTGAAAAATTGCAGTCTTCTATGTAATTTTTGCACAGTTTATTCGTTCTAGACGATCTTAATGTTGTGAAAATATTTGCACATTTAAACGTTCAAATGAGACAGGGTCCGACTAACGCCAGCAAATTGGAGGACAAACCGCCCGACAACAAGGTCCCAAAACTTCACTGACGGTCCAACACTGCTTGTTGTGTCACGGCCTTAAGATAAATTAAAAAATCACAATATGGTCATAGCATACACGTTTGATTTTTTTCATTCTCTACATTTGTTCTCACTCAAAGCAGAAAGAGGAAAATGAGAAAAAGCGACATGCATGAAACGTGCGCTCGCAGCCAAACCTGCTCTTCTTACCCACCCGAGTATAGGATGCATGAGCCAGCCACTTTGCAACCAGCACACCCATTTAAGGACATAAATACTGTGTGCAAACAAACAAACAAAAAAACACTGCAATTTGACAGAAATCTGTTCAAAAATTGAAATGAGTGAACGATTCCCTTCTGCGTCTTTTATACAGTAAAGCGTTGTCATATTTCACAGCAGCTGTTGCGTTGCTAAATGCCACAGAAGTTCTTAAATTGTGCGTGCAGCCTCTTTAAGATCATATCTGTGCACACGCGCCGTGCTTGTGTAGTGGAAACTTTCTCTTGGAAATGAATTGTTTAATTCGGCGTCTGCAGATGGGCTCACGGCACAGATAAGCAACGAGAGTGGCAAACGATCTACACAGTGTAGATCTGTTTTATACTTCTTATCTGCCGGAGGTCACATTTTTCACTCCTAGCTCCTCGGCTATCTGTCTGGCTCCCAGGCACAGACCCTGAAAGAATGCCAGAATACTGCAGAACAGCATACGTCTCAATAGACTTACAGTTTAAAGCAGCATCAAAACAATGTGTACTGACTGGGAGAAAGTATTTGATTGCACGTGCATGAGTCCAAAAAGCATGGTTTTCAGTTACGAATACAATGTTTTCCTCATGAAGGCAGCCGGCTCTGCTCTTACCCTCTTCTAGACGTGGATATACTCCACAGATGGAGTTTTCAATCACCTGCTGGTGAGGGGCTTCACTATCACGCAGAGCTTAACACTGCTGCTCTAGTTATCCACCCATGTGTGCAGGGCATGATTCCTTGCCGGTTTCCCTGCCCACAAATACACAGCAACTGTGCGCCTAGATTATAGCTGTACTATTTTCTATCAAAATGCACAAATGCAGCTCAGGTCTTCCAGAGTGACAGCTTTCCCTTTGCCTTCTCCCCCCCGTGTGCAGGCTTGATGTCAAAATGTACCCCAATTGCTGCGAGTCTGCACCTGGCACAGAAGAGAGGAAATGTTTCTAGGCAACAGAAGCCCATTTTGCAAAAAGGGGCTCGGGTCCAGGAAGTGTTAACACATTTGTCAGACCGGGAGCTATACCGGATTATTTTTACCTGCTTCTGACATCTGCATGTCCACCCATGACTCAGGTGAATATGAGTAACATATGGTAAAAAAAAAAGGAAAATCCAAGATGATTTTAAAGAGGTTTTATTCACTGTACATCGGACATCTGCAGCTCAACCAGCTTCTTGCTTGGCATATCTGAGTATCAGAGATGATTCTCTTTCATACCAAGAAAGACACATTTTTAAATGCTTTATTCCATTATTTTCTGGAAACTTCTTGTTATCGCCTTTACTCTGAACATACAGTATATGGTAGCCACACGGGAAAGACCTTAAATAATTGATTCGACTGTGCCAGCTAATTGCACTCGCACCTCAAACACAAGGAGTGCATTTCCCTGGGAAACACAGAGAGAAATTAGTTTGTGTCAGGGAACGTATTTCACCAGCACCGTTTAATCAATCCTGTAGAAGTAGAGTAAATAATTAATAGCATGAGAACGTGTTGCACACATGTGTTGTCTTACAAACAATGTAGTTCGTCTCCATTTTCAGATAATCAATTCAAGCAAAGAATCATTGGTAAGTACTGGATATATCAGAAATATCAATCACAACTGTGATAAAGTCATGAAAGCAGAAAACGAAAGAAAAAAATAGAAAAACAATATCGGCAAACATTTAAATATCATTTAAATCCAAACACACTTGTTCCACTAGTGAATGTCAGTAAAAGCCAACTCAGTTTATATACTATCATATTCTAGCAAAAGTTAAAACAGCCTGGAAGTCAGTCCTCAACTTCACTCGCTGTCAAAAACTTTAGTTGATCTGGAGTTGGAAAATGCTCTGCAAATCCAATCAGATTGTTTTGCTGGGTTAATGTAATGATGGAGAGTCGAGTAAATGGCTCTGATTGCTTATAGGACTATTAAGTTGCATACAAAGTTGTTGTTTCTTTCTCAGTACTGGTTAAAACCAAAGACTGTATAAAAAGTGGACGCCATGACAGCTTCTCTAAAGTGAAGCCAAAGCAAGTAGAGCTCCCCCTGGTGGCAGGCTGCAGTATAAGTCATAAGCTCCACCCCCTCCATGTTAGTGGATGGGACGGGCCAAACTAAAACACCAAAATACACGTCCAGTAAATATTTTTCAAGGATGGTTTCTGTCATTTTAGGTAGTTAAGTGTCTCTGCATTTTTCGGAGAAGGTTCGTTTTAGTTAGTTATCATCATCATCGTGTCAATTGACAGTTGCCATGACAGCCGCTCAGAGAGGTGGAGGCAGAGAAGGGCACAGTGTTAATCAATGCAAACGCCTGTGAGACTAGAGGAAGTGTGGGCACTAGCGTCAGTTTGACCAAAGGCAGGAAGTGGAGACACGTTGTCCATTTTTTATACAGTCTATGCCTTGAAACGCTCCTTAATGAAAACCAAATGACATGTTACCAGATTCATGAGTTTTTGTTTTGTCTTTGAGGCTAGGGCACTGTAGCTTTTCACAAATAATATGGAAAGAGGAATAAATAGTCTGTTGGGGACTATGTTTTGCCGTGTATTAATACATCATTTGTGTTCTGGTGCATTTAAGGTGCCGCGGGACAAAAAAATTAAGGATACTGAGTGAAAATAAACAACAGTATCTGTTTATATAACAGAAAACGTCCGTATCTTTGGCATTTGCTCACATTAGAATCACCACAAACCTTTTTGTTAGCAGCAGAAATAATTTCATTTCTCACAGATCCACGTCTGCTCAGCGAAACAGCCGTCGTCGTTCCATTTCCCCCCGTCCGATCCTGACACTTGGACGTATTCTCCACAGTCCTGGTTCTTGAGGTAGTTGTTGGGCTGCCCACGCTGCCAGTAACTGACACACAGGATGACAGAAAACTATTATCACTCACTGTGCACAGCGTTCAGTTTTGTTTCTCAGCCACTCTGGACCTGTTTCCTTTGACCTAAAATGTAATTGGAGGGACTGTAACTCTGATTCACGTCACATTTGCATAGAAATTGTACAACTGTAGAGGCTGCCTGCAATCGTGGAATTTTTAAACCGCCCCCATCGCCACCTCCGCACGCTCCCAGGCGCATTCACACAAGATAATGAATCCCGATGCAATCGTGTTCTTCGTTGTGCAAGGTCTCAACTCGACAATACAGTACATCACCTCCTGATCTGGAGAACCAGATCTTTTGAGTTGCAAAAATGCATTTAGAAAAACTTGCTTTCTGTGTTTGTTTTTTTTTTTTTTGTTTACTAGATAGAAACCAAAACAGATTGAGTCAGAGTTAAATTCATGCAGGGTTTCCATCAGGAGGCGTCTGTCATCAACAAACTAGGATTACAGCCTGGAGAAGTTTCAGTTCACATCTGTGTCATAATCAGAGCACACATTCTTGAGTTATCACAGAGAATGTGCTTTGATTTACAAACAATGATCTTCACAGCTTGTTCCAAGATATTTATCATCTCCCCAAGTCATGACGCGTAAATGACAAACAGCTGTTCATGGTTCTGAAACAGTGGTGGGTACAGATCATAGACTGTATTAAGATGGACCACGGAACTGCTTCTCAAGAGTTAAGCCAAGGCACGTAGAGCTCCCCCTGGTGGCTGGCTGCAGTATAGGTCATAAGCTCCACCTCCTCCATGTTAGTGGGCGGGACTTGGGCAGAATACGGAGTGAGTTTGGAGGAAGTGTGGTTCTGCTTTTTCTGCTGTAAGTTGTAAGTTCCTATTTTTAATGTGCGTATGCGTTGGGTTTTGACATGCACAATAAAGGCAAATTCAAATTTAAACCTACTCTGTGGTGACCGGAGTCCCATCTACCCACTTCCAAGACCCCTCCTCAGAACTGTCAGTGAGGCCAATCCAGGCGTTTACTCCTTTGTCCAGTAACCCGTTAACGAAGACCTGTCGGAGTTGAACAGAGAGAAGAAAACAATAAATACTTAAACCATATATCTGCAAGTCTGGATTTTCTAAAGTCTTCTTAGCTCACAAAGTAATTTTAAATGAAACTACAGTTGGCTGCAAACTTATTTAGTCTGATTTTGTGATATACACTGATCAGGCATAACATTATGACCACCTTCCTAATATTATGTAGGTCTCCAAAACAGTTGTGACTCATCAGAGAATGGACAAGGGCCTTCTGAGGGTGTCCTGTGGTGTCTGGCAACTTTGAGGGGAGGGGCCTTTGTGGATCGTCCCACAGATACTTGATCAGTTTGGGATATAGAGAACTTGGAGGCCAGGTCAACACCTTGTGCTGTTCTTCATGTTTTTTTTAGTTGTTCCTAAAGTCAGGCTGCATCCTGCTGGGGATGGCTGCTGCCATCAAGGAGTGTCATTGCTATGGGGTGGGGGTGCCTGGTCTGGTCTAGGTGGGTGCTACATGTCTAAAGAACATCCACACCAATGAATGCCAGGTCTAAAAGGTTTCCTAGCAGAACATTAAATTGTCACAAGATGGTCAATGTTATTCACTCCTCCTGTTGTAGACCCTTAGACCTTAGCTCAGTCTGCGTTTCTGACCTGTTCACCAAAGCTGTCTATGATGAGCAGATCTGCTCCCTCAGCCACGCAGGCTTGTCGGCTCGCCGTCCAGTTCTTCTTCTGGGTTGAAGCTAAGTAGCAGCTGGTATCAAACTTCGTCCAGCTTGCCTGACAGAGCATGCCTGCAAATTGAAAACGCAAAATATCACAAAGAAAATCCTCGAATGTACCAAAGCCTCTGACTTCAGCCTGTAGGAGAACGAACATGCTTACCTCTCACTTTAGCGGTCATCTTGTCGAGACTCTTTTGTTGCTGGTCTCTACCTGCTGCCAGTCTGCTGTAGTTGATCTCTAGTTGCACCTTTTCCTTCCTCAGAGCATTGTACCTGCCTTGTAGCTGGTCTTTGTCTTTCCACAGTGAATTGTAGCTGCTCTCAGTCTGATTGTTTCTCATACTCAGCATATCGTAGCTTCTTTGCAACTGGTCCCTGTTCCTCTTCAGTGAAGAGTAATTGCTCTCTAGCTCAACTTTTTTCTCTACAAGTGCAGCAAAGCGAGTTTGAATTTCCCCCTTTTCTCTTTGCAGGTTACTGTATTCGGTCTGTAGCTGCTCTTTGCCTGACGTCAGGTTCTTGCGATCATTCTGCAACCCCTCCAGGCTCCTCTGCATGTCACCATAGCTCGCCTGCAGTCGGTCGCGCTCTTGTTTTAAGGTGTTGTAGCTTTCTCTTAGCCGGTCCCTCTCATGTTTCACGCCGTTCAAACTGGCGCTGAACTCATCCCTTTCATTTGTGATCAAGCTATAGTTTCGCTGCAGCTCGTCTTTTTCTTTAGCGAGCTCACTCAGCGTCGTCTGCAGCCGTTTTTTCTCTGCAGTTAAAGCATCGCAACTGCCCTGCAGCCTCTCTGTCCCCGGCGTCAGGACTTCAGTGTCATTCTGGAGACTCTTGTCTTGAGTCAGAGTGTTGTAATTGGCCGCTCTCTGGCCCGATGACGCACAGTGGCTGATTATCTTGTCTGTGAAAAGGCAAAATAAAAAGATAAACTCTTCCCTGAAGTAAAATGTTTCCATTCGTTTGGTTTCAATGTGACAATGGCTCAAGTAAATCATTTATGCCTTTAGTGACGGCAGACTAATGACTCACAGAAGACAACCTGTCCTATGTTGCCAGCCAGCAGGACAGCACACAGTAATCCGAGACACACGGTCGCACATCTGGAGGGCTTTTTCCCGCCAAAATCCACTGAAACAAAAGTGAGAAATCACATAAATGATTGCCCTGCAGTTTGCGTAATTACACTTAATTGAATATATATATATATATATTATGTGTTCCTGCACCATCTTTTCTGCATTCGTAGCTGTTAAACATGTCCAATTTGTTTTTTTTTTCTCATTAAATAATTAAAATCAAGTGATTAGACTAAAAACCTGCTTCTTCTGTTTCTGTTCGTCCTTGCAAATATGTCTTAATTATATTTTAGACTTTAATGAAACAAGGGAAATTGCTTGGTCACAGTAGCTCAGTTGTACATAAAAAAAAAAAAAAAAACACTCTTGAAAACCACTTAAAGATTTCGTATTTGAAAAAATAAATAAAATTCATGCATTCATCTTCTGTACCCGCTTATTCCTGTTAATGGTCGCGGGCTAAAAAATATAATAAAATAATAAAATAAATAAAAAATAAAATAAATAAAATAAAATAAAAAATAATAAATAAAATAAAAATAATAAAATAAATAAAATAATAAAATAAAATAAATAAAATAAAATGCACAAGATTTATGCATTTGTAGAAATGTACAAGAACTAGAAATAAAGGTAAATATACACTATATTCATAGAAAGGATATATGATAAGGTGTAAAAATAAATTATGGATGGAATCATCAGGAATGAGTATTTTATGTGTTTTATTTGCTGTCAACGTGATGCTTCATATCTAGTCTGTGTGGTTTCACGATGATACTGTACCTTGAGTAATGAGGTTCTTGCTAATATACATGCTGTCATCTATTTCCATTGTGTCCATGGTCCTGTAGATTTTTTCCTGTTCGGCTGAGACTGAAAAGATGCATCGTGTTAGGTTTTTAGGAATGAAACACAATTAGTCCTTCAAAAAAAGAAATAAATACAAATTCAAACTGGTGCCTACAACTATGCACCATATGCGCCGTTATTTCTGTATTTGTTCCTGACTAATTTTTGTATTTATTATTGCCTAATCCAATACAAAATGGAATTTACCTGCTAAAATAAAGATTACATATTTGACTTTATTCATGCACAGGGGAATTTGCTCGGTCACAGTAGCTCAGTTGTATGTAAAAAATAAAAAATAAATAAATAAAAAAACTCTTGAGAACTACCAGCAAAAAAGAAAAATAGGTGAAGATAGTTAAAAAATAAAAATAATAAAATAATCAAAAATTAAAATGAAAATAAGATATACACTCTCCTCCAAAAGTATTGGAACAGTGAGACAAATTCCTTTACTTTTGCTGAAAACATTTGGGTTTGACATCAAAAGAAGAATATGAAGAATACACGGGATGAACATTTCAGCTTTTATTTCCAGGTATTTCCACCTGAATCTGATACACAACTTACAGCAATAGCACTGGATGTCTATGCTCCTCACTTTCTGATTTGGGTTTTGCCTGTGCAAATTGCATTTATAGCTACAGCTCCCTGGTTTCCAACATGAAAACCAGGGAGCTGTCTGTGGGTGAAAAACGAGCAATTGTGAAACTGAGAGAAGAGGGAAAATCAATCAGAGTCATTGCACAAACACTGACCACAGCCAGCACCACCATTTGGAACGTCCTGAAGAAGAAAGAGACCACCGGTGTACTAAGTAACACACGTCAAACAGGGAGACCAAGGAAAACAACAGCAGTTGACGACAGAAACACTGTGAGACCTGTAAAGAAAGACCCTAAAACAGCTGTTGGTGGCATCAGCAGCAACCTAAAGAGGGCAGGAGTGAAGGTATCACAATCTGCTATTCGCAGAAGAATTGTTCACAAACTAAAGTACAGAGGCTACACCAGAAGATGTGAACCACTCATTAGCAAGAAGAATAGGAAGGCCAGGCTGGAATCTGCCAAAAAGTACAGAGACGTCCTCAGACATTCTGGGACAAAGTTTCATGGACTCATGAGACCAAAGTGATGGAAAGGCTGAAGTTTGGAGAACGAAAGGAAGCAACCAAACTGATTGGGAGATCCGTCATCAAAACACACTGCCAAAACAACAAAGGAGCAAAAAGCAGATGGGTTTTAGACTGGCCAAGACTGGTCTCCAGACTTAAACCCTATAGAGCAGCGGTGTCAAACTTGTTTTAGCTCAGGGGCCACATACAGCCCAATTTGATCCCAACGGGGCCGGACCAGTAACACAATATCTTATTAACCTATAACTAACGACAACTCCAAATGTTTCCCTTTGTTTTAGTGCAAAGAAGTGCATTATGAAAGTGTTTACATTTAATAAACTGCACTATAACAAAACATTTCAGACATTTGTTAAGAAAAGGAAGTGCAGTTTTTGTATAGTTTGAGGTCTCAGTGTTGTGTTATGTCCAGAACTCTTACTAAAACTTTGTGAAACCTAGGAATAGCAGTTACTTTTATTGGAAAAATTGCAGTTAATGTCTTCAATGTAATTTTTGCACTTTGAAAATTCAGCCCGTGGGCCGGATTAAACCCTCTGGCGGGTCGCTTTTGGCCAGCGGGCCGTATGTTTGACACCTGTGCTATAGAGCATGCATTTTACCTGCTAAAGAGGAGTAACCCCCCAAAACAAACAACAACTGAAAGCTTGGAAAAGCATCACAAAAGAAAAAAGCAAAAGTTGGGTGACGTCAGTGGGTCACAGGCTCGGTGCAGTTACTGCACGCAAAGGATTTTCAACTAAATACTGAGTCTTATTCGATTTAATTTATTTTAAGTCTATCCGTTCCAATACTTTTGCTCGCATAAAAGGCTGGTGTTCCGTTACAAATAATGACATATGTATAATGATAAGTTGTGTATCAGATCCAGGTGTAAGTACCTGGAAATAAAAGCTGAACTGTTGATCTCGTGTCTCATATTCCTCTTTTGATGTCAAACTCAAATGTTTTCGGACTACAGCAAAAATATCGGAATTTGCCTCAATGTTCCAATACTTTTGGAGAGGAGTGCAAGTAAAGATCTAGTCAAATAAAATAAAATAGAATTGAATAATTTAATAAAATAATATGAACATATCTGAAACTGATCTATAATCCATCAGAGATGTGTAATAATGTGTGAGCGTACTTTAATAACTAATTTAATGTAACTGTAGTGAAAGTGAAGTGGAAAGCTGTCTGTAAATGCACTTACCTCAGTTCGACCGCTTCCTCATCGAGTCGTTCCCACCAGCTTATAACAAACGCAGCAAGAAATGGATGTAAGATAACGCAGCATTATTTATCGTGCAGAACAAAAAGGATGTTCCTCCTACCCAGAGTCATCATATCTTAGTCTTAAACCGATATGCCAAGAGGAACAAAAAAAAATCTCCACATGTACTGTACTCCCAGTTCAGAAACTCTGAAATTCACCAGCTAAGACGAATTCGAACAACAGAGAGGTTTAGTTCTCTTTTTTTTCTCACCCTTTGTTCTTTCTCAGGCTGCAGAATTTCAGCTTCTGTGATTTCTGTTCCCTTTTCTCACAGATTAGCTTCTGACAGAGGTTAAATGAGCGACAGTGTTACATGACTAAGATACAAGGCAGGTCAAATTAGAAATCTCAACAAGGGCAAACTCGGTGAAATGCGCAGACATCCGCCGTGTACGGGCGTTAGCGTGTTTAGACCTCTCTGAATATCTGGAAATCGTCCTTGATGCTGTACTCAGCCACAACCTTGCTTTGAATCTGAATTAAAGCCTATTCTTAGAGCGGCAGCCACTTTGGTCCAGACTGAAATAAGTGAGAATAAGTGAGAATTTCAGCATGCTAACGCCTAGCACTGCCAAAGCGGTTACTTTTGTATGCAACAATAAAAGAACCTGCTTAAGAACTATATATTATACTGCCATACAACTGGGTCACTGCTCACAAGAAAAGTCCACATTTTCTTGAATTCACCACTCCCTACTGTTAATTTACAGTTAAGTTCTGGTATTTAGGAATGGTGTAGGTGGACAGTCTGCTAATATGCTGTAATCAGTATAAATGGACTTATTTATCTTTGCATTTGAGGCAGTCATATAAGTGCAACGGAGTAGTCAGTGTTAATGATATTCATGATGTTCTCATTGTATATAACATCTTCACAATTTTTACATCACGTGTTTCTTATCTTATTTATATTTATCATTTAATGTAAAGATAATTTGCACACGGCATCAACTACATGCTCTCCTTTGTGTTTTCTTTGTAATTTTAGAATACAGCATGTTGCCTTGGTAACCCAGAATGTTTCTCAGTGAAACAAGCACAACATAAAAATATTACTAGCTCTTCATGCCGTTCTATTTGCAAATAATAATACTATCAACAACATTGATGCTCCATCTGGGTTCACCCGCCGATTCTAGTCAGCTTGGTGGATGATGTGGTAGGTGCCAAAGTTGTGGACGCCATTTCCTTGTGGTAAATGTTTGGGGAGCTCTCTGCATCATATAATACGTCTAGGTACTCCTCTCAAAGTTGAGATCATAGACTGTATAGAAAAGATGGACGACAGAATGGCTCCTCTAAAGTGAGGCCAAATCAAGTAGAGCTCCCCCTGGAGGCTGGCTGCAGTGTAGGTCATAAGCTCCGCCTCCCCTATGTTTGTGGATGGGACTTGGGCCGAACTAAAACACTAAAACACTCAACAACCGATCATATGAAACTTTTTCAAGGATGGTTTCTGTTCATTTTAGGTCATTAATATAATGCGTATGTATGTTCAAGTGTCAATTTTTCTGAAAAGGTTTCGTTTTAGCTATTTGACGCTGTAGAAACAGTATGTGACGTCATGATGAGCAACAGTTGCCGTGACAACTGATCCTTGAAGCAGTCTTGTAAGACCATGAAAGTTGGAATAAATAAATAAATAAATAAGTAGAGTAAATAATCCAACATTTCAGACTCTGGCTCCAAGATGGCGCCGCCCGTATCCCTGAGATACTAGCGTCAGTTTGACCAGTGCGAGGAAGTGGAGACTTGTCGTCCATATTTCATACAGTCTATAGTTGAGATTAGTGAAACTTGGTACCTGCCCACCCTGCGACGCCTGTGATCGCTTCAACTCAGTGAATCTGTCTCCACATAGCTGCTAGCTTCTTTCTGGGTGTACGTCTTTTTTGCCTGAGCAGCTCCAACAGTCGCCTAGCAGCGTTGTTGTCATGATTTACAGCTGATGTTACCACTTTAACACAGAGCATCTAGTGTCGTAACCATTGAGCTCACAACCATTGATCTTCTATTTCATTGCCTTTTTCCATAATAGATGAAATAACATTCTGAAACGAAACTTTTTTTGATGTAAAAATGTCTGCAACAAATGTCTTTGTTTCGGTTTTATCATCGTTACACATGTGTCCTTGTTTGAAACTACAGACGTTTCTTTTTAACTCTTGTCTGGTGATTGATGATGACCCGACCCCGCTGAGCAGTTCCGTTTTGAAAACAAGGCATTTGTGAGCCGTCTCCATTTGTCAGCATGAAGATTTCCTTTTCATACAGCTGCAGCTCCGAGGCAGCTGTAACAAAATGCTTTGAGTAGATTTTTTTTTAAAAAAAACAAAAAACCGTGTCATTTGTCAAAATGTTTGGAATGACAGAAACGGCTGTGAGCCTGACATGAGTCCTTGCAGCTGATGTTTTGATTTTCATCGCTGCTGCATTAGGCATCGCGGAGGGAAGACAGGCTGTCAGGACAGCTGCTGCGCTTTACTTAAGTATTGATCCCTCCCTCCACGCCGAGCACTTAGTGCCATCTCTTTACTGTTGCAGGAAACACAGAGAGCGCTGAGTGTTTCTCCGGCTCTGGCAGGCTGGACTGTTTGAACTGCTTCACAGAGATTAGATAGTGCTGAGTGCTGAATTAAAAAGTTCTGCAGGGCCTGATGTCAGGTCTGTGGATACGTACGGTACGGCGGGAATAATCAGCGACCTGTCAGCAAGGTTAACGCCACAGTAGTGTTGTGAGATGGTGCATAACAGGGCCGGAGATACGAAGAAAGAAAGAGTTGGACGCTACACAAATGGTAAATTTAAAAAAAATTAAAGCAAATCTTGTTCAAAGATCCTGCTTAGTTTTTGAGTTTGTGTGTTATTTCTAAAAAAAAAAAAAAAAAAAAAAAAAAAATACCTCTATTTATGCAGCGAGAAACAAAACTGTCAGTACACATTAATCCGTTGCGCTCCTGTTTAATCTTGCACAGAACTCCATTGGCTGGACATTCATTTTATTTTGAATACTGAATCAAATATTTATAGCAATGTAAGCATGCTTAATGGAAGCGTTTTAAATCCAAAGTTGGCCAGCAGTCCACGACTTTATTTAACATTAGTCTAGTCCAGCTACTTAGAGTGCAAAGGAAGGCATGTGATCCGTACGCCTGTATATAGCAGTGTGTTACATCACAGCGTATGAAGTATTATTGTTTAGATATCTACGTATTTCTGTAATAATGTGTTTTATAATAGACCTATGTCAGGATGTGAAATGCAGTTATTCTTTGGCACTGCTTTGGATATGGGTAGTGCACTGTCTGGCCAAAAAAAAGTCGCCACCAAAAAACGGTTGTTGAACCGCCTTCAGCTTTGATCACAGCTCACATTCACTGTGGCATTGTTTCAATAAGCTTCTCCAATGTCACCAGATTTATCTCCATCCAGTGTTGCATTAATGTTTCACCAAGATCTTGTATTGATGATGGGAGAGTCTGACCACTGCACAAAGCCTTCTCCAGCACATCCCAAAGATTCTAAATGGGGTTAAGGTCTGGACTCTGTGGTGGCCAATCCACGTTTGAAAATGATGTCTCATGCTCCCTGAACCACTCTTTCACAATCTGAGCCCCATGAACCCTGGCATTGTCATCTTGGAATATGCCCGTGAACATCAGGGAAGAAAAAAATCCATTGATGGAATAACCTGGTCATTCAGTATATTCAGGTAGTCAGCTGACCTCATTCTTTGGGCAACATAATGTTGCTGAACCTAGACCTGAGCAACTGCAGCAACCCCAGATCATAGCACTGCCCCCACAGGCTTGTACAGTAGACACTAGGCATGATGAGGGCATCACTTCATTTGCCTCTCTTCTTACCCTGATGCCCCCATCACTCTGGAACAGGGTAAATCTGGACTCATCAGACCACATGACCTTCTTCCATTGCTCCAGAGTCCAATCTTTATGCTCCCTAGCAAATTGAAGCCTTTTTTTCCGGTTAGCCTCACTGATTAGTGGTTTTCTTAAGGCTACACAGCTGTTCAGTCATAATCCCTTGAGTTCCCGTCACATTGTACGTGTGGAAATGCTCTTACTTTCACTATTAAACATAGCCCTGAGTTCTGCTGTTGTTTCTCTTCGATTTGATCAATCAGGATTTTTTTCCGACCACATTAAATCCTTGAAGACGATGGTTCCCCATTATCCTTCCACTTTTTAATAATGCTTTTAACATTTCTTAACCCGGTTTTAGTAGTTTCTACAATCTCCTTAGATGTTTTCTCTGCTTGATGCATGCCAATGATTTGACCCTTCTCAAACAGACTAACATCTTTTCCACGACCACAGATGTGTCTTTAGACATGGCTGTTTAAGAAATGAGAAGCTACTCATTACATCAGTTGGGGTTAAATAACTTGTTGATAGCTGTAAGATAATCACCCATGCAGTAATTATCCAATAGGAGGCTTCTACCTATTCGCTGAGTTAAATCCAGGTGCTGACTTTTTATTTTTTTTGGCCAGGCAGTGTATTTTTTACCATTACTGATAATAATAAAATAATAAAAACTATAATAATTATCTCATTATTATTGTGCATGGAAACAATCACACGTGTCATACCCTAAAAAAGAGTAGAAAAGAGTTGAAAAGAGTTGAAAATTTCATCTCATCCAAAACACATACTCCTCATACAATATTAACAGTATGAACACAATATTAATCTAGTCCAAGATGTAAGAGGTAAAAGATGTAAAAGGAGATTAACTGCCCAAGTGTTTAATCTTTACTTTATCAAACTACACTGATAATTAAACTGCTTTTAAGGCGGCAGAATTCTTGACTCGTGCAGAGTTTGCAAACAAATAAAAACACCACCGTGTGCCAAAGCGCTCATAAAATAAACCCACATAAAAACCCCACGCGCTGTCAGCGGCCAAAGCCATATAGATCTTGGCAAAATGACAAATTAACTTATTGAGCGTGCTTCAAAATCCGTCATAATCGCAATTCATAATCATACCTCATGCTGAATGGAAATATTTGAACAGCTTGAATGAAATGCAGACGGGATGGCAGAAGACTGCAGGGTAAATCTAAATTGGATTTTCTTTTCTTTTCTCCCATGTGCTGCCATTAACACATTAGGAGACGTGCTCACATACGCTGTCAGAGAGCTGCAAACACACACGGGCATAGTTGATTCAGTGTACGTGTGCATGCAGACAAAGGATGAAAGTCTGCAGGTGTGATTCCTCCTTCGAGCTGTGGGAATCAAACTGTGGAGGGGCGGGGAAGCCTTTTATCTGGATTCCACTCAAGCTGTGTCTGCTTTTATCAGGTGAGCAAACACCTGTATGGGGATATTCAATTCACTGCCGCGCTACAGAGAGAGCAAGTTTAGCTTATTTGAAGAAAAAACTGACTGAGGGCTGATCGTTGATAAGCAGAAGCCGTTCATTCAGCATGCACCCACGCACAGTATGCCGGTCTCTGCCCAGGAGAGATTAACGGCCGCAGTGCAAATATTAGCATCTGGGAGCTAACAGAGTGGCTAGCATTTCTGCTTATGCGCTTTAACCACACCCACTTCCAATTTCTGACCAGTCACAGAATAGTAACCGGACACCAAAGACAAAAGTTCTGCCCGGTTGATGTGTTGAGAAGAAGCCTTTAGCCTTCAGCCAGGAGCAAAGTGGAGTGAGGCATTTCAAGATGGCGGCGACCAGAGATGTCACACTGAGCTTCAAAACGGCTCTTCAGGAATCCTATGGGTGACGTTTATGCTTCTAAGAGCCGCCATATTTTACAGATATGGCGGCCAATGACATCATTTTGTTCTCGCAGCCCGAGGCGCAAGAAGCCTTTAGCAAGGAGCAAGGAGCAAAGTGGAGTGAGGCATTTCAAGATGGCGGCAACCAGAGATGTCACAGTTTATGCTTCTCAGAGCTGCCATATTTTACAGATACAAACAACACCAGTTTTGGTAACTGCCAGTGACAGAGAAATATTGCCGCTTTGGAATTAATTGCAATTTATTCCTTACAATTTAATTCATTATGTTCAAATGCACTTTAATTATTTCATTATGTTCAAATAAATTAAACAAATACTTTGACTTCTTTGTGGATCTAATAAAATTGAACATCAGTAATGGAATATTATGTAACTGCAAACTCTGCCCCATTTAATGAACAGATAACTATCTGAGCATCTCTTTGTGAATACATTGAAAAAGTGCATATTAAAATAATACTGACAACTTGCTCAAACCATCACAGGTGAAAAAATTAATAAAGAGACTTGTTTTTCACCCAAGTCCATCTTGGCTCTGTGGTTTTTACACCTGTAGAAATGTGGTTTGTGAACTTGGAGGGAAAAAAAAAACCTCTCTCACTCGACAAATGAAAGTGTTCAAGTGGAACCTGAGAAGGAAGAAAAGTGCACTGGTAGATGACTGAACAATAACCTCTGCTCACATCGCCTCTGGGCAGCAGGACCTGGCGTACGATTACAGCTCCTAGAAGTAACACAAAGCAGAGGCAGAGATAGGGGTGTATTTTCAGCCTTCCTCACGTCCAGGTGTTGCTGAAAGCCTGATTCAGCCGTCACGTAGCTGCTCTGGTGGATGCTCCTTGCTCCGGGTCTCGGGGACCACACCGGCTTGTTTACCACATTCCTCTGGCAGCCGGGTCGAGTTTGATTGACACCTGTGGCCAGTGAGTCACAGGTACAGGCCCAGTCTCAACCCCTCCACCAGCAACCCGCCAGCTGCCCTCACAAAGACACTCGGAAGGCAGTAAGCTAATCTGACAGCTAACTATCCAGCCTGTCTGCCTCAGACCCGCCCGCCCTCCTCACCATCCTCTCGTCCTCTTTTTCCTAATGCTCTCATCCTTTCCTTCATCCTTTCTTACTTTTCTCTTCTTTTTCTTTTTCATGCTAGATTCACACAAGAAATAACAGTGTTCCATAACTGTGGCCACAAAGTGCAGCCAGCTACGTTGGGGAAACTCCGTTGAAGTGCTGATCAAACACTTTGTCGTGATGCTGTCATTCCATTTAGAAATGAAATTATCAAACAAAAACACGATGATTGGTTGACAGGTCTTTGGAGCGCTGAAATAAGTTGAAGACAGCTCAGCTTTGTGATTGACACATCCGTGTTGGGCGTCACCTTGTCGCTTCCATTGAAAATTACTTGCATCCTGTTGCTTTTTCATCGCTAGCATTAACACTGCATTACTGCACTCTACTTGTTAGCTTTCCCTTTGCCATCTCTTCCTTTTCTTTAGCCCCACCTCGCCTCTATCATCACAGCATTTCTCTTCTTATGCTTTCGTCTTTCTCTCTCCTCGCTTCTCTTCGTTTCTCCCCTCCAAACATTGTACATGCATTATTTTGCTCAAACCTCACACATTAACACATACTCACAAGTTTCTGTTTGCCTCATAATACTGTATACCCACAGCTGTGTTCATCGTCTGCATCCATTCCCCCACCCTCCTCACTGGATGATGCGATTTCACTTTTCACCTCGGCCCAAAATAACCTCTGAAAGCACTAAAAACTTGTTTTTATTTTTCACATTTTCCATCCTTGCAAAGACTTTAAGGTTCAAAGAAATTGTCAGAAATCATTGTCATTGATGGAAAAGCAAAGGTGTTTTATTGTTAAAAATAGCTCCATTCTTCTCAGGCGTCTAAGTATATGGAATACAACCATCAATTTCCTCATTTACACCTTTGTGCTTTTACTTTTATCACATTTAGTTTTTTCATGGCTTCAAATGGAAGTCGTGAGCTTGTGGTTACAACATGGGAAGTCGTGCTTGGCGTCCAAGTGGTAATGTCAGCTGTAAGTTGCTGCTAGGCAACAGTTAAAGTCTAGCAGGCATCGAGGCTAGCAAACTTAATGTAGGATGTAATAAGGTCGTAGGGAATATCAGCATTTCCTCAGATATATTAGAAAATTAGATGATAAAAACATTTGTACGACTCATCTTTGGCGAAATTTCGGTGAAAGTTTCAGTCGCCTTTGTTGAAAGTAAAGCAGGAAGTAGAAACAAAAAATAACCCGACTGGCAAAAAAGACACAGAACAGTGGTGTTTTTACAGAGCGAGCCAGATGGTGTCGGCTACGTACGTAGGTTACGGTGCAGTACTTTAAATGAGCCTTATGCTAATGTAGTAACAGTGGTAGCTAGCTAGCCTAACTTGCTAGCTGCATACAGCAGTAACCTTAAAAGTTACTTCAAGTTAACATGGATTATTTTTAACTTAATGATGGTGGTATTCAAACATCTGATGTCTTCTGCTCAGTGGTAGAAGTATTTCCACCATTTTACCTAAGTAAATGTACTGCTATGACAGTGCAAAAACGCTGCAATGTAAGTTAGAATCATGCTTGTTGAACTCAAGGACACAAACCTGCAGCGTTTTTAGTCACATACAAACAGAGGTAGGCGAGGAACGGCGAGTCAGCATCACTTAGTCAACACTCATCTGTCCACCACCCTCATCCTCATGAGGATAGGATGGAGGTGGAGAGGGGAGCTTGGTTGGATGATGCAGGTGACCTGTCTTCCCACACGGTCCATCGAGTCTCTGATATGCTGTGAAGCCTCAGGGGGATCAAACACAAAGCTCCCACTCATCAACAAGGCCACTGTTCACAAGAATCTTATCATGTTTTGGTGTAAACACCCAGAAAGGCTCTCCTTTAATTAAAAAAAAAAAGCCAGAGATTAGTGCGCTGACAGTTACCTCAATGGAGCTAATTGTGAGTCATTTCACAGTGCAGCAGAGTTGAAAATGACTGTGTTGGCCCGTCGCCCAAACATGTCCATTAAAGAGAGCTCTGAACTGGTCTTAGTAATGGAGGAATAATCTGGCATTGATGTTGGACTCAAACAATGATCCACATGCAGTTACATTAAAGCCAAGAAAGAGAAAACCACACCTTATGAGTGATTCGAACACCAGCCCAGGTCACTGTTAAATCAATGAAACTCAAATAGTTTAGTCCACGCGGGAACAGCAAAGCTTGATTAGATTAGAAGTATGTTAATGATTACAACATTTCTCAAGATTTCCCTGAAGCCCTGTGAATTTGAAACACGACTACTGTACAGACTGATTATCAGTCAGAGGTAGTTAAGCAACAGAACAAAATCATTTTTAATCATTTTTAATGAGCTGGAGTTGGCACACAGCAGATACAGTGTAATAAATACTTTGCATCAGACAAACTGGTAACTCATTAGAGAAAAGGCGGGGTGAAACTTTTAATTACACATGCACAAAAAGAGTGCTTCTATTTTAGTCTTTGTTCTTGACTTAAAAGAACTCAAATACATTTCATTTAGAAGTCTCTTGCCAGTTCTTTTCAGCCAATAAAACCAAATATCCCTTTCTTTTGATTGCCTCAAAGAAGTTTTTTTTTTTTAAATCTGACAAAATAATCATTTCTCTAACACAAGGGTGCCCAATACGTTGATATGTCCATGGTAATGTGGGTAAATATTAGTCTATTATCTGTCCTCACTATGGCATTTGACACTTGGTTGACGTACTGTATGTCATGCCCTAGTTGCTAGTTCCTCGTAATGGCCTTCTCCAGACTGTTTGGTCGGTTGGTGTGATCCGGTTACACTTTGAATCTTCTTTTAATTGACACCAACACGGCAGGACAGTACACGCACAACTTTATTTCTCTTATTACCAGCGCACAGGGACAGCGTCACACCCCAACTGTCCCACTGTAAACAAAGAAAGGTAGGAAGTAAATTACTCTACAAGGGCGTAAGTAAAGTGCAGGAGCGGATAAAAAAGTAATTGTGAAATCAACTTAATCCTAAGTCCTAAAACAATATTGCACAACTAAATACACAACATCAATTATTATGATAAAAATGCATCCTTAAAATGATCCAAAACCAATGTGTGCAATAACTACGGTTACAACGTACAAAACAATGACCGGTTGATGGGCGACCACTCTGAGATTGAGAGATCTCTCTGAGCATTGCGCGGTCAAAGGTGTAAGTTGCTGCAAAACTATAGCGAGCGAGAGTAGTTAGCCTTCCAATTTATATCGATGAAAGAAGGGCTATAAAAATTTGTGGGAGTGCTGGTCCAAGAAAGTCTGCTTGAGGCTGACAGCCAGCAGCTGCTGTCCAGACTATGCAACCTTGGCTGACTCCATGCAGTGACCATGGTATTACATGTATAAATGTATGTGTTTTTGTCTGTATTGTTCCATAAGGCGCATATCTATATATATATATATATATATATATATATATATATATAGTATAATTTTATAATGTAGGTAGATCATTTTGACTTGGTTATCGTAAAAGTAGCTTGCAATCCAAAATAGTGTGGGCATTCCTGGTCTAATGTATCTAATGAGGTCATGATTGCGCTTAAAACTAAAACTTTGTTTTATTTTTTTGGATATACTGTGACTTGAACGCCTGAGAACCTTCACAGACACAAAGCTGTGGTAATGCTAACCACCAGAGTTTTTCAACCTGTCATCTTAAAAGGTTGAACTCTGGGAATAGTCCCACCCCAAAATGTTTCCACAAAGTGAAAAAGCGCTAAAGACGTTGCACATTATTTAAAGCTCTGTCCTCCAGATTGGTCATGGATGAAGCGATTTTTCTGGTCGTGGTATAAGAGGATGACACTCTAATACTTAATCTCACATCCAGCTCCAACAAGTGTGCCAAATCCAGGCAATAATAGTTGAAGTTGTGTGTATCTTTTATATATATGCGTGTGTTTGCTCTCTGTGTCCTGTGTGGTAACGATCAGTTTTATTGATTCTGCTGCACAAGGTGTTGTTGAGATTTGGGATGTGTGCACGTTGCACTTTTCTCTGCATGGTGAGGCATACATGTGTCTCCATAGAAGCGTATGTCATTGACTCTTGGCTCCTGTAGATCTGTTAAATAGTTCTGAGTCCTTCATACCATCGCTGAAGAAATTAAATTCTTCACAGGTCATTTCTCAGCAGTGAGACAAACTCACGATTAGACATAAGATGAGATGTACCTTTATTGACCCCCCCATAGGGGAAATTTAACATGACACAGCAGCAGATGAACAGCAAACCTTTTTATTTCAGTTACGATGAAATGCTGAATGGCAGGCATATGTTAGAGAAGTTCAGAGTCTGTCACTGACTTGACTGTTGGCGTACCAATGGAATTTGTGCTGAGCAAATGTTGTTAATTGGGCTAACTTTACAGTGCCAGTTGTTGTGGTGGGCTGCAAGTAACCTTACCCCTTGAAACTCATGGTATATGTGCATACCATATATGACATACAAGCTGGATCGCCATACAGCTGGATATCCAGGAGAGGTCGGGGAAGAACTTGTCAGACAAAAAGCTCACTCAACTGGAAAAAGATGTCTTAGCCAAGGGGATGAACTTTGCCATAACGCCAGAAAGAAATTCCACTGGTAGACCTCAACACAGCCACAGAGAACACCAATGGGAGCAACAATTCGACTGACACAGAGGCAGAACAACTACGGCTGAAAGAAACTGCAGCTCTTACCAGTGTAAACACTCAACTTTCTAAGATGTACAGTGGTTCTAAATACAACGGATTACCACACCAAAGTGAGCAATCTTCTCAGTGACACAGCCACAAGAAGAAGACAATTAACTGCCTACAACTACTGGAAAGCTAGAAGGACATTGACTGACAACTTTGCTATCGGTTCTGCCCTGGAGAGGCCATCCCATGCATTTATGAACTCCCCATTATGACCCAGCATCCACTGGGTCACGTCAAACATTGCCAAAACACCTGGCCACCATCCTGCACCCATTAGTTGCCAATAATCTGCTCTACATTCATAACTATCAGAAATTTGATAAATAATCAGAAACATCATTGATCCAGGCAAAACTATTGTATCCTACAATGTCTCCTCACTGTTTGCATGCATTCCCACCCCAGATGGCACAATAACAAAGTAGTAAAATTAACACTTTGGTCGATAGGACCAACATCAACCCAGACCGTGTTGTGTCTTGCTGGACCTTTGCCTGACTACCACCTACTTCCAGTTTAATGGGGGTTTCTATGGGCAAAGACATGGCTGTGCAATAAGGTCACCAATGCACTGTATGTAGTATATATTCATGTTTTTATTGAAACACAGTGGTGGTGCAACAATATTATTTTCTCTTGGTTCTCAATGGACTCCACACTCCAGACTCAACCCAAGGCTGAAACTACTAAGGTTCAATAACTCCAAGATCGTCCAGCTCATTCTTGTTGGAGAAAGTTTGGATTGTTCTGCAGTGAAAGTATCCTGAGTCATTGGCAAGCTAACCATCTACTATAAGCATGTCCGAAAGACAAGTATAATTCTTCTTGGAGATAAAAACAAATCCTAATTTTATCTATTTCGCTGCACGTTTCAGAGAATTAAATACTCATCCATCAGTCGCGTAAAGGTTTGTACAAACCGTCGATTCAAGGAACACACAAAGCAGAGATAATAAACATGATTTCAGATTTGCAGTGTGTTCGGCGCTCAGAGCGCGCCTCAGTCACAGATCGTTTGCTGGGTTGACAACACAAACCCAAGTCCATCACAGCAAGTTTGATAAACAGCCTGAGCTTGTGTGTACAGAGAAACACGGGATCCACGTCCTGACACAGCAGGCATCGGGGCAGATACGATAAACACTGCATTTTCCTCATGCTGTATTTTTTTTTAAATTTATTTTTGGTTGAAACTGCAGTCTCAACGGCAGCAGAGTGGAACCGCTGTGCATTATCCAGTCTGATGAAAGCTGAGATAGGGTATGAGCATGGGCAGGAATGTATTCCACTTCCCTGCACAGACCGTACGGTCATTTACGCAGACGGGATGAACATTTAAGGCCTGAAATAAGATCTTGGAAACGGCTGTGAAAATGGCAATATCATTTTCTCTGACATAGTTCTATATGCCCAAGGATGTCGAACATGTAAATCCTAGACATGATGTTGTGCTTGAGAAATACAATAGCCTAACATGGTTATTATCACTATACCTATTGTATGAAACTGCTGACAAGCGAATCACAAAGAGCCTGAGTCAGTGAAGCATGGGAATGAATCAGAAACCAGCTGCTTCTTATGTCGTTAGAAAAAAAACGGATGAAATATGAGATACAAACGGTCGGTACAGAACGACCCCTCAGCCCTGATCACAAAGATACTGTAAGAGGGATGCATGCCATGGAGGAGATACTATCGGTTTTGTGTTTGCACTGTGACACCTCATACTGCTTTGTAGAGAGGACATTTATTCTCAGGTATGCGGGAGCGATAAAACTGGATTTATGGCCAGTAATACTTTATATGCCTGGAGGGGGGATGGGTGGGTACTGTAAGGCACACATTGTTGCACCTTAATTTGCTTTCATTGTTAAGGCATGTATCACTGGTCCAGTGTTCCTCATAGTGTAACTCATTTGCAGACAAATAACCAAACTGTTAATCATTAAGCAAGCTTAAAGATCACCAAATAAGTTGACAAAGTAGAGTTTATGGCACACTGATGAGATGATATGCAAGTAATATGCGTTTACAGTATTAGGAACTGGGTGTCTGTGGAGACAGAGCAAACAGCGCCCATCACCCAGCAGCAGAGGTACAGCTTGTTAACGGGCAAAACAACTGCAGTAGGGGGCAGCAAACTACAGCAGTGGCAATGTGCTAGGTATTTAAGGACAGTAGGAGACCTCCCTAAGGGGTCCACACCCCGAGACAACCTGGCACACTCAATCCTGTTACATGTCGTGCGCATGACTCCTGAGAGTAGAAAGAAAAAGTGGAGAAAAGAAAGCAAGACTGTGGTAAATGAAGAAGATAGTGACCAATAATAATAGTGACCTGAATGCCTCTAGGCTAGTCCTAACAATGGAGGTGAGACATTTGAATAAAACAACTTTAAATAGCGTCACGTTATGTTGTTTGTTCTTTCTCTTACAGTTGACATTAGTTAACTTAACTAGCAGAGTACTATGTCCAGTTCTGTTGTGGATCCAGTCAAGTCTGTGCACCATCGCCAGTCGACTGCAGGACGTAGATGCCGTAGCCTAAGCATGTAGCTAATGTTGGTGTGAGCCATTTACACTTGTGTACTCGTCAGTCTTCGAATCTTCTCAGTTAACCCTTGCTCGATGTGTTCCATCTTTATTGATCCAAAACAATCAATTTGAAAATTGTGGAGATGGAGAAGCAGCCAGAAAATACTAAAGCGGAAACATGCCTCTACCAAGTGGACCAATCACAGCTCTTGCAGTCTGCGTCACCTCAGTGCAAAGTTGCGCCTTAGGGTCTGCAAAGGGTCTCAGCTGTTGCTGGAGAGGGTTAGATGTCAAAGTGACACAGAAACCTAAACCGCCAATTAACTTAGCAATTAGGCTGGAAGAATGTCAATAAGCTAAATTAACTCTTAATAATCAGTCAACTCAGGTACCGTTTATACGGAAGTACAAATGTTTTACCTGTCGCTTTATAGAACACTAGGAAAGAAAAGACAGTAATTTGGACAATACTTTTTTCTGTTATTTGACTTAATTAACTGTTTTCTCAAAATGTTTCCTAAGATCAACAGACTCTAAAATCGTCTGCAGTTACCTTTACAGTAGGCACAGCTAATGTACAACTTACTGACGTTGCCACACTGGCCACACGTGCAATTCCCACTTATTTTCATAGGTGTCGCCAAAGAGGACAAAGTAGAGCTCTTTAAGATTGATACTTGAACGATGGGATGTTGAAAAACATATTTCTAATCTGATGGAGACCTGGAAACAAACTTTCAGCTGTATTTGAAACTGCCATCTTAAATCGATTTAAACTTAATCCAAAATGTGGAAGTTTGCTGTGACGTGTGGAATTTAACTTCTCTAGATCTCAATCCCCTTATCGTGAGCTGACAAAAAACTTGTGACTAACAAGGTATTGCCACTTTTTTTTTTGCAGTTTTTTCTTTTTTCAAACAACATGCCAAGTGCTTCTTTGCAGCATATGATTGCATTCAATGAATCGACGACTTGCTTTGAAGAAAACTTTAAAAAAAACTAGTTTTTGGGCAAACTCTGAATAAGGGATGTCTGCTTTTCTGTGATCTGCAAGCAGGTTTGTGGGTGTTTGTTTCAGCTTAACTTGCACAAAGTCCCAACCTTCGTGCCTCCAGTCTGAGTGCTCAGTCATGACTCAGATTTTTTTTTTTCTTCACACAAATTGTGGCAGGGTTTTACAGTAGCCTACACTGATTGCCTTTTTGAGTTGTTTGTTACTGCCTCTTACCGCTGGAGCTCTCGGTTGTGCTGAGTGTGCCAAACTATAATAACTAACTTGTTTTTCACCCGTCTCTCATCTTCGTAGCATGTTTGTCCCTCTGCCCTTAAGATGTTTAACTCATTTTAGTTCATAGAAATCAAAAACAAACTCACCAAACCGACTTCTACGCTGAAACACGGCCGTGAGCCAATGAGATCAACAATGCTTCCAGTAAAATCACAGCGGAGGGTTTTATGTTAATTACCCCGTCAAAAAGCCTGCGTCATTAGAGGTTGTTTTGGAGCTTAAAACCTAATTACTTTAAGAGCAACTAAACAAATCTGAGTACAGTAGTCACGTCGATTTGTTTTAAATATATATATATATAATAAATTATTATTTGTGCGTGATCTGTTTGAAAGGCAGCATCTGTTAAAGCCGTGTAGTTGAGATTAGACAAGATGGCTTGAGCTGATATAGTTAATGGCAGATGTAGAGGTTTACTTTGCACGCATAAAAAATGCATGTAAAGCATGTCGAGGGGTTTGTCACTATGCCGACAAACACAAACTAAAACAGCAGAGAGAGAGAGGGGGGAGGCTCACAAAGCAAGCTTTTTATTACTCAGAACCCCACTGTCTCCCAGGGAGAACATATTTAATTACAGACGTGACGAGGAAGACATGAGGGAGTTCAAATGCAACGAATCCGTCATCCACTGCCCCCCCACCCCTACCGCCCCGAATAGAAGTCGCGCTCTCACCACACAGCATGCTGTACAGATTAGCTCGGGGTCGGAAATTACAGAACATCTCTCAACCTCAGTGGAACTCTTCGCGGGAGCTCGCCAACTTTCGGGACCAGCTTCCTGCAGGCTAACGTCTCTGCTCCCGTCTCCCTCTCAAGCGAGACGTTTCAGTCGTCGGTACGTTCTTATCGTTACCGGAGACGGACTTTTATTTAGCTTCATACTTCAGCGGAGGTGGTTAGAAGATTCTTTTGGGGATTTTTAATTTTTTTTCTAGCAATACCTCAAGGCCTTAAAGTTAATTGAACTTTTTATTCATACATGAAAAACGTTTCCCGAGGCGCTTCGTAGGCAGCCGTGCATTTGAAACTAGAGTAACTGCCGAAATGTTAACCATGTTAAACTTTGCTTAATGGGCTGCCTCGGGGATCCAGCTACACCCCTGCCCTTTATTCTCCCCTCCCGACGCCTCCCAACCACGACACCCTCTATGATATGTGATCGCTAAATTGAGGGACACAAATCAAGGCATCCCCTCTCCCTTGTTGGACGTACAGTATGTGTCTGCCCACAGTCAGCACATTTCACCAGGCCTTTTCTTCTTTTTTTTCCACATTTTTCATGGCTGAACGTAACAATCTCAAAGCTATTATTTTCTGCCTTGACAAACATGAAATCTGTGCCCTGGTAATAACAGAACTGGGGGGAGGCGTTTTTTAAAGATTGGGGCCTCGACGTACAGTGAAAAGATTTACACGCTTCTCCTCAGACAGCTTCGGGCTTTTATCTGTGTGTGATACAGAGCTCTCGCATGGCCTCAAAGGATAACAAACCTGACTCCACGGAGCTGCATGTGTTACATCTGAGTAAATAGATAAGGGCTGCATCGTCTCTGCTGCCTGATACATCTCTCTTACTACGTGCAGCGTGCAACTGTGAAGGAGTGCTCGCATTCTTTTCTTAAAGCTGTAAGAAATCAATGTTTTAAATAAACAAAGGATCATATTACTGTGTGCAACGGGAGACTTATCCAGCCATCCCCACGAGGAGGTTTTAGCATCTTTCATTTAATTCTTGAGGTTTTCACTGATCTACAAAACTCTTTCCAGCCGCAGCTTTTTGAAGCAAAAAACGATGCGACTATACGCTGCCTGCTGGTGAACATATTGGACCATTTAGCTGCTAAATAACCACACGTTTTCCTCGTGAGTTGGTGGTGACCAAACCAGAGCTAGAAGGTAATTGGACTTGCAAAACAAACTGCTTTGTGCTTTGACCGGAGTAGAAACGGGCTAAAACGACAGGACAGTATGGATGTTGTGTTTACAGCTTGTGTATGCTGCCCCCAAGTGGCTAAAAAAATAGTTAAGAAAGCTTTAAATCCTTATGTGTCTCTCTGTGTTGTGCTTGATTGCTTGAGTGGACTCATGGAGTGGGAGTGGGCCCACCAGCTGCCAACTATTTGCAATGCCCTGCTGCTCCTCCACAATGTTAGACTGTATACACAAGTTTCCCAAAATCTCCTAAAGCTATACAAACACTGTTTGCCCATAATATGCCAGCAGATCTTCTGTGGCCAACTCCTGCCTTGACTGTTTTCTTTGCCAGTCGACCCATTGAACTCCCTCTGATCAAATCGTGGCCTCCACTCTGCAGCGCCGTTACAAAATACTAGATTAATTCTATATTACCCAGCCTATCTACCTGTGTTTTGGGTTCTCCTAGTTGGCTCATGACACCAATTATAATCTAATCTTAAGGCACCATTTGGTTTACCATTAAACATCTTTGATGATCTGCCCTCGCTTGTGGTGCCTTCAAAGTCGTGAAAACACCACCACGGCTAACAGTTTAGCGTGTTTATGCCCAGGTAACTTAATGTAGGAAGGTCTGGATGACTGAGAACCTTCACAGACTTAATGTAGGAAATGCAAATGCCTTTTAAACACACGAAAAAGACACTTGAACACGGTTAACATAACCACACCTAAACCCAGCAATAGCAACGAGATAATCTGTCACAACAAACACATACTGTTGAATAATCTCACTTGAACTAACACCGATCAGGCATAACATTACAACCACCTTCCTAATATTGTGTAGGTCTCTCGCGTGCCCCCAAAATAGTTGGGACTCATCAGAAAATGGACATGGGCCTTCCAAGGGTGTCCTGTGGGGCCTTTGAGGGGAGGGGCGTCTGTGGATCATCCCACAGATACTTGATCAGTTTGGGATCTAGTGAATTTGGAGGCCAGGTCAACACCTTGTGCTGTTCTTCATGTTTTTTTTTTTAGTTGTTCCTAAAGCGTTTTTGTGTGTGTGTCTGTGACAGGCTGCATCCTGCTGGGGATGGCTGCTGCCATCAAGGAGTGTCATTGCTATGGGGTGGGGGTGCCTGGTCTGGTCTAGGTGGGTGCTACATGTCTAAGTAACATCCACACCAATGAATGCCAGGTCCAAAGGTTTTCCAGCAGAACACTGAATTGTCACAAGATGGTCAATGTTATTCACTTCTTCTGTCAGTGATCATAATGTTGTGGCTGATCAGTGTATAGTTTATACATTTACTCCATGTTATTATATTTAGATATCACAAAATGCAGTGGATTAAAACTTATTCTAAATATATGTGGATAATTGTGTAAATCCAAGTACCTTATGGACCGTAGCACGGCTGACGTACATTGTTAACAATTAGACTGAGTTTCTCGAAGTAAAAGTATGAAAAGGTTACTTAGCCACAAACATAATCCCCATAATACACTGCAGTCATCAAGTCTAGTGTTAAAGTCTAATTGCATAAATTGCTTTTGTGCCTTTTAGTAAGGATTATTTGGAGACTGTAAGCCCTCCGCTACAAGAAACACTGTTATCTGAAATCAAGCCGACGTGCACTGACTCTTGCAGTGCAATAGTCCTCAGGATAATTCAAATGTGAACTCATCCGACAGGGCAATCGGGCCAGACTCAAGTGAATTAGCTGAGCATTTGAAAGGATTCTAAGTACTACTTAACCCGAGATGCCATCAGTCTGACAACAAACCCAGCACGCCATTCAGATCTCCTATTAACCTGTGTCATTAAACCGACATCGTAAACCCTCCGGAGAACAGTTTCCTGCAACTGGGATATTTTCACGGCTTTAGAAAATGGTGCCCCCGCTGCTGTGGCACATAATACCTTCATTTCAGTTTTTGCCATGTCATTACATTTATTTGTGACCAGGGAGGTAGTTTATAATACGAGCTATTTCTTTAACACTTCAGAACATTAGTCGAGAAGACCACCTCACAGCTATAAGTGGAAAAACGTTTACCTGGCAGTAAATTCATGGCTGCATTTTTTTTATTTCACACAGAATAAGTAGTCTACGAAGTGATGTGGCATACAAAACTAACCCTGATGTAAGATTTATGCTGTAATTATCAGCGAACTTGAGAAAAATCCTCATTTGTTTTAAAGTTAGCTAAACTGTTAGCACGTAGCTAGAGATAGAACCACTAGTCTTTGCCAATTTGAATTCCAGAACATCCAAAATGTGTTTGCATGACTTGGGAATGTCTTTACTTGAACAACATATGAATGCAAGATTTTGTTGCAAAACAAAATCACATTATTGCAGGATATGAGAAAAATCCTCATCTATTGTTAAGTTAGCTTAAGAGCAGCCATAGCAGCCACTAGAGGTGTGCGATACCGCTAGATTTGGTATCGATCCGATACCAAGTAAATACTGGGCCAGTATCGCCGATACCGATACCGATATCGATACTTTTTAAAAATTAAGGTGGATGCACCATCAATCTGAATCAATCTAAATCTGAATTAATTCTCATGACATTTTAAGTGTTTTCGTGATTCGCCTTTTGGATTATTAATCAATTAAAGTTCAGTACAGAATTTGGTTTATAAGTAAATAGAAAATACTTTATCACAATAAAAGCACCACAATTTTTGTTCAGAAACAAAATGATCACTTGAGGACAAATAAAAACAAATTATTTTTCAGGCATGTTCAGAAACTACAATACAAACTTAATCTCTCCCTTCATTGAACTTTCTGGATTTTCTTTTCTTAAATAAACAAAGTGTAGAAAATTATCACTCCACAACAAATATTATAAATAATGTAAGGACGTGTTTAGGAAGTACAATACAATACAAAAATAAGACAACATTTCTCCCCTTTAGTGCACTTTTTTTCGTCATATCAGCGATCTGTAGGGGCCAAGTGGTAAGATACAGTGGTGGGCGGGGATTTTAAAAATTTCTATATGCTTTTACAAGTTTGTTGTGTTACCACTGTATCTTACCACGTTTTTACAAATAGCACAACTTGCTATCGTTTCATTTTCGGCCCGAAAATATAACCAAACAGCCTTATTCTTTCTCTCGTTGTGTGTAATGCGTTGCTGCTGGCCGAGCCTGGTAGCGGTGGGCGGTGTTCGGTCACCTGGCGCTGCGGAGTCACGTGACAGTACAACAAACAAACGCGAGGGGGAGGAGGAGCAAAACGAGCCTGATCTGCTCTGTGACAGCAGCGGCATCTAGACAAACAGAGTCGGGTCGCTTCTTTAATGAAACGAGAGAAACTGAAACTTAAGTATCGATCTCATTACATTGGTATCGATCAATCTCGATACCAACGTTGGTATCGATATTATCGATATTTGGATCGATCCGCCCACCTCTAGCAGCCACTGCTCGTTGCCAATTTTAAAATTAACATCAGAATTAATGTCAAAAATGCCTCTGCACAACTTGGAAATGTTTTCACTTGAACAAAAATAATAATGTGAGACTTCGTTGCAAAGACATTTATAGCATTAGCATGCTTGTGCTAATTCCTTAACTGGCCACTTGATGCTGGCTCCAAAAACGAGTCAATCCCAATAGACTTCCACGTTAAAATGTCTTACAGCCTATTACCAAAAAAATAAATGGGTCTCTATATCACTCCATGCATTAGAATGCAACGAGGGGTGAAATCTTTATATAAATCAACAATTTGAAATATGTCAAGGCATGAAGTTATGGGTAAAAGTTATGGGTTAAGGGTGTAGTCGCCTTGACTGACGGGTGGGTGCATTCACAGGTTGCTAGCTGTATGCTCACTCGTGCTTAATTTTTTGTATTATTTTTGAATTTGGCGGAAGTTAGGCAGAATCAGGCACTGCCAAGATGTAGACTGCCGGAGACACGACACCGAGCTTCAAAACCTCTCCTTTGTAAACCAGTGGGAATTCTTTAGATACGGTCAACGCTTGAAATCAAATATGTAATCAAACTTTCTGGTAAAGAGAGTTGAAAACAGTTTAGAATTATTGTGGACATGCCAGCTTATCATGAATGAGTATTTTCAAGACGCACATTGCATTTAAATACTAAGTGGGCATTAGATACATCAGAAAGGCTGGAGGCTGGATGCACGGTTGCTTCAAACTCATTAGAAACAGCATATGGATTTATAGGTCACTGAGGGACTTTGCACTTTGATAGCATCATCGTGGCTTAGATGGATAGACAGCTTAGATGTATGTTACTGGAATAAGCTTCAAAACTGTCTTGACAGTGATATGGGAAAGTTGGATGAACCTGTCCCGCGATCCTTAAAACAGCAATTATCATTTTGTTTTATTTTAAGTTGCTCTTCCCTCATCTTCCTTTAGGGTGCTAGCAGAAAGCCTCAGGTCTGTCCTTGTGAAAGCCCCCCTCCCAAAAAAATAACAACATCTAGTGCGAGTGTGAAATGGGATAAAGGGCCTAATGAACAGCACCACACTCCAGTCGCCGCGATCTGTCACCATGCTCCTCAATCCTCAGCCGCCTCGGCGTACAGTTTCAAAGGAATCAAAGGGCACCACCGTCTTAATTTTCTTATCTTGAATGAGGATCAACCGCAAGAGCAAAGCAATTTGCAGAGTGTGGGTATGAAAGCCGACTGGCTGTGTGATCTCCATCTGCAGCAATCAAAGGTCAGGTTGTTATTGAAATTACTTCACATCGCTTGCTTTGTGTAACCTGCATCGGGTTATGTTATGTCTGCCCGGAAGTAATTCACAAAAGTGGCACGGTAAGAGAAAGAAAGAGTGTTTTCAGCTGATATTAAAAAAGTAATTTAGATACCCAGTTTTCATTAAATCACTGCTGATATTAACCACTAACGAATACAGAAGTCACCAAGAAACTCAAATTTTAATCTGGTTTGTCATTTGGGAATTAATCAACTCTGATTTAAATGACGTTTTAATTCTGCAATATATGATTTATTTCTGATCACATCAGCAATATGCAACAGTAAGAGCCACTAATTAACTGGCTAAATATTTTTCTACAGAATCTCATTTTTGCTTCACTAAGTGTCTAATTACTGAATGGATTCTATTTATAGTCCCTGCGCCTGCTGTGAAACATTTACCATCAGTTTGTGAGATGAACTGTGCATCGCCCCCCTCTTCTTCACAGATTTCCATCAGCATGAGCCTATATATAAACACGCCAGAGGAATACGGTGTTTATGGGAGGTAAAACTGAATAAAAAAATAATAATAATTTGCTCCTGCAGTGTCCTCACTGTGAGCTCCAAGAGGAGTTCTCGACGATACAGCAGTGACACCTGTAGGTCAGCAGTGGTAAGACAGCACCCTCCAATGTTTCTCATCATATTAATCTCATTATTACTTTCCCGCCTTTAAAAATTTATTAATTTATTTTAATTTTTTTTGAAGGCACTGATTTGTGGTCCATGTTAATTAGTGAGATTGCTCTATTTACTATGTGTTTATTGTGCTCTTCTTTACATTTTTATAAATGATTTGTGTGTCCTTTATCTCCTGGTGTCAAATGGGTAAGTTTAAATTATAATAATAATAAAAATAATTGGTCTACTTTTATCAATTAATGAGCCTATAAAATACAAATAAATGCATTTAAATGCCTGCCCAGATAATCAAATTGTCATTTTTAAATGTTTAAAAGTGTTTTAAAACAATGAAATGAAGAAACCAATGTGAACCAAAGCTAAAATGAAATACAGCTGACAATGCAGGGCTTGTGTAAAACTCAATAAATATACAAATTCTAACATTTCAAAAACTTCACTTCACTGAAAGAACAAGTACGCCTACATTCAGACACAAAAGCCAACCCCAAAATGAATTTAAACAACAAATAAAACAGCTACATGTGCTTCTGGTTCATTCCCACCTCTCTCATTGTGTTGATGTCAGCCAGAACAAGCTGTTGTTTTTACTAAAAAAGAGTTTTAGAAAAAAACTCCTACTTGCTCAGAACCAAACAGCAGACATGATGGAACATTTAGTGGCTGAAGAGTCGGATTTCCCTCAGAAACCAAAACACAGTTAAAAGACCCGAAGTCCAGAAACCCAGCTCCGAATAGAAGATACATTTGCTCAGCTGGATGAGTAAATAAGCAACCGTTTGACATGTCAGCTTAAAAGGTGATAGTATTTCACATCTTGGCAATAAAAATCCATACTTAAAGCGCCAGTCTTAAAGTCCCAAGTTCCTGTTCTTTAAATTGATCACACTGCAGCCTTCCTCCTCTCCATCTCTACCTCGTCCTGGTTGTCCAGGGAGGTCTCCATCTTCTCCACCGCCACCAGCATCTAGACTCTAGGGGGTCCTGTCCACATCTGCTACCCTCATCTGGGACTCCACTCTGTCGCTTGGCAGTGGATTTATTCTCACCAGCTCTTGTTACTTCAGTAAATGTTGCTCTTCATTTCCAGATGACCTCTCCTCATTGAAATGAATGTCTGTAACTGTCGTCAAACGAGGTTGCGAAATTGTGTTTGAGCCTGTTGGTGCATATACAGCATTTATAGAGGATGTCTGTGGAAACATTTTTATGCAAATTCTCACAGAACGGGTATATTTCTGCTGTTTGAGGTTCAAAACCACACATGCAATTACCATGTGTGGCCATAGGTGCTGCCAAAGAGAACGAAACGGAGATATTTGAGAGTGCCCCTTTAAAACTCATTGGATCGACGCAAAACTGTAGCCTACATGGGTGGCCTGGTTATTAATGGTTTGTCTGTGATGATGCTGTGAAAACACTAGTTGGAGGCTGGTGAGCTGTGTTAAGTTACTGGAAGTGTGCGCCTCACGTTGGAGTTGGAGCTAATAAATGTTTGGCAGCAGCTTTATTGAAATCACTGCCACACAGATAAAAGACGTCGGAGCAGATTGGTGAGCAGGACGCCGAAGGAAGGACAATTTTATGTGACTATCTGGACGCTGATGAGAGGAATACATTTTTCTGGACCAATCACAGCTGTTTTTTTTTGTCGCTGTAACGTGTAGTTAAATTCCTGGAGAGGTGTGCATGGGGCTACGGCACAGACGTGACCACAGACTGTAGTCAAAAAAATGGATGACGCATCTTCACCTCCTCCCGTCGGGCATACTGAAGCTAAAATTCCAGGGATATGGGAGGCGCCATCTTGTTTGGAGCCAGAGTCTGAGAAGTACTATGTGGTTTGGTCAATACTGCCTAGGTAGTTTATTACATTAATTCACAATCTCACAAAACGAAAGTTTAACTTACTGAAAAAAATGCAAAGTTCCCTATAATAATGAAGCTGGTTTACTGATTTCAAACAGACAAGCAGTTCCTACTCCATGTCTAACTCTCACATTTCTGTGGCAACTGTCAATCATCATGATGTCACATCCCGTTTTTATAGCATCAAAAAACTAAACTAACTAAAAATGAAACTTCATAAATCAAAAATCCTAATTATTTGACGTGTATTTTAGTGTTTTAGTTTGGTCCAAGTCCCATCCACTAAAATAAAGGGGGTGGAGCTTATGACCTATACTGCAGCCAGCCACCAGGGGTCGCTCCACATGCTTTGGCTTCACTTTTGAGGAGCTGCCATGGCGTCCATGGCGTGTATGGACTTGAACGACAACCGTCTATAACTAGTTTTGGTATTGGCTGTTTGTTTGCAAATGGTGAGAGAGAAATGTTCAGCAAAGAGGCTCATTTGAAGTACTGGGGGAGGTAGAGGGCGTAACCTACGTATGTAGCCTACGCCGGTGCGAGCCATTTACACTTGTGCTCTCATCAGTCTGGCTTGCCAACCAAACACTAGTCGGCGCTGTTCCTTCTTTTGCCAGTCAGGTTAATTTTTGTTTCCACTTCCTGCTTCACTTTCAACAATGATGACTAGAACTTTTGCCGAAATTTCGCCGAAGACGAGTCATACTAATGTTAGTATCTCCAATTTGCAGACGACTCCGTAATTGTGTCCTTGCTGACTAGTGACGACCCTGACTGTGGCCCCGTAGTGAGGGAATTCACTGACTGGTGTTCCTCATCCTTTATGTGCATCAATGTGGCCAAAACTAAAGAAATGATTATAGATTTTAGGAAAGTTGTGTCGGACACACCTTCTCTGGTTATTGAGGATCAAGCTGTCGAAAGGGTCCATAATTATAAATACCTGGGAACAAATATTGATGACAAACTGACCTTTAATGACCATGTTGATGCTATTTGTAGCAAGGCCCATCAACGCATGTATTTTTTAAGGAAATTGAGGAGTTTTAATGTCGACAGCACTTTTATGAAAATGTTTTATTCTTGTTTTATTGAGTCCATTCTTACCTTTTCTTTTATCTGTTGGTTTGGTTCACTTTCCCTCAAGAACAGGAACAGATTGCAGGGCATAATAAAAGTGTGCAGCAAAATCGCAGGCATTAGCCTTAATGACCTGTCTGACCTGTATAGGCACAGAACCTTAAGTAAGGCCCGTTTACTCCTCATCGACCTGAACCATCCCCTGGTCGGTGAGTTTGTACTGCTTCCGTCGGGCCGCAGGTATATTATGCCAAGGTGTAGGACAAACAGACTCAAGAAATCTTTTATCCCTGCTGCCATAGGTTTTCTTAATAAGTGACTTTTTATTCTGTCTTCTGTGCTTGATGTTGTTTGTTGTTGTTTTTTTAACATTGTTTTTAATATTGTCGACTGTGTCTGTTACTGCTGGCTGCAGAACAATTTGCCCCTCGGGGACAATAAAGACTCCTTGAACCAAACCTCCTCAGTTAACCTTTCCTCGATGGGTTCCATCTTTATTGATCCAAAACAATCAGTTCAAGAATTGCTGGGATGAAGAAGCAGCTTAAAATACTAAAGCGGAAACACGCTACCAAGTGGACCAATTACATCTCTTGCAGTCTGGGTCACCGTAGATACGACGTCAAATTGACGCAGAGGTATAAACCGCGCATTAGTGAATAATTTGGACTAAAACAGCTTATTATTGAGGTCAGCCAGTGATCTAGCTGATCACATGCCTCTGTGTTACTCTGGTATCAATCAGACATGCAATAAACAGGATAGCAGATTTTTACAGTGTATTTTTAGACCCGTAAAGCAATCAAACAAATCATACGCAGATTACTAGTGAGTTAGCCGTGGCTCATAATCCCTCTCTGTTATCCTGTGACTCATTCAAGGGAAACAAACTAAATCACCTCCTGCATGTTTCATCAAACTGTTTTGTACACTGCAATTCCACATTTCAACGTTGCTGCAGAATGTGGCCCTCCACCCCCTAAATGAGTGACTGTTTGGTTTGTTTGGCAAACGCCGCTGCAAGCGATATCTCGTGCGACGCCCATGTGACGTGCCCAGCAGTGCAGTTTACTGATTGATATTTATTTCCTCGCGCTGAGATTTCCTCGGTGTGAGCAGACGGGACCCGGGGGATAGATGGAAAGAGGGAGACGGCGAGCACGCTAGGAAACAGCAGGCCCTCACATTAGACTAGGCAACAAGGGGTCGGTGGGAAAACTGCCGCGGAAAACCAGGACGACAATTTAAAACCCAGAAGCATGTTAAACAAATACAGACGTGCAATAGATCCACTGTCAACATTAATGCCTGGCCGTTCACGCACACTCGTTATTAGAAAAGAGGGCAGTGTTGTTTCGTTGGCTCTCTCTTCCCCTGAGGTATACAATAACCTTTTTGTAGCTCGCTTTTTAAAAGCCTATTCAACTCAGCTCCTGTTGCCCGAGACCGAAACCAACCCTCAGCTTGTAAAAATCCACCAGTCCACCCTCCTCTTCAGCAGTGTTCCTCCACAGTGGCCCTTCCAGGATGAGGCAAGCAAAACTGCACTCAAGTGCCACTGAATGAAAAGACGATGATTTCATTGTCTGTCTTCATTTTTAATTTTACTCTGGTTCAAAATTGATTGTCCCTTTTTTTTCATTTTTTGCGTCAGTCCATTCAGGTCAGATCCCATTTCCGTTCGCCTCGCAGGAGACAGGACTCGGCGCGGGAATGGCTGCTTTGGATTACAGCGGCCCTTCATCTCATCGACGCCTGCATTTGATCTTCATGGCCGAGCTTTGACTTTAGAATATGTGTTGATAGATTTTATGAGAGTAGGCACTGTACTTGCACTGAGCTTCTTTTTTTTTGGTTTTGGAGTGAAGGAAACAGCCTTTGATCGTCCGAAGTAGACTCACTGAGGGGATTTCACTTCTCTGACGTCTGACGTCTGTCCACCTGTGACAGATATTAGAGATGATTTCTTCTTGCTTTTATTTTATCATTCTAATAAACCTGTTTCACATCTTTCTATGCAGCTCCACAAAAGGTATTTGTTTGTTGATCCTTAAACATCTCATCTTTATTTCAAAAGTAGTCGTTGGAACAGGGTTGCAGAAGAAGATGTTGCATCTGCCAGTTTCTTGAAGATAGTTTTGGGTCGGCTGCAGATCTTGAATCTGAGATGGATGCTCGGGCATAACATTATGACCACCTTCCTAATATTGTGTAGGTCTCCCTTGTGGTGACTCGTCAGAGAATGGACATGGGAACTTCTGAGGGTGTCCTGTGGTGTCTGGCAACAGAAAGTTGTTAGTGGGGGGGCCTTTGAGGGGAGGGGCCTCTGTGGAATATCCCACAGATACTTGATCAGTTTGGGATCTAGGGAATTTGGAGGCCAGGTCAACACCTTGTGCTGTTCTTCATGTTTTTATTTTGAGTTGTTCCTAAAGTGTTTCTGTGTGTGTGTCTGTGTCAGGCTGCGTCCTGCTGGGGATGGCTGCTGCCATCAAGGAGTGTCGTTGCTATGGGGTGGTGGGGGTGCCTGGTCTGGTCTAGGTGGGTGCTACATGTCTAAGTAACATCCACACCAATGAATGCCAGGTCCAAAAGTTTCCCAGCAGAACACTGAATTGTCACAAGATGGTCAATGTTCTTCACTTCTCCTGTCAGTGATCATAATGTTGTGGCTGATCGTGTATATACCTACTCAGAAGCTCTTCAGGAGGTCAGCTGCTTTCTGATATGGAGTTTAAATCTGTCCAGCTTAGGCTGTAGATCTCAGTCCAGCAGGCTTGATTCTTGATTTTTTAAAGCCCCACATGTCCTACTCGTTTTATACTACCGGAGTTGCTGGCTTTCTGCTCCGGTCCTCAGCCTTTCTTGACCTGATTGTATTTTTTAAGAGCTCTGTATTTCAGATTTGAAAACACAATTTGTGCCCCTAAAAAGAGGGGCCTGACGACGATCCAAACGTTGCTCAACAATTGCTAATAAAATACTGTGGGAGAGCAGCAGATTTGGCCCTTTGCTTGCCGTGAAGATTTTTCTCTTTTCTCTTTTTCTTGGATGTGTGGACCGACTTGTGTTCCATGGGGTCATTAAAACTGAAGGAGTTTATCCCACTGGGAGCCCACAGACGCTGAGAATATTTCATCTCCACCTATTATGTGAAACTGTGTCTCCAGAGTTGATATTTCAACCAAAGGTTGAGGTTTTTGTCGACATCTTTTTCTGGATGGTGATGCCAATGCCAATCCACAGCAGACCTCGCTCTTGGTACCACGCAAACATCGGAGTCACATATCCAAGAAAACCATTTGATTTGTGTTGTCTGCAATCGATTTGAAGATTATGCTAATGTTCAATAAGGGAGATCCATGTTCCTCCAGGGGGTATTGCTGATCTGTTCTCTATTTCACTGTCGCTATGTTCGTTCAGTGATCTGTTTGTCCGCCTCCTTCGAACCAGTCGGTACCAAGTCCCTATAATGTAAATTAATTTTGCCACTCTGCCTTTGAGGCTGTCAATGCACCTCATTATGGTTTTCCGGGTTTCCCACAGACTGTAGAAAATTGGACAACATGTCTCCACTTCCATTGGCCACAATGATGCTAGTATCCCGGGGATAAAGGAGGCGCCATCTTAGTTTCCGTCCTAGTCCGAGCAATACTATCTGAGAGTGGAGCCACGTTATCGACTACCCACTCAAACTTCCTCCAGACTCACTGGTGTTTGTGTTTGATTAATACTACAGTCTGCTCTACCTCCACCAGTTCCGAAGAAATGTCGGATTATACACTGCGCTTCTTTCATTTTCCTATTCTCACTGGCCTACAAAGCAGTTGTCAGTGGCAACTGTCAATCATCATGATGTCACTTCCAATTTTTATAGCGCAACATGACTGAAATTAAACTTCTCAGAAAAATGGACCCTTAACCACACATCAGTATTACATTAACTACTAATATTCAATGTGTACTTTAGTGTTTTAGTCTGGTCCAAATCCCATGCACTAACATGTAGGGGGCAGGGCTTATGACCTATACAGCAGCCAGCCACCAGGGGGAGCTCTACTTGATTTGGCTTCACTTTAAAGGAGCTGTCAGAGTGTCCACTTTTTATACAGTCTATGGTGTGAACCAAAACCTCTATCACTCTACTGCCCCAGCATCATTACGTCAAACCTCTACAATAAGTATTCTCACTCGCTCTTGTTACTTCGATGAATGACGCTCTTTATTTCCATGTCTTTTGATGTCTTCTTTGTTGAAAAAGTTTATCAAACGTCAGATTAGGTCATACTTGACTGTACAATCGATATATCCAAAGCAGCTTCAATCAGGAGAGACTTCTTCTTGAGTGAACAGCAGAGATTTATTTAATAAATAATGAGCACAATAGAAAAAGAAAGTGAAACTAGTATAAAAAAACAAAAACAAAACACAAGTCTAGACACTGTAGCAACTGGAGAGGAGAACACATATAAAGTTTGACAGCAAATGATTGGCTGAATGAGATCAGGCCAAAATATTAATGATTAACCTGGAAACTCTTGTAGTCAGCTGATTAGAGAAGCTGTCAGGTATAGTAGCAAGGGAGGTAGAACCCAAATGCAAGACACTAAGGGGAAGTAGGAGCAGGCAACAAAATGACTTCAATAAAAACTGAAAAACACAGAACTTAAGGCGCTGCAGGGATGGCAAGCCAAACAAGCAAACCCAAAAGAAACTGGTGAAGATCAGAAACCAAGACGAGAACATGAGGAATAGAAGGAACAGAGGACCTGACAGAGAACAAAGACAAAGGCGGGGCTATATATATAGAGAGAGACACAGGTGAAACTAATGAAACAATCAAAGACACAGGAACTAAAGCAAGACAAGAAACACCAAGGATGAACTTTACAAAATAAAAACAGGAAACACAAGGAAAACCAAACAGTCACAGAAAACATTAAAAAAATTCAAAACCATGACAGAAAGCAGGAGAAGAGAGAGAGAGAGAGAGAGAGAGAGAGAGAGAGAGAGAGAGAGAGAGCTGAAGACAGTCTGCCTTGAACTTAAACTTGGCTTTGATTTTCAACCCAGACCTCGAAACCTCCATGAAAAAAACTCCCCCTTTTAAAAAGAAAGAAACCTTCCCCTCATCTCTCCTCCCGTCCTGCTTGAGGTCGGCCAGTTAGATGGAGACAGAAGAGAAGTGATACAATTCATGCGTGCTTCAGATAAGATAAAGCAAACTTACTCTGACACGGGACGTTTTTAATTTGGAGAATATCAGACGAGGACGTCAAATATAACTAATATAATTACAGGACGGCGAGGTAATGCCAAACATGCTTCATTCTGATTCATTTCTATTTACTTCTTAGGGTCAAATACTCCTTTTCTATAAAGCTGTGATGCTCGTTTCAACCTTTCTGCCCAGCGTTTCGTGCTGCAGATGGAGGTTCAGGTGGAGGTCAACTCAAATTTAGCAATTAGCAATCTGGCCGCTAGCTGTCTGAGTACGCTTCACCGGGTCGAGGTGGCTGATGTGTTCAGGAACACGACAAATAAGGACTCCAAGAAAATGTCTGTGAAGATTCTTGGTAAAAATAAATAAATAAATAAAAGTTAAATCGAAAGAACTTGTCGAGAACACGAGGAATGTTCAACTAAATGCACCAGATGCAGAGAATCAGGAAGTACGTGCATCCACGAGGACGAAGTTAAGAGTTCAATGTCGGCTTTAACAGCTGCAGTTTGTCCATACTCGTGCAGACAGCTTTACAAACTGCAGATCTCAACTTTCTCTCTGCTACTGTATTTGCATGTGTTTCTCTTCTGCACGCATCAGTGTGCACCCGCCCACGTGCACAAACTCCAGCACAACAACAACTTGATACTTCTATCAAAAGCATCCTGAGAGCTCCTGCTTAGCCGCTGTAATCTGGTTAGCCAAACGTCTCCTGTAAGGAAGTAATCTGCCCTGATGCCCCCGTCTGCTACCCAACAGCATCGGATCTGCGTCAGGCCGACCAGCAGCGGCCGTCCGTCCGTCCGGCCCACTCTGTAATTCAATTACGCCGGGTTGACTCACGTCCTACTTAGCGTCCAGGCGGCCGACGGGGCCTGATTACGGAAGCCACAAATTGTCAAATACCGAACCTGAATAAACATTTGTGCCTCTCGAAAAACCAGGAGGAGGCTGTAATTATCCTACATAATGTTGTTTCGCAGGACGGACGAAAGGGTTCAGCAGCAGGATTCATTTCTCAGATCATCGGCGGCGAAATTCAAACAGTTGCTCCTGCTGCAGTCAGACTGTTCGGTGAACTCATTTGACCTGACGCCGTCATATTCACAGAGAGAGTAAAGACATGGGGGAATCTCTTGTCCTGCACAGAGTTCAGAGTGACTATAGAGCTATGTTCCCTGCAAAATGTACGACAATAACATGTATGATTCTGAATCTGAAGTTATATTCTGTGTCTGCACATGACTGGGCAAAGTTTAACAAGTTACACAAAGGGACCACAAGACATAAGCTAAATCAACAAGCCGTCAGCCACACACAACGATTAGGCACAACATTATGACCACCTTCCTAATATTGTGTAGTTTCTTCCTTGTGGTGACTCATCAGAGAGTGGACATGGGCCTTCTGAGGGTGTCCTGTGGTGTCTGGCAACATAATGTTGTTAGTCGGGGGGCCTTTGAGGGGAGGGGCCTCTGTGGATAATCCCACAGATACTTGATCAGTTTGGGATCTAGTGAATTTGGAGGCCAGGTCAACACCTTCTGCTGTTCTTCATGTTTTTGTTTTGAGTTGTTCCTAAAGCGTTTCTGTGTGTGCGTCTGTGTCAGGCTGAATCCTGCTGGGGTGTCATTGCTGTGGGGTGTTATTTACTTCACCTGTCAGTGGTTTTAATGTTGCGGCTGATTGGGTGTTCATTGTACATCACTTAAAATGGTTTCCACAGAAAGTTATTTTTGAGAAACCTCAGAGAACCCTGCTTCACGTCTTAAACAGCACAACTGTCTCAGCAACTGTTTTTCTCTTTTATATGTATTGTACATAGTCCGTAGAAATAGCATCTTTACTGTGTTAATACAAAACTCAGATTGGTGCAAGGCTAATCTCACAGTATATTTTACTCTCGCTCTGGTACATTTCTTCCTCTCTCTCTTTTAATTGTGTGCTGTCGTGCACATTTCTATGGTTCAAATTTAACCTTAATTTAAGTGAAATCAAAATATTACAATTTTATGACACACCATCAAAGTCTTCTTGTGTTTAAACTCGTTTCTGATTTTCTTTTCCTGACCGTGCCTTCTTATTTATTTTTGGGAGGAAGTACCGACAAACCGCCACTAGATGGTGCCAGTCACCCACTTTTACGAAGCTCCCTGCACCTTCCGATCACTGAAATTAATGACATCTGGAGGAAAAAAAAAACACAAATACAGATGATGATTTAATAAACACGCAATTATATTTGGGAAATCGATGTTTTAAAATAATCCTCTAGAATGACAGACCATAAGGGCAGAAACAGCAGACAACAAAATAAAATTAGACTAATATGACGGGGCAGTTTAAGTTCATTTGAATTAAGCAGTAATAACTCTTAATTTTAATTAGTATATTTTTTTTACACATATATGTGTGTTTTTCTCCCTTCTCTTTTTTTTTTTTATGTTGTCCTACATATACTGTACAATATTTGATTTAATACTTCTGCTACAAGAAATATTTTAAAATAAGCCCTTGTTTTTTCTACAGCAAGTTCAAAAGACACTATTTTATTTAATGTGTTTATTGAGACTTTCTCGTGTTTATTATTATATTATTCCGTTTTAAAGCTTCCATTTTATTCCCGCAACACTCTATATCGTCCGGAATAAGACTCTGTGGTCCTCTAAGTTATTAAGAGCAACTTTTTTCAGAGTTTTACCTCCTATTATGTTTTGTATTTATAAAATATCCCTTAATTGTGAGCATGATTTGAAGACTTTCTACATCTGTCTCATTTTTCTTTTGTTAAAATGGTGACTTTCAATCCCCCAAGATGATTTGAACGCTTATTAATCTGATGTTAAAGTAATTAAGATCTCTCGGGGCAGTCCTCACCTGTCTGATTTGATTGACAGGCGCGGGGCTGGCGCGCTGCGCAGCACAATGGAGAGGGGGGAAGGCTGAGGGAGGGCGGGCAGCAGCGCCGCCATCCAATGGGATCAGCGATGGGAGGGAGTTTTGCCGAACTCCAGCTTTGTCCTAACTTACTGGGACTCCCGAGCACAATATGACTGAAGCGTCTGCACCGTTATTCCACGGGACGGTGCGCAGTCAGCCGCCTGCACGCACTCAATCTCTGCGCCGCGGACCTGCGCGCTAACTTTGGATAAACTTTTATTCTTTCTTCTATTTTTTTTTTTACGCATCTCCAAGGAGCCAAGGAGTTTTATTATTTGTTTTGCGTTTCAGAGGATTGTCTGATTCCCTCCTGAAAATGCTGTTTGAGGAGTTGGAATGAAAGTTCACTGATCTGCAGGGATCATTCTCTCCATTCTGAGGATTTGGGTTGAAATTAGTCGGAGCGCAGCGCAGGATAAAATAACTCTCCTGGAGTATTTTTGGACACAGAAACATTGTGTGGGTGGAAAAGAAGCAGAGTTTCTCATTGATTTTCACTGGGACGTATTTTCTGGAGTACAATGCTTTAATGAGCCCTCGGTAAAGTTGATGCATCATAGGCATGGACTCTGTCTGAGAAAGGTGGACTGGCTCACTGACCATGGCGCTCACAGGTAGGGGCTCAGGCCGCTTTCATTTGATTCTGCTCATGCTGTGGACTCTGTCGCGCAACTCCGCGTCCAGCCAAGTCCGTCAAGAGTTCCAGGTCCTGGAGGAGCAGCCCGTCGGAACCTACGTGGGCACGATAGAGACCAAGCCCAGCTTCACGTACCGCTTCAGCGAGAACCATAAACTTTTCGCCATCAACGGCTCCACGGGGGTCATTTACACCTCCTCCGTGATTGACAGAGAGCTTTTGCAAAGTGATGTCATCAACGTCGTGGTGCTGTCCAGCCAGCCCACGTACCCCACCGAGGTCCGGATAGTAGTTCTGGATATTAACGACAACTCCCCGGTGTTTCCAGACGCGTCGATCGTGGTGTCGTTTAAGGAGGACGCCAGCAGCGGGAGGCAGGTCATCCTGGACACCGCCACCGACTCGGACATAGGAAGCAACGGAGTGGACCACACCACGTACAGAATAGTGAAAGGCAACGAGCAGAGAAAATTCCGCCTGGATATTACAGTCAATCCTAGTGGAGAGGGGGCATTCTTGCACCTCGTTTCGACCGGAGGCTTGGACAGGGAAGTTACTCCCTTCTACCAGCTCCTGATCGAGGTGGAGGACAAAGGAGACCCGAAAAAGTTCGGCTACCTGCAAGTGAACGTCACCATCCAAGACATAAACGACAACCCCCCTCTCTTTGAGCAGGATCAGTATCAGACCAGTGTGTTTGAGGATGCAGCAGTGGGCTCCAGCATTCTGCAGATCACAGCCTCAGATCAGGATGAGGGAGCCAATGCTGAGATCAGGTACTTCTTAGATGAGGGGACGCCTTTTCAAATTGACCCCAAAGCTGGTACAGTTATTATAAAAGAGAGTTTAGATTATGAGAGTAAGAGAGAGTACTCCCTGACTATCCACGCTGTAGACAATGGGGTGCCCTCCCTGTCAGGCAGGACGGAGGCCACTGTTAAACTTTTAGATGTGAATGATAATGACCCCGTTGTGAAGTTCAGATACTTCCCCACAACTTCCAAATTCGCCTCTGTGGATGAAAACGCACAGATCGGCACGGTGGTGGCTTTGCTCACCGTCTCAGATTCGGACTCCCCCACGGCTAATGGTAACATATCTGTCTCAATCTTAGGAGGCAACGAGCAGAGACACTTTGAAGTGCACACGTCCCCTGTGCCCAATTTAAGTCTGATCAAAGTGGCCAGCGTTTTAGACAGAGAGAGAATTTCCTCGTACAACCTGACTGTGTCTGTGTCAGACAACGGCAGGCCGATGGCCAGGTCCTCCTTCGCTAGTCTGGTTATTTTTGTGAATGATATCAACGATCACCCACCCATATTTCAGGAAACGCTGTACAGAGTAGATATCAGTGAAGACATACCAAAAGGCAGCTACATTAAAGGGGTTTCTGCAACAGATGGTGACTCTGGGCAGAACGCCAACCTGCGCTACTCCCTGGTGTCTGGAAACGCTTTGGGCTGGTTCTCCATCAGTGAAAACAGTGGTCTGGTTACCAGCGCCGCTTTGTTGGATAGGGAAATAGCATCTGAAATTGTGCTCAACATTAGTGCCAAAGACCAGGGGCTGCAGCCCAAGATTTCTTACACTAAACTGATAGTCAACATCACTGACGTGAACGACCAAGTGCCTACATTCACACAAAGCACGTATCACGTTTCCCTGGTGGAGCACGCTCCTGCTGGCACCGAGCTGCTGGTTCTGTCTGCCTCAGACGACGACCTCGGCAACAACGGGTCTATCCGGTTCTCATTTGAAGCGGAGACTCCAGCCAGCGTCCAGGAGCTGTTTCGCCTGGATGCCGTGTCAGGGCGATTAAGCACAGCCGTGGAGCTTGACAGGGAGGATCAGGCCTCCTACTTGCTCCACATCCAGGCAGCAGACGCAGGCAGCCCCCCTTTGCACTCTGTAGGAAAAGTCAACATCACCCTGTGGGATATCAATGACAATAGGCCGGTCTTTTACCCCGTGCAGTATTTTGCCAACGTGAAAGAGAACGAGCCCTCGGGTTCTTATGTAACCACCGTTTCAGCCACAGACCCCGATTTGGGCCGAAATGGCACAGTCAAATATATAATTACAGCCGGAGACGCTTCCAAATTCCGCATTAATAGCAACACGGGGAAAATTACCACTCTCGTGCCCCTGGATAGGGAGGAGAAAACTGCTTACCAGCTGCAGGTGACGGCGGCAGATGGTAGTGGTCTGCGCTCACACACTCAGGCCATTGTGACTGTAACCGTCATAGATACGCAGGATAACCCGCCAGTCTTCAGCCAGAAAGTGTACAGCTTTGTCATGTTTGAAAATGTGGCCCTCGGCACGGTTATAGGGACAGTGTCAGCCACCACGGTTGACCTGAACACAAACATTTCGTATCTTATAACCTCAGGGGACCAGAGGGGGCTCTTTGCTGTTAACAGTGCAGGTCAGATCACAGCGTCCAGTCAGATAGACAGAGAGGAGCAGGGGTTTTATCAGCTGAAGGTCGTGGCCAGAGCAGGGGAGATCACAGGAGAGGCCTTTGTTAACATCACCGTGAAGGACTTAAATGATAACGCTCCCCACTTTATTCACACCGTGGAGCACGTGAGCGCCGTGGAGAACTGGAGCACAGGCCACGTGATATTCCAGGCCAAGGCTTCGGATCCCGACGAAGGCACGAACGGCGTGGTGGTCTACAGCCTCAAAGAAAACCCCAGGGGCCTGTTTCACATCCACGAGAAGCGAGGCCTCATCACGCTGACGGGGCCGCTGGAGGTCACGACAAGTTCGTACGAGGTCGAGGTCACCGCGTCGGACATGGGCGTCCCCCGGCACACCTCCAGCCTGGTCCTCATCGTCAGCGTCTACGACGTCAACGACAACTCGCCCGTGTTCGACCAGCTCTCGTACGAGGTCATCATCCTGGAATCGGAGCCGGTCAACAGCCGCTTCTTTAAAGTGGAGGCCACTGACAAGGACTCTGGGCTCAACGGGGAGATTATGTATGACATCGCCGGTGGCAACACGGGTGACGTGTTTGGCATTTTTCCAGACGGGCAGTTATACATCAAAGCGGAGCTGGACAGAGAAATACAGGAAAGATATAACTTGGTGGTGGTGGCCAAAGACCGGGCTGTGGAGCCTCTAAGCGCCACCGTCAACGTCACTGTGATTCTGGACGATGTAAACGATAACCGCCCCCTCTTTAACAGCACTAATTATGTGTTTCATTTTGAGGAGGAGCAGAAGAGGGGGTCTCTGGTTGGGCAGGTTTTCGCTGAGGATAAGGACTTTGGCCCCAACAGCGAGGTCAGATACACGTTTGAGACTCCGCAGCCCAACTTTGAGCTGAACGCCATCACGGGGGAGTTGACCAGCACGCTGCAGCTGGACCGCGAGTCCCTCATGAGACAAAGAGGCGCCGCCGTCTTCAGCTTCGTGGTCGTCTCGTCGGACCAGGGTCTCCCCAAGCCCCTCAGAGACCAGGCTAAAGTGCAGGTTTACATTCAAGACATCAACGACAACCCGCCTAAGTTCACCAAAGACATTTACCAGGCCTCCATCTCTGAGTCGGCCCTGAACATGACGCAGCTGCTGAGGGTCTCTGCCTCGGACGTGGACGAAAACAAAAACGGACTGGTTCGCTATCGAGTCGCCGACGGCAACGAGGAGGGCCAGTTTGCCCTTGACAGCAGCTCCGGACAGGTGACTTTAGTTGGACGGCTTGACTACGAATCTACATCCTCGTATTCACTGAAAATCATAGCTGTTGACGCTGGAGCCGTGCCCCTGTCCTCCTCTTGCATGCTCAGCATTAGCATCATGGATGAAAATGACAACTCCCCCTCCTTCCCTAAATCCTCGCTGTCTGTGGACGTCCTGGAGAACATGAGGATAGGAGAGCTGGTGGCCTCGGTGACCGCCACTGACGCCGATTCGGGTCAGAACGCAGACATCACGTACAGCATCACGGCCACAAACAACCACGGCACCTTCAGCATCAGCCCCAACACCGGCAGCATATTCTTGGTCAAAAAGCTGGATTATGAGACTCAGTCGTTTTACAAGCTCAACATCACCGCAAAGGACAACGGCAGACCGCCCCGCTCCTCGTCCATCCCCGTGGTCATTCACGTCAGGGACTTTAACGACAACCCTCCCATATTTAGACCCGGGGACATCTTCAAATCCATCCCTGAAAATCTTCCCATCTCCACTTCTGTTATGACTATTACGGCTCACGACACAGATGCAGACATAAACGGGCAGCTGGAGTACTCTATTGTTCAGCAGATTCCCCGGGGAAGCCACTTCAGCATTGACCCGAGCACTGGCCTCATATACACTAACAAGGAAATCGACAGGGAGTTCTCCAATCTGTTTGAGCTGACGGTCAAAGCCTCCGACCAGGCAGTTCCGGTCGAATTCCGCCGATTCGCCCTGAAAAATGTCACAATATGGGTCACGGACCTGAATGACAACATCCCCACTTTCGTGTCCCAGAATGCCCTCGTGGCCGAGCCCAACATAGTGATCGGCTCCATCCTGACCACAGTGGTGGCTTTCGACCCAGACGACGGCGCGAATGGGGAAGTGGAGTACGAGCTGGTGGAAGGGGACTCGGACACTTTCATCATGGACAGGTACAGCGGGGACATCCGCCTGGCCTCGCAGCTGGTTCCGTCCCGACTCATCTACACCCTCACGGTGTCGGCCACCGACCACGGCACCGACCGCAAGACCTCCAGGACTGAGCTGACCATCATCCTGCAGGGGATGGACGGGCCCGTTTTCTCCCAGCCCAAATACATCACCATCCTCAAAGAGGGCCAGCCGCCGGGCACCAACGTCATCTCCCTGGACGCCTCCAGCCCCAGGGGCTCTGCAACCAAAGTGGAGTATTTCATTGTGGCGGTTCGCAGCGGCGGGAAAGCGGTGGGGCGCCTTTTCACCATCGGCCGCCGCACGGGAGTGATACAGACGGCCGCGGAGCTGGATCGAGAACAAGGCTCCGACCTCTACCTGGTGGATGTGTACGCCATCGAGACAGACGCCAGCCAGCCCAGAACGCAGCGTGCTGAGGTTAGTACACTGCTGACTTTTCTATTCTCCGCAGGTACTGGAAAGCCACCGTATATATTTTGCACTGTTGGTTTGTTTGATCTGCTGGCAAGGGAAAGGGCATGAACTCACTCACTGGCATTTGCTCGAGACATTTGGATGAAATAAGTGTAATAAGATTAAGGTTTGAATTGGAAAAAAAAAGGCGGAAGGAGCGCGTCCAAGTCACACATGAAACACAGCCACCTGCTGCATTTGACTCATTAATTAAATTCCTCTTTTACACACGGCTCTGCGTTATATTAAATCATAATTTTCTTGGACAGGAGTAAGAAGACCTTGTTCTTTGGCATGATAACTTTATTGTTCCCGTTTCCAGAGACATACTAGCCATAACAATTCATCCCGAGTGTGTGCCTCCTCTAATATCTGAGCAGTCTGGGATAAGGGAAATGAGCGTTGCATGTCTTCTTGCTTTCATGGACCGAAATATTCTTATCAGTGGTTATGAAATGCACAAATCAAAAAAAAAAAAAAGAACAGTTTTTAATTTCCCTGCTGTAGTCATAAATCATTCAAGGCTGCTGTTTCGGCTTCGGGACCCTCGCTGGTCTCCTCGGTGCAGAAATGAAACAGAGGGTAATTCATACGGCCTTCCAGCGCAGGTATGCATCATCTGTACCAGTATTACTTTGAGCCTTTGAGCCCAGGGCTGTTTTGGCACCGGGGTGGTCTCGGGGTGCCTTTATACCACCAGGAACTGCTCCACAGGCAATAAGTGACCATTAAAATCGGGTGACCTCTTAAGACTTTGTGAAAAGATGCAAAGGGCACGAGAGTGAAACTTAAGCTGTCCATTGAGTTTGGATTATGCGATGCTTCTTTTTTTTTTTTTTTTTTTTTTAAGGGGAAATTTCTCTGAAGTGTAATGTGGGAACTCTGTGCCCAGTTTGGGTGGCTAAGGCCCAGCTGCTGGTCAAATGAAAAACAAATGTGAGTCTATATTTATATGTTGTGGCGACTTTAACCAGGTCTCAAAATGTCATGTTATTGCAGGCTTGATGACACACTTCATAAAAAGGTGTCTCCCTTTAAGAAATGTGTTTTGTGTCAGTGCATTTAAAGAAAAAAGAAAAAAATAACTGCAATGGCTGTTTGAGATTAGCAGGATGCCTCTGACACTTGTTATTGATTCCCCTTTCGGGTTCTGCTCGCAAATACTGAAACCGAACACGGCGATCGGCTATTTGGAGAGGCGCTCACGTGTTATTGAAATCAGGGATTACTTGGCAAAATCGCGTTAGGCAAAGTCAAACTTAAAGTTTTGCCCGGGCCAAATGGGAATATCAAATGTTCTTTCGCTTTTTTTTTTTTTCTGCCTGCAGCTAAGATGGCAATCTGCTTTCCTGCAGACTCCACTAATGAGAGAATATAGTGCTCCGCTGCTCCGTTCCCAAACTTTAAACTCTAGATTGGTTTCATGCTAAGCTTGAACTTTCTCACCCCTTCGGAGAGAGATGACTTTACCACACCACCTGGCCGAGTAGCCGATCTCTCCACTTTGAGGAGCGTGAGATCTAATAACTCGGAGGAATTCAAATGTCCATGTTTTTAAAAAAAATTTTTAAAGCCTACATTTCTACCAGGGTCTGCTTGCGTCTCCTCTGTCAAAGCGCAGTGTCGTACAATAGTGTAAACCTTCAGACTTAGACTAATGTTTTTCCACTGCTGTGTTTACATACCCGATACCCGGTAGCAACTGGGGGATTATTTCCATCCCCGGGGTCGTGACCCTTTCACATTCTCCATTTCCCATATTCCCCCATTGATTGGCTGCATGAGGCAACGCTGGCGTTCTTCCCCCACGCGTGACGTTCTGGAAACCCTCAGACAAAGAGAATTTTGGCCTTCTTTATCGCCGACCGTCATCTCAAAACAACTCAGGAAGTTTGACTGTCAGTGATTGTTGGTTGCGTCTGCCCGTGCGGGTCCGTCTGTGCCTTCTGGCTCACATCTGGGTCATGTGTAATATCCAGTGATTTATCCAAGCAGCGGTCCTGTAACGACTTACACAGACTTAGACAATCATATTTGGTTGTAATTCAGCCAGTGGCAGTTTGGAATGTTTTTCGGATGACTTCATTACCCAGAAACCTTTGTGTTACTTCCTCTTATTTCTTAGTTTGTGTAAATATGCTTTGGGGGGAGAGGGGTGGGGGGTGGGGGTCCTGGCAGCGGTTGCATCTATTGTTGGTGAACGCAGATTCCATTCATAGTGTTAAAGAGGATGTTTTTTCTCATTTCGCTAGAGAGTTTTGATTCATCACATCCTGCTTTGTCCTTGTTTTACTCGTCCCAGTCGAGTGCTCTACACAAGCTCAAGTACTGGTTCCACTTTTGACCCTGCAGCGGCGAGCCGGCGAGTGTTTCCCATCAGCTGTTTGAGACAAAACACCTGCGCATCGCTGACTGGTGTCCCTGATTTAACACTGTTACCAGATAAATGAGAAGGGCCACAGATGATTGCACATTATTGATTATACTGTGTTTTTTTTCCCCCCGATCGCTTGATGTGCTGTTTTGTGCGTATGATATTTGAATTATCCACCACATCTGTCCAAAGCCTCAAAAGGTCCGCCTGGACTTTTTTTTTGCTTATTTTAACGATAAAAAGATCAGAAAATACCCTGTAAGTTTTGTTGCCCATTTTTTTTTTTTTTCTCAGAATACCTGAAACTTTCGATATCTGGCAGTTATTTACAATTTACTGCATGTTATAAGAAAGTTAAAACCATCCAGGAGAGGCGCAAGTGAAATTACCGTAATGACATGAAATTGGCTGTAAAGCTCAACAGAATTTTTCTGCAAACTAAACGTAATACCACTAATTCCAGTTTTAAAGGGTTAATAACATTCCGTTAGCCTCATAGGATAATTGCCTAAGTCATATCTTAACTTTTTTGGAAAACAAGAAAAAACACATTGGTATTTTTTATTGATATTCCAACAGTGGCCAAAAAATGACTTTTATTTGCTATGAGGCTAACGATTTAAGTTTAAAAACCCTAAAGCAGCTCCCATTTGTGCACAGGATTGGCTAACTTTTTGTTTTCATTAACTACTAGTTCTGCAGACTTTATAAAATCTTTATGTTTCCGTACTTTAAAGTTGTATCTTTGGCGTGACTATTCTTTGCATCCGTTCCTTATCCTCTTTATTCCCTCCCTTCACATTCAAACCCTGCAGCCCCTATAGACTGCACCGCCACAATTGTTTTCTTAAACTCACTGTGAATCCAAATGAAGTACGTTTTTTTTCTTTTTTTTTGTCGGCGGGGCCGTCAAGTGCCACATCAGTCCTTGCCCCCTCCTCTTAAAGCCATTGTTCCCGCCGTAGAAAGTAAACACAGTCGGAGTGTTCAACAGGCCTGCCTTTGTTTTTCCTCCGCAGATAAAGTGTTGCGCTGCCCCGGCCGTGGCCCGGCAGGCTTTTTGTTATTTTTTTGTCTGTGCCAGCGTCTTGCTTTGGCAGATTTAGGAGTGCGTATGGATGCCCCTGTCAGCCAGCTTTCCTCCCCTCTCCTCAGCGGTTGAGGGACGTACAGTAGAGGCTGTCTGGACTCATGAGAATGACGAAAGAAAAGGGCTTTTTTTTTTGGGGGGGGGAGGGCTCTGGACGTGTCAGGCGGTGTTATTGGGAGTTGTGGGAATGAAGGAAGAGGTGGGGTGACGGGAAGCATTTTGAGGAGGCTTCTGGAGGTGCCAGACGCTGGCAGCGTTGCAAGGGCTCATGGGAAGGAAGGGGCAATGGTTCACGAACATGTCCTCAGCAGGTGGGAGCGAGAGCCGCTCGCTCGGACATCGGGGAGCGCAGATGGCTCAAATCAGTGTTGATGTCGGTAGCTATGGATAGTTTAAGCCCCATTATATTCACCTCCCTCTTCACCGAGCTGTATATCTTTACGCCTTTGAATCTCTTTTGTATCTGCCTGCCTGTTTAGTGTCTCCTGGAAGCTGTTTGTGTCTCTCTCTGTCTGATTCATAAATCTCGCTGGCAACTTCAAAGTCTCTGTGTGTATGTGTGTGTGTGAGAGGCTGAAGCTGCTTTAATGTGAAGTCTGAGGGAAATGTGATTAGAGCGTCAGAGGCCACGTCGAGGTTGTAGAGAAGACAAAAGAAAAAAAAGAAAAATAAATAAAACCCTCGCTGAAATACAAAACCCGTAAAGCCATCCAGGTCAGCGAGGGAGGAGGAGAAGGTCAGCCGGATGATACGATACGGATGCTGCTTTTCGTTCGCGCATTTGTGTCTGCGTGAGAAGGCGTTCATGGAAATTGAAATATTGATGACTGCAGCCAGACAAAGGTCGAACAGTGTTACAGATAGCTCCCTCGCATCGAGGGTTCTTCGTTGCATCCAAGAAAAAGGCTTCGATTACATTGGATTCGTACACAAGTCTGGGATCGAAATTTCATTTTCCTCGGAAGGCATATTTTACAAGAACTGGAAGAGGGATGCAGAACAAACGGGGTCCTTGTGTGTTGTAATCCATGGTCTAATTGTGATAATACGAGCGTGTCTCTGCATGTGTTTGAGATAGATAGGGTGGTAAGGCAGCGATCCTGGACGTGCACCAGGGTTGTAACTCACGCGGCAATGTAGCCGGACACGCGTTAAAAGGTTGTCAAAGAAGTCGCTCGTCTGCTCGGCTCTTCCTGGTAGGTGGTCCCTCCGGGTCGGACCTTCGTGAACCGGGGCCGAGGAGCGCAGGTCGTCTCCGAGCATCTGTCCGTTTTACGAGACGCCCACGCCGTAAAAGTTGGATAAACGTTCGGCCGAGCGTAGATGCGTGCGAGGAAGCGTTGCCAGAAACACACAGACGCGCTGACCGCAAGGCTTTCTCCTTCTCCAGGAAAACATTAAATGGTAGCAACGGTCCAAATAATTTTGCATTATTTATTTTATTACGATTATGTTCCTGTCAAATATGATCATCTGGATGCTCCGGGACGGCTTGCGCAGTCAAAATGAGCCTTAATGAAACCTGTGGTTTGTGCCCGCCTTTTATCCCACCGGACTGTTTGTTAGTGTTTGTCTTGTTCCATTTATTTTGTGGCTCCCCCGTTAACTTTGTTTGGGAAAAGCGTTAAGCAGTTCCGGCTGCTCTCCGACTCCAACCATCAGAGATGAATATTAAAGTTGCAGCGGAGCTCTCATATCGTCTGCACAGTTTTTATTTTTTCACATCCTCATCTGAAAAGCAGCGACTGGCGCGGCTCGTGACAAACTTTTGTCGAACCTCGGGGCCCGAAAGGTCAGCGGCGGGATCATGTTGTTCTGCCGTGCCACGTCCTATAAAGTTAAGTCAACCGTCACGTGAAGTAATGAAAGAGCTGCGCTAACCACTTTTTGGCCACGAGCCACGGAGGCTGTTAAATCCCACGATGCACTTCACTTTCGCCGTTTTACCAACCAGACGTGACTGGGTAATTAGCTGCAGAGACGGAGGTTCATTATTCACGCCGCAATTAGACGCAAATATGAGGTTAGGTTGTGTCGTTGCGTGCGTGTTCACCGCGTCATTGGCTGCTTTTACGCCGACTATGTTTCTTTAATCTGACTGAAATCATTCTGATCAGAGACTTCAACTTAACCGTTCACATGGATGCTAAATAAAATAATCAGAGAAGAGATATGATCCATTTACATGCCCCAAAACATCAGAACTTCATTGGCAAAGTGATTTTGCATAAGAAATAGCAGAATAAGTAGTTTTTTAATCCCAGCTTTCTTGACAACACTGGATTGATTCAGTAGAAGAAGACAACCAGGATGTTTACTCATTTCCAACGTGGATTCCTTCATCGTTGATCTTTTCTAACTCTATCTCTGGTTGTTCTGCTACCTCCACGTTTCAGTCCTTTCTGGAAACTCATCACCTGATGTTTGGCAAACAAGCTCAGAAAGAATGGATTTATTCCAACCAGAGAGAAACCATCACATCAGGCGTTTACAGGGTTACTAGGAGCTAATGTTGTCCTAATGTCTTCAGATCGGGTCAGTCTGTTCTGACTGAGGTGGTTACATGATGCGTTTTTATTCCAATTAATGGTGGACTATTAGTTTCGATGTAAACGGAGCAAATGTCCATGAAATCCAAAGCTTTCGGTGTCGATTTCAAAATTATGTTCGTTTTCACTTCACTCACAAAGACCACGCCTTAATTCATGCAAGGAAGTTTATGGAGGGACGAGAGGGGTGGAAGGGAAGGGAGGAGAAAGTGTGGAATCTGTAGCTGGATGATGGTAGAGGAACCCAGGGGGTGAGATTCAGGAAAGGTGGAAGTGGAAGAAGAGAAAAGAGCAGGACAGGAAGGATGGGGGTTGAGAACTGACTGAGGGAGAAGGTTAAGAGGGTTAGTTATAATAACTTCCCTTCCTTGTTGGCTTGTCACCCCTCACAGTGTTTTTGTCCCTTATGTTGTCTTGTAAAGAAAGCAAATATTAAAGTATTTGCTTCATCATCTGTTCATCTTCGCCTTAATTGACAAAATAATGTTTAAGACTGCTTAGAAATGAGCAATCATCAGGCGTAACATTAAAACCACTGACAGGAGAAGTGAATAACAATTGACCATCTTTCTGCTGGGAAACTTTTGGACCTGCCATTCATTGGTGTGGATGTTACTTAGACATGTAGCACCCACCTAGACCAGACCAGGCACCCCCACCCCACAGCAATGACACTCCCAGGATGCAGCCTGACACAGGCACACACACTAAAACACGTTAGAAACAACTCAAAAAATCATGAAGAACAGCACAAGGTGTTGACCTGGCCTCCAAATTCACTAGATCCCAAACTGATCAAGTATCTGTGGGATGATCCACAGAGGCCCCTCCCCTCAAAGACCCCCCCCCCACTAACAATATTCTGTTGCCAGACACCACAGGACACCCTCAGAAGGCCCATGCCCATTCTCTGATGAGTCCCAACTGTTTTGGAGGCACAAGGGAGACCTGCACGATGTTAGGAAGGTGGTCATAATGTTATGCCTGATCGTTGTATAATCACGCTGCTTCTTGAAAGCCTCTCAAATTTGCTTTAAATCAAATGAAAAGTTGCAGAGGTTATGCATCCGAGCAGTGCTCTTGTTGGTTCTGTAAATTCCAGACTCTGTCAGATCTAGTGAAAGTAAACAACGGCTCCAAATGAACCAAAAAATGAACTTTTTTGAGATTTCATTTCATCTTTTGCATTGTTTTCACTTTGTAACACTCATTGTATTGTCTTCTGCGGCGAGCCGATTGCCCTGGTGCGGCGACCCCGCCCTGCTCCACTCTAAACAGGTTAAAAGACAAATTATTTACACTGCCTATTTTTAAGCACGGTTTGCCGCTAAATGATGCTCACGAAGGGAATGTACATGGGTATTAAAAGAAAAGTCTTCGGCTCCGTGGTTGACTGCCCGCAACATATTCTTTTTCTCTTTTTTTTTAACTTCTTCTTCTTCTTCTTCTCTTTCTGCTTCATGCAAAGTCAATGGAGGACCTCGGGTTAGAATAATAAATGAATGAAGCCAGGGCTATGCACGCTCGGTGGAGTTTTGCATCATCGGGGTTTATTTTCACATCACAGATACATTTCTCATGTCGTGTGACTTTGATTGTCATGCCTCATTTGGGAGGGGTCATTCCTGAGTCTGTAAGTGCACACGCTCGGACCAAATGTGCGACCGAAAATAGTAATAATCTCCGCTGGGTGCGCCTTTCCCCTTTGGGCTGCGGCATCAGGCGTGATCAAAAGGGGAGCCGTTTACCGTTTTTTTTTTACGCTCTACCGGGGGTGGGATTTCTTGTTGCAATCAGAAAGCAACCGTCAGAAGCTAAAGTTTCCGAGCTTTACAGTCTCTCAACCGCACAAGTCCTCTGATTGGGAGAAGTGATCAGGTGGTGCTGTGATTTTTTTTTTTTTTGTGGGGGGGGGGGGTCACATTTATCCCCGAGCTGAGTAATACTAAGTAAATCTCAGAGTATGACTGCATCCCAGAGATTTCTTCACTGCTCCTCTCTCCTCTCCTCTAACTGTGAAGGGACCGTAAAATATGCCCAAGTCTCTCCAGCTTTAAAAAAAAAAAAAATAATAATAATAAAAAAAAAAAATGTTCCACTGCTTTCACTTGTAAAACGAAGGGAGAGAGTGAAGGAGAGCGGAGGGTTGACTTTGGCACATGTCCTCGGTGGTAATAATGGATCCCAGCTACGGAGTGATTTGCTCTTACACGTGACTCACCCAGCTCTCTAGCATCAACAACAGGGATGTCCCAATCAGGAGTTTTTGCTCCCTATCAGATACAGATCTTTTAATATTAAGTGTCGTCCGATCCGAGTCCCGATCCGATCTTAAATAAACAAAATTTCCTCCCCTGCAGATTCATAAAGGCTTGTCTTATCTTTCGTGTTCCCCTAGATGTGATTGGATTCAGTCCAATAAGCAGGGTGGAGGTGTATGTAGTGTGGAGAGGGTAGCTCGTACCTTGGCTCCAGACACTCCAGAAATGTTCTGGTCATCCAACATTGCCATAAACTCCCTAACCCTCTCTGGAATAGTTTTCTCCTTGATGCTGGAAACTTTTCTCTAATTTTAAACGCAGCGTTCAGTGTATGTTGTTGTTTCTGTGTATCCTTTGCCTCAGAGTATCCGACGTATTCAGTTTTCTTTTTTCTGGCAACAAAGTTACTGAATGGCGATCACGTACTACCCTGATTTACAAATTTCTTTCTGACTTACTTCATTCTCCAGAGTAAAGTACTTCCAGACAGCAGACATGTTTAGTCACATGATTTTGGTTCTTCTTTTTGTTAACTTTGATGCTAGCTAACCGCCTTTAAAACAGAGGGGGAGGAAGAAGGCATTTTGACACTACGTACACTTTGGTTTATGGTAGACCTAAAATAGATAACTACAAAAGATCAGGCTTGGCCGAAGCCTGATACCGATTTCATAATTTAATCGTTCGGGAGATATTTAGATCAGCGTATATCCATATAGTGGGAGTGAATGGGGCACCGAAACGCAGCCTCTAAATAACGCATTATCTGCTGCAAAACTCGTTCATTTCACCAATATTTTGTTATGATACGCTAGTGCTATTCCCCATTGAGTCTGGAGTTACCTGTTATCATCATCCGGGGTCTGTAGCTTGACCTACAGACCCCGCATGATGTCTAGGATGATGTCATCTCTGAGCACACCCGCGACGGTCAGCTTGTTGATAACATGATGATTACAGGTAACTCCGGACTCAACGGGGAATAGCACCAGCGTAGGATAACAAAATATTGGTGAAATGAACGAGTTTCATGGCAGATAATGGGTTATTTAGAGGCTGTGTTTCGGTGCCCCATTCACTCCCACTATATGAATATACGCTGATCTAATTATCTCCCGACTGACTACAAATTACACCAAAGTTATATGGGTGAGTAAACGATCGTATTTTATGCCAGAAATAAGGTCCAGGTTGTAAAAAACAGTAGTTCCCCTTTAAGAAATGCCTGGATTGGCCCCCAATGCCGATGTCTATGCCAATCGGGACATCCCTAGTCACGATGTCTTTTCCTTTTCTTTTTTTCGGCGAACGAAGCTGGTAGTATTGAATAACGATCACGTACTACCACCTCGTGTGATTTACAAGTTTCTTTCTGACTGACTTCATTCTCCAGAATGAAGTACTTCGAATTTTGGCAAATTTGACGCTAGCTAACTTCCACTAAAACAAAACAAAGGAAGAAGTGAAGAAGTTTTCGTCTTCTTTGTTTTAAAAAACGTGGTTTGGTTTTTGGCAGACCTTAAATAAATAATTGCAAAAGATCTGCCTTAGCTGGAGCTCGATGCCGATCTGCCCCAACACCGATCGCTCGTCGTCAAACACTCCGACGTGTCTGCATGCAGAAACACTCTCTGCAAATGTTCATTGTTTTCAGAGCTCCGACCTGGTTCCTGGTTGACCTGTCTCCCTGAAAACTGCTCTTTTGCACATCTCACTTCCCGCTGGCCGTCCATCAGCGGCACCTCCAGAGTGACATTTAGTGCGGTCGGCTCCCTCACAGATCCTCCCACCTCCAGGGACATCAAACGAGAAGGGGAGAGAGAGAGAGGGAGAGAGGGAGAGAGGATCTGCTTCGTGTGCAGAGTTCTGACGTGCACACACATACACGTACATAGAAAACGCACACCTCATCTCCCCAGCTTGCGGTTAGACAAGCGACCCGCGGGGCAGGAAGGGGTATCTCCTGCAGCCCGGACAGATAATTTAGGAGAGAAGAAGGGAGGAAAAAGAGCGAGGAGGGGGAGCAGCTGAGAGAAAGGGAGGGAAGGCTGGAGTAGGGCTTTAGTGTCAGGGGCAGGAGACAAGCAAAGATAGACTGGCACCAGAGACCGAGAGCCAGTGTTATTGTTATCTCCCCTCTTATTTTATGAGTTTTCCATCAGGAGATCCGCTGCTGCTCCCTGCTCTGCTCTGCTCACTTTATCGAGACCTTAACCACGCTTTTATTTTGCACGTCTACAGACCTTATTTCGCGTGTTTTCTTGAAAAGCGAGCTTTTTTTTTTTTTTTTTTTTGCTCTCCTCCTCTGCGCAGGTCTCGGCTCCGAAAAAAATAAACCCGAGCCGCGGTCTGATTTGCAGCTGTTTTCGATTTTGGAATTGAAATGTTTCTGCTCTCAAAATGTCCCTGCATGACTTTTCCGGCACTCAATTTCTGTGCAAGTTGTTTTAAAATCCTGCAATGGAGTGTTGGTCGTAATTCTGTTCGTGCTCTTCGCTTGACAGCCTCCTGGCATCGCCTCGGACCTTGAGAATCTGCTGACCTATCCAGTGCGATCTAATGGGATTTTCCCCATATTATAGCTGCTTTTAATGCTTTGTTACTTTATGTTTTTCAAATCCCTTCCTTCTTCTACTTCTTCTAGAAATATGAACTGCAAGTACTGTGCAGTGTTACCGAGGGCAGTGCAAACCCATGCTCTGCAGCCAGCCTTTGTGCAAACTTAACAGAACGTTCTGTTAAATTATAGTGGAGATCCCAAAGTTTCAGCCTGAATTGGGAAGAGATGTGTTGAAAATTTGGCGTTTTTACAACTTAAGGGTCAAATCGCCTAAGTTAGAAACGTCATCTTCAACAGTGGCTAATGGCTAGTTTTCAGTTTGTTTGTCTGTGAGGTCCTGATTCAGAAGATTCAATTTCATTTGTGCCCACAGATATTTTAAGAGCTGGACAAATTGAATGGAATCCGCGTATTATGCGAAGGCAAATATGTTTCTGATTTGACGAGCTGACCCTTTGAGCTTTTACTGAACTGACAGCTGTCAGCATGCAGCATGACTGTCTCTGATGCACCTTACAAACAGAACGCACCACCCCTCTGGGCTCGTCAAATCGCCCGCACGCATCAGTCCCTCCCCCGGGTCGTTTATTTATTTATTTATTTATTTAATTTAATTATTTTTTTTTGCAGAAAGGCTGCGGTCGCCGGAGCACGTAAGCCGAGCGGAACGTCTCGGGAAAAATAGCTTGTGGTCACCGAGACAATAACTGCAGAGTATGAGCCTCACTTTGGGGGATTATTATCTCATTCGAGGAGATTCTTGGATCAGGGCTGGCTCTCTGCTGGCGCTGCCGCTCTGCATTTCCAAAGCAACAATAATCCTAAAGCATCTTTTACAGTGAATTGTCTCCGACGCGAGCCGGATGCCAGTTTTTGAATCTTGCAGGGGACGCCGTGCGGCCCTGCGTGGCGGCTAGCAAAAGAGCTGGCCCTCCGCGGAAAACAAAACGCTCTGTTTACACAAATTCTGAACAACTGATCTCCTGTCAGAAGCAGAGAGCAGCAAGAGCTCTTGGCTCTAAATAGCTAACCATTCTGGTGAATGCGGCCTTCCTCTCCTCTCTCGAGCTGGGTCAGTTTAATTGAAAGCAGCTGGTGAGGGTTCTGGGCAAGCGATGTGCCGGTCGAGGCAACGTGACTCAGGCTCTCGCTTGAGAACGGGGTACCTGAGCTGCCCCCGCCCCCACTTCCCCCTCTTCTTTGTCGTAAGACACAAGTTATTAAAGTTGGTGATATCTCCAGCTGCAAAACTAAAGGAAAGTCTGACTGCTTTGAGCTCTTGAAAGACGAAAGAGAAAGCTTGTGGCTCTGGTTTCGATTACACTCGTTGACATTGTGCTATTTTGGCTCTTTTTATTTCTTTTTTTTTTTTTTTTTTGCCCACTCTGTGATTTTCCTATGCAAATGGTTGAAGTGGCCTAATTTCCCCAGGCTCCATTGTGTGGGGATGTCGAGGTGGGTGCAGTTTATGCAACAAAGTGCAGCTCTAACAGTTGACTTCATAGTTTTTCCTTTCTAACACGGGGCTATTTGGACTTTGTATGCATTACATTGCACATGCGTGCCTCCTCGCTCACATGCGGACCTCCTCAAACATGCCTTCAGCCTTAAACTGCACCATTCCTTCATACTTTTTGCACAATCTACCAAATCTTGGCGTCCTCGGCTCATTCTTTTGCACTTATCCTCCTTGGCGTCTCTGGCATTGACACGTAGCCTCAGCTCGATTAAAAAAAAACACACACAAAAAAAAAAAAGAAAAAGAAAGAAAAGAAACACAGCCCACTGAAACATGAATCATCCACAACATTGTCTAAACTTGGCCGGCCTGCTGTTGACAGACAGATCATAATGAAGTTTCCCTCCCCGGACTTTGAGTTCTTACGGTATTACACGGAGGGTGATCAGATATTACATTATGTCTCTATCTCTTCCAGGGGTGGGGGGCGGCTGCTGCTGCTGCTGTTGGGGCTTCGCTCGCTCTGTGGTGTGCAGACTGAGTGTGGAAGCCTGTGGGGCCAAATCTGCCTCGCTTGCATGTTTCCAAATATATCCATTTGACTTTATGAAGACTATTCTGTGACCGAGGAAGTGGTTAGAGGGTTAAAAAGTGCACTACGACTGATGCACCAGCGCAAGAATGATTTCAAACTCTGGTATTCTAGGAGATGTATCTGGTGCTGATTAGCTTCATCAACGTTGTGTGAACTTCTTAGCTTCCTAGCCTCCCAGCTAGCAGTACCTCGTCCTGTTTCCCCCTTTTGTATAAAGAATACAGACTAATGCCACCTGCTGGTATGAAGAGTTATTTCCTCTCATGCAGGCGCAGATTGTATGTGCCAGCTGGCTGTTGGCTGTAGTCTCTGTGGTGCATTCAAGTGCAACTCCTTTTGGTCCGGACACAGAAGATTTGCGGCGATGCCGGTAGTTTTTGATGTCGGTTTGGCGTGTCCGAACATTAACAGACCCTGTAGCATTAAGATTAGAGCTGGTGTGATGTCTTTTGCGCTTCTGCTGAAGGATAGGCTTGGACACTACAGTACAAACCAGGGGTTTTAAATAGGCATCCAAGTTGTATTTAAAACACTAAGTCCTTTCTGCAAAAGCTCATATAGATTTAGTTTTTACCCAGAGCCTGGACTGGATTGTTGGAACAGCTAGGAACCGAACAAGTCGTTCCTGACCTCCTACACACTGTCAATGAGAGTGACTCTGAAGATGTGGAAGCAGGCTCATAAATATCTTGACCATTCACCTTACACACTGATCACCAACATTATGATCACTGACAGGAGAAGTAAATAACATTGACCATCTTGTGACAATTCAGTGTTCTGCTGGGAAACTTTTGGACCTGGCATTCATCGGTGTGGATGTTATTAAGACATGTAGCACCCACCTAGACCAGACCAGGCACCCCCACCCCATAGCAATGACACTCCTTGATGGCAGCAGCCATCCCCAGCAGGATGCAGCCTGACACAGGCACACACACAAAAACGCTTTAAGAACAACTAAAAAAAACACGAAGAACAGCACAAGGTGTTGATCTGGCCTCTAAATTCACTAGATCCCAAACTGATCAAGTATCTGTGGGATGATCCACAGAGGCCCCTCCCCTCAAAGCCCCCCCACTAACAACATTCTGTTGCCAGACACCACAGGACACCCTCAGAAGGCCCATGTCCATTCTCTGATGATGTTTTGGAGGCACAAGGGAGACCTACACAATATTAGGAAGGTGGTCATAATGTTATGCCTGATCGGTGTCTATATGGCATACAAAGTGTAGTACAAAGATTCTTTTTACCTTGAACCTGTTAAAACCGTCTCCATTATTTGTGACCGTTGTATTAAATGTGTCTCTTGTCTGTCATCAGACTTCATGGATACACGATTGACATATGCATGCTGTGTATGTGTGTGTCTGTGTGTGTGTGCCTGTGTGTGTGTTTGCATCTAACCCATCACGTCTAGCCGTCTCCAGGCACGCCAGCTGCCTCGGTGCTAATCCCTCCGGGTGCAGATTCACACATGATCCTGCAGACGTTTCATGCCGCCTTCGGACGCAGTCATTTGATAATGACTGAGTGATCCAATGAGTAGCGGCACTCTCAGGACCCTTCCCGGTCAATCGTGCGGCCTCTGACCCGACTTGGCACCGCTCGAGCGGAAGCAGTGCCTCTTGTCTTGGCAGCTCAACAGCTAAGCAATGTGTGTCTGTGAGTGTCTGACAGGATGTACTCTTTTAGAACGCGCGATTGTGTTTCATCGAGCCTTCGGGCGTTTGTGTATGCGAGCATGTTAACATGTGACAGAGTCCTGCCGAGCGCTAGACTGGCAGCCGGGGCGTCAACCCTGCATGCTCCCTTTATTCCTCTGACGTCCGACAAGGCTGAGGCGCTGTTGGTAATGATGTGGTTATTACTTCCCATCATGCCTCACTGCAGGCCCGGCCGTAAAACAGCGCGCCATATTCTCTCTGTGTCCCTCATGGGCTCGCTGTGGAGGCTTTGCTGGTCTTTTATGAAGCGTTTTTCACTCCGTTGAGACACTTGCAGACACACTCGTGGGACCTCATTCTCAAAACATTTGCATGATTTCATCAGGTTATTGTGTCAAAGATGAAATTATAAGATGTAGGTGGCATGTTTCTTAGCATCCATTAGCCAAAGATGCCGAAAAAGTTACACTTGGACTTAAAGTTGTTAGCTCTGGATAAATGCTAACATTGCCTGTTGCCTTTCTCATGTGCTGAAGAGGTAGCTAAGACATCATATCACTTTAATTGTCATTGTTGCATCTAGAGTTTCTTCCAGTGCCCAAAAGTGGCCAAAAACATAATTACTGTCGCTTTAAACATTCAAAAACGTCAACTTTTAAAGCTAAATGTTAAAAGGTAATATAACAAGAGCCTACAGGGGTTTGTAAATAAGTAAATAAAGAAATAAAAGAAAAAGATATGTCATTATTAATATTAATATTCACTGTATTTAAATGTAACAGCAGTTGTGAAATCTTTAAAGGCACTCATTCTGGGACATTCTCAACTTTGGCACCCCCTATTGGTCATATCAGAGAAGACACTAAGTCAGATAGAATGAGAAGAAAACTGATTTTCTTGGGTTTCTAATATATTTAAAGGCCGTCTCCTCCCCTTTAATTTTATTGTTTGCCCCTTAATTTGTATGGCACTCAAACTTTTTCATCACATCCATAAATTGCCAGATAGTGCATGAAGTACGTACATTTTAACCTGCCATTGGAGGCCGATATCTGGCAACCCATAACCGTTTAAACCTTTAAGCCAAGTTACACAGAACATTGTCCTTTTATACGTACAAGTCAATTTTGGCAGATATGGTATTTTCACAAAAAGAGTCATATTTTTCCTCTGGCAAAGTATTCAAACCATCACAAAATGTTACTACAGTGACATTTTTGTACACATGGGTTTTTATGTAGTTTGTTTCTTCTCTCTTTCGAATTCCATCCTTCCTCTTTGGGAACAAACCCCTCTATGTGGAAATCAATCAGTAACAGGGCACTGGCGTCCGATTTCAAATTGTCTTTGAAACGGGAGATTTATTCGCAGTCCTTGCGCGGGACCCCCGCGGCCGAGTTTGCACGAGCGCTCTACTTAGACTGCGAGGAAGCCGTAGTTGCCCCGGGCATGGAGTAATGCCATCTGTGGTCATATGGAACCAGTTTGGTTCGCCGACTGTCAAATGCCCCTTTCTGCCCCCAGCATAGCATGACTCCATAAGGAGGCTGCGTTGGACATAGTCCTGTTTGGTATTAACACAACAACGATGTTAGGATAGTATGCCGCCCCCCCCTTTCTTGCTTCGCTTTGGGGTTAGAAGGCAAAGTATGAAGTGGATTTGACATTTTTTGTGGAGACAGTCAGAATGGAATTTTTCTTGAGAGCAATCAGGTAGCACACAGGAAGCTTTATACCGGTTTGGTTGATGATAGTGAACAGATAGCGAACAAACGACACAGAACTACAACTTAAGATAATCAGAGTGCAGACGGGAAAGCTCTGCACCAACAACAGCACCGTCTCAGGGCCAAGTTTGACTAATTGTCGCTAATTTGTACTCTCAAAACAAATTAACAATGAATCCATTCTGAGATCCACAGAAGAACGCTAACAAGCAAATAACACAATTAAAACTCATCGGCTCAGTTACGTATACACAGCCAGCTGGGACACTTCAGAAGAAGAAAAAAAACAACATGCAGTATGACCGCAGAGACATCGGACATGAAATAATTCAAATAGGCTTCCCAAACTTTATAAAGTTGATCTGAGTTTGAGTGTAGCACTAAATTAAAACCACACTCTATGCCGCTCTGTGGTTATTTTAAACTGATCCAGTGCGGTAAGATGTTCTTCCTCATTGCATAAATAGGAATACAACATAATCTCTTGTTTGTTAATGTTTGTTAATGTTACATGGTTGGTTGGGAGGCGTAAAACGAGTTGCAGTTTGTGTCAGTTTTGCCTTTAAAATGTTCATTCTGTTTCTGGCAGCCATTGATTTCCATTCATTTTCAAATGTTTGTTAATGTTACACGGTTGTATCGTCGTTTCTATTTTTTTTTTTGCAACGTTTTCCACAGCGTTGAAACTGGACATGGGGTGATACCAATACATTAAACAAAGTAAGGGCGTCCAGGGTAAATATATTTCTTCCACTTCCTCCAAATTCCATCAAATTAAGTTTCCTGCAACTTCATGTAGAAAGTGATTCTTTCCGTTATGAAAATTTCATGGATTATTTTGCACTAATCATCCGGAGAGGGCTGGTCTGGTTTAAGCCACTTCTTAGTGATGGCTTTTTTCTAGCAGCTACACTCAGTAAACTAAATAGGATCCCATTATATTAATCCAGTATGAAGTTCTGTCCAATTAAAATATTTTTTTTTTTCGTATGATTTCATATTCTGTATGAATACTGGAAGAAATTATTAATGGGCACTGTTCTGTTCTGTTTCTAATAATAAATCAGAGCAGTGCCTTTGCAGCTTATGACATGACCATCACCAACTTTATATCTTGCATTTAAGGCACATAGGTGAAAAGCTGCGGTCGAATTCATGTCAATGGCAATATATGCATTCTGTGTATAATCTTTTACTGTATACCTTTCAAAATAATCAAAATTCCAACTCTTACATGAGTATTACTTGGATTTAAAGGACTGTTGTGCATTTCTAATCTAGCTTTCTTCCAGTTGCTCATTTCACCATTTATCATTGCTTTTTATTTGAAAATGAATGGAAATCAATGGCTGCCATGAACAGAACGAACATTTTAAAAGCAAAATTGACATTTTCACAACTCTCCGCAAGGTTTTCTCGGTGCCAGATTCTACAGTTTGAGTACGTTCTGCATCTCTTAGACAATTGTGCTTCACTCTGCTTCTCGTTTCGTCCCTTTTCAGCATAATTCCGATCTCCTTCCACACCATTTCACAAAAAAACATTTTTTGTTTCCCCTCATTAATCTCACACAATCAAATTCACATCATTATGACACAAATTAGCCCCCCTGCTATGACCCCCCAATCCCTCGCCCCCCACCCGTTCTCGGTGTTGTTTGCATTGTTGTTTTTCTCTTGCCTGCACCAGTTCACTTTCGCTTTAATTAATTCTTGCACTGAGATTAACATGTGTCCCGGGATGATTCATTTAGGGTGTATATGATTAGGCTGGAAGATCAGAGGCTCTTTTTATTCTCTGCAGCTCTGATGTTAATTCGTTGACCAGCCCCCCCCTTCCCTCGCCACCTCGCCACCCATCCTTCGCTCAATCTTTTCCTGTCGCGCCGAGGTGCCATTCTTCCCCGAACTCCCTTTGCGCGGTTTGTGTCGGATGGAAATGAGGTCTATCCACTTCTTTGGGGATGGGTAGATCAATGGAGGGACGGATGGGGGTGATGGGGGGGCAGAGAACCGAGCGTGGAGGCTGTCTCTCCAGGTCTCCATTGAGCGGAGATTACACCGCCGGTTGGTGGCTGTAAAATGCAGCACTCCGCTGGCAGACACCAAACAGGACTCACAGGAGTCCTTTCAAACCTCGCCATTGTTGAGCGAGGGATTATTCTTTAGGTTGTTATCCCATTACGCTGTAATGGTAGCAATTTTCTGCTGAGGAATGTGGCTTTTTCTGGGAGGAAACACATGCCAGAATGTTTTTGAATCAAGCATTTATCATCGGCAATTTGTAAAAATTTCCACAGCTGGTGACTTTTTAGATGTCTGCTGGGTCTAGTGGGCAAAATATTTGTTTTATTTTAGTTTGGGTAAAGATAAATTAACTGTGCTGGGCTGAGAGAAGAATTCCTCGGTCCAATGTTAAATTCTTTGAATATTTTTAGGTATTAATTTTTTCCCCCCGACGTGAGCGACGGCCCTTTCTTTATTTTCCGGGACGGGACATCAACAAGGCTTTTCAAAGTAATGCTCTTAACAGGTCATTAAGCTTCTTTTTTTTTTTTTTTTTTTTGTTTTTCTGTAACTTTGCCCAAACACTAAAACCTTGTGTCTTTCACGTCTGATTAGTGACACTTTAATAAAGTCGTTTAAAGTTCAGCGGACTGAATTTTCCACCTTTTCTAGTGTTTCTATGGTCACGGGGGGGAAACGACCCGCATTCAGGCCTGTACGCAATCTTTTAAATGCAAATCCTTTAAAAGTAACTGTGTAATTCTGTCTGTGGGGACTCTCCCGACTTGGCCGCGAGAGAAAGTGTTCCTTCTTTTTTTTTTTATATAAGGCAACCACGGCTGTTTTTCTTTCTTGTCTTCTTGATCTGACAGCAATTGACTAAGCCAGTCCTTAAGGCGTGACAAAAGCTTGGCAAAATCTTTACATTTCTTTTTTCCTCCTCCTCCTCTCTCCAACGTCTCTCGGATGGGCCAAGGTGGACAAAGCATGTCTTCTCTTCCACTTGATTGGGTCAGAAGGCTGAAGTTAAATGTTTGGTTCAAAATTGTCTTAGCATTCCCAGCATCGTGTTTTTTTTCTTCCCCTCTTTCTTTTATTTTAGCTTTTTTCGGAAACTCCGAAAAAAAACTATGTCGAATCGGACACAATCGAATCATTTACGGTGAGCTCACAGCGAAGGAATTAATGCATTTTATATGAGGATGCCGAGTCCGATGAGAAGTCCCCTCAGCAACATGTGAGAAAACCCTCTCTCTCCTTACTCTGTCCTCGCCCGCTCCCTCTCTTTTTTCCCCTCCTTCTGTTTTACTTATTGAAATTATAGCTGTCACCCACTTCACAAGGAGGAGAGCCAGGGGAAGCAGGTCATTGACTTGATTTTCATGGGAAGCCTGATTCGGGGCCATTCAGGGTCTGATAGGTCCGGTATTGACAGCCCCTTTGCGCGAGGGGAGGGGAGCATGCCGCCTTCATTGTACCCACGGTTTGCTGAGGAAAAACAAGAGAGCGCCTGGGAGACAAAGACCTCAATGGGAACAGTAGCCCCTGTGTCCCCCCTTGCTTCTGACTGCTGCTGCTGGGAGGCTTGTGTCTTCCATTCTGGCCCTCAAGTGCTACTCCCACCCTCTCTCAAACACCCTCTTCTCCCGCTCTTTCTTCATCCTGTCAAGTGGCTGCAGAGGTGTTTGCCGTTTCATTCCCCCTTCCCGACCCCTGACACCCTCCCCGCCGAGTCCCAGCGCCTCCAGAGTGCAGAGGTTGTTTGTCGTCTTCATTTGCGGGCTCTTCAGCCGAAGACTCTCGGCGTCACTCCTCGCCCTTTACTTTTCAGTCGGAGCCTCTTTGCTGTTCTAAAAATCACACGTTTTGGCAACTGCAGACATATGCAGAAAGTTCAAGTCCGGCTGTCGAGGCTCTTGTTTTAACAAGCTGCCGGCAGCCAAAGAGCTGGCCGGCCGTCAGAGCGTAGTACACTGGTCTAAGGTTTAGGGTTATCAGGTCGCTCTTATCGAGGACTCCCTTTGAAGTAAGCCCTGGCTCCGTTTTCCCCCCCTCTGATAAATTCTGCATGTGGGCTCAGTCCGGGCAGACGTCCAGGACGTGTGAAGGGTGGAATCGTTTCTGGTAGTTTCACTGCTTTCCAAAGCACCAGCTATTATATTAAGAAGGTTTTGCCAGAAATCATCATCTCAAAGAATCAGAGCGCCTCCATTTCGACATACCTGCAGACCCGAGGGTTTGCTGTTTTTATGAGATAATCTCTCGGATTGTCAGCGCCAGTCAGGCTTATTTATCTCTTACTCTTTCATGGCTAAATCTCTAATCTTGAGCACAGATTAAAAGGACGCCCCAAACAGGAGGAGTCGATCCCGCTAGTTTTTGCAGAATAGGGAAGAGGGGAGTGGAATGGGGGGTTACAAGAAGGAAAAAAGAAATACAACGACACGGACTGAACTCTAACCCCCACCCCCGTTCCCTCCTGACTTGACTTCCAACCTTTTTCGGCACTTTACGACCTCTGACCTTCGGGCTAACCCAGGAAATTGTCGCAGCTCCCTTCCCTTTTTTGCGCCAAACACAATGTCTACCGCTCTGAAGTCGTTCGGCGTTGACAGCAGGAGATCACAGTCCATGAATTTTAGGTTTATGGCATAAGAATGATAAAAAAAAAAAAAAAAAGCCGACTGGTAACCATTAGCGCTATTTGAAACTCTCTGAGCCCGTATCCTTCAAAGAATTTCGAGAACACACATCTCAAGATTTATTTTTTTCCCCCCTTTATCTCGGTGACCACAGTGGATCGGCACGGCAGACTTTGCTCAGGGACTCTATCCTCGGCACATCCCACACACACACACACACTCCTCCTCCTCCTCCTCCTCCGCCTCCTCCTCCTCCTCTTTCTCCCCCCTCTCAATCTAATACTGCCTTCTTTTGAAGTGTGGATTTTCTGGAGAAGTGCTTCGCCGCCCCTCACCCACCGCCCGCCACCCAAATCTGCCTATTGATGTATCAGGGCCCCGGCTTTCAGACGGGGATGTGGTCCCTCGATTTCGGGGTGGTGAGCTCTTTATCGTAATTTACTGTATCAGGGAGTGCTTCTCTCCCGGTATGCGGGGATTGAAAGGAACGGTCATGTGCTGAACTGATTAAGAAGTTGGCGGTGACCCGAGGTTAAACCCTTGGAGTGGAAAAGGAGGGGAGGGGAGAGGGGAGGGGGGGGTCTTAGGGGCAGGGGCAAAAAAATACAAAAGGAGCCGGGAGCGGGTGTGGTGGATGGATAGAGGTGGTAAAATGGGTCACGCGAAAGGTGGAAAAATATAGATCTAAGACCAAACTGTCCCACTCGAGAAGATGTGAAACTTTGCAGAAGCGTCGCCTCCGCCTCCACTTCCGCCTCCACTTCCGCCTCCGCCCTGAAGAGAATTTGAGATAATGCCGCTAACCTTTCTTTTACTTTTACCTTATCATATCCCATTGACCTGACACTCCTGCCTGTCCCCTCGCCGTCCCCTCACTCACGATTCAAGGCACCAACCAGACTGTTTTTGTAGCTGGCTTGTCTCTCTCGGAGGGCTGGAGTAAACTGAATGGTGACGGCGTTGCCTGCCAGGCGAGTTGTGTGGCGCTGTGTCTGTATTGAGTCTAGGCTCGAGTTTTTTTCCTCCACCACCACCACCCCACCACCACCACCACCCTCGGCGTCTGATGAGAATCAGACAGATTTAGCCGAGGTTTGAGTGAGCACAGAGGCCGGGCCCCGGGCCGTCTCTCCCCTGCGCACCTCTGCGACCACGCTTGTAGTGGCACAGCCTGGGACCGCTGAGATTACGTGTTACCAGGCTGAGATGTCACAAACCCTACGGGAGGGGGGTGTGTGTTTAAGGGGGGGCTTTTGTTGCCTTCAAAGAGACTCCTGGTCAGTCTTTTCCACCATCGGTTACCACGCTGATGAAACAATAAAGGGCAGAAACAGGGGAAAGGAGTCATGAACTGTGACGCGTCTGATCAGCCAAAAAATTTATCTTTCCATTTCATTTCATTTCGCAGCACGTTGACCGTCCCAGGAACCCTTACTGCAGGATTTCCGCTTTCCCCTTTTCACAATTAATTGAGCGCCGCTGTCCTTCCTGGCGACGAATCTCCATTAAAAAGCACTGACCCATTTTTAATAGTTAACTTAACCCAGCTGAGAAAAGCTTGCCCCGGCAATCAGATGTAACTGCATATTGCGTTTAATTTGGAAAAAGTGCGTTAAGGGCTCTTTTCTTTGAGCCTAAGTCGTCGTAACGGGAGGCGGGACGGAAACTTTTTCTCTCGCCAAGCTGGTGGTCAGAGAAACGCGGTCTCTCTCTCTCGCTCTATCCCTCTGCGGCGGCGGCGGCGGCAGCGTGACAGTAGCCTTATCAAACTTTTAACAGTCCGGCCACAGAAGCGGAGGAAGATGTCTCAATGCTGTCTTTGTGCGAAGCCCCTGTCACTCAGTGCTCAGTGAAAACCGTGCAAAATCGAGCTAAGTGGAATTAATGAGCGAATTTTGCCCCGGAGACCTGAGCTGCCTCTGTCTTTGTTTGTTAAAGTGAGTGTTTTCACTGCGGCCCTTTTTCGCCCTGGCAAGGGGCTTGCCAAGATCTCTTGGGTCCAACAGGTAATTCCCAGGCATTTCCTCTTGTTTGGCTAAGGAAAGAGAAGCAACCCATTTTACCCATCCGCGTATGTTAAAGTCATTCAAAGGGAGTTGGAGGAAAAAAAAAAAAATAATAAATGAAAGTTCATTACTTCATCCAGAAAAGATGCGTCTTCTCATCCTGGGAAACCGAGGAGAGAAGAATCATCTACCTTCTTTTCTGCATGTGTCACAAAGCAGCTCCTTTGATTCAAATGAAACGATGCCATCAATTTCGGCTTGTCCCCTCCAAAGCCGCCTTGTTTGTGCAAATCTTTGATGGTTAGCCTTTGCACAAATCCTTCTGAATGTCTGCGGCAGTAATGTTCATAACATTTCTAGCCTCTTTGAAGGTTTGGAGAAAGGGCAGATGTTCTTTCTCAAGCCTGTCCTGCAAACGTCATGCACCGCACATTCATTTTATTCAATTTTTGTTGAAATAAATCTGTGCATTTTTGCCTCTAATATAAACTTGATAAAGGAAATGAGCAGATTTCCCAATGATTTGCTTTTCTAACATCCATCCACACTTCGTTTTATTCTTTTTTAGCTGCTCTAAATGGCTCCTTTATGTCTTTTGTGCATTGAATTGTGGGACACATGTACAAATGGTCACCTTGGACAGCTATTTTCTCAATAAATCAATGAATTTGTGGGTCTAGTAATCGTTCCAAAAGACTAGACAAACAGCAAACCCTCTCAGTTTCAGAGCTGCCACTTAGAAATGATTGATTTGTTGTATTTTCAACAAGAACGGCACCAGACATTTTTCTGTGAATCTACCCGTGCGTGCGTGCATGAGCGCGTGCATGTGCTGGTTGGTGTGTCGCTTTGTGGGTCTTAGTGGGGATCCTCCCGGGCCCCAGTGGGAAAACGATAAAAGCCTTGTGTGTGACACTGAATCACAGGCCCGTAGAGGATTTCCACGGCCCTGAAAGGCAACTGTGATAATTCAGGGACAATCCTACCCCGGTGGTCTTCCCCCTCCGGCGTCCCTTAATAACTATATTAGCAATTAAGGGCCGAGCCGCAGCCGAATTGCCCCTTCTTCTCCCGTCATCTCGGGCGATCTGCGGCACCCGGGCTTAATGGGCTGCGAGAAGACATCATCCGTGTCCTCTTTAACCCTCGTTCATTATGGTCTCACCATAATAGATAACAGGCTCGAGATAATGTCTCTTCACGATGTGACACCGCGCGCTGTGTGTTTATTTTCAGTCGCCGCCCCTCGACGGTTCGCGTGGGATAATAAACGAGCAGATTGCCGAACAGCTGAGAGAGAGAGAGCGGCTGTAATTTAGACGTCGAGGTTGCAGATACGGGGGAATTTCACCCCCGATTTCAACACCTCCCGGCGCGGTGAGTGATGCGGGGCCCGCCGGCAGGATCCCACGAGGGATTCTGGGTAACATTTCTCCAGGCAGGCTCTGACACAATGCAACTTTGACGAATTCGCCAAGAGGATAGAGTATATGATGATATAGTAAACCTCACGTTTACAGGTTTCTTCAGATTACAACCCTCCGCTCACTTATCCGTCAGCCTTACCTCCTCGGGAGTCTCCCCCGAGGCTTCGCAGCGTGTTTGCATTGAGCTGTTGTTGCGCGAAAACCACAAGTACGATATTTTACGAGGACTGTCATCGTGCAACGTGGATCCCTTGCAGACCTTAAACGCCTCGCGTCTTCTCCGCCAGTGAATCACGGCCCCCCCCTTATCAAATTTCACTTGTCAGTACCACTTGTTTTTGAGGAGGACGCGCACAGTTAATAGTTTGTGAACCGGTCTCCGGCTCTTGTTACTCACCCCCTTCCGTTGCGGATGAAACTTTTTATCGTCGTACGTATTTTTATTTTGACTCGCTCGGACAACATTTTACGTCCTTGGCTTTTATTCGGCTGCAGACGCTGGTCAAAGGCCCGAGCGATAAATTAAACCGCCGCAGATAGAGGACATGTGTCCACTGTTGCCCGTAAAGTTAGAATAATTTTATTTTCAGACACAATCCACTTTTAATTCCACTTTAAACGCATTTCATGAGAAAAAATGCATTTTATTCCAACTTTATTGACAGCAGCGTACATACGGTGTCCTTAATTTCAGGAGTATCCTCTCAAAGTATTTTACACACCAATGTAGGGGTTTTAATTTCTGTTTTCTTTGACGGTCACATCTTATCAAGACTGGAGCATGCAGGCCCGTCGGTTCTAGATATTTTCTCAACCGCCATGACGATCATCAAGCGCATTTCGGAGCAGATAAATGCCCCAGCTGTATCTTTGAAGACGTGTCTAAAGGAGCTCTAGCGGTCTCTCATTGTTCACAGGCTGTAAATCTCTCATGCTCTGCTTGTACAGTTGGTCCTGGAGGAGAAAACTCCCAGTGAATCATTTGCCCACGAAAAAAAAAAAGTTTAGACGAGCTGTTCTGTGAGAGATGCTTCTTTTTTTTTGTGGTCGCTCGCCACCTCGACTCGCTCCCAGCGTCCCCGCAAACCCCGTGGTCAGCGAACGTTAAGAAGTTATGGATGAGCATACTGATTCCGCTGATGAGCAACCCCCGCCTCCCCCAACACCACCCCCCGTTCAAACCCTTCCTCTATTCCGTCCTAATAGGAAACAGGAGAGATTCATCCTCCAATCCGCCGTCCGTCCACCCCCGGAGGCCCGTGATTGGGGATGTGTATGGTGGGGAGAAACCAGGGATGACAAATAAAGGCTGAACTCTTGAATGGCAAGGTTCTGCTTCCCGTGGCTCTGTTTGCAGCGTGGACCCCGGAGGCCATAGCCCCTCCGCCCGGGGGGTTGTCAGTTACTGATGGCACTGTTGTTGGTTCCAGTGTGAAGGGGGCCGAAGAAGCCCCACCACAATCCCGCTTGTTAAATAGCATGAATTAATGAAGTGGCAGAGCTGGGAACTTCCTACCCCTGAGCGACTTGGGGGGAGAGAGAGAGAAAAAAAAAAAAAAAAGAGAGGGCCACTTCCTTAGCATTTCTATGGGCCCCCAACTTCTTTTCATCCTGTCGGCTTTCCCCCCTCTCTTTTTCCCCACCCTCCTATACCCTTAAAAAACTTTTCTTTTTATTTTTTTCAAGTCTTTTAATCCTCTGGATTTATGCCGGCTTGGGAACAGAAACTGATAAGCGGACCCCAATAAGCAAAAAAACACATAAGACGGCTTTTGCAGCGTCGCGTATGTAAATGCAAATGCGAACGCCGGTCATGGCTAACTGCACGGAAAGTTGAGATGAAAGAAAGTTGCAGATGTTTGTGTTTCTCTCTCTCTATCAGTGAAACACATCCTGCAAAACTATTTTATCTCTTAGCCCCTTTTTTTCAGCGCACAACTTTGTCTCAAACTTCTTTAAACATCCTTTTTTTTTTTTTTTTAATAAAAGTGTCTGCAAGGATTTAAAAATCGCCTCGGCCGCGGGGACAGCGTTCCCACGGTGCGCCGGTCTCCGTTTTTATCGCCGCCCTCTAAATATAGGTTATTTATGAAAGTCTTTCAGATGCATTTGCTGGTTTACTGGTCTAATGTTACTCGTGATGTCAGTGTTCCACGCGGCAGATTTACAGATGAGCAAAGACAATGCAACACTTTTATGGACGTGTAAACTGCCCTGGTGATGCTGATGGATGGCAGCGGTGCAGTGCTTCTAGTGTTGCACGTACGCACAGGAGGGGGTCGATGTTAAAAAAAAAAAAAAGCGCCGCGAATGTGGGACAATATTTATCAACTCTTAAGTGGAAAGATCCCACCTGAGGGAAGTGTATTTCTTTATAGGTCTGTGTCTGGCTGTTTTCACGAGGACGCTCATGCTAATGGTCCACGGGGCTCATACATGTTGATTTAATGCGCTCTTAAAACGCAAAGTTCACACGTAGCTGGAGCGGGGTCCGCGCGCAATGGATCCGAACGCGCCGACACCCCTTCCCTTCGTTCGTTTTGGGGCGAACGAGTCAATTTTATGGAGACAGATTGGCCTTTAGACCACGGTTGCACCCAGACCTGGCTCATCTCAAAGTCCTCTGCGGCGGTCCCTGCAGTGAATCACCCCGACTCAGACTGAGGCCGCCGTGCAGATAACACAGACCACTTAGAGGTAAAGACGGGTTGGCCGCCAGTTCCTTAATGGGAGCGTGTTTACACTGGGAGTTTTTATCTGCCGCGAAGGGCCCTCTGCCGCGCGACGGCTGGAATTCCTCTCGTAAAAGCTTGATACCGCGGCGCGAATCGCACGGATAAATAAATGAAAAGGAACGATCTGTCAAGGTGTGTGGAAAGGCAGCGGGATGCCCGTGCATGAAAAAGGGGGCTTCGATGGTATCTCCTCTCTGGAGCAGACGTTCACGCGGGGACCACTTTGCCGCGGACGGGGAGTGTAAACACGAGCTCAGATCCGCGGTCCGTTCGCCCACTTTAGCGGCAAAACACTTTACAGACTCTGATCCCGAGCTTTGATAGGAAGGGTTTCCATAATGCCTCGCATGGCGACTCCTGCGCGCGGAGTAACTGATGTAGACGTTTCAGCGTCTGGCTGCACCAATTTCCAAGGCGGCCGTTTAATGCAGTTATTAATGAGTGATTAGACTTCCATCGAGTCGCATCTCGGATCTATTTTCAGCCTCATGTGCAAGAAACAACTTCCAACGGCTGGCAAATAAACATTAGCACTTGCGCGCGGAGCCAAGCGACTCCTCAACACGAAGCAAACCGAGCTCGGCCAACATCTAGATCTGAGTCACTTCACTGACCGAGTGAAACAGACGGAGGAGAAATTTGTTTTGGCGACAGGCGGCACAGGAACACATAATCACACGGTCCTGCAGCGGTGTTTTGTAAGTCCTTCCATAGTTTAAAAAGTCAGCTTGAGTTGTGCCGTGAGGAGTTACAAGACGCCTTATCCAGTGATGACTTAATGTGAAAATGAAGCCAATGCAACAAAAAAAAAGTGCTCCAGTGTGCTGCTTGAGGCTGGCTCCCATAGACCTCCGGGTTTAAATGTCCAACTTTACAGCAGAAATAAACATGTTAACAGCTTGGTACAGAAAAACTGTTTTTCGTCTCTATTGCTAATTTCGTCATTCTTGACAACTTTATGGTGGAGAATCTTTGTAAAACTGCCTTGCTTAAATTATTTTCAGGTTTAAAGTCATGCGTAGTTAAGGTTGTAGCCGCTTTGAGAGACTCCAATTTCTGAACTGCATGGGAATTAGCAGGAGTCACGCTCTGCCAAGATGGCGACGGCCGTGGACGCCACGCTGAGCTTCAAAAACAGCTCTCCGGGAAACCTGCGAGTGTCGTCCAGTTCCTCAGTAAATATAAAAACGTCTGAAGCGCAAATCAGCAGCAAGCAGCTATCAGACCGACGGCTACAGTGACTGTAGCATGCTAGCAGTTCAGTCCCAGCTGCACGGACCACATGTTGTCGTTCATGAGCGAGACAACTGTAGTTCTCAAGCTAACATTAGACTCAAGAATCAAGTAGTGCAGACATGACAGGGAAAATAACTACTTCTACTACAGTAATTGTAATAGTTGTAGTAGGACTTTTTTTTAGTTAGTTATCTCATTCATCTATTAAAGGAAGCCGACGCTCAGAGATGACATCATTCAGGTCAAAAGACATCATCCGGGGTCTGTAGGTCAATCTACAGACCCCGGATGATGACAACAGGTAACTCCAGACTCAACGGGGAATAGCACTAGCGTATCGTAACAAAATATCGGTGAAATGAACAAGTTTCACGGCAGATAATGCGTTATTTAGAGGCTGCGTTTCGGTGCCCCATTCACTCCCATTATATGGATATACGCTGATCTAAATATCTTCCGAATGACTGCAAATTACACAAAAGTTATATGGGTGAGTAAACGACCGTATTTTATGCTAGAAATAAGGTCCAGGTTGTTAAAAAACACTAGTTCCCCTTTAATTACCTAACCTCTATGACATGTAGCACAAATTTCCTGTCCAGAGTAAACTTTCCTGCATATGAAACCACTGCAGCCTGCCATTCAAGCAGTCTTTGCCAGACACCACCGCCATCAAATCTGCTCAATTCCCCGACCACCTTGTTAGCTATGATATCACGGCAGCGCCCCAGAATGAAATAACGAGCAGGTCACGGACTCTACCCCGAGACAAAACGCTGGGAAGTGACCAGCTTCAAAACCGGACCCCGGGTGCTCTCCCTTCTGCCCCACCCCCCCCGTCTGGGCCCGAGCGACGCGCCCATTATCTCCCCGCCGCTGTATTCGGCTGCGAAGGAACCCCCACCGGAGGAGCTGCAGGTAGCGATGCCGGACCGGCTCCTGTTTTTTTGCAATAAAAAGCGAGGGAGGGCCCCCAGCGAGCGCCCCCTTTGAGAAGTTTATGAAATTAACCAATTAGGACCTCGCGGGGTAGCGAGATAGAGACGAGGAAGGAGAAGAAAGGCCCTTCTCTTTTTCTCTCTCTCTCACACACATCGCCCACTCTCCCGAAGCCCAGCATGGATTAATCACTCTGTCTGGACGAATGAATGGCCGTTCACATCGGTGAGGCCTGTTATTTACAATTAAGCAGTCGGACAATAAAACTCACGCCGTGGAGTCTGCTCGGCACTCAATGGCTTTCTCTGCACTACATTTCACTTTTTCCTCGATGCAATTTTCCTGCACCAGTTCCATCCTTTCTTTTCAGTTTCGATGATAAAACCTCTTTTTTTTTTTTTTTTAACCCTACGTTTCTATTTTTAATCCTCCCATTTTCTCCTGTTTTGCCGAGAAGGAGCAGAACCAGATAATGAGGCGAGGAGAGGGTCCCGGGCCATTAGCTTCCGATGGAGGAGAGCGGCGGATTTGCGCGGCCCTCGTGTTTTGATGGCGTCGAGTTGGACCGCTCGAAGGGGCGAAACGTATCGATACGCTGACTCACGCCGGCCGCATAAACACCAGCCGCCCTCCGTGAACACATTACCAGCCGTCGCGCAACAAATGTTTATATTTTCTCGGAGAAAGGCATGAAACCACGCAGAAGCGCGTCATTTTCGTGTTTGTCTTGGTGATAAATGACAGCAAACGGCGTATATTTAGGGAAAGGAGACACGCTCTAATAAGAAGAAAGGAAAATGAAGAGAGGGAGGGGCTTCGGGTGACTGCCATTAAATTGAGAGAAAAATGATATTAACCATAAATGCTAAGAATCTGGTCAATACCACAGTAAATAAGAGAAAAAACCCGTCAAGCAACATGTTTAACAGATTTGTGTGTCAGCTCTGGAGTTTTGTTTTCCAGCTTTGGTCACAAAATAATTTGATGAAATGGGAACCAGGCTGACGATGCTGGAGTTCACTGAGTTTAGCCGCTCATATTCTGTCCTGAGCAAAACAGAATAGTCCACGGCAGAGTTGCTGTTGGGTTTAATCTTAACCGTCCTATTACGTCCAAATTTACTAACACTTTTTATCCTTGGGGTTAACTTGACCCAGCAATGTGCCAACCCGCGTATACATTCTGAATACCTGTTTCACGACTACGGAGAAATATGCAGATCACCATAAAATCTCACTGATTGACCTTTGATTGGAAAGAGACATGTTTAAGTGGCTTTATATAATTTCTAAGTACATATTCTTGTTATCTGTATCATTTGGTGTGAAAAACTACAACTAATATTATGCGGTCAGGCTTGACTCAGGGAACAGGACGGCCCTGCCAGATTACAACAAGGCGACTCTCATGAACAACTGGGCACGGGATGCAGACTCAGGACTGATCACCCTGTAGCCGGCCGCCTCTGATGAGGGTGTATAGTGTGAAAGGCCGAAACACCGCGTGAACCAGAGGAACACTACTGATGATGCATCCCGAAATTCAACCAGACTCCCGAGCTTCTTCAACCAATTCACCAATAACTGTTGTACGTGTTTGCACAAAAAAACATCTAATCCTGCGTTTTGGAATCTGTCGGGGCCAGTGTCCGTGTCAGTGTCCCTGTTAAATTAGGAAAAGTCATTGAATGAAGCAAAACAAAATGTTAATCATATATTTAGAGGCGTTAAACACTGAATGGGCTCAAATTGACCCCTGAGATAATGGGAGGGTTCAAATTTATGATAAATGTACCGGAAAAAGCAAATTTGATTGCAGATCTCAGCTGTTTTTCCGCAACCAGCTCTTCTGTGTGTGTAGTAGTGAGACTTAATGTAATACTGAATGATGCGGAACGCATTCAGAGGCAAAATTAGATCAGCGTCAATCATAATTTTATCAGCCATTCATTTTAAAAAAGCGACACGGGCATAAAGGTTGAGCTGAGTAAATCAAAAAAACCCACACAGACGCGTAGTGGGCGTGCATTAAAACACACTCACACACACACACATTCCTGCAGACGACAAAGTCCTTGTGTCCGGCGTTACGGTCACTCATATCCCCCCAGAGAGTCGGCATTTACTACAAAACAAATAACAGGAAGCTGCGCTGGCTGCGGCGTGAGAGCTCCCAACAATCCCCACCCTTGTGTCGCGTTCCTTCCCCTTCTACGGCTGACTTAACTTTACGACCTCTCCTCCAGCCTTGCGTCGCCTCGCTCGGACCGGGCCCGGGGCGGTTTGACGCTGAGCAGCGGTGCTGGGGGTTATTGTTTGTTTGTTTGTCCGCTCTTTGCCCGATTTAGAAACCAAAAAAAAAAAGCGTGAGGGAAGTTCTCGAAGAAAGGGAACGTATCAGCGCTCTGGGCTTGTTGCACGCTCTGTGGTTTATTCAGTTGTGTTTTAGCCTCAGCTGCACTTTGTCAGGGTATGTTTTATTTTTTTTTTTGTTCCGCGCTACGTTCTATTTATTCTTATTGCAAGAACTTGGCTTTGACTCGGAAACTCTCCTTCCCATCTCAGATCTTCCTCACTTGAATCCTCTTTTTCTTTTTTTCCCTTTTCTACATAGCATTCTCCCAAGTCATTTGTAAAAGTGGTCCGCTAAAAGCTTTTCGCCCTTTGAAGCTCTTGTTCTGAAACGGACAAAGACGCCATTTGAAATCTGTCACGTTTCCCCCAGATTAAATCGCTCTTCGCAGTAAACGGATGACTTAGTGGACGCTTTCTCTCCACTATAAACAGCCCCCGTGATTGATAATTGCGCCAGCTGTTGTCTCCGGGCTCTCGAATAATATTTTTCTTACCGTTTCGAGAGTTGCGCCGCGGCGTTGCACCTTTTACTCCCCGCTGTTAATCTTCCCATACGTACCCTCTTATACCAGCGTATAGCTTCCAGTGGTGAGTAACACGGGTTTAGGTTGTAAATACTGGTTGTAAAGCTGATTTACAGACGCCACGGCCACAGTTGGTTGCAGTTTGAGCTAAATCTGGCTCGGCTCTGTTTATCTTCTAAATCTGGATGCCGGAGAACCTTTAATTAGTGTCAATAGTGGTTTAATTATTCCATTCGTTTTCATGTCAGGTTATGGGCAGCGGGCTGTGCAGCATAAATACACTTGCGGAATTTATGGAAACTGACCAAGATATAGTGCCTTTAAATTTGTCATCGCATGCGCCGCAAATAGATCTTAATCACTCCGCGCGAACTTAATCATTCTTCACGCTGCGTTAATGCTGCTTCGCGTTTCATTTTCTAACAAAAAGCAGCCCTTCTCCCCGACAGCGTTTTTTAATCATAACACGAGAGCACCGGGGGGAGAGTCCCGATGTTTCATACTTCATGAACCCGAATTTGGACAATGTCATCAAGATAGAAATAAACAGCCTGGCCCGAGCGAAGGCGGAGAGGTTTGGAAAACTGATTACAGGCCTTCGATTTCCAAGCCCACACTTGCCCAGAGAATCAACATATTTACTGTATAACATTTCAGGAATAGATGAGAAGAGGGAGACCAAACAAAAAAGAAAAAAAGAACAGAAAATAGCATCACTCTTTTGGGTTGCCAGCTCCACGGCGTTTGCCAGTAACAACATCGAGGGGAGTCTGTTGCAGAGAAGTGCAGAGTGCACTCCTCTTCGGATGGATTACATTTGCAACCTTTGTTGAACTCTCTCCAAGGAGACGAAGAAGAAAAAAAAACACTTTTTGGAAGGAAGGCATGGCAGCACCGGTGTGAACACCCCGCCCCTTATCTCATCGTGCGGTATCTCCTAAAAGCAGACATTTGGGGTAGAAGTTCTGTGCTTCGTGCATACACTGCACAGTTCCCTCGGTTTGACTTATAGAGGATAAATGACATCTGTAATCTGTGTTTGTTTTCATACGCGTGTGTGCGTGCACGCATGCCGGCGTGTGTGAGCGAAGGTGAGATAATGCAGAATACGTCAGCCGCAGCTCCGATTAGGCCGAGGCCGCGTTGAATGATTCTCTTCTGGGTTATCTTAATTCTTTTAAGATAAGGCGGACAGCTCTCGGACTCCCACGCTCTCACCGCTCCGCCGTCGGCGCTGCGCCGGATTCTACCTGCACGGATGTAAATCAACGGCGGGATTTATTTTTTATTTTTTTGCGCGGGTAATTGGGCTCCGAAGGGCTGCGAGCAGAAAACGTTTCGGATTTGTAACACGACCCGTTCAATCAATTAAACCTGGCGGGCTGAGCCAGAAAGTACACAGCGTTCATTAAGCCAGCATTACGTTAACATTTGGGTTTCATTGCCGTGCGTGTGCTACACTACAATGGCCTCAAATGGCTCGTAGTCGGGGCTCCAGCCAATGATCTATTCTCCAAAGACAAATGGCAAAACTGTAATACCACTTATTTTCTTAACCCTGGCCAAAGTATAATGAACATCTGCAAAAATTACACATCTTAATAAGATTTTCCAAACAGCTCTCCACGGTTTGTTTGACGTCACTCCCCGTCTCTCCACCCCCCTCCCCCATTTCTCAATTTTTGCCCCCGAATTCACATCGTTCCTATGAAAACCTTCCCCGCCTCCCAACCCAGGCGATCCCGCTCCCAGTGACAGACTCCATTCATTAGCGTCCCATATTTGTCCGTGGTGTTCAGCCTTCTCCAAACAAAGGAGATGAAGCAAACACCCAGGAGTGTCTAATGGTCTCCCCAGCTGTTGACGCACTAATTGCGGAGGCCTCGGAGAGAGCCGCGTTTCTGTCTGTTGAGGGCCCGTGATGGATCTCTGGGAACAGTTGCGGACGAGGCCGGTCCGCAGATGAGACGACGCGCGCCGAGTTCGGGTCAGCACACATCACCCCCCGTTTTTTGATAAATAGTTTCCTTTCACAAACACAGCTGCCTCGTCAAATTTGGGTCCTTTCCCACAACCGCCGCCGCCCGCCGCCATCCCACCCTCCCCATCTTCGCTGCAGCCCCGAGGATAAATGTTAGTGTCCAGTCCCGCCTGAAATCACTCAGAGGTGCAGTATGGGATGCATTATCCATGTCCGTCCTCAACTGTAAATTATCAAGCATCTGTTGACATTGCTTTAAAACTGAGAGAGATGTGAAAACATGTACAAATGTGGCAAACTGAGGCTTGATTTTAAACCAAAATCTTGGAAGTTATACTTACGATACCTAATATGGAGTGGTGTCGCACAAAGACCAAAAAAAGAATACCATAAACGAAGCGTTAAGGCAGCTATATTTGTACACTTAAAGGCCTATATTTGGTAAATGTTGGCTGCGATATGGATTTACCTCCGCATACTTCTGCTGGTCGGTCCCCTCTGGTATGTGGTAATACCCGCAGAATGTAAAGTGCACCACTTGATGCCATTTGTCATTGTCTGAGAGGCTAATCCTCACTGTGCCACGAGACCTTTGTAAACCTGGCAGCGTGCACGATACACTATAATCCCGACGGACCACAGCTACGGAGTGACACAATGAGGCAGCAACGCATGCTTATTATTAGGAATTCCTCTTTGAAACTTTCACGGCAGCCAGTAATTTACCACGAAGGGAACATTTTATAAACTGAAATAGGGAATAATCTGAAGCTAGATCTATAAAATGAACTCTTTGCTAGTGAGGATGTATGGTGAAAATAAAAGGACTTTTTAGCTTCCAAAGTCGAGAATGAACTTGTTGAAGTCAAGTTTTTTGTTTTAAAAGCTTCTTAGTGGGATTTGCAGACTTGCAACATCAACAAGTTCTTTAATAAAACTCAACAATACAAGTTTGAGTTGATGCTTTTGCCCATTGTAAGGTAAAAACGGTCCACTGGTCTCTGAAATTTAGCAGATTTGATTTAAAACCGATTTTACTTGCAGCTGCATTAATGCTTTTCACTTTTGTATACTTTCACACACTTTAAGCATTCAGTGATCACAGTGTGAGTCTGACCAAACGTCCCGCTGTTTCATTGATGCAACGAACACAAAATGACATAATCTAGCAATTTTCTCTGCGAATGGCTCTGTTACCAGAGTAACTATTCAGGAATTTTGCCCGTCGACGCCCCCGTCATAAAGATACCCCTTAGCTAGGGGGGGAAGATAGGAGGGATGGTGAATGAGGAGGGGGGGAATGGCGATAAAATTGGGAGATGTGTCAAAGGAAATGACTGAGTGAGAAAGCTGGTCTGTCCATAGGCAGAAGATAAGGAGAAGGCCAAATTAGATACAGTGTTGTAGCCATGAAACCGACAGGCGTGCCAACCGCATCTGCTAACGCTATCAAATAACCCTCCGTCTGCTCGCCTCTCACACCTAACAACTCCCTTGTTAAAATTCCATTCATGGATCAGTCCAGTCACACATTTCTCACACTGATCTTTTCCTGGTTTGAATCCGTAGTTGAGCAGAAAACAAACAAACCAGCAGCCATTGGTGTGAGATTACGTCGAAATCTTCTCACGGTGACACAAAAAAAATCCCCAAAAAAACTTCCAGTCCGTTTTGGTGTTTGTTTCACGTGATCGTGTTTGGCTTTCAAGTAATGAGCCCGATCTTTAAAAAGGTACCCAAACAGGCCGGGGAGTGCTTTTGACAATTCCATTCCCCGTCTGGCTGACCTTAATCTGGATTAGTTGATTTTCTTTCCTTGGATTAACAGCTTGTGGTTCAATTAAACATCACGCAGCCCAATGAGTTTGAATCACGGGCATTACAGCCGCGCTGAAGGGAGCTCGGAAACGCAACTGAAAAAGCTCCAGCTTCAGTGTTTCCTCCGTGGGAATGCAGGCCTCCGCTGTTCGGCCCAACCGTCTGGCCTGCAGAGGTTTTTTTGACCTACTAAGTTTTATCTGTACCGTGCAATGCTAAGGCATTCCTAGATGTAGACAGAGGCACTAGAAAGACTCGCTAAGAGGTAGAGCTTAGCTATAAAAACACTGAGAGGTATTCTTTGCTAGAGGTAAAACTTTATGAGTGGAGACCAAAACAAACTCAAAAGTAAGGTTAGAGTGAAGCCCTGTGAATGACTAAGGAGAAAGCAGAGCTAGGACTCTTTTAGCCTTGCTAACAAGCCACTTTAGCCTTCAGCTAACAAGCTAATGTGCATAGTTAGCTTTCTTTTGCTCTCATACAATCCATCAGTGTTTAGAAATGGATTCTAACTTTACTTGATGTTCTGTTTTTGTTGGTTTACTATCAAGTTTCCAGTGTGTTGCTCATTAGCTTTGCGCAGTTTGGCTTAATTTTTGCTAGTGAATAGAAAAAACATGAAATATGGAGCAAAGAGACACAAAAACATGTCCAACCAGGACTTAGTTTTGCCTGCACATTTGATATTTTCTGACAGAACAACTTACAATTTGTTATTTCAGTGACATTATTAGTACTACGGGAACAGCTCTTAAACCACATCTTCAGGCACAAGGAAGTCCACAGTTTGACGTGCTAGGAAAACAGTGAGTGGTCGCTCAATGAAGCGGCCACTCACTAAAGCCACAACTACTTGAATGAAGCATGCTGGTTGTCAGCAGTAGACGGCTGCACGTATCTGCTCAGCAAAAACCTCCCAAAGGTGAAAGCCGAGAATTCAACGGTCCGCCGATGAACCGAGCATCACGTCAGATGGAAATTATTATCACACTAATGGAAAAATCAACCTCTCGCTGTGTGGAAGCCTGCTGCGCCACACGGCAGCATTTACTTGGCTCGAAATAGTCTTTTTTTATTTTTGCTCCACTCTCGAGCTATCGCTTTAAACAGGTAGGAATATACAGCTGTGGCCCCCGAGCTGGATTTGCTTGAAACCCGAGCTACGTGTCGGAGGAATCTCGAATGAAAGAAGAGCTCTCACGTGCGGTGGAAAAATAGAAACAGGAATTAAGGCCCGGAGAGGCAAACGGTCCGTGCTGACAATTTCAGCTTTAGAATTTAATTCTAAACTTAAGGCCTTGGAGTGTAGGCTACATCTTGCAAAAAAGGAACTGTCATCCTCAAAGTAGCTGAGGCGGAGATATCCTAAGGTTTTTTTCTCGACTATGCTTTAAGTTTCAGACGTTCCACACCTTACACTGTCAGTTTATTAGCTGCATCTATCCCAACAATAAATCCTGCAATAAATTAAGGCTATAATGTCCAATTTTGTGCGATTTCTGTTGAGAAATCTCTGTATGAGAGTGGCTGTTATCTGGCTTACCTTTATTACTGTGGACAAAATAATCAAGAGCCATTTTAAAAGGTCATGAGTAAAGGTATTATTTCCTTAATGTGGTGCATTTCCTGTTGAAGCAGGATGCACAGGCGGGACAAAAGACAATTAGGGATCAATTGTAAAAATAACTGGGTCAGCTTCTCCAAAGGCAGGAAAGTGATTGTTCACGAAAGAGTGGTGCTCGTTTCTGAGTTCCGTCTCCAAGCGTGGCATGAGGTCACCTCTTAAGATTTTTAGTGCGCGAGGAGGTCATGGGTTCTTTCAACTGTAACCGCGGCGGAGGGGACCGCGGAGTATTTTTAAAGAGCGGAATTAGTTCCACAAAGATATCCGTAACTGTTTGAGGAAGAACATCTGCACCAGATATTTAGTGTATCGGCTCAGCTTTACGGGACACTGCAGGATAAAACCAGCAGCTGAGAGACGGAGAGCATGGAGGAGGGGGGGCGGTGTTCGCGAGACGAGAAGGAGAGGAAGGTTAAGAGGAGGGGGGGAAAGGGAGAGACAAGAGGCTCGATTGACTTTAGGGCCTCACTTGTCTTTTTCTGGTCTCTCAATTGCGGCCCTCGTTCCCTTTTTCCACTCCCTAAGCCCCTCTTTTCTTTCGGCCCCATCGCGCCAAGTGGTTTATTTCGACCGTGCATGCCGGGCCTCAGCTATGTGGTGGTGGGGGGTTGGACGGGCGGAGGTGGAGGTAGAGGTGGTGACTGTTTCTGTCGGTGACTAGATCATATGTGACACTGTAAGCCCTTTTGCCCCGGCGCAGCCTTCTTAAATCCTCTCCTCCTCACTGACTGACAGCGACCAGACGTCCTCCAGCTCAGATATTATGAAGCTCTTTTTCCTCCCGTCCTGCCCCGAATGACGTGCATCCACGAAACCAATATTTTGAGTTTTTTTTTTAACATGACTTGTATTGCACAGTCTGTGGTCACGCCGGTGCTTTTCACCAAGTCCACAAAAAGTCATGTTGCTGCAGACGGTTTGGGGCTAAATGTTGTCTTTGTTACAAGAACTCACCGTCGCCTCGCTGTTAAAACTGTCTCGAGCGGCGACGAGGGAATAAAACCAGATCCGGATTTGTAACGTTGCACAGGCTCGTGACACAGTCTTGCCCTTTGTGTGTGTTTGTGTAATCCAAAGCCGCTCAGTCTAAACATATCTCATAAAGATTTGGGTTCCGAACACAATCCGCCTTCCCCCCCAGACGCACTGTTTAAAATGCTGCGTAAATGTTGAATTAATATGTCACTTCTCGAGGAGGTGTTTGCGTTTGCCCGAGTGCGGAGTGAATTTCGGATGCCTTGTGTACGCTTGCGTTTCATCCGCACGTTGTTTGCCGTGGACACTGATAACGGCTTTTGATTTTCCTTGCCAGACTAAACTACTTTCTCGCTGTTTTGCGGAGCCCTTTGTTGGAGTGACTGCTGGTTTCACTTCCCAATTCAAAAGAGGAGAAGGACGGGGATTGCTCTTTTGTTGTCTGAGCATTTCTTTCTGTCAAATTCCCAAATAGCCACAGGTCTTGTCTGGGCGATGGGCCTCTCTCCTCTGTTTTTTTTTTCTTCTTTTGGCTCAATTGATTTATTTAAAGCAACAAGTGATAGAAATTAAGAACAGAAGTCATCTGCTCTCTTTCTGCTTTCCTACTGCTGACTCGCAAAATACATGTCAGAGCTGCAGGAAAGGTCAACTAACAAATGACACCCTTGTACTAAACTGGGGGTTTGACCTCGGAGTAACCAAGGGGCTCCCACAATGCGACTGCTCCGAGGAATTAATCGCCACCTTCTGACCTCGCTCGCTGACCTTTTAAACCCCCGGAGAAAACCTAAAGGTGTTATGGATGATAGGGAGGAGAGTGAGGGAAAACAAAAAAAAAAAAAAAGGTCTTATAGAGTATGAGCTGCTTCCTCTCTCATGTGGTGTCTATGGGGCCTTTATGAGTTGACAATTAATTGTCTCTGTAGGTTTCCTGAAAGCAGAATTGAGACGAATTGTCTCCCGGCCTATTCAGCTTCGTTCAAGCGTGCCGGCGGACAAAAAAATTAGAGGAAGAAAAGAAAAAAAATCAATGGTCGTGGAGGCGAGTTACCCGTAGTGCCGCTTTGAGATGTTTCCTTTTTGTTTTGCAGACACAGGCTCGATGGGAAGACCCCCATGCACTTGCACACCACCAATACAAGTGACCTTTTTTAAAAAAGAAAACAAGCAACTTTTTTAATCTAGTGATCTTTCAGCGGCTCTTCTTATTGCGAGCCGTTTAGCTGCGGGACCGGTGAGAGAAAACAGATCGAATCGGGGCTGACGTTTGTTTGTTTTCGCGCTTGACATCTGAAGGCAGGACATTGCATTCGCCCGCTCCGGTAGCAGCAGCAGCAGCAGCGACGACACGCTATACGTCGCGCAGACAGCGAGGCACTGATGTTTTAGGCCCGGGGCTGTAAATCAAGAAGAGGGTGCCTCAAATTATGCTGAACTTTAAAGGAAGGAGAATCAAGGCTTTTGCTGCTGCTGCGCGGAGAAAGCCAAAAACCCAAAGGATGAAACTTGGAAGTTGGCTTGAACGGAGGGAGATAATGAAATGTGCAAGGCAACATGGGAAAGCCGTTTTTTATTTTTTTTTCCTTCTTGTTTTTTAATCCGCTAATGATGTCTTAGAGCCCTAGAATTCGTCTTTGGGCGCAGGATTTCTTCCCATGCTGTTTTGTCTCGGGGGCTGAAGTGCATACAAATGGCTTGTTAATTAAGATGGATGGTACTTCTAAAGGGCCCATCTTCATGATAATAAGAGAGAGTTAAACATGTGAAGCCTTGTAAGACCTCCTTGTAGCGTGGAAGCGCTCGCGGAGGTATGTGTGCGCCACAAAGGCGAAAAGGGTGGCTCCGCCGCCGCCGCCGCCGCGCAACGTGTGAATGAGCGCGTCGTAGCCCACCGTGTGATCGCTGCACGGTTTGCGATCTCCTTCCATTCGTACCTCCGTGTGTGAGGGAGAGAAAAGAGGGGCCGAGCTATCTGAAGGCCCTTCCAGTCTGTTTCCGTGAATGGCCTCAGCAGGGGGAAACTGTCCCTCATTGTCAAGTTATTTGGCAGAAGTCTTTTTTTTAACACCACCTCATGTTAAATTCATCAACATTTCTCCGTCATTTTTTTTCTCTCTCTCTCTCCTTCTCTCTCTCTCTCCTTCTCTCTCTTTTACCCCTCAGATTGTCTTTAGATCAGGTTTTCTAGCCAAGCTGTTTCCTGCTGAGGCCTAAATGGCCGCGGCAGATGCGCCGAAAAGTGCAAAAGATTGGTGTGTTTTCTGGGATCAGTGGAATTGTGGGGCTCAAGGTTCAGTGGAATATATTGGAGTGAGGGTACAGACAGGCTAACATGTTATTTATACAGAGCAGCAGATGTGCATAGAGGTGTAATATCAACTTGTCTTGTAACCTAGGAGAAAAATAATTGGGAGGTTGCCGACAACACCTTCCTGTGCCAAAATACTGTGCATTTACGGAGATTAAAATATTTAGCAGAAATGGGGTTATGAGCAACATTTTTTCTTTCTTTTTGCGTCGAAACCAGTTAGCAACCTCTGTGTCTAAAAAGTGGCGTTGATGCGTTAAGTGCCCCAAAACTGCAGTTCCTCCAATGTCCACTAGAGGTCTGCAGCAAAAGATAATCAATCCCCGTAGACCTTTGTGTCAAAATGTCCAACTTTACAGCAAGAATAAACATGTTTGCAGCTAATTTCTCCGTTCATGACAACTATGTCATGACGGTGGAGAATTTTAAGATAATTATATCGAGTTTAAAAGTTATGCATGGTTTAGGGGTGTTGCTAACTGTCTTTCTAGATGTCACTTGCCGCTATCTCTCGGCCTCTTTGACCATTTTTAAACTAGCTAGACGTTAGTAGGAGTCAGGTGCTGCTAAGATGGCAACCGCCGGTGACACCCACGCTGAGCTTCAAAACCGATCTTTAGAAAAATATGATGTACGATTTTACATTTCTTCTGAAAGTGAGTTTCAAAAAGATGTACATAAGCATGTAGCATCACTTAAAGCTTGTAATAAGGGAAAATGTGCTGATTTGCTTTGTTGATAAAGGTCAGTACGACTGTGCCAAGTCCGAACCAGGAAGCAATTAGCGTAACTTAGCATAAAGAGCAGAGGCAGGTGGAAACAGCTAGCTCAGCTGCCTTTCAGAGCAAATAAACATACCAATAAACTTTTCTAAACCTCACTAATCAATACATTGTCGCTCAGTTCTTCCATCTGGACTAAATCTGAAACAACAAACAACAATTTGTGGTTTTAAGGGGAGTTTTTTTTCTTCTTGTCTCTCTTTGCAGTGAGTCAGACGGCTAGCAGAAGAAGTGCTAGCTCCATGGATAAACTGTTGCTCGTAATAGTCACAACACATAACTCCCAGTAAAACCACAAATTGCCGTTTCTGCATTTCAGTTTATATTTTATGGTCAGCTCAGCTAAATGCTTCCCAGCTCTAACCCCACGCTAAACACACACAGATATGATAGATGCTGCTCTTAAATAGCAATAATTGTGATCTGTATTAAATTGAATGAAACATACTTCCACCGATTCAAATGATCCGTGAAGCTACTGTTTTGTTTTTAATTTGATCATCAGGAGCCTTGGGTGGCTGTCGGGTTTCCTCTCGGAGCATAAGTCGGCCACAACTTTGACTACTGCATCTCCCCCTCATCCACACACACACACACACACACACATATATATATACCCACTCTACCCGCCCCCACTCTGGTGATCCGCTAATGTTTTCAGGGGGTTTTCACATAAACAGGGGCTGCAGGGGGTGCCCGGGGCTTTTCACACAACAATCCAAGTCCTGTTTTGGATTAAAGTTCTGCACCACCCCTTATATAGACACCCACAGACGCACCGTATGTTTGTGCTGGTACAGCTCGGCTTTTAATTAGCACTTCATGATGGAAACTTGCCCCTTTTTTCTTACTTAATAATCCAGATTTGAGAAGACAAATCTTCAACCTTGTCGCAGACAAACAGGTGGATGCAGAGTCTGGGAACGTTTCCTTTCACGCACTCCCGGATGACTGAGATCAGACCTAATGAACCGCTAATCAAATCAGATCTAAACATCATTACAGTAGGCTAATTGTTTAACCTAGATTTCTAGATTACAGAATTAGCTTCTGCTTGAAAGGGAAGGGAAGGGAAGGGTGGTGGTGGTGGTGGTGGTGTCGTCGCAGATGTGACTTATTAATAATTAGGTCGAATCCAAACAGAGATCCGTCGCTAATGTGTGTTTTTCCTTCCACCCCGCTCCTGTAAATCTCATGCATTCATCACCGGTTGACAGCGTCTATGAAATGGATGCCATAATAGACTTTAAAGCCTCTCGCAGCCCTTCCAGAGGTCTTGGAAACCGAACATTGGCTTCGGAAAAAGATGTCAAATATCTGCTGTATATCATTTGGATTGAGCTTTTATCTGTTAAGAATCCCGCTGATATAAAATCTGACATTACACACAGGGCCATGTGGAGTAATCTCCCTTTCTGATATATATATATATATATATATATATATATATATATATGTGTGTGTATTTACGACGGCTCCAGGCGTATCGCATCGCATTTGCATCGCGGGAAGACAGTAATATTACTTTTTGGACCTCATCGGTCTTTTATTTGAGCACATAACTGTACCATACTGTAATAACACGGCATTAAGTAAGAGCTAGCAGTGAAACAAACTCGTATATCAACGGTACATGCGCTTACGATGAAGAATGGTCCCTATCAGTTTGTTAAATTGTTGATGTATTAACCTGCGCGGTCTGTATTTAATGTTGTAAGTGGTCCAGGTGGCAGTGACTATATTAAAGGGTTTAAACTGCAGCGGTGTGCTGTGCTGCAGCTGTCGGGTTGAAAGCCGAAAGCTTTTTTGTGAAACGCTTTCCGTCCTTTCGCGTCAGCCGAAGGATTGCACGCTCGCCTGCAGGCTGGAAAGCTTTCTCGGGACTCTGTAAAAACGCACCGTCATCGCGTTTATTGTTATCTGGAAGCTGCAAATGAGCTTATCTCACCTCGAAAGTGTAAAATGTTTTTTCAGCAAAATAAGTGATAACCGCTGTCACGAGAAGCAGTGAAAAAGTCGTGAAAAGTCTCCAGAAATGACACGTGTCGAATATTTGATCAAAAAAACGTTTGATGTTTAACTTTTTGTTCCCAGAAACAGTTAAAAATCCGAATATCCTTAGTGTTTTCCGTCTGTTCTGAGGGTTTTAAGAGCAGTTCCAACGTGCTGTGTTTCTCAGCCGCTCTCCTTTCCATGGTCTGCGTGGCTTGAATGCCGTAATTGGAGGTAATTGCGGAGAGAGCGCCGTGATAAGGCCGTAGACTCACGCAGAGTCAGTGGCACCGACGCCGAGATTTGGCGGCCCCGACTGCAGTTATGGTCTCCTTCCATTATTCAGAAGTCCTTAAAAAAGACAGACAACTGATAAAAAGGAAATACATTTCTTTCCCGGCGTCTTCAAAGCATACTTTTCACAAATAGGCTAATTATTTTGTTTTCGAGCTTTCATCTCACGAGAAGTAGAAAATGCTTGTTTTGATGTTCTTCTAACCTTTTTTAAACCAGGGATACAGAACGTGCAGCGTTTAATAGGCTATGGTAATTTTGCAGCTTTGAATTGCGCTCCGGCTTCAAGGAGAGCTAAACCTTGTCTCGCCTCCATTAGCTCCACTCTGATCTTGCACAAGGTCTAATTATACTTTCCATCCAACTCTCCCAGGTAGGAATAATAGGGAAAGAGTTACGGCTGTTTATAGTGAAGAAGAACCCCAGTTTGCACCGCTCGCCGCCGGATACGGCACCGTTAAAAATGGCAATCCATCACGTTTTTTTATATTTTTTTTCCACTCTTTGCCGTGTGCAAAGATTTCAGCGGGGCCCAGATGACCCGGTAGGTTATTCATTTCGCTGGATTATGTATCCCACCAGAAACACTCAGAGGGAACCTCGTTTGGCAGGGGTTCGCAGGGGGCTTGAAGGGGCCTGCTGTAGACAAACAATCTTTTAACAGTTGGTGAAGTGGTCCACCGAGAGCACAGTGATCCCCTTTATTAAAACCACTTGTCCAACATTGTCTCTCCCCTCTCTCCCCTTGTTGGTTACATAAGGCCAAGGTGCTTTGTGATCGTTTGCAGACTCTCCTGCTTTGTTTTGTCTGAGCCTTTCTCTAACCCTCCCACCCTCCCCGCACCTCCCCTCTTCCCCTTTACACGGGGCTGCAGAAGATTTCGAGGGGGAATTGAGGAGGGGATGTGATCGTATCCTGACTTCTCTCGCGCGCAGTGCACTGAGGTTTGGCTCGCGTCCAGCTTTGTCTTTTTTTTCCGCGTCCCCGTCGCGCTCGGACTCCTGTCTCCAGAGCGCACGTGCACTTTGCCGAGCCCCGAGGACTGCGGTCGGGAGACGGATTGCTCTGCAGGCGTTTGTTTGACAGGTCGGGCCAGTTGCGATTGCGCACGTGTTACAAGAAGCCGTGGGGAAGAGATCATTTTGACCTCGTCTTAATTACTTAGTTGCGTTTCCCTTTTGTTGTTAAAAGACAGAGCCAAGATGGCACTTTTACCCATACCCTTGACCCGCCGAGCTCTTGCGTTCCCCGGCTCCATAAATCTGGAGCCAAGAGTCTGTGACGAACTGTCTAAACAGTTGAAACAACCACAAGGAGAGGTAGAGGAGGAAGTGAAGATGAAGTGAAATAATGACGGTCTTTGTCTGTGCTCCTCCAGAGTCGCGGGAAATAAATTACATTCAGTGTGGCCTCCTATCACCTTTGCAGTTTCTTCTTACGTAGCAGGGAATTCATCAGACGTGCCTGGATCGCGCCGTACGGATTTCAGATTAGCAAACACAGACACGGGCCTGGGCTTCTTCGAGACGCTCGGTAATCCGTTTCCAAAACTTGAGAGGATGACAGATTCCTTCATACAATACAGTGCCACTTAAATAGTGCAGGACGTTTGGGGAATTCACGCTCTCCCCGGTGTGTGCGTGTGGAGTTAGCCAGCGGCTCCTGGAAGTTCGATCGTGTTGTGGGAATTATTCAGGACGTCCTCGCTGACCTGCATGGGTGCGGTTTCTCGAAGGTTTCACTGCGGTATTCTTTCTTTATGAATGTGAGAAGCCTCAGCGACCGCTCCTTTTAGGAAACACAGCAGATGGAGACTTTCGCTGCTTCTGTTGGAATACTCTTGCCCACCGCCCTGAGCTGCCAACCTTCACCAGCCTCCGTCCTCACATTACACAAGGCTCAGCCGAAGCCTCAAACCTATGTAACCTTAGATAACCATCATGTCATTGAAAAACAAACAGCGCGTTATAACTCAGATTGGATTAGTTGGGGGTTATTTGCTCGTTACACGGCATTGCAATCAGCCCGTTTCAAATGCTTTCGGTTTTGAGTCTTTTATGGCGTTGCAAAAATTCCTTTTTACCATTTAACTGTTTACGCTCTGCCAAAAGCCTGAGTAATCTCTTTTAAGAGTGTAGATTCTGGCCGTGACTCGATGATGAAGTGTTGTATTTGGGATCGCTCTGCGGTCCCATTTTTTTTTAAAGGTTTTTTTTAGCGCGTTAAGCCGGATCTGCACATCGGTTACAAAAAAAAAAACGTGATGAGGCGAAGTGGAATTGTTCGATCTCGGAGTCCAAGTACAAAAGAGAGCTGGAAGTCGTCCCGACCCTCGACCCCGACTCTTCAGCAGCATCTAATGAGACATTTAATCATCGCGCGATGATTATTTCCTGCAGGAGGCGCACCCAGATCCAGTTTTTGTTTTACGACGAGATGATCTCAACGCTTACAGGCCAACTGTTGCATCGGCTGCACTCAAGGGTCACTGTTTTTTTTCCGAAGCGAGGTCCGCTTTGGAAGAAACGTCTCCGCTAATGATGTGAAGTCTACCCTTTCCACTCGCGGTGTTTCAACGGCGCAGGCATGCACTGTATTACTCATCTGTAATGCAAACCATCGCTCACTTAATTAATCAGGCTCTCTACCGGTTATTAAAAACAACTGAGTCGGTAACTGACAAAATATGCGAGCGGGCCTGAACGGGATTGCGCTCGTATAATGGATCTCTTGCTCCTGCAGTGACTTCCCCTCCTGTCTGTCTGTCAGTCTGTCTGTCTGTCAGTCTGTCTGTCTGTCTGTCGGCCTGCAGTGGACTTGGCAGAAGTTGCAAGTTTGAGACGTTTTAAGTGGGAAACATATGAAAACCCACCGTTTTTTTTTTTCGATGTGGTGAAAATGGGTTGCTTTCTCTCAGGGATGCAGGTGATGCTTTTGCCTTTCAGCTGCAACCAGAACCCTGGTTTCTTCCCACTGTGGAAATAATGGCGCGGCGGGGTGGGAGGCATATTTGGGTGTATTTTGCAACTCTTAAACTCGGTGCCTGCGCTTTGATGTCTGCCGTCTGCTTTTATTTCTACAAGAAAGCCTGTTTTAAAGATGGATGAAAGCGGAGGGTGAGTAGCAGGATGGTTTTAAAGCCATCCAAATGACTGATTTGGATTTAGTGAATAATCCAAAAAGTGGAAAGAAAAGTTGCCGTGCGTCGAGCTCAACAAAAGAAAGTTCACTCGGCGCACTTAACGTCGGGGTCACGGCAGAAATTTTCTCAAAACCCCGGCGCATAAAAACATCTGCACGGCTCGATGCTACCAGAGGTTAGCGGAAAGGCTCGTCTCTTTGTAATTCGAGTGAAACGACCCATTAAATTTAAATTTTATGAGCGAGCGAAGAGCCCGGATTGCGTAACGCCGACTCAGACGTCTAAATTCCCCCACCTGTCATTTCTGCGTATATCACGCGAGCTGTGGGAATTTTTTGCAACGGGATCACTTTATCGCTGCCGAATGTGAGAGTCTCTCTCTCTCTCGGACAAATGCCTCCCATCGCTTATGGCCTCGTGATCGACAGTGCTCAGGAGCCACTTGGCGCGTGAATCATTCATACCTGCCCATAAATAATAAAACCCTGGCAGGCAGTTAGCTGCACCTGCAACTTGAAACAGTAGTTCGTGAAACACAATCTTTTGCCTTGTAAACTAATGTGTTTCACCTGCCTGTGCCGTGGCGTCTGCCGCAGACAGGTAGAGGGAACAAAACCTCTCTTCCTGCCTCGCTCAGCCTCCCCCCCTCCTCCTCTCCTGACCTTGCTTCCTCTTCCTCCGATGAATTTTTCACCAAAGCTCTTTGATATATTTCTGTCCCGCGGGAGCCCCGGCTAATGCAAACTGGAAGCGTGAGGCGTAATTATTTCTCAAAACTGCACTTCTACCCTAATTAGTTCACTCCTCAGAAGTGGGCCTTGCATTATTTACACATCAAGGGGACACACACACACACACAGATAAATATTCATTGTTTGTTGACTTTGCCCCGCGTCCCTCGGCTCGGGCGCAAGTTGAGTCGGGAGCCGCCGTCACCGCGGCTTGTTTTTTGTGCGACTTCTGCATCGCCGGTGCCCGGGACATAATCTGGCTTGTTCGGGCCGTAATTATCTCCGCTCATGCAGACGGGGCCGACACCGGCTCAGAGCGGGGAGGGGGGTTTAATAAGTGGACGGTGTCCTCGTTCCGTGGGCGCGAGCAGATCAGATGAACGGGTGTTTTCAGCGGCGAGATTTGTCGTAATTGTGACCCCGCAGCAGTAAACGGCAGATGGATGTTTTGTTCAGTCAGATTGTGACACTATTTCGGCCGTCTCTCCCTCAGAGCTTTCTGTTCTGGGTCATCTCTAATGAACTCGAGTCGGTGGCAACTATAATGAATGGTTTCCTCCTACTGTTGGTTGCAGAGCAGATTTGCGAAACATGCTTTTCCTGTCAGTAACTGCTTGTGAATAGACGGCTGCATCTGACCCCCGCCACATCGGTGGTTGTTCGGCCTTGAGGCCCCATTGTCTTTAAAAAATTCCTGCTGGGAAACTGTTGTTGTCACAAAAAGCTGCACCTATTGTTGACTTTTAACAACCTTGCTTCGTCTGTGTGCCTTACAGGAGGCTGAGAAAGAGATATTGAATACGAGTGGAAGGGAGGGGGGGCGTGTTATGATGCCTGGCACAAGAATTACCATAATCACTGTCAACATTAATGGAGATCCTATCACTGGAGAATTTAAACACGGCTTTTCCATATTTATAGAAGCAATAAACAGAGAATGCGCAGCAAAATGTCTGTTATGATTCAAAAGCGAGCCATGTTTACTGGCTTTGAAATGCATATTTGGGTTAGTGGATGAGGTGGAGGGGGCGGAGGGAGGGGGTAGCAGTTTAAAGTTGTGGGATATGAGTGGAGATGTAATATCACCACACTTGACGCAGAACATCTGAAACCATGTCTCACTCTCGACGTCTCCGGGGTTTCTACTTTCCCCTCAGACATTTGGATGGTGTAACGTCTTATTGTCCTGCCAAACCTTTGCCTTCATATTTCATACTACTGTTCTTGTATGATTTTCTTTATTTTTTTTGTGTCAAGCCAAACTTTAGTGAGGCTGGCCTCTAATTTTGGTAGATGTTGCCGTTCTCATTTGTCCCAAAGGTGTTTAAGCCATAAATAAAACGAGTCTCTCATCTCCTATTGCTTTGTTGCTGACAGTTGGTCTCGAGTCGTCGTTCCTGTCTGTGGTTGCTTAGCTAGGTGGTTCCCTTTGGTACTTTTTACACCCCAAATTTGTCCGATGAACAAAGTAGATATGGTATTAATAGATATAAGAGTGGAGCTGGAGAGGAGGTTGTCTAGGGCAACCTAGGACAACATCTCCCACCTGCTCAGTGATGCCCTGGACAGACTCAGGAGTACTTTCAGTCAGTCTTTCCGCACATGTGGCCATCAGACTTTGCACTTCCTCCCTCAATGTGAAATAATGTCTTATATCTTACACCGATGAGTCATAGCATTATGACCACCTTCCTAATATTGTCTTGGTCACCCTTGTGCCTCCAAAACAGTTGTGAATCATCAGAGAATGGACAAGGGCCTTCTGAGGGTGTCCTGTGGTGTCTGGCAACAGCATGTTGTTAGTGGGGGGCCTTTGAGGGGAGGGGCCTCTGTGGGGCCTCAGTCTGGGATCTAGTGAATTTGGAGGCCAGGTCAACACCTTGTGCTGTTCTTCATGTTTTTCTAAGTAACATCCACACCAATGAATGCTAGGTCCAAAAGTTTTCCAGCAGAACCACAGGGATGAGCTGGTTTTCCACTTTGGTGTAGCTGCAGTTGTAGGAACCAAAGTTTTAGAGAGTGTCTCCTGGCAGTTTTTCATCATTTGTCAATCAAATTTATGGATATTAGTTGAACTTGGTACGTTTTACGTTGCCAAAGGTCCTATCATTGCAACAAACTGCTGGATTTTATTAACATTACCCTGTCTTTTGTCATGCTAGTCTATTCCTGTGTGTACAGCCCTTTAGACAGGGTAAGGCTCTTCCACACAAACCTAAAAATAATTTCTTTACCGACTTGGCCTTATCCTTGGAGGTATTGTCCTGTCAGAGCCTGCTATTGTCTAAAACCTCATTGTATTCTTTCAAAAATGCCCTTAATTGAAACAAACACACAGAGGATGTTGACATGGATGTTTTTTGTATAGTGTATTAGCCACAGGATAAGATGGTGACGGATAGGTCTCCCAGTGTGGTCAGAGAATCAGAGGGGATCCCTAAATGGGCCCCATGTGGTCTTGTGTGAAATGAGGAACAGTTAAATGTCACTTTGATTTGCTTGAAATCACATAATTTATATAAACAATTCCTCTAATCGTAGGTCTCACCACTGCATCTGTATTAAATTGAACTTATCAGAACAAAGTTTGTCCACATGGGGGGTCTGCGGTCGACTGTAATGGGTGTTTGTTTTGCTTTGCGAGACTTGAAAGTGAAAGTCCCTGAGCTGCAGTGAGTTTGCTCCACTGTTACGCTCACTGCAGGTCTCTGTGGAAAAGAGCCTCGAGTCGGTTTGTAAATTGTACAGTTTCCATGAGCTCCAATGACAGCGGGGTCGACCGTAGACCCGCAGTTCAGTCCTCAGTTTGGGGCAGCTAAATGCGGATAGATTTACTGGAGCAATACCAACACTACTACAATACTGCTACTGATATCACAACCTTCTAATGTTATTGTTTTCAGTAATTAGCCACTTTGAAAAGTTTAAATATGTAATATAAAGATAGCTGAACTGCATGAACCAGATAGTGCCTTCAAATCGGGTCATGCTTGTGTTGCTCTTGTGGCTGTTCACAACCTCATGTGGAAATTTTGCTCACAAGCGCTAAACTGTTAGCCTCGCTAGCTTCTAGACGGTAACAGCTGTCTGGTATGGCTGTTCGCACAACTTTACCGCTTGAATGCAGAAGTATTTCTTGTGCACGATGATCACAAGCACAAATGGGAAGGCCAAAAGATGCAGAGGTGACAGTAACTGCTATTCTGCAAAGCCAAGATAGATAAAGCTAAGCTAGGCTACGCTAAGCGAGGCTAGGCTAAGCTAAGCTAAGCTAAGCTAGTCATATTTCAGTTGATCTGGTTGTTATTTTAAAATTTTATTCGTTATGTTATGATTTTTCCAAACTTCTGAGATGTAATAGCATTAAAACTGATTATTTAGCAACAGGTAACGGGTAACGAAAGGGAGTTAATTATAATTAGCCACAGTGACGCCTTAGCTAGCCCAATTACATTTTTCCCCTATACTTTCCTTACTTTTCCTTATACTTTTATGGAGTAATTAAAATTACAGTAATTTAACTAAAGGCTACAATGTTTTCATTTAATGTGGTACTGCTCTGCTAAGCTAAGCTAAGCTAAGCTAAGCTAATGCCCTCTTAGTCCAACTGATTTATCCTGTGTTTACCCTTTCTCCATTATATATATGTATATATTTATTGAATGTCTCTGTCGGGTTTAACAAATTCAGTAGCTAGAATGTTGGAGCAATGATTTTTCTGTTAAAGGAGACAGTGAAACGTTGGTAAAGTGTCTTCAACTATCTGAGCAGCTTGCTCGAACTAACCCTAGGTCTTTATTTCTTGGAAACTGTGCATCCTATTGTTTTCTGAGAAACCTGCACCTTTGAAAAGCATAGAGCGCAGTAAAACAAGGTCAAGAGAATCCAAATACGTAGTTGCTGCTTGTTGGCATTGACTCATTCTGCTGTTAGATCTAAAAAAAGGACCTTCGGATTCAACAATAATTCCGTCTCTTTTGTTTTTGGACTTTTCCTGGCAGCATACCACACTCCCATCATTTCACAGGTTTTCCTCTCTAGCCTCTCTGGAGTCAGACAAGTATAAAGTGCAGCTCCGTCGTCTTCTGAAACCCAAGAAGATGGACGGGCTATTTATTTTTTTTCTCTCTCTCTATGCAGCGATCTTAACAGCTGTAGCAGGCAGGGCTGCAGCAGTTTGGCAGCGCATTAATGGAAAACTGTGCTGTTTATTCTTCCTCTGCAGGTGGAGATCACGCTGCAGGACGTCAACGACAACCCGCCTGTTTTCCCTAACGACATCCTCGACGTGACCATTGAGGAGAACATCGGAGATGGCTTCAAGATAATGCAGCTAACAGCCACGGACGCAGACGAGGTAAAGGCTCCCGCTGGGTTTTTCGGTTCTGTCTGACAGTGTTTTTGTAACTCCACCGCTTTCACGATAGACATCCTGGGAGCGATTTGAATTAGAAATATGGTTTAAATTTTGGTCAAACCATAAATTCTAATGTTTTTTTAAGCATTTAACGCCTTTTTGTTGGACCGAAATGTCAAATATTCAGGGCAGAAAACCCCCTTGAAACAATATTTAAACAATGGTAGGGACCTTTTATTGTCCCCAGTTGATTGTGGAGGAAAGGAATATGTTTTCAGCAGTTTCCAAATTGAAAGCCACAACCATTAGTACATCGGTAAAACACAAAATCGGCCACTGGGTCGGTTCCCAGGCCGATAAACGGCTGAAACACATCAGCAAACTGAGAAGATCATCCTGATTTAGGCAGCAAATATTGGATATATGTTCAAGGCCCATTGTTTGTGCGAATTAGGAAGCAGCTACAGGGGTCATAGAGGTCATAGTTGAAGTAAGCAGGTTATTCTGTGCATGCTCTTGTCAGGAGAAACCGTTAGATTAAAGTGTCTTCTTTGGTTATTGTAAATTTAATTTTTTTTTGCACTCAATTAACCATTAATTGAATAATCAAGACATAGCATTAGCAAATTGTCTTCTTTAGCGTGAGTAGCTGGATCCATGAACTCCACAAAGAGACACAAATGGGTCCAGACACTGCTACATTAGTCTGAGGCTAACATAGCAACACAAATTGCTATGTTAGAGCAGAGGCACAACTTTATAATAGTCTGTCATCATGCATTTTTCTCCCTTAGACTCGGACACACACAGAACGATCTTTTTCCTCACTGACGTGCCGATGTTATCCAAGACGTTCCGAGTCATAGCCCCGGAAGAGAGCGCCCCCATCGATCGATATTTCGCCCCGCGACCTCCGTAGTTCACGTTACAACAGCAGCATCACTCTCAATTAGCCGAAGGCTCCGTCTTCAGCTGCTTTATGCAGGATACGGACATTAAATCCCACAGCGGGCGAAGCGCAGGCCCCCGTCGGCATCTCAAAAGGTCTGCGGTCCCTCGCACTCGAGCCAAAGGACACAGTTTAAGCGAATGGAAAAAAAAAAAGGGGGGCGAGAGATTAGAAAGAAGGAATATGGACTCAGATTTTATGTTAACTTATGAGGCCACACGTTTTTTATTGCGCAGCTGCCTTCCCTTTGCTCTGAATGTGAGAAAAGGAGCACGACGTCCCACTTCTGGACGTTTTTCTCCTTTATCGGAATACTATATTGACTGTAAATCTCAGACCTGGAGGCAGGTCAGTCTTTTCAGCGGGGGGATTTGAGGACATTATTTGATTATTCTCTGATTGCAGAGCCAAAGCATTCACAGTTTTGATCTTGAGAAAAAAAAAAAGGCTTCGGCATATGGTATTGAAATCAAACTGCTGTTCACTTTTTCCTCAACCCTTCCTGAAGTTTAGGAAGAGCCCAAGCGCTTTGGTCCGTGAGCCGAGACCTTTCAGTCGTCCGCGGAAAAGGGGAGCAAATACGTTTTGATTGAACGATTAAAACTAAAGACGTTTCATTCAAGAGAAGTCACATTTCGCTTTCCAAGCAGGGGAGAAACAAAAAAAGAAAAGCGCAGACACTTAGGGAGAATGCAGACGAGCCTTTTTAGAATTACAGATTCGAGTGATGTTTACTCCAAAACTCCGGCGCGGCCATGAATAGGTCCGCTAAATAGAAGCCTGTGTTTCATTCCAGCTCTCACTCGGAGCCAGATAACGAGGGCGGCCAAGTCTTTGCCCACATCCTTACGCAGGAAACTTAAGTTGCGCTGACACTAAGCGTACGGAACGCATTGGAGCCCGTGTTGAGAAAAGCCACATGTGTGAGCCAGTGTGGAGTAGCCAAGAGTGCAAGCTGTTGGCCAGCTGACGGGGCTGAATTCAGACATCATAATGATCCCGTCCAATTTAACAGCGCTACATGTGGGATTCATGTGCGAGGGTATTAAAATGCTGTTTCTACGCATCCGTTTTTTGAGAAAAAAAAAAAGATGAAGTAGGCGCGGTTGCATTAGGGATGAAAGGAAATCAATACAAAGCTTTGCTCTTTTGTCTAATGCAAAAAAAAGCTTCTCACCTCATTTGAAAGAAATATGCTGCCTTTTGTGCTTGGAGGGTTTTATGAGAATTCTGACCTTATGTGGAAAATATGTCACAGGTAAAAACCTTTTTTTTAAAAGTTTTAGGAGAGCCCCCTGAAAGAAAGCCTCAAAATGAACAATAATGTCTTCCAGAGGTTTTGCAAAAACCCACCGCAAGGATATTTCTAGCAGTCGTGCAGCACATTTAAACACCGGCGGCGGAGCCAGTTGGATCATCTCTAACTTTCTTTATCTCGAAGCCCGTCAGTGACAACACGTTGCTTGTTTTCCAGGAGTCTGTGTTATGATTGGCTTCGCTCGGGCCGGCGCTCTTAGCGTACAGGAAGCCCCGCTATCCCCGCCGGCGCTGTCTGCTTCGCACCTCTCGCCCTCTCGCAGGGAACTGCGTGCTCCCAAAAACCACTCATCTGCTAAATGAGTTTCCTTCTGCCCCTTGCGTCTGGTGTGCTCTGCTCCCTGGAACGCCGCCGTTTAATTGGTCAGCCCTCTGTTTTTTTTGCTTTTTTTGTTTCTTCCCCCTCCCTCCTCGTCTTTGGAGAGCTGTAAAGAAGTCAGCCTCTTGAGTGGAGGTCAAGAGGTCGAGCGGTGTGCGAGAGGAGCGCGTTTGTGTGCGCGTAAGATCTTAATTACTCATGTTAGTCGGGTAAAGAGAAGGAGACGGGACCGTTTAGAGAAATGAAAGTTAGAATGAGGGTGAAGCCATTTTTATTGGCGCGTAAACGCCCGTCCACGCTCGTAACTTGCAAAGGTATGTGCGTGTTGGACGGAGGCCCGAGATGGACCCCCCCTCCTGCCCGGCCTCTCCCACCTTCAGTGCTCCGCCTTTGAACCCTATCAGAAAATTAATTGGCAAACCGTGGGTGTTGGGTTCCGGACCCAGGTGGCTAATGGGATTGCCAGATCTGGAGCCACCGACTGATGACAGCAGGGTCCTTAGATGAGCAGAACCCCACTCCTTGTCCCCCCTTGACCGACTCTCTCGTTTATTTTTTTTTCCTCTTTTTTTACTGGGTCTGGATCTCAATCCGAGTCTCTGGAATTGCAATGAAAGACGAGGTCAAGAAGACGGAGGTTTTATCCGTCGTAAAAGACGCAGGCTTCAGGAAGGAGATAAGAGCGAGTCATGAACTTAGCCTGGCGATATTGACTCCGTCTGAAACGTTTGACGAACGGTTGCATGGACAAGCAGACTGGTCCATTTAGAAAAGAAAGGAAGAAAGTAGGTGAAGAAGAAGGAATTTAATTTGTTTTGGGTTTTTTTTTTGGCCAAAGTCTCCTAAGATTAGAATAAAATGTTTAAGTTTATAACCTTTCACCAATCAGTCCGCCACTAGCAGGATGCCAGCACCGTCATTAACCTTCACAGACAGCTCCTATGTAATGTAACGTAAGATTTGTATAAATATATTAAGAGTATTGTCTCAAAAAGACCCCGTCTTAAAAATAATCTTTAAATTTACAACTGTAAAATTCAAAATACTGCAATTAATAATACATCAACAGACTTTTGACATATTGTGACCCTATAAAGTTGATACGACTATCATTTCAGCAAAAAACAACTTGTCTAATGCTTGGCAAAAGCAGAGGAACATTAACATGTGTTCCAATTTAAATATTTAGTATGAAGTGAAATTAAAACCAAGACAAAGAGCTCAAAGACATTCTTTTTACTTCCAAGTACTGCTTGATTGTACAGGGTTTTTGTAGCTCCCCCAAATCCTGTGCATCTTCCTCGAAGGAGAAAATCAAGAAAATATACAGACTCCTTCTAAAACTTTTTATGAATGGCTGCGTGTTCAGAGCATAGACTGTATATAAATATGGACAACACATCTCCACTTCCTCTCATTGGCCAAACTGACGCTATTTTCCCGGGGATACGGGCGGCACCATCTTGCGACTTAGGAGCCACGCGGAGCCGCGTCATTAATGACCCTACCGCACTTCCTCCAGACTCCAGGTTGGCATGGCAACTGGTAGTCATTATGTCACATCCTGTTTCTATAGCGTCTAATAACTAATTAAAACGAGACTAATCCAAACAATTGACACTTGAGCATGCATCAACATTATATTAACTGCCTAAACTGACAGAAACCATACTTTGCATTTTAGTGTTTTATTTTGACCCAAGTCCCATACACTAACATGGAGGGGGTGGCGCTTATGACCTATACTGCAGCCAGCCACCAGGGGGAGCTCTACTTGCTTTGTCTTTGGTTCAGACTGGTTACAATTAGGCACATAATTAAAAAAAAGAAAACGCTCCACATATTATCTGCCTATAAAGTCAATGCAGCTAACATTTTAGCTTGCATAGCAACATTAGCATTCGTTTCAATTCAGTTCAATTTTATTTATATAGCGTCAGTTTTAATTCAAATAGCATTAAGAAGCTTTACAGAGCCTGGATTTCTGGAGTCTCAGAAGTCCAATTAAAGTATAATTGTAGAAAACCAAAACTATTTTCTTTGTATTTCCACAAAAGTTATGCATCAGAATAATACTGCTTAATTGTGAACATGCATGCACAGCAAACACACGGCTGAAAGCTACAGATTCAATTTGGCATCAAAGCTGACGCATCGCTGCACAGATACAGTTGATCTAAAATACACCAAGGCAGTAAATGTGTCAATGTGCAGATCAAAAATCGGCTTAATGCATCGACGCCTCTCCTTATGAGCTTTCCTATTGTTCTGGCAGGATCAAAAAGCACCAACGCAAACATCAGGCGCAGCGGAAAAAAAGAGTCTCTTTTTAGCTTCGCTCTTAACCAGCTGTAACCGGAGCCCCCGCTTCATCTCGCTGAATAGCAGTAGCTTTTTGATGTTGCTTTTGCTTTTTTGGCAGAAGACACAGACTGAGACAGTTGTCTGATCTCTTTTTGTCCCCGGCACAAATAAAAATGTCAGGCCCTGTCGTCGGCCTCATTCACTTGTCATATCGCATTCAGCGCTCCTCTCCGGTTCCAAAGCCTCTCGCCGTAGCGGTCGCATGTGTCGCGGCGCTTGTACTTGTCCAAGGTAACAGGGGATCTATTAGTTGCATTTATAGAGGAACACTATAGCCCCGCGGAAGTTCAAAGACGGGAGGAGGATTGTCAGTCAGCCTCTTTGTCTGGCGTGACCCGTCCTCTTCTGGATGAGCCTCTAAATCTGTATAAAGCTGCTTTGTGTTTATTTGCAAGGTTAAAAGGGAAGTGCTTTATAATTGCATCCAAACATGTCAGGAAATCTAGCAGCCTTGAATGCTTTTAAATAGGTTCCTGTGAAAATGTAGCGTAGAAATCTGTCTTATGCCGTTTTATTTTGTCTTCGCATTTAGGAGACGTTAGTTGGAAAGTTGAAAAGAAGCCGGTTCTTTGATCGTTTTAATTGAAAGCACCAGCAGCTCGATGAGATGGATGGATCCAACGGCGTCTTGTTAGCGTGCCCTAAGCTTCCATGTTTGTGGAGGTCAGTTAGATATTATCCAGTTAACTCTCCCTCTTGTCCTTCCTTTAGCGCAACTATCTCGACTTTCATCTGTTCCACGCCCCTTTTTTTTTTTTTTTTTTTTTGGGGAAATCACAAGCTTTCTCTTTCTGGAACATCTCTGTGAAGAAGGCTCAGTGAAGGGTTTCATTCATGCCCGACGACCTGGAGACGTGACTCGCTAACATGCATTAAACTGATTTCCTATCAGACTGACTCGCTTTGATGCCTGTTGTCCTAAGAAGTTCAACAAGTTGCATGCAACCCCCTGGCCCCTCTTTTTTTTTTTTCTTTCACTCTGCACCCTGAGAGCTTTGTAGATGGTAAATACTGACAGAAAATGTATTTCTGGTTTCCTGCCTGAGATGACCTCAGTCCGTTTGACGCATCGGACTTGTAAACACGACAAATGTTGACTCCACATTCGCGTTCCATCTTCACTTTGTGGATTTTCGTTGTAAACACGTAGATTTAATAATGGCGCTTGCCGCCCGGACCATAGCTCATTGTTTTGTCATTCCTCCCCCTCTCTCTCTCTCTCTCTCTCTCTCTCTCTCTCTCTCCTCAGGGCCCTAATGCTCTCGTGACCTACACCATCATCAGCGGGGCGGATGACAGCTTCCGCATCGACCCCGAGTCCGGCGATCTGATCGCCACCAAGAAGCTGGACCGGGAGCGCCGCTCGAAGTACTCCCTCCTGGTGCGCGCCGACGACGGGAAGCAGTCGTCCGACATGAGGCTGAACATCACGGTCAAGGACGTCAACGACCACACGCCCAAGTTCTCCCGCGTGACGTACTCGTTCGACATCCCCGAAGACATGGCTCCAGGTACGGTCATTTAAAGTTATCAACCAAAACTCACTGACATGCACAGAAGATTGTAGACTGCAAAATCCCTTAAAAGCCAGGTCTGTTAAAACCATCAGTAGCCTCAGATTAACCGGATTCTTTGTAGTACTAGTAGTATTTCTTTTTACTTTTACATTTTTATAAGAGCGCTGTAGCTCCCCCAAATCCCTTGTATCCACCTTAAGGGGCAAATCAAGAGTTTAATCAGATCAAAGGGACAGTAACTGACGTCTGATTCGTATGGAGACGTATCCGCAACCAGCTGGATTTACAGGGATGCTGACAGACGTCTGGCACGGCTCTGTCATCCCTGTCACCGGCGCAATCACAAGAAAGAGACGAATAAGTCTGGTTAATCAGAGAAGAAGAAGAATGTCCAGCGAGGATGTCGTTAAGATACGATCATGTGAAGTACTAATAAACGTAGCTGCTTGCTCAACATCAAAACTTCATCTGTGAGTCACCAGATTAAAATCCAATGATTGTTTTCATTCCAAACCAGAACAGGCCAAGTGAGCGGAGAAAAAAAAAAAAAGTGTTATTTTAGCAACTGGCAGGAACAATCAGTGAGTCACGGGTGTTAATAAACTAGCCTAATAACCCCCTCTAGTCATTTCATTCTATACGGCAGTAAAGTCTAACTTCTCGCCTCTGCGTTACGACCCGTCCCGACTCTCGCAGGCTCCATCGTGGCGGCAATCTTGGCCAGCGACTCTGACTCAGGGGTGAACGGCGAGGTCACGTACTCGCTGGAGGACGACGACGAGGACGAGACGTTCCTCCTGAACCCCGTGACGGGGGTTTTCAACGTGACGCGCCCGCTCGACTACGAGAGCCAGCAGTACTACATTCTGACGGCGAAGGCCCGGGACGGCGGGGGGATGGCAAGCACGGTCAGGGTGTATTTCAACGTGCTGGACGTGAACGACAACCCGCCCGTCTTCAACGCGACGGCGTACAGCACGTCCGTCTCCGAGAGTCTGCCGCCCGGATCCAGCATCATCACGGTCGGGGCCAGTGATGCAGATGACGGTATGTATACGAGATATTACATGGGAGTTAATACGAATAATCCAGATTTGGTTTTTGAATTCTCTATATACACACACCGATCAGGCAGAACATTATGACCACCTTCCTAACATTGTGTAGGTCTCCGTTGTGCCTCCGAAACAGCTGTGACTCATCAGAGAATGGACATGGGCCTTCTGAGGGTGTCCTGTGGTGTCTGGCAACAGGATGTTGTTAATGGGGGGGGCTTTGAGGGGAGGGGCCTCTGTGGATCATCCCACAGATACTTGATCAGTTTGGGATCTAGCGAATTTGGAGGCCAGGTCAACACGTTGTGACGTTCTTCATGTTTTTTCTTAGTTGTTCCAAAAGCGTTTGTGTGTGTGCCTGCATCAAGGAGTGTCATTGCTATGGGGTGGGGGTGCCTGGTCTGGTCTAGGTGGGTGCTACGTGTCTAAGTAACATCCACACCAATGAATACCAGGTCCAAAAGTTTCCCAGCAGAACACTGAATTGTCACAAGATGCTAAATACTATTTACTTCTCCTATCAGTAGTCATAATGTTGTGGCTGATCGGTGTATGTTACATCTAAATAACTTGTTTTATCTCCAAATTTGGCAGGAAGTGTATAAAATGTTGTCTTGCAGTTTCTCCTGCACATCTGTGCACATAAACGGACATGCCAGTAGATACTAATATATCTCCAATAAACATTTCCTGTCCTATCAAGCACTGATAAATACAGGTGATACCGAGGCAGTTTTATGACGATCTCTAAATATTTGCTCATTAGATTTACGTTCAGAAACAATTTTTGGCTCTGATATTAGTCTATACAAGTCTCTCATAAATGTTTCCCGCGCTGGTATACTTAGAAATATGTGAAACTCAAATATGTCACGAGAGAAGCGTCTGAAACCTCTATTAAATCACGTTAAATCCAGAAAAGAACCCTAGAGCACGTTAAGAAAACGGCGCGTTTAAAGCCGCGGGTTGTGCTTTCATTATAAATCAAGCTTGCGTGTTAGCCAAAGGGAGATTAATTTAATGCAGGCCTGTCACTTTGTTATGACAGTTGGATACACAGAAGCTCTCGAAAACCCACGGTTCATTTTTCATTTATTATTTTTGAGTCACGCCGCGACTGACGCGATGAAATACGGCATCCGCGCCGTGCGATTAAGAGGTCGGAGCTATTCCTGCTCTTCAGGTGGCGGGGTTTCTCGTCTGCGAAGTTGCCGTGCGGTATTTCCGACGGTCACCGCCGCCGCGCTCTCCTCTGCTGTAATTACCGCTCCAACCCGGGCCTAATGTGGTTATTGTGACCTACATTCCTGGGAAATACGCTGCCTCGTTTCTCAACCAGAGTCTGGCTTCTGCTTCTTCTTTCTCCCTCCGTGGGTCTACATAAACTAACGGATATACATCTGCCACAGTCAAAATAAGAACGCCGCCATTGTTGTAGCACTTCCTAATCTCCGACCCCCGACCCTCCTACCTCGTCCCTAGTCTAAACTCGGATGGAAGTAGCACTCAAGCTTTTGATAAGGGATTACTTGTATACTGTAAATACACATGGGAGTGTGGGAAGGTGCCGGGCGCTTTCCACATGAATACCCCGCTGAGTTCAATTACAGACGCTCAATTTAAGCCCATTTTAACCTCCGGCTCCACAGAGAGTCCTCTGCTAAATAGTCTACTGCATCCATCCACTCAGTCGCAGCGTAGTGGTGTCCTTTAAATAAATATTTCGATCATAAGGGATTTTCCAACCCAAAAAAACACTGCACAAGCTGCTCTATCAGTTTAGGAAGCGGTGTTTGTCTTTCGATAGCAATCTGTCATGCTTGCATGAATGGATTGTCCCGTTGGAGGACAGGGCGCTAGCAGGCCGCCGCTACACATGCACAATTTGTGGAAATGGATGTTGATAATGCACATAATTCAGAGACATACGGAATATTTAACGGTTACGTTCAGAACAATGGATGCCAGTCAGAAATATCGGCACTTGACCTCCACTGAAGTTGGCTTTTCTCTGTGTTATCTTTGTTTTTCTTATGCAAGGTTGTGTTAAAAGGGTTTTTAATCAAAGATCCCAGCAAGAAGATCTTTTGTTTGTGTTGTTGACCTCATCATCACAGGAACCAGCCATGACTTTAGCTCTAAAAGATCACCATAAACTAAACACTTGTCTTCTTTTTCAGGTCCAAACGCCCAGCTCCTCTACCAGATAGCCTCTGGTGATCCCCAGGGCCACTTTGTCCTCACCAAGGAAGGAGTCCTCCAATCCAAGAAGGCCTTGGACAGGGAAACCCAGTCTTTCTACAACCTGGTGATCACAGTCAACGACCTGGCCCCGCCTCCCGCGGCCCGCTTCACCAGCACCGCCCAGGTGTCAATCATTCTCCTGGACGTCAACGACTGCCCGCCAGGGTTCACCTCCCAGAAGATGACCTACATCCAGGAGAACACGCCGGTGGACACGGTGGTGTTCACCGCCCAAGCCACGGACGCCGACAGTGGGCCCAACAGCTACGTGGAGTACTCCCTCAAAGGACCTTTTGGTAACAAGTTCAGCATCGGTACGATAGATGGGGACGTCCGGCTGGTTGGGGAGCTGGACAGAGAGGAGCTTTCAAACTACACGCTCACAGTCGTGGCTACAGATAAGGGCGAGCCCTCTCTCTCCTCGACCATGGACGTGACTATGATGGTCCTGGACGTCAACGACAACACGCCGAGCTTCTCGCAGAACATCTACGACATTGAGATCGAGGAGAACACCTTGACGGGGACCGACGTCATCCAGGTGTTCGCCAGCGACGCCGACGACGGCACCAACGGGCAGATCCGCTTTTCCATCTCGGCGGGGAACACCAACTCCGATTTCAGGATCGATTCGGTCACGGGGGTGATTTCAGTGGCCAAGCAGCTGGACCGCGAGGCACGTTCGTCCTACTCGCTGGTGGTCCAGGCTGCAGATCGCGGCAGCAGCCCCCGGGTGGACAGAGCAACCGTCAACATTGTTTTGTTGGACGTCAACGACTGCTCACCTGTGTTCGAGCTCTCTCCTTACACGGTCAACGTTCAGGAGAACCTCGAGGACCTGCCGAAAAACATTCTGCAGGTCAGTGTTTAATTTTCTTTAGACGGGACGTCCTGAGCGAAAAGAATGACAGTCCTGAGACCTTAAACAGGCTAATACCTTAACCAAATCTGCAGTAATACTAACTCAATAAGTACAGGTATGTGTGCACACTAAACCACTTAGCAGGGTGGTCTTATTTTTGCTTAAATGCCACGACAAATACCCGACTGAAACGATGAAGAAATGATATATGACGGCAATTTGCTCTGCTCAATTAGCGCTTTATAGGATTTCACCGAAATATGAAACCCGGCTAAATTGCACGTCGAGGCAATTAACATTCTAAGCACCCTGATGACTAAATGAGCCATACATAAGAAATGGAGGGGCAAAGACAGATTTCCGATGACGGAGCAATTCCATTTTCGTGTGCACCTTAGTAAGGAAATGAGGGTACGGTTATGTGGTAGGACGAAAAGGTTCCCATGTGCACGCTAACCTGCCTGACTGTGGCACGCAGGAATAAAAAAAAATAAATTAGGGCTGGCAAATGGTTTCATAGTCAGAAACCATTAAATAAATGTCTGCTGTTAATCCCAGCAGCAGCCGAGAGAAGAAGAAGAAGGACACGTTTTCTTTTTTTTTTCTTTTTGGACTCCCTGGGAAAGTGGGATTAGACAAAGTGAATAAGTAATGATCTTCATTCCCTCAGCAGTTACCTTCATGGCGCCGCTAGTAATTAACCCCTCAGCTGTTTCAGTGAGGACGCTAGTTATGCTGGGTTACTGCCAGCCAGGTTCAAACCCACAGCAGTAGTCTTCTTGTGAATTCATCAAAGCACAAGAATGCTCATCTTAAAAACCAACAAGGGATTAAAAATAATAAGACTGTCAGTTGTGGATCTTAGGAAGATGATGATTTGGTCGCGGCCTGGTGGTTTCTTCATTTATACAGCCCCAAAAGACAAATTTGTCTCTGACGTTAACGCAAGACCTGTACTTAAACATGATGTCAAGTCAATTTACATAAAAGGCCACATGTCACCAGCTTGACTCGTTAATGTTGGCGCCTCATCAGAATCCAGCTTAAGTTTGCCAACGTTAGTCACCAAACACCCTCGAGGATGTTGGAAAAAAGAGTGTTTTCTTGCTTCTAGTTTGGTTTTTCTCATCATTAGAAATCATAAGTCTCTTTTCTGTATTTGCATGGTATTGTTTTATATTATTTTTCCTGTTCCAAGCATCTGACCAAAACAAGACCCACCTCGAACGCAACGACATAAAGTGGAGACAATAAGACAGAGATGCAAAATTAAACATTGATTTCATGAAACTAGATTAAAGCAAAGACAAACAAGCCACAGGTAACATGTGGCGAGCTTCTGCGTCTCCTCAGGCTTTCCCCTTTTATCCATACCCACTCAGGTGTGTCTGGTTAAGGTAATTAAGCCCATGCACCAACCAGAGACACTAGCACTGTCAATGCATGGCCAGAAATAAAGAATAACAGGATTTGACTGCTGCAACATTTAAATGCACTAGTGATAGCAATTATCCAAAAACTGAATAATGCTTAAATATTTTCTCACTTAAGCGACTCGATAGCTTGAAATTAAGTGAAAGTTCTGCATTTAAATATTTAAAATACAGTAAAACTGTGCATTAAAATGCACTTAAAGTATGCACCGTAGAGGCAGAATAGGCTCTGTCTATGTCACATTATTATTTATTATACTACTGCATGAATATTTGTTCACTAGCTGGTGCCATGTGCATATAAAAATATTAATGTCCGCACCGTTATTGCTAATAAAACTAATGAAAGAAGGTGTACAGATTGAATGACAATAAATAAGTCTGATAGATAATAAAACTGCTGATGCATTATTGCTGATAGAGGAGCAGTTTTATGATGCAGATAGATGGATGCAGGAGATTTAATTTAACCCGTCTAATTTTCACTACGATGAACTGTATTTGGCATTCTGACTAAACTGATGAATTCTCTTCTAAAATGTAGTGTAGGAGGCGTAGGAAAGTAGCACAAACTTATTTAAAATATTAAAATAAAGTAGCTTGGAGTTGGAAGGAACTTCTTCCAACAGCTTCCAGTAGCTTCTTCCGTTCTAATGGACTGGTGGGAAGTTGAGGTTTAAAAAGGAAACTCTGAGGGAGTGGCCCATCAGAAACTTGCTTGACTTGTTTCTGTAATGACCAGAAATTGGCACAGCTAGTGTCCATTAACGGCTAAACACTTAACTGTCGTTGACAGATAGATAGGTACTTGATTTATGCCGTGGGAAATTCAGGAAATTGAGGGGGGACTGTTTGTCCCTGTCCTCCTTCCCTAATGAATGGTGCTCTAACGACCCATTATCAGTCAGAGTCTCCAGTCTCAAGGTGTGAATGAGGTTGAAACTTCTTGGGGACAGAAGTTAAAACTGTATTATAAATTGACAGCAGATTAAATCTCAGTCCACCTCCTCTGTTTAGAGAAGGTTTTTCCAATCTGACATAGATGTCTTCCTTTACTCCTCCTTCCCTAATGAATGGTGCTCTAACGACCCCATTATCAGTCAGAGTCTCCAGTCTCAAGGTGTGAATGAGATTGAAACTTCTTGGGGACAGAAGTTAAAACTGTATTATGAATTGACGGCAGATTAAATCTCAGTCCACCTCCTCTGTTTAGAGAAGGTTTTTCCAATCTGACATAGATGTCTTCAATTAATCCTCCTTCGAATCCTCTGTCTTCTCTGGCTAAGATTCAGATGCTGTTATCTTCAAAGGAGTGTCCTTTGTCCTTCAGGTGTAGGTGGACCGCTGAATCCTCTCCTGTGTTGGGACATTTGTGGATGGGTTGTTTGGTTTCCTCCAGTGTACAATTCTGTGCATTCCTCACTGCACAGAACAGCATAAACTACATTACTCTGTTTGTGCCTGGGTGTTTTGTCTTTGGGGTGGACAAGTTTTTGCTTAAATGTAATACCAGGTTCGAAGTAAACTCGAATGCGGTGTGACATTACCACAGATCTTCTACTTATTGGAAACATACTGAGCTCTCGTTTCTGTCCGTGTTTTCCAGGTTGTAGCCAGAGACGATGACCAAGGCGCCAATGGTCAGCTGAGCTACATGCTCAGCGGCGGGAACGACGAGGGCGCCTTCACTCTGTCGTCCAGCGGCCAGCTGAGCCTGACCCAGACGCTGGACCGCGAGGCTCAGGGGAAATACATCCTCCTGATCACGGCCACCGACTCAGGTACGGCCGCGGTCAGGTTTTGCGCAACTGATACCATCTTGAAATGTTTGACAGCTTTTTTAACTAAAAGATGATTTTATGTCGTCTCGGCGTCCCGCATCACGTTTCAGTTTATAGTGTCCCAGAATCGCTTGTTTATGTCTGAACTCATTCACATTTAACTTCGACTTATCATCCGGGATCTGGTGTATCTGGTGAGGACTGGGGCCTGTGTAATGAGCCCTTACATGGACATTTGTTGAGTTTCAGCGACGCTCGACACATATTTTATAATCAGCCCACAAAATTGAGCCGAAAGGGAATACGTTCGCGAGCTAACAGCAACGTCAACAAACAGCATTTTGATTTCACAGCGTGCTCGCAGCTCCTTTAGTGTGGCACGAAAACCTAAACATTCTGGAGTTTTTAGCTTGCAAACCAGTGGGTGTTTTTCTTTGTCCCGTTCCACAGAAGTCCTTTCAGCGGGTTCGATTGAATAGCATCCTCTGTTTATTTGGATACGGCGGTGGAGCTTGTTATAGCCAGATAAAAGGTTAACTTGTTATTGCATGGAGGCCAGTTAATGTGCAGTTAAAGGAGTACATGCGTATCCCCGTTGCAGCCAAATCACATGCTATCCCAGCTAAGTATATGTTTCCGCCGAGCTGCTCTGGCACAGCCGTCATGGTCTGAGGGTGGTTTCTGTTTCATTCCTGGACTGACCATGTGACCGTTCATAATGCTGTGTATTTTTGACCATGTGCAGACTTTGGTGAGACGATGTCTTGTTTTGAAAAACCGGGCTTTGGCATTTCCATCATTTGATCATCTGAATATTCACGAGGGAGGTGGATTTTCTGTATATTATATAAATAAACTAATCACTAATACTACTACTAAAGTTTTGCAAGAGCGCAAACGTTTCTGATAACAACGCCCTCCTTTTTAGGGGTTTTCTCGCTTCATGTGCTGTTCTCAGACGCCCGTGCCACATCTCAAAGTCCAAGTTGCCCAACAAGTGAACATACTAATTAGGATTCGATCCCTTTTTTTTTTTGTGCGCTTCGCGACGTCTCCGCATTTAGAGCCCTGACAACAATTCCAAAATATTTTGACAGGACGTCTCAGTACAATGCCGAGTCCGAAAGAGGGATTTCGGGGTAGAATATCAAAATATCAAAAAACCCCATAATCATAGTACACGCCAAATTACCCGGCAGCATTTTCTCACATTTTTGAGGCCTCGGCCGAGACGGCGTGGGGAAACGGTTCTCCCAGGCGCTATCTGGCAGGAAAGTCCGAAGGTGGATGGGGCAGACATGTCTCCGAGCCTCCCGTCTCGTATGGACGGCTTTTCTGACCGCAGGCGTCCATCTAAACATGTCGAAGTCCGCCTTTGTCTTCCCATGCTGCCGCGTTTGGCTAGTTCTATTCCAGAAACACGACGTAAGCAAAAGAAAAAAAGCAGAAGTATCATCCGGAGGCTTTGGTCTATAGAGGTATTATCCTATCTATTCTAGATTGTGATGTCTGGTCCCGCTGCAACCACACGACACAGACGAGCTCTAACGTCTCAGCTAGCTCTGTGCATGAATCATAGACCCACTTTCACATTTATGGGCAGGGCTGCGTCCCTGTTCATTGTGCCTTAATGGCCCCTTCTCTTGGGACATTTCCTGTGTTTTCTGTGAAGGTAAACTCATTAATCGTAGCCCGAGCAGAGCTCCAGGTTGTGCTCACTGCTAAATGTGTCCTGAAAAACATGGAAACTAAAGAGCTCACCGGGCGCTGGTACTCATAATGGGTCCTGGCTTCGGAGAACGGCACAATTTGGTAAACTTCTGCAATTATTTGAAATATGTGGCATCCGCACAAGCTGCACAAAGGTGTTTTACAAGGCGTCTTGTTGTGAGGAAATCTGACCCGCGACGCTTTCTTTGTGTTTTCTTGTTCTCCCCCCACCTCTCGTCCTTGTTTACGGAAAGTTGTTTGCTGGAGTTAACCAGTTGCGCGGACAGACGGAGATATCTGGGAGGTTGCATGCGCTGTTGCTGCTTCTGCTGCTGCTGCTGCTGCTGCTGAGCCAACATCTGGGATCGGCTGCAGGCAAATCAGATTTTTTAAGCCCCTGCTTCGCGGCGTACAAGTTCTGCCTGCACGGAAGAATGTGAAACAATGGGATCTCCAACAGAGTCGCGCAGCGTAAAATGCTTTTGTCAGGCAATGCTGCTGCAGTGACTTAAAGCAGGCGTCTGGGGTCAGAGAAAATTGACTCATCGGGTGTGGGATTTTGAATCCGATTAAACTCCTGTAAGCGCCACTTTACTATTAGCATGCTATTCTTTCATTTCCCAAACTCGACGACGACAGCGGGTGCAACTTTTATATTAAATTAGACCGTGCTGTCAAAATGAAGGGGTGAATTAGAAATTAAAAGCCCTGTTCAGATGTGCTATTAGCATGCATCCAGCAGCCAGCTCTAAGTGCTGGCGTGGACACGTCCAAGACTCATTAAGGGTACATTTGAGACCCGATCGCTCAGAACACATTAGGCAATATTATTTTAGTGGTGTGAACGCTCATGCATCTTAGCCTCATTAACAGAAACTCCTGCTAATTTGATGTCCGCTTGCTTAAGCAGACTTTAATGTGTGTGCTTTCAGCTTGTTCCACGATTTACACCATGTCCCTATGAAGGGGATCACATGCAAACAGCAGAACGTAGCTATCCTGTTTGCACAATATTCTACTGCATCCTCAGCGTTCATTTATTTTGCACACAGAGCCCGAAAACTGTGATTGGATCGTAAGTGGAGGTTAATTTTAATGCCAGGTGCGAGCCGACCCTGCCGCTCAGGACGCGCGTCAATACCGCGTCTGGACGAAATCAATTCCTTGATTACTCCAGCGGTTGAGCCTCTCTTGCATAATAATTATCTCTTCCACGCAGGGCTTAGGTCTGTAATTCTTTTAAGTCCTTAATGGCACGTTTCGAGTGTCTGCTGTGGTTTCTGATTCAAAATCCTAAACGCTTAAATGAAACAAATCCGTATGAAAGCAATAAATCAAAAAAAAAAAAAAAAAAAAGAGTTTGAGAAGGCTGGTACGAGTTACGCTGAAGGGTTTTCGTGAACTGTGACAAAAGCTGAAGAGAAATTTAGATCACATTGAGCGCATTAACTGGTTTCTTCTGTCTGGCAGCGTGTTTTATTTATTTATTTTTTCTGTTTATTCCCATTTATATATTTGTATCGGTGCGTGACAGTGCATTTTTTTTTTGCATGTCGCCTCCGAGTTTGTGCTGGACTGCGTGTGGTGGCGGGGTGAGAGCTTCCTTGGGGGGTGGGGGTGGGGGTTGGGGGGGTGCATTGACATGCATAGCGTTTGACCACATTTATTAAAGAGGAGGCACAGTAAATCCCTTGGCCCATGCCTATTATGGCGGATACGGTCGCATAGAAATCCCATGTCTTTCACATCCCTCCAGCACATCGCTCCATAGAGCCACACTGTTTGTATATGGCCTTTTGGCCCGGTGGGTGAGGGGAAGTTTTGGGGAGGGAGGGAGGGGGGGAGTGGGGGCTAAACGACCGCTTAGCAGATAAAGAATTTTAATGACCATCCCTATTTAAAAGCAGGATCTTTTATTCTCTTTAATGGCTCCCATGAATCTGGTGTGTAAACCTTCCAGTCTTCTTGGGCTTTCTCCCCCATTCCACTCTCCGTCCGACTTGATTGGCTGAGTAATGATCTGTCAATCTCCAGGCTTTCTCAAGAACAATAAAGAATATTTAATCTGAGCGTATATATCTTTCAATCCGCCCTTGTAGAGAAACACAAACAGAGCAAATGAAGTCCCGTACGGACGCCTGATAACGGGGGTGTTAAAAAACGCAGATCGCCGCATCGCCGGATCGCTGTCCCCGGCGCTTGCCACTATAAATCTTTTAACGGGGTCCATTTCTCGAAGGGCTTCAGCCCCGTCTGCAGTCTAGCGGCAGCGGCGGGACGCGGCCAACTAAAATATCAGGTTCCTCAAATGAACTTTAACAGAGCTAGTAACGTTCTGGATCAGCTCTTAAAAAACCTTTCGCAGTAACAATGTGGTCTCGCATGTGGAGTTTTTTCCTATCGCCTGTTTTCTCTTTTCCAGCCCCTGCTACACCCTTTAACAGTCGCTGGATCTGAATGTTTTTGTAAGTAAATAAAAAAAAAAAAACAGGGGGAGGGAGGAGTATTATAAAGGTGGTGCGGGTTGGATGATTAGCGCTCCAGCCTGGCAAAATCCACTTTTTAATGATGTTTATGCACTCTGTTTCTTAGGAGCCCGCTTTGCTTGCTCACAGAACTAATTGTATCCCAACTAGCTGTAGCTGCTTCTAACTTTTCTGCAAAAAAAAAAAAAAAGCCAAAAAGCCAAAAACCCTGCAGTATGTGACACGTGTGCGAATGAGCACGCATGCTTTCGCTCTTAAACACTTTCCCAAAGACATATTTCGGCTTTATGTGGTCCACGTATGAACATTATAGAGCATGTATTATGAGCCGGCGTTAAGTTTTCCACCCCCTCGCTGCTGGTCGTGATCCGAGCAGTCCTCAGACCCGCTTGTAGATCAGGGATTTCCAAAAATTCGACAAATAAAAGCACCACTTGTAGTAAAAAAGCACAAAAAAAGGCAAATCGCTTTATTAAATTTCACAACGGCTGCACTAAATGTCTTTTTTTTTGCCCGCGTGCAAGCCGTACAAGCCCTATCTGCAACATATGGGGAAGAAATTCTGCAAAAAACGCAGCAGCAGTCCATGAAATAACATTTTTGGTTTAATTTGACGAATGCCGTATGATTAGAAATATTCCGTTTTCTTTCTTTTACTTATGCCGGGTAGCAGCTCCGAGTGCTCTGCCGAGATATCCCTTTCACCGTGTTGCTTGTTAAGTGTGAGAAAACCTCTGTTTACTCTGTTATGTTTGGCAAACTGTGCAGTGGGACAGCTCGCACCCTGCACTCAGCCCCACGAGGCCTTTCACTGCTGCTGGACGGGACTGCATTAAAAGAAGCTTTGTCGCAAAGCAACAGGTTCTCAGAGGCAGAAAAATGTCAATTTTGCCTCGTCGCCGGCCAATTCAACCCCCCCTTCCCCTCATCTCCCCTCCGCCCCCCCCACCACCACCCTGAGTAATGATGTGTTTTATTTGCGCTGTCCCTTAAGAGCACAATCTAGCCGCAGTCCATAAACCGTAATTAACCGTTTAGCCTTAAGCTTCGGGCTACAGATGGGCTGTCTCATAAATTTACACATTCATCCGTCTTCCCTAAGTCAACCTGTTCCCGGACTTCCCCCGGTTCAACAAGCCCCCGGTTGTTTGGACATCCCGGCTTCATCCTTCCTGTGTGTGTGAACTCCGTTCTGTTTTCGATAAAACATCACTCGGTCATACGCCGAGGGAAGAGATTATCTCTTGTGCCAGCAGAGACACTCAAACCTGCGTCTTAGCTCGGCTTAGACTGAGCAACTCGGGGCGACTCGCAGCCTTTCCCAGGGGGTGGCCGCTGCTGTTTTTCTTCAAATCAAACCCCCCCCCCTCTCGACAACCCGCCCGAGCGGCTCTCGCAGCAGCGTGCACCCTCGCGGCAGATGCAGCGGTCAGAAAACAGATAGCTTAATAGTCATTAACACGTGTATTTGTGCCCCCTAAGGTTCAGAAAGTATGGCCACGGCACCTTCTTGGAGGTTAATGTGATTTGTCCGGTGGTAATGTACACTAATAAGGTGCTTAGACCCTGCCATATGTTTATGCTAGACAATGCTTTCTGGGTTGAGAGGCTTACAGGGGAAACTGTCTGTGGATCTCTGCGATGGAGGAGGCAGATGGTCGGCTGGTCGACTTTAGACTCAAGCTTGTTATTTTGGACGCAGTTTCTTTTTTTTCCCAAACCAAACTCTTACAATAGGTTTGATCTCAGACACACCAGGGAAATACACTGATCAGCCACAACATTAAAACCACTGACAGGAGAAGTGAATAACATTGATCATCTTGTGACAATTCAGTGTTCTGCTGGGAAACTTCTGGACCTGGCATTCATTCATTGGTGTGGATGTTACTTAGACATGTAGCACCCACCTAGACCAGACCAGGCACCCCCACCCCATAGCAATGATACTCCCTGATGGCAGCAGACATCCCCAGCAGGATGCAGCCACAAAAACGCTTTAGGAGCAACTCAAAAAAACATGAAGAACAGCACAAGGTGTTGACCTGGCCCCCATATTCACTAGATCCCAAACTGATCAAGTATCTGTGGGATGATCCACAGAGGCCCCTCCCCTCAAAGCCCCCCCCCACTAATAACATTCTGTTCCCAGACACCACAGGACACCCTCAGAAGACCCATGTCCATTCTCTGATGAGCCACCACAAAGGAGACCTTCACAATATTAAAAATGTGGTCTTAATGTTATGCCTGATCGGTGTATTAGCAGACAGAATTGAACGTCAGTCCCACTTTTAAGTTCTTTGGCTCTACTCTGAAATATCACTGCACAGCGCTGTGCTTTGGTTGTCACTGCCCCAACTGTGTCACTCCCAGTTCTCTGGGGAATGTGCTGCATTTAATTAAATGGTAATGGCGTTCCTAGATTCAATTAAAAGCGGGGAGGAATCCTCACGCGGCTCCAGCGCTTTGAGCTCCCCGACGGATTGAGTTGCTTTGTGTGAAAGGAGGTGCACTGACGCCAGTGTCTTTCAGCTTTATCCGGAGTGTAATGGCCGCTCGCGGGATAAAGGCGGCTATCTGAATACCATCAGTCTGATGTCTTCCCATGGAGAAACCCCTCAGTTGTGGAGACAGGGGGTTATCACAAGGGGTTTAGCTTCCCTCGCCACCTCGGAGCTTTAGCGACTCCGGCTGCAAATTCTCCTCATGGAAAACGCTGTACCACAGAGTCCACTATTTTCTTTTCTGATTGAGCGAGCGCGCTCCTCTGGACCGAACCCCAGTCTCCTCCTCGTGTGCAGTAATAGCCGAAATGAATTTGGATCACGCGGGCGAGCGGCGAGTGCCAGCTGCGCTCAAAAACAGTTTTCTGTAAAACCAGACGGAGATCGGAGGGCGTTGAGACCCGAGCGATGGCGTTGATAAGTTCTTGGCACGAGGTAAACACCAGTGATGTGAGGGTGTAATCACAAGGAGAGACGTGTCAGGTCCTCGCGGTTTGCTCTCCTCGGTGACCCAAGATTAACCCCTGAAATAAGATTAGGCTCACGGCGCAAACTTCAGACGGAGAGGTCCGGTAGTGCCTTGATGGTCTTATCTGTTTTGGCAGAGCAGCCTACAAACGACAGCTTTTTTTTTTTAAGCACAGCGGTAATAATAAGAATTCAAACATTTTCTCACACACTCCTCATGGAAAGACTTTGATGAACATTGCACTGGATGGATTTGTTTCATGGCAATTAACAACATTAGCGCTGCTCCTTTAAATGTCTTTTATTAGAAAAAACAGTCAGTGGTTAATGCAACCTTATAAAAACTGTAAAATACTGCAAAAAGAAAAAAAAATAAAGGGTCTGGGGATGGGAGTTTTGCCAGTGGAAAAAATACTTGTCTAACCGCAGCGCATGGCAGCCACCGGTAGGCAGCTGACTTCCCGCTGCAAATTTCCACCGGCTCCCTTTCCGCGGTTAAATGATGTCATTTGTCGTCCAGCGCCGGGGCCAAGCTTCGCGCGCCGCCAGGGTCCGGGCGTGCTTCCTCCGCCGCGTCCCCACGGCCGAGCCCGGGGCGACGCGACGCGACCCGCGCTCGGCTGCGGCCGTCTAAATCATCGACCCTGACACTCTTCCCAGGGCTTTGCCAGATTCCAGCGAAGGCTGTTTGGAGGAGATGCTGGCATTTCTCAACACTCTTGGAGCGCATTCCTCTCCTGTTGAGTCACTCCTTCCATAAAAAAGAGAAGAAGAAGAAAAAAGGGGATCGGGGTTCATTTTGTACATTTAAAAAAAATGTTACAGGTATTCAGGGGAAATTTAAGGATCGGAAAGAGACGGCTCACTCGTGCCGGGAAGTCGAGGGCCGTTATTTAGCAGCCGCCATCTTATGAATCTTAAGAATGTCCCGGCACGACCAGAAGTATCCGAAACAACTGTCATTTACATACATTTGCATACCTACCAAGATATAGTGTTCCTTGACTAAATCTGTCATCCCACGCACTGTAACGAGATAGATCTGAGTTATTTGCACGTTGAAGAGGAGGTTTGGAGGGGGGGTGTGACAGCTGCCAGGGGTTATGTGATATCGGGGAGCCCCGGGGAGGCTAAGAAGGCACGTCCTGTGGCTGCACCGAGGAGCACGATGCCACGAGAACCGATACGCCGAGAAAGAAAAATGCTCCGTTTTTATTCCGCTCCCGCCGACGGGGGAGACAGAGGGGTCAGCGCAGGTTCAGGTTTGCCCAGAGGAGCGTCAGGGGGATTTGGAAGTACTTAGTTTAGGTCCTCGCTGACTGGAGGGGTGGGGTGTCTTTGCTTTGTGCTTACTAAGGATTAGCCGGTGTAACAGTGTCCCGCGCCTCAGAGTCCCCGATGTGCTCGGCGACAGAGGCGCTGGACGTCAGAGGTCCCCGCGGGGGGAAGGCCGCTCATTCTCCCCGAGGCAGTAAACAGGTTGTGGCGTCACATCCTGAGCAGAAGCAAAATGCCTGGAAAGAGGGCAGCGTGCTCCGCGTGCACACAAATACCGCTTCCTCTCTTAGCGGGGTGGGAAACAATGCCATTGAAATGCTCAGTGTGCAGCAGGAGGCAGTTTTCGGGCCGGGAGAACGCGGCGGCTGGCTCGACGTTCAAAAACTAATATTTTCTCCCTTAACTCGGCCTCTTGTTAGGCGCTAATGGCTTTTGCAGACAAAGCCACTTAGCTCCCCGAGCCACTTATCAGCCCAGCAGCTCCAGCCTGCAGGGAACATCTTTGATCAACAACGGTCTTAGCGAGTTGCCGACTGTCAAACACACTCTGCCCAGCAGCAGCAGCGGCGGCGGCTCGGCGCAAGGTGAACTTAAAGTGATACCGACACCTTGCTGACTTGGGCGTCTCCTCAGTTAAAGAGGATCGGCCGCCGGCTGCTCCGATCTGTTGCCACGGTAACAACCTGCACGATGACTCAGTTAAATCACGCTCCAACGGTGACGCCGTGACCTCCTCGAGGACCGCGCGGCGGAATCAGGGCGCCGCAATCGAGCGCGGTGAAGTAATCCCGCTGACTGCGTTAGTTTTGGGCCGTTTCAACCGCATGTTGGGGCCGTTTATTACATAATAACTCTAAGAACAGGCTGGACAGAAATACATTTTATGCTTGGATTATGTTTCTGGTGACCTCTTTCCAAATTTGCGGCCGGGCGTCCCTGTGTAAATGCGAGCGGTTTGCTTACAAGCAGGACTCCCATATTCACAAATATTTGTAAAGGTGGAAAAACATAATCATCTTAATTTATCATCGCGTATGCGGTTGTAAACACGGGCCCTCGAAAAGTCAGCAGAGTGAGCCCCGGCAGCAGAGGACATGACTCAGTTTGGTAATGAGTGGCTAAAGATTAGTGTTGCATGGTTTCTGGGTCTCTTTTGGTCTAAGCGCTGTTTACCGTTACCTCTGTTTGTGTCATTTATTTTGCTTCTGGAATTCAGCTCTGTTTATTCTGAACGCGCATGTCGGCCCCTTCTGTTCTGACCAGAAACCCTGGATACATTACCAGCTCAAGGTCAAATGTCTGTTTATTATCACAAAGCCAGGGCGTTGATGTGATGTTACAGTAAACCATCAAATCTCATTTTTTTATTCTGGGAGGAATTCCCTACCCCCCACTCCCTCCGAGGGAAACAACGGTGGCCTCAAAAACCCCAAAGTTAGTTGACGTTCGTGGGGGAATTCTGTCTTTGTCTCTCTGCGCCAACAGGGAGGTCAGCGGCTTAGATTCAGATTCAGATTCAGAAAACTTTATTTGTCTCCCTGGGGGGCAATTTGAGGCAAGTACAAGCCACAAAAAACAAAAGCAATAGAACAATACAAAAAAAAGTACTATGCCATAAATATTTTAACTTTCCAAACTGTCCACAGAGGATGTAAACGTGTCTGTAAGTGCAAAGTGCAAATGTAAACGGGAATTATAGGGATTATATATGTACATGTTGCTGCAGAGGTAGTACGGGTAATAAACATAATAAAAAGTGGATTTTACTTCTTTGTGCTAAGGGACGCATACTCAAAAAATACAGGCTAGGTTACATAATTAATCTGCTAATCAGCCTTTAATAAAACCTTCCTGTTGTTAGAATATTTCCAGATATTTTTATGTTACATATATATGTCTACAGCCTATGAAATCCAAAAAGAAGGATACAATATATAGTAATTAGCTGCCTAAAAATAGATGTCTTATTTTATTTTACATTTGTTTGGGTTGCATTTTTAATTTCTCCAAGGTATTTGTTATTAGTTGGTCCTGAGAAGTATAAAAACTAAGCCTCACCTTTGAACAGGAAGTCGTTTTTGAAAAAAAATGTCCTCATATGTGGACACGGGGATTATTTCACTGTATATTCCAATAAAGTCACCAGTGCGTAACAAAACCTAAAACTGTTATTTTAATACCTGAACATTGCTGTGCAAAAACAGAATTGCAGACACTGTTTTTCAGTGTTCATATATAAAACAGTTTGAAACTGAATTGCAAACAATGAAATCCCAATGTCCTCCAACGAGTACCTGCTAATTAGCGACATCGTAGCTTGTTACTATTGACACAACTTGTTAAATGTGCGTATCATATCAAACTAGAAAAATTAGAAAGCATGAATAAAGACGTTTCAACTGTAACTTGATGAGGTTGTGTACCACTTTTGTCCCGTGATCGGCTGTAGAATGAATCCGCTGAAATGCCCGCTATCACAGACTAGTGTATTGACAATTTGCTACCACTAGATGGCAGACAAAAGAATTCTACTTATGCTGACAACATAAAATGAAGCAGAAAGCGGAATAAGCTGCCACAAACCTGAAAACTTAATGTCCTCATATGAGGACGCCGGGTCTCAGGAGGATCAATAGTAAAACAGACTAGGTTGGTCGATGGGAAAACAATACAAGGGTTAATTTAGGAATAGGAATGTAATTTGTTCTCCTGGTTGCTTGACATATTTTGACCTAATGACGCCATCCAATAAGAAAAATAAATACTTTTCCTCTGTTTATTCTCTAGAGAACTGCAGAAACTGTCGAGAAATTCACTGCAAACCCTATGAACATGAGGCTGCCTAGGCCTAATAATAAATCATCTGACTTCCAAATGAGGAGAACTGGTGCAAAATATAATAACAACCAGGACACTCTGGTTTTGTCATATTTATAAGGTAATCCACACTGGCTGAATAATAAAGCCACAGTCCCCGAAGCTTTCGTTCTTATCCCCCTCCCGTCCCTCTTTTCTCCGATTCTTCATGTTTTGATTTTGCACAGCATTAGGAGAGGCTCTTTGTGGCCGTTGCCAAATGTTTTTTTGTATTATCTCTTATTAATCCGGGGCCCCCGCGGTACGCGAGTTCAAGCATCTGATGTTTTCCGCAGCTGAGTACACAGTGAAAGATTGTGTATTATAGTTTACATATTCACATGGATTCCTGAAGAGAGCTGCTGGAGGGAACAGGGACGCGTTGGAGGTGGAGAAAGAGCCTGTTATAGCGTTCAGATCTCGGCTTTTCCTCAATCCTCAGGTGCTCTCTGTCCTCTTAGTATTTACACTGCAAAACATATGCAAATAATTAAGAGCTCAGAATAGCTCCGGGAGCTTTAGAGATGTCCCCAAATCCCGTACTGTGGCTTTCAGTAATGAGGCTGAACTCGTGTTTATGTTGGGAGTATAGATCAGGCAGGTTCGGCGTGCCTTTAAAGGAAGGATTAGAAAGGGCAGCTCGAGCGGGGCACATATCTTTTTCCTTTTCTTAGGGTTTTCTGCATTGCAGCTCATTTTCATCTGCTATTGATTTAAATCCATCCCCCGGGCCCCCGGCTAGCGTCGTTTCGTCACCCACTCTGGGAGGAAAACGGTTGGATTTTTTTTTGCTGAAAATAGCACTCCTGCTCGCTCAGATTCCACAGACCGACCCGCTCAGCGCCGCGCACCTTAAAATAGATTTAATCTCCACAGCGCGGTGTCTATGGGTATAAGACCCCAGGAAGGACGGCTGAAAGATTCAGTTTCAGAGACACCGAGCCCGCTTTGATGTGTTTTTCGCTGATGTGCGTTGATGTGACAGTGCGACCGATGGAAATGCAAACCGGTGGCCAGACACATTTGCTCGAATTAGATGCAGCAGGGAAATTGCGGCGGAAGGCCCTCGCAAGGAGAATGAATTGGTTCAGTGTGGATTTGGTTGCAAATGAAACGTCATGTACAATAAATCAGGATCTAGTCTAAAGTCGAAACGAGAGTCTTAATGGCGGTCACATGTGTCCCCTTTACCAACTCACTGTGGCATGAAAAAGAGTTTGTTATTCTGTCAATCTGAAGGATCTCCAGCCCTGTCATGTGAACGGGACGTGTGATGGGTGGCTTCTGTTCTGGCCGGTTCACGTAAGGAGAAGTAAACCGCCATAGTCGCTCACACTTGTTTCTCTTTCCCTTCCCCCCCTCCACCTCTAGGCTCTCCATCGCTGAGCGGAACGGGCACAGTGACGGTGCTGGTGGACGACGTCAACGATAACACCCCCGTCTTCACCTCCTCCAACTTCCACACCACCATCACGGAGGACGCCCCGACCGGGACTGATGTGCTTCTGGTCAACAGCTCGGACGCGGACGTGGGCGTCAATGGCGTCATAAGGTACCCTTAACGAGGATGAGTGTTTAATGACTTTCAAGTAATGTTCCCAGACTGGGTACGTCACGGTTCATCAGGCCCCCAGTGTTCCGTGACCTGGTTTGCAGACAACTTTGCTGCAAATGCATTAGTTTAACTCTGATCCAATGCTACGTTTACATGGACAATATGTCTTTAACCCAACTGAAACCATTCTGGTAAGAAGAATACAACTTATATAGAAGTCCTAATATAACTTTATTGATATACAGAGTGGTCATGTCTGTGAAACTGCTGTAAATGTATACACAGATCAGGTATAACATTAAGACCAACTTCCTAATATCGTCTAGGTCTCCCTTGTGCCTCCAAAACAGTTGTGACTCGTCAGAGAATGGACATGGGCCTTCTGAGGGTGTCCCAAGTTTGTCCCAAAGGCGTTTAAGCCATAAATAAAACCACTCTCTCATCTCTTATCACTTTGTTGCTGACAGTTGCTCTCTACTTGACGTTCCTGTCTGTGGTTGCTTAGGTACATGGTTCTCTTTTGTACATTTCAAACCCCAAATGTGTCGGATGAAATAAGTAGATATGGTATTAATAGACATGGGGGTGGAGCTGGACTCTCTGACTGTAGAGGATCCCCTGGACAGACTCAGGAGTACTTTCACTCGGAGACTTATTCTTGTGGTGACTCATCAGAGAATGGACATGGGCCTTCTGAGGGTGTCCTGTGGTGTCTGGCAACAGAATGTTGTTAGTGGGGGGGGGGGGCCTTTGAGGGGAGGGTCCTCTGTGGATCATCCCACAGATACTTGATCAGTTTGGGATCTAGTGAATTTGGAGGCCAGGTCAACACCTTGTGCTGTCTTCATGTTTTTTTTTAGTTGTTCCTAAAGTGTTTTTGTGGTTGCATCCTGCTGGGGATGGCTGCTGCCATCAAGGAGTGTCGTTGCTATGGGGTGGGGGTGCCTGGCCTGGTCTAGGTGGGTGCTACATGTCTAAGTAACATCCACACCAATGAATGCCAGGTCCAGAAGTTTCCCAGCAGAACAATGAACTGTCACAAGATGGTCAATGTTATTTACCTCTCCCGTCAGTGGTTTTAATGTTGCGGCTGATCGGTGTAAACAAAGGAAGAGTAGTTTTTTTTGCCCCAACTTGTGTCGCTTCCCACCTTGATTCTGGTTTTGCTGTTTGAACAGCCGGTCGTTCTGCTACCTCCACGTTTCCTTCCTTCCTGGAAACTCACATTAAAACCGTCAGAAACCATCACATCAAGTGTTTACATGGTTGTTAGGAGCTGATTATTAAAGGTTTACACCACCGCTCTCAATCTGCATAAAACGTCCTTCTAATCAGGCCTGTTTGTTCTGACTGAGGTGAAACTGACTGAATGAATAGCCTCAACAATATCCACGAAATAAGTCTTTAAATTACTACATTAATTTACTGTAAATGACTAGAGGAGGACATAAACATTTAATACAGTAAAAGAAGACCAGTAGATCATTAGCAGTGAGAGTTTGTTCATACGTTGATGTTATTACAATCCAGAGGAGATCCGTGTCACCCTGTGCAGATCCAGTAACTACTGTGAGTAATCAGGTCAGTTTAAGTTTGCTTTGCTTCCCTGGTGTTAAAATAGCCTTTCGGGGGGTTACGCGGGACCCGCCGCTGCCGCCGCCCCTTGGCTCCCCTCACTCCTCCGGCGAAACGCTTCCCCTCAATCACCAGCTTTGTTAAATTCCAGGCCGATGTTGCAATCGATGACAGGCGTTGAGTTGCGGAGTGCTGAGTTATAGTCAGCGCCCGAAGTCCTTGTTTTTGGGCTGTGATGTTTAAACTGGTTGACAGCTTTTTTTTTGTTGTTTTTCACAGCCCCCCCTCCGTTGGGGAGCTTTTAGGAGCTTCTGGTCAGTCTCTCTCAAGCCGGACTCAAGTCCAGCCCCTCCTCGCCCCACTGAGTACACACTGGGGGGTACCGCACAGTGCTCCACTTTCCCAAAACATGGTAATGAGGATGTTAATTGTCTATGACAGTACAAGATGTGCCCATCAGGGGTTCCGGGGGGATCGAGGCCCTTAATGGAGACCAGGACCTGTTACCTTCAGTTATTAGTTTGGATTCTCACAGCCCATTAAACATAAGTCCCAACTTGGATCCGTCTCTGGACTATGTTCTGACCACAAGCGTCTGTGGACGGTTTGTATTGTTGACGGTGTCCAAATAAGCCCTGCATCCACTCGTTTCGCGTTCGCACGTTGTCCCGCAATTTGTCGTCCCATCTCTGGAGGGGGATGCTTTTTCAAGGAGCCCTTTTCAAAATATGCACTGGTGTGTACATGTATGTGTCAGTTTACATTTACGCCCGGGGTCCTGCCGGAGACCCGTGAGATAGAGGGTGAAACGTGATATTTGTTTGAAAGCGGACGAGAGCGGCCCCTCAGACGTGATGGGTTTCATGTCGAGTGATGATGTGCATGCATGCACTCTGAGTTTGGTTTGCATAGTGTGAGAAAGTCATAGCTGTTGGGGTTTTTAAGATTTTATTAAATACTCACAGTGTTCCACAGAAATATAAATTAAATTGAAGGAGATAAATCAAATGGAGGATTCGGCTTCAGCAGAGAGGGAGGCCTGAACCGCAGAGACTCCCTGTGAGCGCTGAACCAAAAATCAGTGTCTGGTTTTGATAGAACACGAAGCTGGAGGCCTCTGTGATTTAATGAGACAATTATTGATCATATTGTTCTCTTAAATGTACTTGAAACAGTGCCCTCTATAGACCACAGGCTGCCAGTTGAACTGAACAAAGCCCTCCAGTCTCTGCAGGATATATAAAAGCCACTGGAATAACAACCTGATACTCAGTATTTAGGTAAAAACCTTAAATAAGCAGTGCATTTTGTCACGTCTTTTATTATCTCCCCCACCCTGCAGCTACAGCCTGAGCGGAGGACACGGCCAGTTCTCCATCAACCCGGCCACGGGACAGATTATCACCAGCTCCCTGCTGGACCGGGAGGACCGGGCCAATTACCAGCTGCTGGTCGTAGCGACAGATGGAGGGCAGCCCCAGGGCCTGTCCAGCTCAGCCACCGTGTCGGTGACGGTGGCCGACATCAACGACAACCCTCCGCGCTTCCACCACCACCCCTACGTCACCCACATCCCCGCCTCCACCGCAGCAGGTTGGTACATGCCTTAAAAGGTGCTAAGGATAGTAAATAGTCATAGCTTGTTCCCTACTTTGGGGTAAATTTTGCATTTTTTTGTTATTTGCATTTCCGGTTAGATGCCATGTTGTTGTGCATATAGCTGCGCTATATCCAATGACAATAAAGTTGAATGTAATCTAATCTAATCTAAGGATGTCATGTTCTTAAAGTGAAGGAGATAAATCAAATAGAGAATTCAGACGGAGGGATTAAATGTATGTTTGAAATGGGTTTATATTATGTTTTATTGCAAAAAAATAGAAGGAGCATCAATTTATATTATGTTTAAGTTTAAGTTTGAGTTGTTTTCACATTTTTTAGATATGCATTAGTCAATTTTTCTTAAAAAATTGACAGATTTGGGCTTTTATTAAACTAATTTATTCCTGAATTTTATGATATAATGAAAAGGAAATAATAATATAATAATATAATAAGGAAATAAGACAATAATACTGTTTCCCCAAGCAACATAGGGGAAGAAATAGCCACTTTAGAGAGACAGAAGCAAACAAAAATGAAATAAGATAAAAGTTAGTGAATGGGAAGCCATTGATAGCAATACATTAGTGCATAAAATAACTGTTAGCAGAGGTGCGGTGTCAGTATCCATCTCATTATCACCGCCGTGGGAGTGTGATTAGGGTGTCACATCCACTCCTGAAAACTGGTGCCTTTCCAAAGTGTGCTACACTATCCGTTCATGGACAAAATTTTCATCTGTCCGCCTTAAGAGAATGTTTCCCAACACCTCCAACCTCTGTTTTAAATGTAAAGCTCACACAGGCACCCTTTTTCGTTAGTTTTGGTCATGTGACCGTGTGCAGATATTCTGGAAAGAAGTGCCGTTCTCGCTGTCACCTTCAGTTTTGTTGCCGTATCGTGTACCTGGTAATGTGGTGGATAGTGACACCAACAAAAAAAAAAAAAGTATCTTACTGAGGTGGTCTACTCCTCACATCCCCACGGTCGCCATGCGGATGAAGCTGTTGGAAACATGTTGGAAAAACTGACTTAGGATGAGAAATTTGAGAATCTCTGGTCTCCGCTGAACCGTTTTCTTGATAGAAGCCTTGACTTTCTCTCCAGACGATACGTTTCTGTAAATGAACCCTGTGTGCTTTGCTTTTTAATTAAGCAATAAGCAGTGTTTGTGGGGTTTTAATTGATCTACATTTTTAAAATTGGCTTTTTGTTCATATGTCTGTATTGCCTTTGTGTACTAATTTGTTCCTGTGTCTTTCTCTTCAGGGTCCTTGGTTTTTGCCGTTACCGTCACTGATGAGGACTCCGGTTCCAACGCCCAGCTCCACTACTCCCTGATGGGGCGCAACTCCGAGAAATTCAAGATCGACCCGGTCAGAGGGGCCATCACCGCCAACGAGAAGCTGACCGGCAACTCCGAAGTCACCCTGACGGTGCGGGTGAAAGACGGCGGAGCCAATCCCAAAACGGATACGACCACCGTGACCGTGCGCTTTGTCACCGGAGGAAACTTCCCCGTCATCAGGCTGAAGGAGCGCACGTTCACGTTCCCCGAGAGCAAGCCCAACAACCACGTCGTTACCACGGTGACCGGGTCCTCCATGAGGGGCGGGCCGCTGTCATATTACATCGCCAGCGGCAACCTGGATAACGCCTTTCATATAGACCAGCTGTCGGGCGAGCTGTCAATCCGGCATCCACTGGATTATGAACACATTCAGAAGTATGTTCTCTGGATTGAGGCCAGAGATCAAGGCTTCCCACCTTATTCCTCTTACGACAAGGTGGAAATAACGGTGCTGGACGTGAACGACAACCACCCAGTGTTCGATAAGGATCCTTTTCACGCTGAGATACTGGAGAACCTTTCACCTCAGCGGGTGCTCATGGTCTCCGCCGTTGATCTGGACAGCGGGCCAAACGGACAGCTGGAATACGCCATCATCGACGGCAACAAGGAGAACAGCTTCAGCATTAATCGGGCCACGGGCGAAATACGAACCACCAGGCCGCTGGACCGGGAGAAGGTGGCTCTGTATACCTTGAAAGTCAAAGCCACTGACCGGGGTTTGCCTCCCAAAAACGCAGCCGTAAAAGTGCTAATCAACGTGCTGGATGTCAACGACAATGCCCCGAGGTTTTCCAAGATCTTTAGCAGCACGGTGGCTGAGAACGCTCCGGTGGGTTACACCGTCACCAGAGTCACCACCACGGACGAGGACGCTGGCTCAAATGCCATCAGCCGATATTCGATTACAGACACCAGCCTCCCATTCAACATTAATCCAAACACAGGAGACATTACAATCAGTAGGCCGCTCAATAGAGAAGATACCAATCACTACATCGTCAAAGTGACTGCCCATGACTCCGGCTGGACAGTAAGCACAGACGTCACCATATTCATCACAGATATTAATGATAATGCCCCCAGATTTAGCCGGCCGTCTTACTACCTGGACTACCCCGAGCTGACGGAGGTGGGCTCCCTGGTCACACAGGTGTCCGCCACCGACCCCGACGAGGGTTTCAACGGCAAAATCTTCTATTTCATCCGATCCCAGTCGGAGTACTTCAGAATTAACGCCAGCTCCGGGGAGATATTTGTGAAGCAGCAGTTAAAATATCAGAACTCCACAGGCGCTAGTAGTTTAAATATAAACCGCCACAGCTTCATCGTCACGGCCTCGGACCGAGCGGTCAAGCCTCTGATGAGCGAGACGACGGTGATCGTGAACATCGTCGACAGCAACGATAATCCCCCCGAGTTTGATTCGCCCGGCTACTTCACACCTGTCACTAAAAGCGTCAAGGTTGGCACCAGACTGATCCGAGTTGTAGCTCACGATAAAAAAGACTTTGGCCTTAATTCCGAGGTGGAGTACTTAATAACAGGCGGCAACAGCTCCGGTAAATTCAAACTCGACAAGACGAGCGGATGGATCACCGTCGCCTCGTCCCTGACGTCTGACATGAATAAAATGTTCCTCATTGACGTCACCGCGAGCGACAGAGGAAACCCTCCTCTGTCGTCGCGGACGTCAGCGAGGATCGCAGTCACGGAGGAAAACCACCACACACCTGAGTTCTCACAAAGCCAAATCTCAGCTACTGTACCTGAAAGCCTTGCTGTGGGAACGGCGATACGAACCCTGTCTGCCAGAGACAAAGACAAAGAAATGAATGGCCTTATCACTTACAGTATTAATTCAGGCAACGACAAGGGTCTCTTTGCACTTAATAGTAAAACTGGAGTGTTATCCCTGGCTCTTCCTCTGGACTTTGAAGAGAAGCAACAACACGAGCTTAGAGTTTCAGCCACTGATGGAGGTTGGATTGCAAAAACAAGCTATGTGTCTGTTACAATACACGTGACCGACGTGAACGACAACCCTCCCATGTTCGACCCAGACGAGTACTTCCCCGTCGTGCAGGAGAACGTCCCGAGTGGCACCACTGTGGTCAAGATGAACGCCATCGACCGCGATTCGGGACCTAACGCAGTCATGGCGTACGCGATTCAGTCATCAGACAGTGACCTCTTTGTCATCGACCCGAACACGGGCACCATCACCACCCAGGGCTTCTTGGATTATGAAGCTAAGCAGGTCTACCATTTAACAGTGAAGGCCTTCAATGTCCCAGACGAGGAGCGCTGCAGCTTCGCCAACGTCAACATTCAGCTAAAAGGAGCCAATGAATACGTACCCCGCTTTGTCTCCAAACAGTACTACTTTGAAATCTCTGAAGCTGCTCCAAAAGGCACAGTGGTCGGGGAAGTTTTCGCCAGCGACCGGGACCAAGGAGACGATGGAGTGGTTTACTACCTCATTTTCGGTAAGAGCAGAAGGAAAGGCTTTGGCATCAACAGGAAAACTGGCCAGATTTATGTCACAGGTACTTTAGACCGTGAGAAAGAGGAAAAGATTTCACTCAAAGTGTTGGCCAAGAACGCAGGGAGCATTCGGGGCGCGGACATCGACGAGGTGTTTGTAAATATCACTATCCTCGACGCCAACGATCCACCTGTGTTTACCCAGGAACTGTATGATGTGCAGGTTAGCGAAGGTCTGTCGCCTGGCGGTCTGGTTACTTTTGTGCGGGCCGAGGACTCAGACTCCGTCCCGAGCTGGAGCAGGTTTTCTTACTCCATCGCTCCTGAATTTGATAAAAATGTTTTCACTATCGACCCGAAAACCGGCCAAGTGTCTGTGGCTGCGGAGCTAGACAGAGAAACAACTCCCGTGTATAATCTGACTGTTCTCGCTGTGGATACTGGCACGCCTCCGGCAACCGGAAGCGCCACTGTGATCGTGAATCTGGAAGATATCAACGATAACGGGCCTACGCTGACGACTGCCTACGCTGAGGTAATGGAGAACCAGAGAGCTGGAACGCCCGTCACAACATTAACTGCCTCTGACCCAGATCTAGCACCCAACCAAGGCCCTTTCCTGTACAGCCTCCTCAGCTCTGGCTCTGCCAACAGCTACTTCAGCCTCAGTCATGCCGGTGTGTTAACCACCAGCCGGGAGATCGACAGAGAACAGATTAGCGACTTCTACCTCTCTGTTGTGATCAAGGACTCTGGTTTGCCTCAGATGTCCTCCACAGGAACCATTCACGTCAAAATTAACGATCAGAACGACAACCCTTCAGAGCCGAGGTCCGTGGAAATCTTTGTCCACTACTTTGGAAACATGTTTCCTGGAGGTTCTTTGGGAGACGTCAAACCCCAAGACCCCGACATTCAGGACAGATTCCACTGCTCCCTTATCCCTCCGTCCTCCGGTCTGTTTAGTATCCCAGCCGGAACGTGCAGCCTCAACTCTAAAGCTCGCTCAACAGATGGAAATTTTGAACTAACCATCCGCAGCAGTGACGGTGTCCACGGTTCGGTCAGCAATACGGCGAGAGTCCTCTTCATGGGCTTCACCAATGCCACAGTGGATAACAGTATACTCATTCGGCTCCAGTCTGAAGGAGTCAAAAGCTTTCTCACCAACCACTACCTCAGCTTCTTACGCATTGCCAACTCTCAGCTAGCAGGACTAGGCACAGGGGTGCTGCTCTACGGAGCGTTTGAGCTCAACAATCAGACTTTCCTAATGGCAGCTGTGAAACGAGGCCATGGACAATATGTTAACCCCAGCGGTGTGGCCACATTCTTCCAGAGTATCAAAGACATTTTATATAGACAGAGCGGGGTGCAAATAGACGCGGTGGACCATGATCCTTGCACGCGCAACCCGTGCCAGAATGGAGGCAGCTGCAAGAGGCGTCTCAGTGTCGGGCCTGATATGAAGACAGAAGAAAGCGTCCCCGTGATCCTTGTTTCCAACCACCCCCTGCAGCCCTACGCCTGCAGCTGCAGGCCAGGCTACACCGGGGCTCTGTGCGAGACCGACATCGACGAGTGCCAGCCGTCGCCCTGCCACAACGGCGGCACCTGCCATAATCTGGTGGGGGGTTTCTCCTGCACCTGTCCTGAGGGTTTCACCGGGATGGCCTGCGAGAGGGATGTCAACGAATGCCTTTCCAATCCCTGCAAGAATGGGGCGCTGTGCCAGAACTTCCCCGGCGGCTTCAACTGCCTCTGCAAATCCGGCTTTGCAGGTATTACACATGCAGGAGTCACATTTTAACGTCTGAGCACACAGTGTGGGTGCACTTTAATACACGCATTTAAACTCACACAGTGCTGTAATCACACATACGCGGCTTTAGGCTTTAGGTCCAATGAAAATATTTGCTCCTCGATGTTTCCAAGAGGTGTTGCAGCCATAGCATACAAGCACGGCTGCCAAAAACAGTTTGGTTTTCGGATTACAAGTTGGGGGGTATCAGCTGTGATGCATATCAGCCTGCTGTGTTTGCTTTAATAAAAAGGATGATGTGAAGCTGACCCTGCTCAGGACTGGAGTCTGGACTCCACACACAGTTCACCGGTATCCCATTTCATCGCGGGCCTTCACGCACATGCAACTGTGACCACACGCAGATGAATTTCTAATCCCACTGTATACACAGGGATTTCTTAATCAACGAATTCTCATTTGGCCGTGTTTTGAGTTGTATGACAAATGAGCAGCTTTATAAAAGATCCAATCAGGCCTTTAAATTTGGAAATGTAATGAATACACCGTGTTATTAGCCCCGATAAAAGGGGAGTGGAATTTAAGTGGAATTACTTAGAGCAGTCATTTGCATCCTGTACGCAGTCCAGCCTCTGACTGCAGCATCTGAAAGACATTTTCAGAGAGGGCCGTAGCAGGCGATTTGCCTCAAGTCAAGTCATTACTGTCCTTTTATATTATGACCGTAAAAAATGACCACAAATCTTTGGGTTTCATCAAGATAAATGACCCTCCTGCAGAAACGCACCTATTGACTTACAGTAGTTTGCATGCCCTCACTTTGAACTCCCAACTTCCTGTTTTCCCCAACTGCTTTTTGGCAGCAGAATCCATCTCCATTAAGCAACTTGTCCCAGGATTTACAACATGGAATATATTTTCAGAAGTTCATTGTCAAGTTTTTTTTACCACGCATGAATCATTTCTCCTCCTGCCCCGGTCCATTATGTTTATTATCAATGTCACATTCCTTATCACGATGTTAAAGCTCATGTGTTTGCTTGAATGTGGGGCAGCGATTCATGTACATTGTTTGTCTTTATGCACTGCAAAAAAAAAAAATTACTCGTAGTGAGGCGGACCGGCCAAAACGAGCGAGGTCATTTGTTATTTTTTTCCTGAAAGTTTCAAGATGTCGTTTGCTGGATATTTGTTCCAAAATCTGACGACAATAAGTAAAACTCTACTAAAGCTGCATATTTATTAATAATACTGTCGAATAGTTAAATTTTTAAGCTTTTTTTGCAGTGCATTTTCTCAGCTGGGACATGATGAAAGGTCTGCACGTCTTGGCCTCCGGGGGAAAGTGACCTGCGCTCCCCTCGGGGCGTTTCCTGTGTTGTCTGTCACCCCATCCATTTTAATTTGTGTCGTTCTGTGAACCCCAGGCAAAACGTGTGATTCCATCATCAATCACTGTGAGTGTAACCCGTGTTTTAATGGCGGGTCCTGTCAGAATCGGGTGGACGGATATTACTGTCATTGTCCATTTGGTAAGTAATAGTAGGAAACTTTCGGGCCATTAGAGTGCCGCGTTGAATTGAAAAGCAAGACGGACAATTTTCAGACGCGCAATCTCCCCACAGAGAAGACGGTTATTCCGCTCTTGATCCATGATTGCTTAAACAAATGTGGACACTGTCATTTCATTTTGCGTCTCCATTTGTCATCTTTTCTATTGCTCCGCTTATAAATAGCTTCCAAATTAAACAAAAAGAAAAAGAGGGAGTTTGCAAGTTTTTCATGAACATTTTGGAAGATTACAATCTGGCGGTGGTTAACGTCTCCTGTGATGCTATTATTTATAAAGCATATAATGTGTAACGATAAAGATTCTGTTTTATCCGTGGATATTTTTATCACAGCAGGACCGTGAATCATTCATTGGCTTCCTCTCTGAATCCTCTCCCCGGGCCTGTTTTTGTCCTCAGGGGTTTTCGGCAAACACTGCGAACTGAACAGCTACGGCTTCGAGGAGCTCTCCTACATGGAGTTTCCATCTCTGGATCCCAACAATAACTACATATACATCAAGTTCGCTACCCTGAAGAGCAACGCGCTGCTCATGTACAACCACGACAACCAGACCGGAGACAAGGCGGAGTTCCTGGCGTTGGAGATCTTCGAGGGACGGATGCGCTTCTCCTTCAACTTGGGGAGTGGGACTTATAAATTGATGACCATGATAAAAGTTTCAGACGGGCAGTTCCACACCGTCATCGCCAGGAGAGCAGGGATGGTAAGAATTGCTATTTTTTTAGCTCAAATGCGTTCTTGAAAAAAAATTGGACTTATTACTTTTTATGCATCAGGGAAAATCTGAGAAATGCCACATACTGTAGATGCTATTGACTGTGCAGTATGTGTCTATGTACTCTGTCCCGGGCTTTTCTAGCTGCATCCAAATGTGGCCTCATATTCTCTTTTGCACCATCAGATGATAATTAAACTCCCCTCAAACCACGGGTAACTCAGCTTATGGCTTTCATGGTTTGTAATTATATTTTATAGCTCGTTGTGATTTACAATACCAGGATCCAAAGTGGCCCTGAAAGTTGAAATTCTGTCTCCTGTGCTCTGAATGAGAGGCTTACTCCCTGCCAGCAATGCAGTGGCAAGGAAAGAGGGAAACGGGCCAAATAGGCCCAGTCAAACCTCCTCAACTGTAGCTCTCCTGCTGGACTTCAAATCTGCCGTTTCCCACCACCGTGCACTGGGAGTTACATGGGAAGCCGGTAAAATAGTTAAATTGTCAGTTTTGAGATGGCGCAGAGTGACGGGATGGAAAGTCGCAGTACGGCTCGCGTCCGGGGCTACGATTCCGTCGCGATGTAGTGAATTTTATGCGGCGGTGGCTCTTGAGGAATGAGCGAGAAATGTGCGCGTGTCATGCCTGGAGTGCCAGCTCCCACGGGCGGCGTGAAGTCAACCCAATCGCTGCGTCTGCAGAAAGGTGCCGTGGGTCGTTTCGGTGGTCACGGTCGAGGCTGTTCTCAAGTTCCCGTGAACTGATCTCAAAGACACGGTCATGCACGGCTACATTGTGAAGGATCCAAGTAATCAGAGGGAGCAGAGAGTTCACTTATACTGTTACAGTGGAGGTCGTCATCATCACTGTGAGAATTTTAATTTATGCCGAGAAACTGTCCAGATTAGTCTCAAAGTGAAGCGGGACTGCATGTCTGAGTCACACTAGCTTCTATTTGCCAACAGCTCAAAAGTGCATTATGCTGATTATGCTGACATTTTGGGAAGGTTGTTTTAAAGGTTTTTTTTCAAGACATGTTAGCATACAAGCGGAGTATGGTCGGCTACTCCAGCTTCCTCCCACCGTCCAAAGACATGCTGGTTAGGTTCATTGGTGATTCTAAATTGGCCATAGGTGTGAGTGTGAATGGTTGTCTGTCTCTCTGTGTTAGCCCTGTGATAGACTGGAGACCTGTCCAGGGTGTACACCACCCTCTCGCCCGATGACAGTTGGGGTAACCTCCAGCCGCCCCCACGACCCTTCACAGGACAAGCGGTTACAGAAAATGAATGAATTAATGAATGTTAGCATGCAACCGTTCTGCTTCGTTTCTGCTTCAGACATCAGTGTTAAATCCAAAAAACTATATTACTTTGTTGCCACAGTGACTGTACAATCACCCAGTTGATCAATAAAGTGACATAATGTAGATTAGCATTAGCTAATTGAGCTAGTTTCAACTTCATGAAGGATACTTGTAGCCTGCTAATATTAGCATGATTGCTACGTCCCACCACCTGTTCTGCACAGTTGTGGATGAGTAGGCCTTTACGTGGCCTACCTTTACGTGAGGCCACGTAAAGGTAGCAACATAGCAGCTCATCAGAAATCTGCAGACAAAAAAGAAACGGGGAAGCAATAGTGAAGTGTTCTTTGGCTGAAACTGGAGGCAAATGTTGCAGCAAGTTCTCTTAGGTTACTCGCACACGCCGCTTAAAAACAAACCTGTTGGTGTGAGCGATTCTTTCCGAAGGCGTAATGTTTCTAGAAACACCGGTTCATGTATCACTAGTCGCCTCTAGGGGCGAGTAGGAGGATGATACACAGAATCTGGATTGAATAGCGCATTAATAAAAACGAGTGCCATCATGTGACAGCGACTCCCGGCACAACCAAGCCGGGGAGTTTGTTTCAAATCAGAGCAAAAAAAACAAAACAAAAAAAAAACATGAATGAAAATTCATTTTGACAGCGTACGCCTCTCTGTTGCTGATTAGCACCGGCGGCTAATCATCGAGCCTTTGATTAGCCGAAACTATTCGTCCTGGAAAACAAATGCGCAACAGCAGCCACTCTGGTCCGTGCGCCACAACAGAGAGCGACGCTGGGGTCCCTCCATTATATCAGTCACGGGGAAGAAAACAATGATCTCCAGCGGTGCTTTCTTCACGTTTCCTTCAGCGTTAGCCGAGCGTCTTCTCGTCTTACATTCGGCACTAATTTCCAAGCGGGGGTTTTCTTGTGAGAAACATTTTCTTCTCCTCCTCCTCCACAATTTGAGACGCTTGACAGCGAGTGCAGCCCGTGTAAGGCATGACTGCAGGGCCTTTGATCACGGGAGAAGACGTTCATGTGGTTGAGACGAATCGGAGAGTCACGAATGTGTCGGAGACAAATGAGTCCTGTTGTTCTTTGCCTCTTTCTTGTTGCTGCGTCTTACTCAACTGTGCTAAAGAGAAAGCGTGAGTGTTTGCATTTGGCGGGGTCGTGCCCCCTCTGGATGATTTGTGTCAGAGATCCGGGCCGGTGTGGTCCGTGTTTGCTTAAGCTCCAGGAGAGGTGGACCGCGATTGCCCCGGTTTTTCAACACTTTCACACACTTTTCTGGACAGTTTCCTCCCCAGCCCATTTCTTTTCTTCCCTAGCCGGGGTCGCTCCCTCTCGGGCTCGCGGAAGGAGAGGGAAGGAGGGACCGAGAAGAGAGCGACCCACATCTGGGCAAGAGATTTAGTGCCATTAACGGGAAATAGGAAATGTTTGCTGTAATGGATGGCATTTCTGTGCCACTCTGCCGTCAAAACGCTGCCGTGGGATGATGATGGATAGCTTGTCTGCGTGCCTCGTGGTAGGCAAAGCTCACACCAGCCGTTGAACAAGACTTAGTTGCACAAATATTCAGAGAGAAATACTGTAATTTAAATGAGTGAAGTAACCCTAAGCTGAGGGAACCAGAAGTCTGGAGCCGGATTTTTTATTGCTAAAGATGTGCAAAACAGTGAAGTTATTTTTGTGCAGTGGAGCATGAGTCTATTGAGGATCCCCCCTAAAACGTCTTCATGCTGACAACTTGGCTTAAACGTGGTTATTGTCTTTAGTAGAGCTTTGTCTTTGCCTCATAGCAAGAAGGGCTTTTCTGTGTGGAGTTTGCATGTTCTCCCTGTGTCTGCGTGGGTTCTCTCCAGGTTCTCCAGCTTCCTCCCACCGTCCAGAGACATGCTGGTTAGGTTCATTGGTGATTCACAGGAACAAGCAGTTACAGAAGATGAATGAATGAACTTCTCTCACAGGGCTAACTTAGCTAGCTTCATGCTATGCTAAGCTAAACACTTCCCATACGTTTAATGGACGTGCCGTACATACGGAAAGATCATAATCAATCTCCTCATGTAACTCTGCGAGAAAGCAAATAAATGTGCAGTCCAGCATGTTTAACTGCACCTTTGATGATCTTAAATGAGTTATTTGTTCTTAAATGTTTATTTGTTCAGTTCATGATGTCTGACTCTCGTATTATAGATTTTTAGTCTGTGTGCTAATCGGAAATCGGGCTACGAGGACATGATACCCTTAATCATTGATTGTCTTCTTCATAATGAATTTCGCATGTAGTTTAACCTTTAAAAAGGAGTTTTACCTACACTAAGTCAGAAGTTTGCCCACTCTACTACTATACACTGATCAGGCATAACATTATGACCACCTTGCTAATACTGTGTAGGTCTCCCTTGTGCCTCCAAAACAGTTGGGACTCATCAGAGAATGGACATGGGCCTTCTGAAGGTGTCCTGTGGTGTCTGGCAACAGAATTTTGTTAGTGGGGGGGGGGGCCTTTGGGTCCTATGGGTTGAGGGGAAGGGTCTCTGTGGATCATCCCTCAGATACTTGATCAGTTTGGGATCTATCAGAATCAGAATCAGAATACTTTATTAATCCTTCAAGGAAATTGTTTCAATCTAGTGATCTAATGAATTTGGAAGCCAGGTCAACACCTTGTGCTGTTCTTCATGTTTTTTTTGAGTTGCATCCTGCTGGGGATGGCTGCTGCCATCAAGGAGTGTCATTGCTATGGGGTGGGGGGTACCTGGTCTGGTCTAGGTGGGTGCTACATGTCTAAGTAACATCTACACCAATGAATGCCAGGTCCAGAAGTTTCCCAGCTGAACACTGAATTGTCACAAGATGGTCAATGTTATTCACTTCTCCTGTCAGTGGTCTTAATGTTGTGGCTGATTGGTGTATTAAAGTACCTCACTTAACTGTGCAGCTCCACTTTATGATTCATTTTCTGCTGTATGAATCTAATTCATACATCTAATTTTTAACGACGATCGTTCAAGTCGACCTCACAGCTGTCACTCTTGTCATCACCTAGGCCGCGTCCCTGACCGTTGACCTGTGCGGCGACGACCAGGAACCAGGCTACTGCGCCGTGAGCAACGTGGCAGTCCACACCGACTGGTAAGAAAAAACCCCCCGAAGCACCGAGCAGCTGTCTCGATGATCCGTCCAAACTGTAAACATGACAACACTGTCGAGAGAGCTTCACTTCCAACTCCTGGAAAACTCCAAGAATAACGTTTCAAGACTGGGAAAAGTAATGGAAAGTGGGTTTATGTGTCTGGTATGAGCATATTTGCCTAATTTTTAACAGCTGTTGAAGCTGCACTCTGAACTGACAACAAGCCTTTTCTCCAGTGAGTCAACAGAACACAATCAGGTTAATTAAACCCACGATGACCAGGTTCTTCCATCACTTCTGGCTTGAGATGAATTAAACATAGCGACGTCTACATATCACCTCTGACCCGCTAGTTGCACGTCTGCCAGTTTTACTCAGGTTCTCTTTTTGCTTAATGAATAATTTAACCTCTTAACACCTTTACTACGCAGCCAAATTAAATGATTTACAATAAATAAAGCAAAAAGATTAGAAGAAAGTTTGATAAGAGCAAGCAGATAAGCGCTGGCAACCTTACTCAGAGAGTTTAGTCCGTATTGACATGATAGCGTCATACAGTCGCTGCAGATTTGTTGGCTGCACGCTGATCTCCCGTCCCGCCGCGTGCCAAAGGTGCTCCGTTGGATCGCTGTGCACCGGGCCATTTGAGTACAGTAGACTTCAGATTTTTATTTAGAACATGTGTCGGTGATGCACATCTGAAACGCACATGACTGGGGTCTCCTAATGACCGGATACTGGAGGTAACTGGAGGATGCTGTGCAGATTAACCTGGGCGGTGTCCTCTTTTTGAACCGAAGGCTCGGATGAGTCTTCTGGAGGAAGCGCTCTGCCGTTCGTCCCGGTCCAGATGCCTTTTGTTGTTGCTTTGTTTTGGATAAACCACGACCGGGACGAGTGAGAATCTTCACAGGCAGATGTTCATTTAGCAAAACCTTGAAAATTTACCCCGATTCTTTGAAGACGGCATCGTTAAGATCCAAGACAAATTGTTTGCGGTGGAATACATTTATGCAAGTTGCTTAAAATCTTTCTTCTCTCTCGTGCATATTTTTGCAGTGATATTACACAAACGAGCCACGCGTGACGCAAACCTTCATTAAATTACCGGGCGATCGTCGCCTCTGCGCCCAGACAGCTCAGAGCCAGGCCTTGTGGGGTGAAAACCTGAGACCGTGCATGTTTTGTCCGAGTCCGTGTGCGAGAGAGATTTGGCTCACGACGACGGGCCACGGAGGTCTCAAAAGGTTTATTTTGTAAGGGTCCCGGGGCCGCGTTGCGAAACCCGCTGACCCGCAGCGTCCCCCTGAAAGCCGCTCGAATGCGTTTGTGAGATCCCCGCGCATGTGCGCTTTTGTGTCCGCACGCGGTTCAGTCTTTGTGCGGCCTCCTGTTCATGTGTCCTCGTGTGTGTGTGTGTCTGCAGGATACTGGACGTGCAGCCCAACAGGCTCTCGGTGGGAGGCGTCAGGTCAATAGAACCCGTCCTTCATCGGCGCGGTCAGGTCGCCACCCACGACTTCATCGGCTGCATCATGGAGTTCGCCGTCAACGGCCGCCCGCTGGAGCCCAGTCAGGCGCTGGCATCGCGTGGCATCCTTGACAGGTCCGTGCCCCCCCCCTTCCCCGACCCCTCCCCCCCTCTTTTTTATTTTTTTTAACTCCCGCTTTTAGCCTCTCTCCATCATCTTCCCTCTTGGTCCCATCTGTCCGTCTTCTCTAACCTCCTCGACTCTCGCTGTGGGACATCTGTTCACGCTTCCAAACTCACTCGGGAGTTTTTAAAAAGATGTTTTGTTTTTTTTTAAAAATACAAATGGCAGATTTTTTGACGGGGGAAACCAATTGCAGAATTCCAGAGACATTTTTTTTTTTTCCTTTTCTGTCTCGCTGGTGAATAGTGAGGCGAGGACAGATCTTTTAATATGCTAATTCTCCGGGGTTCTTTATGGGATTTTTTTGTATTGGTGCACAGGGAGAGAAATCACGGCTCATCTGCCCCCGTTTTTGGAGTTTCCTTTTTTCTAACGGACCCCCCGGCTGCCGACTGTGCGGCTGACTCGTCAAGCTGACTGTCTGATTGTCAGTTTGTGTATCATTGTGTCTGTAGATGCCCGAGACTGGAAGGAGCCTGCACCGCCAGCCCCTGCAGACACGGGGGAACCTGTTTGGACCACTGGTCCTGGCAGCAGTGCCAGTGCGTGGAGGGCTTCACTGGCAAATTCTGTGAAAAGTGTAAGTATATTCCTTTGAAGTGTCTCTTTTCTGCTGAGGTTGCACTTGCTAAGGAATATTCTATCATGATTATTTATGATTCATGGCTCATGAGTCATCAGACTGCACCACGGAGCTTAATATAGGCCACAGCGCTCCTTCCGTGCTTTATCTTGTGTATTTATTTCGACATCAGAGGACTAAAAAAAGACAGAGGAACCTTTGGGGGCGCACGGAAACCGCGAGAAACTTCCAGCTACTGTGTAAGGTGCGACACGATGTTTAGCATTGACACCAGTAATCACCACCACATTTATTCCGAGACTTTCCGATTAGTTCTGGCAGCAAACAAGGTCGTTACCGAGGGAAGTGGGAACTTTTCTGTTTGCCATCAGGTTCGATTTTGCGGGAAATCAGCTGGTTTGCTTTATGGCGAGGGGGGGGGGAGTCATTTTCTTGTAATACAAATGGAGCGTGCATCGTGTTCTGGAAAAAGAAACACGGGAACACAATACCTGGAGTGAATGACATGAAAGAACCTTGATCCATTATTAGTCTCTGAGTAATAAACAAAATACAGCAGTGTAATTTACACACAATTTCGCGGCATAGAAAAGCTTGGTGACTCCTCACATTGATGATTGATGAGGTACACCAATCAGCCATAACATTATGACCATTGACAGGAGAAGTAAATAACGTTGACCATCTTGTGACAGTTCGGTTTTCTGCTGGGGAACTTTTAGACCTGGCATTCATTGGTGTGGATGTTACTTAGACATGTAGCACCCACCTAAACCAGACCAGACACCCCCACCCCATAGCAATGACACTCCTTGATGGCAGCAGCCATCCCCAGCAGGATGCAGCCACAAAAACACTTTAAGAACAACTCGAAAAAAACATGAAGAACAGCACAAGGTGTTGACCTGGCCTCCAAATTCACTAGATCCCAAACTGATCAAGTATCTGTGGGATGATCCACAGAGGCCCCTCCCCCTCAAAGGCCCCCCACCAACATCATTCTGTAGCCAGACACCACAGGACACCCTCAGAAGGTCCATGTCCATTCTCTGATGAGTCACAACTGTTTTGGAGGCACAAGGGAGACCTGCACAATATTAGGAAGGTGGTCATAATGTTATGCCTGATCGGTGCATCCAATTTCCAACATTCTCATCGGCTGGGAAGATGCTCACAGACAGTTCCCGTCCCACTACTGTCCAAGTATCTAATCCAAGTGGACGGTGCAGACTCTGGTGCAGCTGTTGCTCTTGTTGGCCACTTTTAAGCCAAAAAAATTTGCATGTCTCTACTCTTAATGAAGTTAAAGTTCGAATAATTTGATGGTTCTGGCTCAGCTCTGTCTTAATGCAAAGAAACGATGCTTTTCATGACTGCGTATCTGTGTTCAGTGCTTCTCTGTTCTGTAATCTCGATGGCATTTTAAATGAGCAGAAAAACAAACAATGAAAAAAAAAAAAGAAGCCCTCGGTAGAAATGACTGCATTCATTTATATTACTCTTCCAGGGAGACTCCATTAAAGATATATGGACTTCAGCTGAGTTCTTCGCTTATCTAAACTTGTTTTAGACTTTTATTAACTTTTTTTTTATAATCCACTGATATGCTCACCATATATCAGCAAGTATGGCTTTATATTAGGTTTATATAGATTAATCTTTAAGGGGAAAAGAGACGACATTAAAGGCATACAGATAAAGACAGCTATCTCTTACTAATAATCTACTGGTGTGCTGTCCATTTATTAGTAGCAGACTTTGTAAGTAATACTTGCAGCTTTAAAACGCTTTGTCATATCATATAATTAGTCTCAAGTTTACATAGCTGATATATCTTCAGTTGCACGTCAGGTATTTAGATCACTTTTTCTTCCTTGACCTACATCCCTCAGATAGGGGAAGATATTTGGAACCTCTGGTGAGAACTTAAGGACTCGCCTGCGTTCATGGCAGTCGGATTAGGAAAATCATTTTGAACCCGACTCTCGGCCAGGAAAGCAGCGGAAATAGAAGCCGCCTGTAAAACTTGCAGCGTGAAGTCAGACTCAAATCCGGACATTCTCCGTGCTTCCCTCTCAGACATGACTGCAGACACTGCCCTGTCCATGGACGGCACCGGACGCCTGGACTACTCCCTGAAGCAGGGCCCCAAGCGCGACGTCCTGCTGAGGCGCTCTCTGCAGGGCGCGACCTCCGACCCCGTCGCTCCCAGCAGCCTGGAGGTCAAGTTCAGGACGCGCAGCAAGAGCGGCACTCTGCTGCACGTGCAGGAGAGCAGCAACTACACCACCATCAAGGTGAGAGACACTGAAGTGAAGCTCATAACGAAAACAATTGTACATGCAATAGGATCATTTATATTTTTAAAGTCTTTATTTAACAAAAAAAAAAATCATAATTAACTGTTTTTTGCTGATATTTCACAATAAAAGCCTTCCAGCTCAAGCTTTTGATCCATCTGAAATGTTCAGTGCAGGAAGTATTAAGTTGCATTTGTGAACACTAAATAAGGAGCAAATGGGACCAGTAAAGCTGGAGGCTTCTTAGTAATAAACAATGAAATAAAAAACAGGGGAGAGGGAGGTAGAAAGAAAGCCCTGTCTCTAAGAAATAATGGCCTGGATCCGTTTAGCTGCGGTGAATAAAGATCGTGGCTTCTATTTGAGAATTAATGGAACACTGATTTATATACAGGCATCGCATTTGCATCACAAATCTCCTGTAAACCACATCCGTCAGTGAGGTCCAGCGGAGGATCAGCCCGCTGCACATAATGCGATCTGAACTGTCTGTTGATTTAATCGGAATTTGAGATATTGTGACGCGGGACTTCGGCTTTAACCCGGGGGGACCGATTTATTTAATTTGCGTTTCCCTAAAGGCCACCAGAGTTAGCGTTTAGAAAATAGCATCGGACCGTCTTAGCGCTTGATTAAGAACCACACACACACCAGCTTTGTCTCGTTTGAGTTCATTTGAGGAGACGGTGCTGCAGACTCCCTATATGTCTGACAGATGTTGCATCGCCATTTGTAGTCGCAAATTGTGCTTAGGCCACAAAGACAGTGGCAGCATTATTACCCCCAATCATAATCAGAGTGAAAACAACCCCTGATCAGAAGAAATCTTTTAATCGGGAAGTTTGAGAAGATGAACAAAGCTGGAATCCATGTGGACGGCAACACTGAAAATGTGCCTTCGTCTCGGTCATCTTCTGCTGAATGATTTCAGTGCTGTCAATGAAAAACTAATATTTTACTTCTGGTATATACGCAGCAGATTTGACACTTCACAGCTGACAGAATCACTCTGTGAAAAAACTTCTACAGTGATGTTTTTTGGGCATTGTCACAACCTGGCTCAGAGGAGGGACAAAATGTGGAGACCACACACATTTCTTCAAAGTAAAACTCAAATGTATTGATTAAACGTAATCTGAATAACACCGCGCAAAGATTGAGAACATGCAAGCCGATATGTTCCTTCAAACCACAACCCAGAAAGGAGAGAGCGACTGAGACTGCCTGCCCCAGTATTTATAGGTGGGCAGTCACAGGTGTCAGCAATTAGGGAAAACAAGCCCCTCCCCAGATCCGAGCAGCCACCCTCAACAGGAAGTTGTAAAAAAAAAAAGATAGATTTTCTACATTTCTGCATTAAAAAAAAATCTCAAAACAGCAGCGGATTGTCACAAAAGTCCTGAAAGCAGACAAATATTATACTTGCACATTCATTTACTCAAGAAAATTCATCATCTGTTCATATCTGTAAATGCAAAAGTACGTGAACCCTTGTTATCTGCCGTGACCTCCATGTGCTGCAGTAACCGCAACTGCGACTAAACATTTCCGGTAACTGCTGATCTGCCATCAGCCCGTTCCTCATTACAGAACTGTTTTTAGTTCTGAGATGTTTGTGGGTTTCCTCACGTGAACTCCTTGCTTGAGGTCCATCCACAACATTTTTATAGGTTTAAGGTCAGGACTTTGACTTGGCCGCTCCCAAACATTCACCTTGTTCTTCTTTAACCGTTCTTTCTTAGAACAGCTTGTGTTCTTGGGCTCGTTGTCTCGCTCCATGACCCAGTTTCTCTTCAGATTCAGCTCATGGACAAATGTCCTGACATTTTCTTTTAGAGTTCAATGATATAATTCATTGGTCCATCATTAATTTATGGTCCCAGATGCACTAAAACAGGCCCAAAAAAGGACATTACCACCCCCATATGGGTTGTATTCATCTCCAAACATGACACCTCTCATTTAAACCAAACCGTTCTACTTTGGTCTCATCTGTTCACAAACCATTTTCCCAATTATGACATGAATTATCAGACTGAAGAAGTATCGTCCATATAGCCACTGTTAAGATACCCTGAACACGTGTATCCCAAACATGTCTACATGTATCTGTACATTTTTTTAGCCTCCAGTCATCAGCCCACACTCTCTCCTAGTATAAACTATAGAAAAACTACATTGGCCTTTCTGAGACGCCTCCCTTTAGACCCATTCCTCTTTTCTCTCCTCTCATCCTGTTCAACCCCCCCAACCACCCACCCCCCTTCTGACTGATCCTGGGCAGCTGCCCAAAGAGGCCCGAACACTCATTCATCCTCTTCAATTTTCCTTTCAGACACCCTGCACTCTCAGCACCATCAACCCCTTCCCGCTTCAGCGTCGGGCCTCTCTCTCTCTCTCTCTCTTACGACTTTTGTTTTCCGGCTCCGAGCAGCTCCTGGTGCTCATCAAATCACCATCACGGCTTTCTAAGGAGTCCAGAAGAAAGTATTATAAGTTTTATGAAACCTGAAAAAAAAAAAGGAAGAAAAGGAAAGAAAAAGAGCGATGAGGGAATACATACAGTGTCTTTACATATGTTGAGAGAAAGAACTACATAAACTGAGATATATAAAAAAAAAAAAAAGATGTTTAATAGATAAAGGCCGTGATTGGTTTTCCAGCTTCAGACCACTCAGTATTCTTTGGCAAGGCTGAGTTTCCGCTTCTCCCATTTTAAATCAGCTCTTCCGGAAGCTACTTATCATTGCTGATTTTTGGAGTCGAGAACGGGATTACTTTTCCATCGGAGTCGAGAGAACGCATGAGATTACCATACGCGGCGTAAGCCACAAATTTGTCGTCCACGCCAACGTGAGCTTGATTGATTTCCTTTAAGGATGCACTCTGTCCTATAAAGGTCCATCTCCGGCGGGCACGAGAATGAACATATTCCTCCCCTCCCAAAAAAATTTGTTGTTGATCATCGTGCGGCTCAGCGACATTAGCTAAACACACACACATGAGTCGTGCGAACATGATTAAGTGCGGCGTATCCCAGTGGGAGTAGGATTTACAAGCATGAAGCCGCGTTTTTGTTTTTTAGTCTCTGACCTCAACAGCAGAGTCTGAAGGCACTGTGGTGGCAGTTCTGTGGCGGAGACATCGTCTCATTGGTCACGGTTGATGCCGACACGATTGCTCAATGTAAAAAGCTGCAGTTTTAACCCTCGTTTGCGTTAGACTCACCGCAGAGAACATCATTCGCCTCAAATTAAGAATTACGAGCGGTTCATCGAGCGCCTCGCCTCTAATCTGTGATACAACATGGCTGCGACACTCAACGTCTACCCCTGTTCCCTCTCCCTTCAGCTGAGGAACGGCAACATCCAGTACATCTCGGACGCCGGCGTCGGGGGGAAGGTGGAGCGCACCGTGTCGGACGCCGTGCTCTCGGACGGCCAGTGGCACACCCTCCACCTGGTCAAGAACGGCTCGACCACCGTGCTCCACGTGGACAACGACTACCACAGGGTCATCCAGCACGCCACCCAGGACTTTGGAGGGCTCGGCGTTTTAACCTTTTCCCTCGGAGGGATCCCGCCCGGACCAGCACAGCAGAAAACCGGAGCAGGTGAGCCTCATTTCCGATCAATTCATTCCCCCAAATAAGTTTCTGGACTGGAAGCTCGCTAGTTTGATCCCTGAGCGGGGAAAAGTGAAAAAGTGGAGTAGTTCCATCTTCATGTTTGGAAATTGCAAATGCATCTTCTTTTAAATTCTGAAAATAGCGTCTCCTTAAAAGGAACGTTAGCACAAATACTGCATACTCTGTATCGAAGCATAATGTGCACAAGATATATGCTATCTGCAAGCCCACCATAAATAATTTGATTATTATGAGGTTCCTGAGACAGTTTTAGTGTCGTGATGATCTAAATATTATCTCAGGAGGCTTTTTTTTTACCCTTTTAAGAAATAATTTCTAAAGAAAACTCTCATTTTTTATATTGTTATGACATAAAACGTGTCATATTTACAGCCAGAAGATCTCAAACTCACGGTCGAGCCCTTGTTGAGAGCGCTCTATATTTACATTTGTGTGTGTGAATGTACATTTGCACTTATTGCCTGTGAAAAACTGTGGTTTGACCAAGAAAGTAACCTCCCCTTCGCCCTCTGTAAATACACTGCTGCATTAGTAATTTACAGATTACGGAAACCTCTCCTGAGTACGTTCGCAGACGGAGCACATGCACGAGAGGCAGCGCTCGTGAGCTCGCGATCTGCAAGTCCAGCACGGACGTCATTTCTTTCTCTTTTTCAAATACGTTTTCCCCAAATGAATTAATAGTCTGACCATATTTGGTGGCCGTCCAACGAGACTCAGAGGAGCTGGCCTGAAATCTGCGTCTATTTGACACCGCTGAGATTTACCTGTTACGAATTTACAGTAGTAGAATAAATGTTTCTTTATCAGGGTATCATTTATGGACAAAATAACTAATATTTATGTAATTTGACTTTGTCTTGGAAGAAGACTTTTTTTGACTTTTTTTTTCCTCTTGCACCCATCGACTCTCTTAGTCTTTCATTCTGGGATCAGATATCTCCGAGCATGAGTTGAGAACAGTTTGTAAAAGGTGAAGGAGAGGGTTTCCAGAAGGAGGTAATGCAACACAGTAAATTTCTGAATATCAGGGGAGGGAAAAACTAACCTAATGCTATGGACTAATATGGTAAAAATGAGCAATTTGAATGATTTGTTGACCTCTTTTACACAGAGACTGGGGCATATTTCAAAACAAACATATTCTCAGCACGCAGGTCCGTGGCAGGCTGCCTGTTAACCAGCCCTTACCTCGCTCTTTCTCTCTCTCTCTCAATGTGTGTGTGTGCGCACATTCGTGTTCTGTTGTGTACTCACTTTTCAAGAGCTAATGAAAAGACACGAATGGATTTAATCTGCACTGGGGATAAATTCAATAAAAACCTATTTACATCGGTGAGGCAGTTCTGTTAGGCAATACACAAAGCAAAAGATTGAATTAGATACAGAGACGTTCATCCAACACAGATGCATGTCTTGAAGCTATAATGGCTCTGACGAGGGATTCTCTGTTAGAAAATATTTCATATTTCTCAAACTGGCCGGTGATTGATTTGATTCTTTTTGAGGAGGGGGAGGAGCTTTCAATGAGGATTTCATTTTTTTTTTCTGTAAGCTTGAACCAATTAACCATCTAAACAAAATTCCTTTAGCTCTGATTATAGCTCCCAGTTCCTGCTATTTACGAGGAAGCGATCCAGTGTCGAGAGAGACGTTCTGAAAAACCATCAGTCTGGTGGCAATCGGAAATGATTCCCCTCCAGGCCGCTGTTATGTCCTTGTTAGCTGCTGTTGGCTGTTTCTCGTTATCTGAACCACTTCTCTCGCTCTGTTTGCAGGTTTTGACGGCTGCTTGGCGTACGTGAAGTACAACGGGGAGAACCTGCCGTTTACTGGGGATCACAGCCTCGTCGCCCTAGCTAAGACCAGCTCGTCCGTCAAGATCGGCTGCAGGGGACCCAACTTGTGCGAGAGCAGCCCATGCTGGGACGGCCTGATGTGCGTCAACCAGTGGTACACATACCAGTGTGTCCCTCCTGGCGACTGTGCTTCTAACCCCTGCCAGAACCAAGGCAGCTGCGTGCCGGACCCCCGCTCGGGTTTCACTTGCGTCTGCTCCGAGTTCTACACAGGCAAGACTTGTGAGACCTTGGTGGCCTGCCTGGGTGTCCAATGCCCTCAGGGTACCGTCTGCAACACGGCCAATAACGGTGGATTTATCTGCAGCCCCAGCCCCACAGCGGAGACGATGGTCCTCCCCATCTGGGCGGTGCCGGCTATTGTCGGCAGCTGTGCCACCGTCCTCGCCTTGGTGGTGCTCAGCCTGATCCTGTGCAACCACTGCAAGGATCGCAACAAGACCAAAGTGCCAAAGGAGCCCAAGGAGAAGAAACCCAAGGAGAAGAAGAAGAAGAAAAAGAAGAAGGGCAGCGAGAATGTGGCGTTTGATGACCCGGATAATATCCCGCCATATGGGGATGACATGACGGTACGGAAACAACCAGAAGGGAACCCCAAGCCGGACATCATTGAGAGGGAGAACCCTTATCTGATCTACGACGAAACAGACATTCCCCACAACAATGAGACCGTCCCCAGTGCCCCCTGTGCCCCCTGTAATGGCCCAGAGGCAGATATTGAACATTATGATATAGACAATGCCAGCAGTATTGCCCCTTCAGATGCTGACATCATCCAACACTACAAGCAGTTCCGCAGTCACACACCTAAGTTTTCCATCCAGAGACACAGCCCACTGGGCTTCGCCAGACAGTCCCCCTTACCCCTCGGAGCAACGAGCTACACCTACCAGCCTCAGTACACCCAAGCACTGAGGTCCACTCCGCTCAGCCACTCCCACTCAGCTTGCCCCACCCCAAATCCTCTCTCCAGGCACTCCCCAGCACCGTTCACCAAGCCCTCCTCTTTTTACCGAAACACTCCAACCAGAGAACTCAACCTGGCTCGTCGTGAGGGCAGCCCCCTCGACCTGCACAACGACATGTGCCAACCACCACCCATGTTCAACTACGCCACCCGGCTGGGGAGGCGCAGCAAGAGTCCACAGACCATGGCCGGCCACGGCCACACCTCCAGGCCGGGCAGTCGGCTGAAGCAGCCGATCGAGCAGATCCCCCTGGAGACGGGGCCTCCCGTGGGGCTGTCCATCGAGGAGGTGGAGCGGCTCAACACGCCGCGCCCACGCAACCCCAGCATCTGCAGTGCCGATCACGGGCGCTCCAGCTCAGAGGAGGACTGCCGCAGGCCGCTGTCGAGGGTCCGCAACCCCGCTGATGGCATCCCTGCCCCAGAGTCCTCTTCAGAAAGTGACTCTCACGACTCCTTCACCTGCTCGGAGATGGAGTACGACCGGGAAAAGCCTGTGTCTTACAGCTCCCGGGTTCCCAAGCTCTCGCAAGTCAACGAGTCCGACGCCGACGACGAGGACTACGGCGGGAGGCTCAAGCAGAGGCGGTACTCGAGCCGGAGGGCAGAAGGAGGGCCTGGCGTTTCCCAGATGCCCCCTACTGACCAGCACTACACCCTGCCCCACAAACTGGGCCAGCAAGCCGGGGGCTTCAACTGGGACAATCTGTTGAACTGGGGCCCCGGCTTTGGACATTATGTAGACGTGTTCAAGGACTTAGCCTTGCTTCCCGAGAACGCGGCAGCAAAAGACATTGAAATGAACAGTGGGGATGGCTCGGTGACTATCCTAAATGAAGGAGAAGCTGAGCAATATGTATGAGACTATTTATTACTGTGTTGTAGAATATGGTGACGTTCTCCGTTTAAAAAAAAAGAAAAAAGACTGTATATTTTGAGAGAACATTGGACTTCATGTTTTTGTTTTTACATTACTCAAAATAAAAAAGACGACTTTCAATGCAGTAAGGCAGAAACACCTGAAAACGTGACAGATTTTGTCATTTCCCACCTTGGAATAGTTTACCAGCCTCTTCTGGGTTCGACCTGTACAAATCGTGCACTCGTCTCTCCGAGGCCTCATTACGGCGTATCCGCTGACACCGAGAGGCTCGAAAGCAGAAATCCGCGTCTGAATTCAATTTAGCGACTGCGAGGCTCCGTTTTCACGTTATCTTGATCAAACATTTCTGCTCTTTATTACCAGTATTGCCAGTAAAAAAAACTTCTGTCACATTCACAGCTGAGAGATAAGTGCAGATAACGCTCGCAGGAAGAGAAATTTTTTTAAGGGGTCAAATTTTATTTTACTTGAAAGGAAGCATGTGTGTTTGATCTGACTGCACCTGTAGGTGACAGGACACGGCCCTCGGTGTGAAAGTGAGTGCACCGTTTTGCTCGCACGGTATTGCAGTGTTATGATCCCCCTCCCACACCCCTCCCCCGACCCGTCTGTCCGACTGCCTTCGTCCCGGCGTGTTTTCTCACAGAAGACTGGCTAAACTCTCCAAGAGTGAAGATTTAATCGAGTCCCCCTGCCTTACAGACATTTGAGGATTTCAGTACGGGAGAGAGCGTCTCCTCTTCTGTTTTTCTGGCCTAAGTTCAGGAGGAGGAAGGTTCGTTCGCATTCTCTGACCAGCCAAGTGTTTTCTCGGGCAACGCTGACGATGATGATCCTGTAAACATGACCCTCCCCCTCTTGCCGCCCCACCCCAACTAAAACACTATGAACTTGTGTACATTTTTTTAATCCACGGGTAATCGTGGAGTCATTTTCATCACGTTGTTGGTGTCCTTGTTCATTATTTTGACATGTATGGTTTCTACATTTTTGTACTGTTTATTAACTTAAATTACTTAAGCTGTGTTTTTATGGATATTTTCATATGCTGAAATGTATGTCCTTACTTTCGGGGAAAGTAAGATTGAAGACTTATTTTTTACATTTGTTACATATGTAACATCAGTATTTTCCACTTTTGATAAAACTATAACATGCTGTATGCTTTGTACCTGTAAAAAGCCAATAACAGAATAAAAAAAGTATTTATTTAAGAAGTGCTTTCTTTCTTTCTTTCTTTCTTTCTTTCTTTCTTTCTTTCTTTCTTTCCTGCAGCTCATTTAAACAGACACAGCTCTTAAAGCTCATATTCCGTCCTTCGCAAAATCATTTGGTGGGTGGTAACTTATTATTCAGTACTTAGGCCTCGCTCTGTGTTGTCTTTGAATAATACTGGAGTCTGAACCAAACATTTAAAAAGGCATTTCAGGACCCGAATGAAACCGAGCCACCTTTGCTCGCAGCCAAACCAAACACGGAGCGGACTCCGCGACGCAGGGCCCTATATTGCTTTCAACAATTATTTACATCTGGCTTATTGAGCAGAACGCCCCCCCTCCCTCCTCTCTCTCTCTTTTTTTTTTGTCATAGCTCAGTAATTCGGCGTGCAACATGCTTATCTTCTCCATCATCGAGGGGAGAAGAGAAAAGGCCGCGAGAGAAAACGCAGGGAGCCGTGAACCCGGCGAAGAGTGACAGTCTGAATTTGGGCGGATTACTTTCGGAGAGAGCTCAGTTGACCGGAGCCTCTTCGAGACGCCTGTCCTGCTCCGATGCTGAGATAATAATAATAATAACACAAGAGCACGGCGGGGCGAGTAAATAGGAGATGAATTCAAATAAACCTCGGGAATGAAAGATACCAGGCGGAGGCAACATCGCCTCCTCTCCATAGGTGAGCTTGTGTACTCAAAGGCCTCATTGTTCTGCAGCGTGCTAGGATGTAAAACACTCACGAGGACTGACATGAATCTGTCTTCCTGATTTTCTTGGGGGCAGGGTGGTAGCGGCGGCGGAGGCGGAGGCGGGGGCGGGAGAGTGTTCCCCTTTTCGCTGTTTTTGGATATTATCCAGATGGCTGCTGGACTTCACTGAGCAGCTTATGATGTGTTTAAGGATTAATTGCAGCATATATCCTAAGTGCGAACATTGTGTGTTACATTATAGGACGTGGCCCTTAAGAAAACACGGCATATGTTATTCCTGTCAACCGGGATGCCTGTTATTTCGCTAAGCAATAAGCTCTTTGTGTCAGTAATGACGCTGTAATACAACAAGGAGCACGCTGCCACGATTGCAATCCTCGCGTTGGAAAGCCGCGCCCGCGGAGTAATCATGTGCGAGCTTGATTACATCAGTCAGCCGTAATGTGTTTTGCAGGTCTCCACATTTCATCTCGAATGAAGGTGTGAACGAGCCGGCGGTGGATTTCCCATGGAGGAGTGCTGACTCGCTGTTTTTTCTTTTTAATACGCTGAATTCATCAAAACACAATTCCCATCAAGACGATTTCCATGTTGACTCAAGGGTTTCTCCGGCATCCGAGCTGAGAGAGACCTTCCTCGTCCAGAAAGAGCTTGTACATAGTGACTGATTATTTAGAGCTTCTAGTAATTGGATTAAAAAAAAAAAAAAGCACATTTCACATTTCTCTTACCAGCTGATTCTAATGGAGGCTTGATTTTTACTGCAAATGTTGCACAGACGCTGACCTGATCATCAACCCAGCATCAGAATACAATCAATGCGATACTAAACGTGTGTCCTTCAAAGGGAGTAAGTCCTGATTGAATTATGGCAAATGGTCTTGTGTCATGTAGATGTTACTTAGACATGTAGCACCCCCCTAGGCCAGACCAGGCACCTCCCTGAAGCCTCTTGTAGTCCATGATCATCTCCTTAATCTTGCTGACTTTGAATAGGAGGTTACTGGCTGTGCACCATGATGACACATCTCTAACCTCCTCTCTGTAGGATGACTCATCACCGCCTGTGATGCAGCCAATGATGGTGATGTCATCAGCAAATTTGATGATGGTGTTGGAGCTGTGCTTGGACGTACAGTACAATTCAGTGTTCTGCTGGGAAACTTTTGGACCTGGCATTCGTTGGTGTGGATGTTACTTAGACATGTAGCACCCATCTAGACCAGACCAGACCAGGCACCCCCCACCCCATAGCAAAGACACACCTTGATGGCAGCAGCCAAACCCCAGCAGGGTGCAGCCGGACGCAGGCACACACAAAAACGGTGAAGAACAGCAGAAGGTGTTGACCTGGCCTCCAAATTCACTAGATCCCAAACTGATCAAGTATCTGTGGGATGATCCACAGAGCCCCCCACCCCTCAAAGCCCCCCACTAACAACATTGTGTTGCCAGACACCACAGGACACCCTCAGAAGGCCCATGTCCATTCTCTGATGAGTCACAACTGTTTTGGAGTCACAAGGGAGACCTAGACAATACTAGGAAGGTGGTCATAATGTTATGCCTGTGTATATAGTGACTTATTCACAGTCAAAATGACACATCTACTTCCAGGCACCGGGAGCAATTTTTGGTTTCTTGCTCAAGGACACTTCTCTAACCCTCTAGTTAGTGGACAACCTGTTCTATCTACTGAGCCACAGCCAACCCCAGTTATCACAGCTCATCCTGGTTGCAGTCCAACACACTGTCCACGTAATCACAGCAATCAGGACACTTCTTTCTTTTCTTTCTTTCTTTCTGTCTTGCCTCGTTTCATCCCCTCAACCAAACCAGAACAAAAACAACCTCAGGCGATCTTTTAAAAACAAACATTTTTATCAATGAAATATGTGGGTCTGTTGAATGTCTCAACTGAAGAAGACTTGCTTTAATATGCTGTAAGACAAAGAGTGAAGGAGCAAAATCTACAAAAGCTACAACCAGAAATGCCCAGGACACAGCTCGATTCACAACTATGTTCATGTAATGGTAAAATCCTAGGTATACGCAGTTGTGTTTTCCAACTTGTGTTTCTAACTTGGACACTAATATTCCTTAAATAATCAGAACAAGAACACCTTAAGTAACCACCAGTCAGTAAATTCCTTCTGATTGAGGTCCGTTGTTCTATTAGACTGAAAGGGGTGGTGTAAACCTTTGAGAGTTTACGTGGTCATTAGGAGATCAGATTATCAATCTGCTGGTTTCTCTCCGGCTGGAATAAATCCATTAAGCCCGAGCATGTTTGGCCCACATTGGTGTAAACATCAGGTGACGTGTTTCCAGGCAGGACAGAGACATGGAGATGAAAAAAACAACCAATCGAAGCCTAGTGGGTGGTGATGTTGACAACATGGTTGTAGCTTTTGTAGATTTTGCTCGTCTTTTGCAAACCACCCACTTCTGAATGTGGACAAGACCAAGGAGCTGGTAATTGACTTCATGAGGAAGAGGACACCAGCAGAGCCCTTATAGTGGACAACTATAAGTACCTGGGAATCCACATGAACAACAGACTGGACTGGAGAGACAACTCCTTCTGGAGGCTTTCTACCAGTCTGTACTTTGCTGTGGTTTGTTGGGGGAGCAGCACCAGCAAAAAGGACATTAGCGGGTTTGACATATTGATCTGAAAGGCTGGACATGTTGTTGTTATTGGCAATGAGTTGGAGACATTTGTCTCAGTGAAGGACAGGAGGACACCGGACAAACCGCTCTCCATCATGGACAATCCATTTCATGCACTATACCAAACTATAGAGGGACAGCAGAGCTCATTCTCCAACAGACTGATCCAGCAACATTTTTTTCCCCCATTCTCTGTTTAAAAACATCAGGTTTTAGGGTTGGCGGTACCTTTGTATTTATTTTTAGTTAAGATCCATTTTTATAAATAAGAGAGTCAGGTTTTTGTTTGCGTGTCGAGTCCAGCATCAGATTAGGTCCAGTTTTCTTGTATGTTTTTCAGTTTATTTGGCACAACCACCGTGCCCCACACTTGTGTTCCTGTGTTGAAACTACCAACTCTGACTCCATCTTCTTTTGATTGTCGTGTTTGCGTCTCCTTATAACTTTACCATCTGAGGAGCTGTAACAATGGTTCTGTCTTGGTCATCTTCCACTGATGGAGTCCAGTATTGTGACAATAAAGCTCAGGCCAAAGTTCAGTAAGGAAAAAAGTGTTCACAGCCGTATGTCCGTCTCCATCTTTCCATGGACAGTTTGGGCAATTTCTGCTGCTCCATTCACTTCACATCAATCCTGCTTCCCCCATATTCTCCAAGCTGGTCACTCTGCCTCAACCGAAACCTTCATCAGTGAACCAGCTCCACCACCAGAGTCCTTCAATCCTGCCATCAAGGAGTGTCATTGCTATGGGGTATGGGGTGCCTGAGTCTGGTCGAGGTGGGTGCAACATGTCTAAGTAACATCCACACCAATGAATGCCAGGTCCAAAAGTTTCCCAGCAGAACATTGACAGGATAAGTGCATAACATTGACCATCTTGTGACAAAATGTTGCTCTTTACTTCCAAAGGATCTTGCCTTATTGAAATATAGTCTGGGAAACATTCTTCCCAGAACCACTTTGTCAGTAAAGCTCTATATTGATGGATGTTTTGGGGCATGTGTACACATAAGTCTGATCAGAATAATTAAGATCGTGTTGAAGAAATATTGCCCGTCATATTGTAGTCAGTGATCAGAGGCATATTCACCTTTGTTGCACAGAATTTCTGCCTTTCAGTGTAAAGTATTTGCCTGTGATCGTTAATAAAAGGAAGCCCTCTCCATATCGGCTGAGACGTGAAACAATCTTTCGATAGTCGGTGATCTTGCGCAGAGGTACACCCACTATTCACACCTCCTCAGCCTGCACGTCATAAACAATATACATCAGCAGCTTCCACCAGCGCGTCTCCTCTCGTTAGGAGAGCCTACGCCGGTTCTCGGAAGGGTTACATGTGAAACAACATCAAATCTCCACAAATTATCGCCCGATCTTTGGGGCTCTCTCCGCTTCACATCTGCATCAAAGCTGTGAGTCTCGTCTCCGATAAGTGTTCTTTAATGCTGTGTGTACTGCAGCCAGCCGCTGCCTTTCAACACACATGAAAGCTTCTGCGAGGCTGTTGGGAAATGAAAGGGAAGGATAGATATGTGTGTGTGTGTGTGTGTGTGCGTGTGTGGTTGTGTGAGGAAAATGATGACTGTCCCATCTTTGGAAAAGCTCCTCTCTTGCTCTGTGAAACTCTGCGGTTTCCAGCACTGAGGGGCCCGGATTAAACGAGACTCTGGTTGCCACCAGCTTGAGAACATTTTGTAAAAGTGTATGATGGATGCTAAACAGACAGCATCGTCATCGTAGACCTCTGGCTCGAGTGTCACCGCGCTGTCAGGCTCTGCGAGAAGAACACATGTGGTTCTGATCCGGAGTGTGACATTGTGCTGCTTCAGGGATTTCGGAGTTTTGTTTTGTTTTCTAATTCGGGGAGATGCTGCTGACTTAAGTGCCGGTTAACTCGCCGAGAGTTTGGCATCAGTCCGAGCTGTCAATCTGATAACACCAGCTCCTCCGCTCAGGGGTCATGTTCAGTTTTGGGAAGAGGAACACAAAGAGCAGAAACCCTGCAGGGTGGGATCAGTCAGCTTTAACTTTGGATCAAAACCAGTTTTTATTAAAAAAAAAAAAAAAAAAAAATCACTTCAACTTTGAGAACTGATCCATCATCTGCTAAACTGAGAACATTTCTGGTGGAATTTCTGGTTTGACCTCTGCTCTTCTTGAGTAAAGGTCCACTCACTAGACCGAATCGTGACTTTTGAGTTTGATCAAATATTGATCTCAAAACTTTCCTTCTCAGTTTTTTAAAGCTGGGCCATTTCAAATAGAAAGTTTAACACAAAATGAAAACATTTGGTCACCGTGAACCATTGCTTAGATATGCTGCTATAGGTCTACGCTGCTTGGGGACCTCCCACGATGCACTGATCACCTCTCTTCGACACTCTCCTCCCCCTCACTCTCCATGCATTCATGTCCTAACCTTTGTGTATGATGACATTAACTACATCCCCCTCCCCCCTCTTGTTCCTGTCAGTGTCTCCAGTCTTGAGTTGCATGTTTCTGATCTCTGTCTTGGCCTCACCGACCTGCCCAGTGCTCATTGCTTACAATTACACATTCATACCCAACTGTCATGCAAAACTCCCCTTAGGAGTCCAAGGTTCTGCCCAAGGTTTCTTCCTATTAAAGGAGTGGCTTTCGTTGCCCCCGTCACTAAGTGGATCCTGGTTCTGCTATGCCTCACCTGGCCACCGGTGGTCCTCAGTTTGCTGCTTGTTGATCATCACCTGACCACTCATCTGCCTACACTCTTCCTTCCTGTTATTTACCCCTGCACCTGTACCCCTCTGCCACACTGCCTCCCAGCCTTAACATCAGCCTGGTGAGTCTATGTCCCACACGCACGTGTCCGTCCTGAGTCGTGTCCTATCTATGGCTTACACACTATGAAGCATAACAGCATAACATCACACAGGAGTCTATGTGGGTCCAAGTAAGCCTGGTGTGGGTGGTAGGGGTTCAGCAGTTGCCTAGTGGACCATTAAAGTCGTGAAAGTCGAGTCCAAGTCAACCAGTCACCGATGATGCCACTCATAAAAACACAGTAGAAAGTAATGCTTTATAAAAACTAAATCTTTATTCTTGACATGAACACATACTGTAGCGTTTCACACAAAATAAGCTATGGAGGCTTTTCAGCAATTTTATCAAAGCTTGAACACGGGCTTCGACTGATGGCACCATAAACACGATCTTCTCTATGCTACTCGATAAACTCTCTTCTCTACCATAACTCCTGTCTCATGGTGCATTTACTGACATCAAGGACAAAAAAAACAAAAAACAAAAAAAAAAAACACATTCTACAACCATAGCAACAATGTCAACTAACTAACTGAACATAAACACATGAGCTTATCAATACTATGCGTTGCAGATAAATCAGCACTGCATTTAATAGTACTTCACAGTGTGTTGTAGATAAGATAATGTAGCCGGGATAAAAAATAAAAAAAATAAATAAAAAAAAAATGCCGTATATCTCAGAAGTCTTTTCCATGTAGCTATAGCAGCTAAATAACTTTAGACCATGAAATAGTTGATGTGCAGCCTCCTTCTCTCTGTTACTGCAGGACATTTGGTGAAGTTGTTGGATCATTCCTCTGCTAACGTTAGCATTAGCCTTTTCAGATGGATTGCAGTAGTACTTTAGTTGTAATTCAGGACTGGCATGTCACAGTAGTTATGGGCTTCATCTTTAGTGAAGTGTTTCCACACACTTGATGAACCGCTGATAGTTTGCTGCAACGACCCACTGGGCTCCTCACCTGTCTTCTAGGAGGCGTCCATGCTGTTATTGTCACATGATCAGCGATCAACCTTATGCTTAATTTGTCATGGCACAGCAGTAAAGTCGACGAATCGACTTGTCTGTACAAACTCTAGTGATTGGACTGGATTTCAAAAATCTCTTTGGCACCTGCTGACCGAAACAGATAATAGACCACGTCAATAAATGATGTCAAGACTGTCGGACAAGTTTTTGATTTGACAGCCTGATGGCCCATCGGTGAAAAACATTTTAAACAATGTTTAAAACTTAATTTGAGGCCAACAGCTATGTCTTTAAAAAGCATGATTACTCGAATCAACTAACTTTTTTTTTTTTGTTAAAAGCTAAGAATAACGCTAAATAACATTAGTCCCAGAGGATCCTCCACTGCTGCTAGCTGCTCTATATTAAATTTCTGGAGTTAATTGTAGAGTCATTTAGTAAAAGACATACTGCTGTCCTGACCAGAGCAATGGAGACGCTCACTGAGAACTGAACACAATGCTGGCCCCGCTGCCAAGACGTTAATTCAGCAAAACAAACATCCGTGATGAACTGAGGGAGGCTGCTGTTGCTCAGTCCAAACCACAATCACAAAACCACCAGCAGAGGAGCAGAAAAAATAAAACTGTTTATTTCTTGTAGCAGTGCAGAACAGAGATACTTCACCTCAGGTCTAGATTATACGAAACTCAGGTGCCATGTCACACGGTCTGTAAATATAAATGTGCAGTTTGACGGGTTTATTTTCATCCTCATTTGCTTAATTTGTCCATTACAGGGTATTCAGAAGGACATCGTTGATGCTGGTTTACGGTTGATGAACACGGGGGGATTTATGACTCCAGAGTCTTGTATTACGCCTTGTGTATTTGTGTTATGTGCTTTTATGCGTCTGGCTACAAGGAGAACTTCCCCGCAGAGACAATAAAGATGAACTGAAATCGAGAAGATCAGAGCTCAGAAACAAGCAGCAGCAGCAGAGAGCTGGGAGTCGGCGTCTTGTTAAAAGGTACCCGGTGGAGTTTTTGTTGTTGTAAACAAACAGCGTTTCAGGGTTTCTCACCAGAGCACACTGTGTGCATCCTTGAGGGTGAACCAACATGCTGAACGCATTCCCAACCAGATGAAACTATTATTTATGACGTCAAATCCTGAAACTGTTTACTCCGACTTCCTCCTCGGATTCTCGTCTTTGGTTTGTGGATCGATTAGTAAAGGCTCATTGCACATTTACACACTCCATATATCAATGTGTACATGCGGCCCTGCAGTCTGACAGGCATTATACGCCGATCGGGCAGTTTGGGATCTAGTGAATTTGGAGGCCAGGTCAACACCTTGTGCTGTTCTTCATGGTTTTTTTTTTGTAGTTTAATCTTTAATTAATTACATGAATAAAGTAATGATATGAATATGATGGGTAGAGACACATGGGTAGAGAGCAGCTTCATTTGATGAACGCTTTTTCTTTAACGTGACATTTTATCTCGTGACATGTATGAAGACATTAGGCAATAAAGTTTTGTTTTCTGGAAGATCTTGAGTAAAACATGTCACCATCCTCCTCCTCCTCCTCCTCTCGTCTGTAAGCTTCCTCAATCTTTTTTCGGTAGTGATCGTGGATTCAGTCATCCAGCCAGTTAATCATTCTCCTGTGAAAACTCTTCTCCTTTATTATTTCCCCAACTCTTTCTCCAGTTTCTTCAGGAGGGACTGCCAGATCGGCAGAGTCCTCCAGAATGTTAATCTCCATCATCTTTAGAGACGTTTGAAGGATCTCCAGGACCTTCCAGATGATTTTGCTGCTCTTCATTCTCTGGCTGCTCTTTGCACTGTTCATTGCGTGCATCAGTTTTTGCCTTCAAGCATCTCCCAGCTTGTCAGTGGAGGGACAAGTGAACATTACGGTCAAAGTGCTCTAAGGGTCAGGTAGAGCTGCTTTCCTTATCACTGGAGACTGCAGAGACGTTTGCAGAAATCCTGCTCTCTTCCAACACATGGCTGCTACACTGATGCCAGTTTTTCGTCTCGAACTTTAGTCGACTGAAAGACGTGGTCATCGAAATGGTGGACTTGGGAAGAAGAAGAGCCATCTCAACTCAAGTATCTTCTGTAAATTAAACTAATGGCCTGTGTATGTTACGTAGTGTCACAGGAGATTTTAACAAATGGATCGTGTGTCCTCCTGATTTTCACCCCTACAAAAACAAAATGATTGAATATACCTTTCCAAGGAAGGCGGTGAACATCAGATCTGGTGAAGGCCCTCAGGGTGTTTCTAACTCTCCGTGTTGCTGAGGGACTTTGGAGGGAGATGTCAGGTAGCATCTCATGTTGTCATGAGTTCTTGAGGATTGCTGCAACTTTCGAGGCCACTATTAAACTACAGCGCTCAAGAAAGACGCACTAAGTCACTCAAGTGATCTGTGCTAGCCGGGTGCTAGCCACAGTTGCGTGGATTTCAGACAGACGTGTGCTGGGTGCTTGCTCTGCAGTTGGTCAGCCGTCAGACGGATGCTAGCTGGGCTCTTGCTCTTGTTGTTGCTCGGTTCTCAGATAGATGTTTGCCGTCACTGTTGCACGATGTTCGCTCAGTGCTGCAAAAACAAAACATGCAGAAACTGGAACGGGTTCTGTGTCATATCTCTCTGCTGAACCCAATTCAAGTTCACACACGAAGCTGTTACACATCTAAAAGTTGGACTTCCGTTTCAACCTTTTCTCCACTCTTTGCCTTTTCCTTGTGAAATAAATGTTAATAAAAGTTCTCCTTAAGAGGGGAAATGAACAGCTGGTGGATGTGCAGTCTGTGATGAGGACATACCAGCAGGCGTTTCTGCATATAAAGCTGTCACGAGTAAAATCCCTCTAAATTATCTCCATAACAGGATGATAATGGGCATATAACAGACTGCAGAGTGAGCTCTCCCTCTATTCCGGATCAGCATGCCGTCCCTTCATTTCCCATATTAAACTCATAGATCATAAAGAAACTAGTCTCTTTCACAAGAGACCAGGCAGAGCTACACGTTCTCATACTGTTGTCCCAGTCATTTTACAGCATCTCCCACTAATATAACGCTGAGGTCTTCTTTCAGCGACAGCGTGTTATGAACCACAGAGACAGCTGCTCGGCGCTCTATGCAATTACCACATTTTCTCAGCGGCTCGCTGTTGTGATGTTTATGAAGCCAGAGTGTTTCTGCCGGCGTGCTGAGTGTGAAATGTGCGTGAAGTGCAAACAAAAACTCAATCTCTCACACACACGCACATACAGGTGTTTGAATACAGAAAACTGCTCCCATGCTGTATACGCAAGAGCATGCAACTGCTCCTTTTGACCTTCCTGTTGCTTCTCCAGCGCCGGCTTCCAGGCTAAAACTCTGGACGGTTATTGGTTCTGATGCCTGTAGGAAACGGCAAAGGCTAAATGTCACAATCTACAGCGCCAGCGTGGATAATCTGTTTCCTAAATTTAAAAATTGGCCGCGCTGGGGAGGCTTGGGAGTTGGCAGCATTTTGGACGGAGCCGCGTCCATCATTACGCAACTGAACTATGCAAGCCGGAGCCCCAGAAAGCAAATGCAGCAACACGTGAAAAGGACGTCTCATTAAAAGCGTTAGCATAATATAAGCTCCTCATTGACGCATGGCAGCCATTTAGCCGCGACGTCCAATAACAGATCCTCGGTTTTGCTAGCACCTGGCGGAATTCCGCAGCTGAATAGTTTGCATTTGTCCCCACTTCGAATGTCTTTCACGCTCCTGACAGGCTCGCATGTATATGCAGAGGCAAACAAAAGTCACGTGCAAACAAATGGCGCTTTTTGGGTACGGAGGAATGTGCACTCACTTGGCAGCTGATAGGAGCACATAAATTTTCTAGCGAAAGGAAAAAAAAAAAACATGCTCATTGCCTCATTGTCCCGTCTTTGCTCATTGGATACTTCAGTCGCCCGGTTCCCTTTGGATTTTCCCATGCCCTGCTATCTTTTCTCAAGTCTTAATCTTTTCATTCTGTCATGCCCGCTCTCGGCAGCCTCCGCGCCGTTTCCAAAGGTCTGGGCTTCATGCTAATTGTCTCTCAATGGCACGGTTACCTCCCACCTACATAATGCACCTTGTTTCCTCCGCTCAGTCTGGGCCGCACCATTTTATTTATTTATTTTTTTTGCTCATTCAAATTCAGGAGGGGGACGGGACTGTAAAAGCGACGCCTCGGGCTACGGCGAGTCAATGCACAAAAAAAAAAAAAAAAGAAAGAAAAAAATGATTTGCTTCCCTGCTTTTTTTAGAGGAAAGTTTGTGTGGGTGGGTGGGCTGGCCGGTGGGGGCATTTTGAAGGATGAGTTGCTGCTGCGTCGGACAAAGCTTCCGCGCCAACATTTATCCCACAGTTCATCAAGTCCTGCAGCTAAATCATGCACGTTACATCCGAATTAGGCTTCGCTTTCAGCTCAAGTGCTTCTGTTAGTTTTCATCCGATAGTCCTCGGTTGCAGCGTAAAAGGCAAACGGAGGCAAAACCCATAGTTGCGACGTGAACAGCGAGCTCCTCTTTCGGGTTAAGCGGGAGCGCCGCCGTGAAAGGCGCACATAAATTGTGCTAATTGCGTCCACGTAGACCCAAATTGGCTGTTTTTCTTTCGCTGGAGAGATCTCGGCCACTCAGGACTAAGACGACAGCCATGCTCCATTAACGTCTATTCAAGTGCACAAGCTTTGATCTTCTCTCAGAAGGAGAGGACTGGGGGGAACACGGGGGGGCGACGGGCGGGCGGGCGGGGTGGTGGGGAAAAATAAGGAGAAAAAAAACATCATCAACAATTCAAATGTGCCCAATTATTAGACCATAAATAAAAGTCCAATTAGCATAAATTGCTTCCACATTGTTTCTATTTTTACATCATTTCTTTCTTCCAATTTTCAACCTCTTTTTTGTTCTGTTTTTTTGTGTGTGTGTGCGCGCAGGCTCCTGCGTCGGGGGCGCTTGAGTTATGATGGAGATGCTTAATTTCATAGCGAAATTGCCGCGCTAATTAAAACTGGTGCGCAAACATTGGCTCTGCGCGCGGCACGCACATGTGCTTTTGTTTAGAAACACGAAAAAGGGAGCGAGTTGATCCTGATTATCGCCGCAGCATCGTTCCTGATCAGTATCGCAGGAATTGTCAATGGAGCGCCTGAGACGTTTCAAACTTTGGTTTACCCCTGATGTCACGGTCGCCGACGTCAGCAGTTGCAGATGAAAAAAATAAATAAATAAAAAGTTTTCTTCTGACACGTAGCTGCCAATTAAACGAGGCCTGGGTTGATTTAGATCTAAAATTAGGAGCAGAGCGAGGGAAAGGGCTGTAACGCTGCAGCCTGTGTTGGATTCACACATCGGTCCTAAAAAGGTTTTTGTTTCTCAGCTGTCTTGTGTGATGGTTGTTTTTTTTTTTTTAAAAAAAAGGCCAGTCTGTCTGCTCTGTCTGGTTTGGGTTATGAAGTCACTTTTCAATCCAGAATAAAAAAAAATAATAAAATAATAGGATCAGGTTGGATCACGGTTCTTTCCCAGCGTCTTCTGAAACGTTGTTGTTGATCAAACAAACCAGGATCTCCAGAAATGGAAACAGTATCCCAGCCTTCCTTTCCCACTTCAACCCTCCAGGGGCTTTTAGGCAGAACCCGACACCGTGTATGAATTCGGCGCGCGGCCCGCTGGGAATCGGGCCGGCCCAGACTGATCACGGTTACGTCTCCGTGGCCGGTAGGTAATGATCATGATGAGGTTTAAAGATGGCATTCCCACGGAACATAAAAAGTCGCGTTCCTCCGTCGCCGCCTCGGGGTCAGAAACCTCAACACCCGGTGATACTCCGCTGTCGTCTCCCACACACTTTCAACACGTCTGGCCGGCGGCTCGGCCCGCCTGCCATTTGACTTTGAGACATCTTTTGTTCTCTTGCGGTTTTTCGTTTAGCTTTTTTTTTTTTTTCTTTTATTACGCCCTCCAATTCATCTAATTCCAATTTATAATTTCCAGTCTCAGGCGTAGAGGGTTACAATAATAAGCCGCAACTTCTCTCGGGTTTGAATGTTTTCCTTGGTCACTGTTGATGTCATCGGGCCATTAAAATGCCAAAAAAAATGACTTAATTGTTATTTCCATCCAAGTTGTGGAGGGAGAGCGCACCGATTTCCAATAACTGTCCCTGTAGATTAGTGCATGGGGTTGTTTTGAGGGTGGTGTAGGTTTTGTGGCTGGGGAATAAAAGGGCACAGAGTCGTCTCCTAAAACCAATTTGGTTTTGTTTGGAAATGATGTCCTGAGGATATTCTCTGGCATAAAAGGATAGATTTTTATCCTATTCTATCTCATTATTTATCTTTTATAAGCTACTCTTTTTGCTCTTGTTATTTTTTATTCTGCCCTTTCCAATTTCCCCATTGCGGGACAAATAAAGGTTTTCTTATTCTTATTCTTATTTTTATTCTTATTCTTAAAATAAGGAATTTATAGTTTTTAGAACTTCAGTTCGTCTCAAACTCTAACTCTGCTTGTCTGATATACTTTATGGAAATATATATTTAAAAAAAAAAAAAAAGAAATTGGCAGAAAACCAAAAACTACTTACATCTTCAGATAGAGCAGCAAAGTCAACAAAATTATCAGTTCTTATCAGTTCTGTTTTCATTTATTTTACGGACTGACAATTCAATATGACACTAAAAATAATGAGTTTAAAACAACATAAGATGTTATTTCAGATAATCGTCAGGTTCTTTTTGATAGTGAGACATTACAGACTTTAGCTGTACAGAGCATTTTAGCATCTCTCAGCACATTGTTTTGGTTTATCAGCAGTTTCCCAATCAATATACACTGATCAGGCATAACATTATGACCACCGTCCTAATATTGTGCAGGATTCCCTTGTGGTGACTCATCAGAAGAATGGACATAGGCCTTCTCAGGGTGTCCTGTGGTGTCTGGCAACAGAATGTTGTTAGTGAGGGGGCTTTGAGGAGAGGGGCCTCTGTAGATCATCCCACAGATACTTGATCAGTTTGGGATCTAGTGAATTTTTTTTTTAGTTGTTCCTAAAGTGTTTTTGTGTTTGCATCCTGCTGGGGATGGCTGCTGCCATCAAGGAGTGTCATTGCTATGGGGTGGGGGTGCCTGGTCTGGTCTAGGTGGGTGCTACATGTAACATCCACACCAATGAATGCCAGGTCCAGAAGTTTCCCAGCAGAACACTGAATTACTGTACGTCCAAGCACAGCTCCAACACCATCATCAAATTTGGAGTGAGTCATCCTGCAGAGAGGAGGTTAGATCTGTCATCATGGCGCACAGCCAGTAACCTCCTGCTTAACATCAGCAAGACCAAGGAGATGATCGTGGACTACAGGAGGCTTCAGGGAGGAGGACACGCCCCCATTCACTTTGTGGGAGTAGCAGTGGAGAGAGTCAGCTTCTTCAGGTTCCCAGGGATCAACATCAGCGAGGATCTCAGCTGGTCACACCACACAGGCAACATCATCAAGGCTAGATGGTGCCTCTTCCCCCTGCGGCATCTGAAGAGGTTTGGCATGGACACCAGGATACTCTCAAACTTTTAAAGATGCACCATCAGGAGTATCCTGGCTGGGAACATCACAACCTGGTACAGCAGCTGTACAGCGCATCACTATGTCACAGCCATCCAAGACATTTACAGCCAGCACTGCAGGAGGAAGGCACAGAGGATCCTCTCTGACCCCAGCTATAGACTATTTACACTCCTACCATTTGGCAGACGGTTCTGGAGCAAACGCACATGAACCAGCAGGTGCAGGGACAGTTGTAATCCACAATCCATCAGGCGTTGCATTGTTACAGAGTATTTGACCGTCTCAAGAATCTTGAACATTGAATTGTCACAAGATGGTCAATGGTTTTAATGTTGTGGCTGATCGGCGTATGTTTCTGGATTTATTGAGGACTCATACAAGAAGAACAAGAACATGAAGAGGAAGAACCTCAGTGACCTGACACATGACTCCAGATTAGAGAGTTTTTGGGTTGCATCAACTCTCTGCTGATGACAACAACTTTATAAAGCCATGATTTGTCTCTCATCCCTCCATCCATTTCTCTCACGTCCCGTCTTCCAATAAACTCTATTCAAGCGTGGTCTTTGTCAGTGTACTTATTTTTGTCTGGTATTTATCTTTGGATGTCAACTGCTGCAAACTGATGTACTGCTACGTGTCAGGGTGCAACTTTTCAAGAGGTTTGAGACTTGGGATTGCCATGCTGGAAGTTTAAAAAAAAAAAAGAAATGAAAACAAAAGACCCATTTATAGTCTAGTGTTTTTAATCAGAAGCATTACAGCAGTAATTAAAACCAAACTGCTTACAACACAATTAAAAAAAAGCTTTCTTCTTCTCTTAGCATCTGATTTGTAATGTTTGCCTCCGTGTGTGTTGGTCAGATGTGTTTAACTCTCGAGCTCTTCCCCTCTTTGTGTTGATCAATCAAAGAAAACAAAGCACAGCGTTCCCTCTACGTCAGACGCCGTGAAATCATGCATGAAGAGTTAAGGATCCTCCGCTCTTGACGAATGCCGAGGCTCGGCCCGCTTTCCAAAAGCTCCTATCGTGGCTGACCCGCCACTGAACCTCTCGGCTCTGTCTCGCAGTCACTGCCAATGTAAGCAGATGCCTCTTCAGGGTTCGCTTTCAGTCTCTTATTTATGCATGGGATGATAATGCTCTCCTGCACGCGTTACGTGAACAGAGGGAAGAGTCAATAGCTGGTGGAATTCACGTTTTTCCCGCCGATGCGCCCGCCTCTGCCGAGCATCGCCTCCGAGCCCACACAGTGTGCCACGACGGCTTTAGCTCAATTACCGCCTGTCCTGCTGGCCTGAGCTCTTTATATCTCCAGCTGGGAAAGCTCACTCCTCTGTGAGCGGGGAAGCTTTGGGAAAGATCTATAAAATGACATCCAGAGTGAAAACCTCCCTGCCTGCCTGCCTGCCTGCCTCTCCCTCGGCCTACACGGCTGCACAGTGCTAAGGTTTTATAGTTTGAAAGACGGTATCGGCCTCTGGTAAATCCTGCAACTGGACACTTTTCTTCCGCCATAGCTTAAATCAGTGGCTGTGTTTCAAATTAAAGGACAGACCTACAGTCAATCAGATGATCGCACTGTTAATAGCGAATAAAATCATCCTACCGTCCAAACTTGAGCTGAGAATGTCTTATCTGCATACAAAAGCCTTACGAACAGTAGGTACATTTGACTTGTTTGACGTCCAGCTGAAACCGGTTTGCTAAAATAACGTCAATAAATGAAATCAAGGAGGAATTTAGCCGCTGATTAAACCTTAAAACCGCCTAGTGGCCCTGAATACCTAACGCTTCTGCATGCGTGCGAAGCCAAACGGGATTTCCAGAGCTCCGTTTCCACTGGTAGGAAGTTATTACGTCTCAAAACAAGAGAAACGGCACCTTGTTTCTTTTACAGCATATGTGTTCAATAATTGCCTTTCGAATTTTGCGAGTACGCAGCCACAGCAGCGGCGCAATTACATCCTACTGTACAAAATGTATGTCAAAATGTGCTCGGAGGTGCTCCGAGGGGTTGGGAGTGAGAGGCAGCATCTGAGGGTTCGGCGGGTCAGCTGAGACGAGGCTTTGCCTGGATATTTTTCAGACGATTAAATTCGGTGGTGAGCGTCTTGTGAAGACCCTCCAAACTCTGCACCTGGTTCGTATTCCGTCCTCACAAACTGCTTTCTTTGGACACCGCATCTTCCTCTTGTTTGATTTCAGCTCTTTGAGATATAAAATACACGCCGATACCTAAAAAAAAAACATCTTCGGGGACGAGGAGGTGAGGCGGGGAGATTTATTGGGGGTTTGGCAGCGGGGTGTGGATCCAGACTGAGGGCTATGCTGTCTATACAGCAACAATTATGGGGCATATTAATGCTTTTTTTCGTACCCACCACTCGAACAAGTCAATCTTGGATCTCTGCTCAGATATTTTTATGACAGAGAGTTCAAAGGACTTATAGCAGAAAACGTTCTTCACGTGGTTCCTGTCTGCTGAGCAGTATCAGCAAACATATCATCTGATCATATGGACGCCTCCAGATGCAGAAACCCACACAGGCCCCACATTTCCATCTGTCCAACAGTCAGGATGGTCTACATTTAGGTTTTTACTACTTAGCAAACGGAGGTGGCTCCAAGGTTAACAGATAGCAGTAAATTCCTGCGCGTCATGCCATTATCTTGAGTAAGGACACGTATAATAGATCGTGATAGGTTTACTGGTCCTCCAAAGTCCTCTCTGGCTACAAGTATGGAAATCTACTTTTGCTGGCAAAAACAAAATAATTCATCAGGGACATGAAGACGACGGAGTAATCAAAGTTGGAGACAGTAGGTGCGTTAATGCTTTGGGTTTTCGTTAAAGCTCGATGAACTGCGCTGTAGCCACAACCTCCTCTGATCCAAAAAAGGGTTTTTGCTGAACACGCATGCCCTCTGCACTTTTATTGTTTTCCGAGGAATCAAAAAAGGTTTCTTTAAAAATATATATATATATATATATATATATATATAAAATAAGTCAAGAAAACAGGTGCGTTCATTGGGAAATAAAAGAAAGGAAACATTTCCACAATCAATCATTTTTGCCATTAAATTCAAGATTGAACGATTTTCAATGCATATAGAAGAAACGAAAACCTTCTTTTTTTTCTCTCACCATAAAATAAATAGTGCAGATGTAAAGTGAACACCGTAGAAAAATAAAAAGCAGCCTATGTACAACAGTGGCGGTAGTGCAATACAGTAGCAGCTTGTTGAGATGAGTATGGGCAGTAGTGCAAATGGTACAACAAGACAGATTGCAGATTGTAGTGTAGCTGAGGTTAGGGTTAGAGTTGTGTATTGGGGGTGCTACAGTCCAGGGGCAGGGGGCAGGACGCAGAGGGAGTAGCAAGCGGGCAGAGTTCAGCATCCTGACAGCCTGGTGGGTGAAGCTGTTTGTTCATCAGAAATTAAATGAGCCACAGCTTTCCAAAAATAAGGCTGCAAGTAAATCAGACACAACACTGATAAAGACAGGTTGCCTGAATGATTGCTTAAGTTTGCCATTGCTATTATTTTTCTTTAATTTCTTAGTATCAGCTTCCTCTAGAGCAGGGGTGTCCAACATACGGCCCGCAGACCAAAACTGGCCCACCAGAGGGTGGAATCTGGCCCAGGGCATGAATTTGCAAAGTGCAAAAATTACATAGAAGATTGCAATTTCTCCAATAAAAGTAGCTCCTATTCCTAATGTGTCCACTAGTTGCAAAAATAATGGGGGGAAAAAAAGAAATCAGGTTGTTCATAAAATGTTTTGTAAAAGTATAGATAATTGAATGTAAACATCATCGCAATGTACTTGTTCTTCTTTGCACTCAAACAAAGAGAAAAATTTGGAGTTATTTATAGGCTGTGGTCCGACCCCGTTGAGATCAAATTGGGCTGAATGTGGCCCCTCAACTAAAATGAGTTTGACACCCCTGCTCTAGAGGGCTGCGCGGAGGGCTGGATCCTATCCCGGCCGTCAATGGGCGAGAGGCCGGGAATACCCTGGACATGCTGACGGTCGTCTGTTACAAGACTAACACAGAAAGACAAACGACCATTCACAGCTTCTACGGCCAATTTAAAAATCAGCCGTTAACCTGCATGTCTTTGGACATCTGGGAGGAAGCTGGAGCACCTGGATAAAAGTCACACACATGCAAACTCCACGCACTGTATTGAAAAATAAAAGTCAAAAATATGCGTTCACACTGCTCCTTAAAAGTGAAGCCAAAGCAAGTATAGCTCCCCCTGGTAGCTGGCTGCAGGAAAGGCCATAAGCTCCACCCCCTCCATGTTAGTGGATGGGACTTCCACTTTCACTTCCAAATTAAAACACTAAACTAAACGTCATACACATTTTTGCAAGGAAGGTTTCAGTCATTTTAGGTGGTTAATATAACGTTGATGTATGTTCAAGTGTCTATTTTTTGGATAAGTTTCCTTTAAGTGTAGAAACAGGATGTGACATAATGGCGACCACCAGTTGCCATGCCAACCACTCAATAAAGCAGTCCTATGGGAGCGTGAGAGTGGCAAAAAAATAAAAAATAAAATAAAAAAAGTACAATCCAACATTTCTTTGTAACTGGTGGAGGTAGAGTAGAGCGTAGTATTAATTAAATGAAAACGTGAGAGAGTCTGAAGGAAGTATGGATCGGGTCATCGTTATCACGGCTCCACTATCGGACCGTACTGCGCAGACTCAGGCTCCAAAGTCACAAGATGGCGCTACCCATATCCTCGGGAAAATAGCGCGAGTTTGGACAATGCAAGGAAGTGGAGACACATTGTCCATATTTATATACAGTCTATGGTTCACACATAAACATTATACTGTTTTTAATGTACGTAATAAGCGTAATCGAACATCTTCTCTGCAGTGCAGTGCTTGTTTGTTGGTGCCAGCATTTACATTTGTTCCCGTGATCATTATAAGTTTTTTCTCTTGTCGTCTGGTAGTTCCTAAGAGTGTATTTGTCTCAATGTGTAGCACAGAGCTCGGGAGGACCCAAAGTGAAAGACACAGGAGGAGGCAGGAACAGGAAACAAAAGAACTTATAAATGTCACTAAAAAGATAACTAAATGTGCTGTGATGCAAATACGTGATAAATCTAAAAGAGGGGAAAGAATCTCAGCAAGCTGAAATAGAAGACAGAGGAAATACAGTCAAAAGACACAGGAAAGGACATCAACAGAGTCAAAAAGCTAAAGAGTGCAGCTAAAAACGAAGAACAGGGCCAGAGACAGGGCTATATATATGCACACACAAGGGCTGATGGGTAAATGAGGCACAGGTGAAACCAATGAGGGCGGAGCCAACAATCACACAGGTGAGAAAATACAAAGGAAGTAAAGCCATCAGAAAGACACAGGGGAACAAGTTTTTTCAAAGTAAAACAGGAAGAACATACATGTTAAACAGAATGAAAGCTTTTAAAAAACCAAGGAAGACCAAAATTCAATATCGGGACAATAGCTCAACCCTGATTGTCACCTTTAAATGTATAAAAGTAGAATTTTGGATTTTAAAGCTCAAACTAAACAGTCTATCCTTTAAAGGGGAATTACTGTTTTATTTACAACCTGGACCTTATTTCTGGCATAAAATACGATCGTTTACTCACCCATATAACTTTGGTGTCATTTGGAGTCGTTCAGACGATATTTAGATCAACGTATATCCATATAGTGGGAGTGATTGGGGCACCGAAACGCAGCCTCTAAATAACACATTATCTGCCGCGAAACTCGTTCATTTCACCAATATTTTGTTATGATACGCTAGTGCTATTCCCTGCTGAGTCTGGAGTTACATGTTATCATCATCCAGGGTCTGTAGATTGACCTACTAACCTCTGACCTGGATGATGTCATCTCTGAGCGCCGCGTGCACCTGCGATGGTCAGCTTGTTTACCTGTAATTTACTACTGCTAGTTTTTTGCAACATAGCTGAATATTTTTTCCGATTCTGAGGTTGTGGACGACGACTTTGTTTATGATGGACGTCCTTACCGTTTTGAGCCAGAGTATACGGATGAGGAGCTCGTTAAAAGGAGGATGCGGAGGCAGAGAGAGGAACAGCTGGCCAAAGAACAACAAACCGCTTCACGTCCACGAATAGATAACAGGTAACTCTGGACTCAACGGGGAATAGCACTAGTGTATCATAACAAAATATTGGTGAAATGAACGAGTTTCGGGGCAGAAAATATGTTATTTAGAGGCTGTGTTTCGGTGCCCCAGTCACTCCCACTATATGGATATACTTACCAAACTATTTGCCGATTAATTCTGTTTGTCTAATATCTAATCATCTGTTTGTTCCTGCTGGTCTTTCCCCACCTCATAAGTTAATCTCCTCCCTATCATCTCAGCCGCTGTTGCTCCTCACTCTGCAGTCACTATCAGCTGTCTGCGAAAGTAATTAGATCATCTCTGAAAATGCGCTTTCAAACCGAGAGGCTCAACCTTCCACTCAGAGACGAGAGAGATGTTAAAAGACGTGTACGGCGAGAGGTCGACCGCAACTGTGACCCGCAGAGATGTGGTCCAGTAATTGAGGATACTTTGGCTGACACTCAGCCCCCCCGAGATGATTTACTGCGCCCTGATGGTTTTCCCAACTCCAGGACTTTGGCGTCAGAGACAAAAGGAGCCTGTGCTGCCTGTCTCTCAGACGGATGAGACGCGAATGAAGCTGAAAAGGAGTGAAGCCTGGAGTCTGAATCTGTAATCCACGCTCTGTGAGGCTCGTTGATGAGGTGCAGCAATGAAATGCTTCCTTGGTAGTGTGTCTGACAGCGCGGCCTGTTTGTGATATCCAGTGCTAGTAGTTGCAAAACTTTCCAATTCCAATTATAGTCTCATGTGACTCCTGGGGATCCAGAACCTTTTCTGGTCGAGGACCTCTGGCCACTGGTTTGATTTTTGAGTAGTTCAACATCAGTTTTTATCGATTCGAGAAGGCACTTTGTTAACCGTGTCCCACCAAGAGGCTTTTTAAGGCTGGATAAGAGAGGCAGGACATTAGAGAGCAGCCAGGAGGGCCTGAGTTTTCCTGGCACACAATAGCAGGAAGTGCTGCCACACACTATAAATGGAAAATAGTGAGCGAGGCCTTTCTGACGCAGCCAATGGGATTCATGTGATCGCTCCGCTTTGTTTCCAGCTACCAAACTTCGATAATGGAACCACGTCGCAAATAGAACCAGGAAAGTTGTACGTTCAAGCCAGGCGGAGATTTGAATTGATACTGACCGTTTTAAAATTTAACCAAACCAAACTGAACCGAGTCCCCATAAATTGTGCCAGAACCTTGGAACAAGCTGTATCATAAACTTTCAAAAACTCATATTTTCCTCCCAATATCTAACGTTTTTTAAACCAGACTAACAAATGTTTTTAGCTCACATTTTTGGTTAAAAAAAAATCCCATAAAGTACCGTTTTACTGCTGAGAAATTTGTTACAAACCATTCTGTAGATTACACTTGCAGGTTTGGTTGATTTAAGATCTTTGGAGGAGGCTCGTGTGGTCAGATCCAGGTTCTTCAATCCTAGTTTGATACAATTACGCCATACGCCAGTCAGGCATAACATTATGACCACCTTCAATATCGTGTAGGTCTCCCTTGTGCCTCCAAAACAGTTGTGACTCATCAGAGAATGGACATGGGCCTTCTGAGGGTGTCCTGTAGTGTCTGGGAACAGGATATTGTTAGTGCATCCTGCTGTCCTGCTGAGGATGGCTGCTGCCATCAAGGAGTGTCATTGCTATGGGGTGGGGGTGCCTGGCCTGGCCTAGGTGGGTCGTACATGTCTGAGTAACATGCATACGAATGAATGCCAGTTTCCCAGCAGAACAAAGAATTGTCACAAGATGGTCAATGTTATTCACTTCTCCTGACAGTGGTTTTAATGTTGTGGCCAATCGGTGTAATTATTGAATATTGGTAAATGCACCAGAAAATAAGCACCGCTGTTATATCTATCTGTTAAATGAGAAGGTAAAGCCAACAGATAATTAGCATAGCTTAGGAAAGATGGTACAAAAGGTTGACCTATTGACGTACACTAATATGTTTGTTTGTGTTGGGTGTTATGTGTCGGACCATTTCTTAGTTGGGTACAGGGTCTTCTTCTTCTCTGCATCTTGGTGGGTAGAAGTCGTATTTTGTTTCTCAGACTACAGACATAGTATGATACACGACTAGAATAAGATACTAGTTGAGTTCTCCACACACACACCTGATCTTAAGAAGCTGGAGAGATTACTTCCAAAACACTTGCATATCTCACACGGAAAGTAAGACTGGCCCATTGCAGGACTATCATCACCCTTCCTTAAACTTGTTACATACTCTGCAAGAACAGAGACAGTTGTTCTCTCTCCCAGGGCTGCGAGAACAATATGACGTGACTTTGTTCTTGCAGTTGTGGGAGTTCTTCTATTCTATTCTAGTTCTAAACTATTCTGTGATTGGTCAGAAATTGGAAGTGGGCATGGCTAATGCGGAAAAGCAGCTTTTTTCGGTTGTGCAATGGTTCGTGTGGAGGATCAACTGGCCGAGAAAATATGAGAACCTGTATGATACATCTTGTAAGGAATACAAAGACACACAAATGCCGGATAATTCGTGGAAAGAGGTTTTGTCAGATTCCCAAAATGCAGTGGACTGGTCCTTTGAGGACTTCCCCAGAGTTTTGCACTTCAGTTTCTCAGGAAGTTTAAATGACCTGGCCAGAACAAACTCTGTTCTTGTTCTTGCTCACCTCGAAAAAAACGAACAAATGTCTCTGTTCTTGAGGAGTATGTAGCGAGCTGTAGTCTGCGGATCGAAGGAATCAAATCATAAGAAATGGTTTCTTCTTTAAACTTTAAACAGGTGTTTTTTTTATTGACAGACCAGCAGATTAGTTCACCCACAACAAAATTTAAATGACCTCTAAAAAATAAAATGGGGACCATGCCACTGTATATAATCTGTCCATGCAGTGCTGCTGCTGCTGCTGCAAAAAAAAAAAAAAAAAAAGGCAGCAAGATCAGTTTATAGATATTCTGTTTACTTCTTAGGCATCTCAACATCTCTGCTTCCCAGTTTAAAGTTCACCTCTGGAAAACCCATCACATCCCTGCACGCCTTACGCAGTGTGGCTCCATCCCAGGAGTCTATGAAAACCTTCTCCCCTCCCAAATGTCAAGGACGACCTTAGTGAGAAGAGCAGGCAGGAGGCAAAGAGGACAGGGAGGGAAGAAATCTAAGAAAACATCTCCCACCGCTGAGATCCGCCTGAAAAGAAATGTGCAGTCATCAGTTTGAAAAAGCCGATAAAGACTCTCCTTCGCTGATGCGCTATGAAATTCATGCCGCAGATTTTCGGGGAGACGAAAAACTGTGCGGGCTGAGATACCCGGAGATAAAAATCAAATCAGTTTAGGGTCTAATGTTTGTCTTTAAAACTAAATCATGTGGATTAACCTCCCGCCCTCCGTGAACCAGACAGCAGAGATAGCGGAGCGTCCACGGCGCGATCTCGGCCTTCAAACTTGGACGCGTTTTCGACGCTGGAAGCGGCATTTCTTCCACATTCCTCCGTGATAGCTCCACTTCAGTCTGCGCGTCGCCATAAATCATCGATACTTCCTCGGTTAAATGCATTTTACTGTTTATCCTTCCCCTGTGAAGTTAAATAGTCCATTTGTGATACCAAATTACAGCGGCTCGCGGAAACATTTCTCAGACTCATCGTGAAAATGCTGATTTTTGAGTAACTCTGCTGAAGAAGCACATTTTAACTGAGAACTTGTGCATAAAAACTGCACCTTTAAGTCAATTTTCCTCACTTTGGATTAAAAAAAAAGTGATACTAGACCAGATCTGGAAGGAATCTGCACACTATCATGCAGCGAAAACAGTTTCACCAGCTGTCTCAAGATGTTGGCATGATGGATAAGGTCAAAAGTAAATAGGAGGACAAATGGCTGCTTTCTTCTGCTCCTGGTATCCTTTACATTCAGATGGATATTCAAGCGCCCATTATGTTTGGAATGTGAATCTTTCACCAGCGTTTAAGTTTCATTTTCTGAATTTAAAGTTTGCTGTTTGACTATGCAACAAACCCAGGGGGCATTCAGACCCGTCTTTAAAACATCAACGCGAACATGCGCGGTTTTAAGAAATACAAAACTGTTTTCAGATGTTTATCTTTTGGCACATGCTCTCAGCCGTGTAAACGCTGACCTGCGTGTTGTGATCTGCTCTTTAAGCCGGGGAGCTCTGGCCGCTTTCAGGCTGCAGTAAATCTCACTCGGGAGCTGAGAGTCGAGCCAAGGGCGGGTCCCGGGGTTTGTGGGTCAGTCTGCCAAGCAGAGGCTTAGCCTGATCTCAGATAGTGTCAGTACGGAGAGTAAGAATGCCTCAGCAACAGAGGAGCCAACAGAGAGCAGGATCTCTGATAACATAATGTAAATGTCAATAACTTTTTTCAGAACTGTTCTATTGTGGCATGAACAGTCAGTTAGTAGAACAGGAGTCAATGAAAAACCATTAAAACAAGACACTCCTAAGATTCTTATTTACTTATTAAATTTAATATCAGTAGATGATTTTGACTTCTCCTCTTCCGGCAACACATTACTGACATTACTTTATGAACCTGTCTTTCAGGCCAGACTGTACGCCAATCAGCCATAACATTATAACCGCCTTCCTAGTATTGTGTAGCTGTGAAATCAGTTGTGACTCATCAGAGAATGGACATGGGCCTTCTGAGGGTGTCCTGTGGTGTCTGGCAACAGGATGTTGTTAATGGGGGGGGGGGGGGGGGGGGGCTTTGAGGGGAGGGGCCTCTGTGGATCATCCCACAGATACTTGATCAGTTTGGGATCTAGTGAATTTGGAGGCCAGGTCAACACCTTGTGCTGTTCTTCATGGTTTTTTTTTAGTTGTTCCTAAAGTGTTTTTGTGTGTGTGCCTGTGTCAGGCTGCATCCTGCTGGGGATGGCTGCTGCAATCAAGGAGCGTCATTGCTATGGTTCTCAAACTCTTTTTGTCATTCCCTGCTTTTGAATGGGAGTGATTTTCCAGCTTTGAACCACAGCTCTGTCTTAGTGCCTTAGAATAAAAATAATAATAATGAAATCATCAATGAAAAGTCTGAAACTAGTACTACTAAACCTGAAGTTTTGCAAATTCTTTTTTAAATCATAAATATCTTGGATACTGGTGGTGTCAGATGGCTGGTTGGATATTTCAGGACGTCATCATGGGACAATCTGATGCACATTTTTCACCTTCTAGATTCAGAACCGATAACAGTAACAACATATTCCCGAGATTAATGTTTTTAAAAAGTAGAACACAGTTTAAACACTGAACTGAAATCTTTAAATGTCCATCACATGGTCTAGGATGCAGGAAAACAAAAACAAGCCCGAAAGAATGCCACATGTGAAAAATGTGAAAATGAAATTTTCCCTGTCAGCGCACAAAATAAAAACATACGGAAAAGTGAAGCAGGACAAAGACGAGTTTGTTTCAAATGAAGCTCTGGTGTTGTCCTGTTAAATTCACCCAACGAGCACATGTTTTTGATTGGAAAACACCAAACTTTCGTCGGCAAAGAAAGCCAACAGATCAAATTATGTTTAATCTGAGTTATTCTTGTGATTTTTTCGGAGCAGGCCTCAGTCTCGTCTTCTCTCTTCTCTCCAGAGTCGGCACAGATCAACACATCTTGACTCTATTCAAACGAGCCGACCGGACGTCGACGCGAGGCGCGACGCCGCGATCGCTGGTGTCGTTAATGCGGCGCGAGGAGCAGGTCGTGGAATGCTAATGATTATGCCTGCTGTGGATCACTCAGAGTAAACATTAGCTTAGCCGGTGGATATTTCTGGCCGCGTGCACCTGTTTGCATGTCACAGGCTAATTCATAACTCTTTGAGCGCCTATGTAAGGAACGCGTTTCAGCCTTAAGCAGGTCCACATGGACAAATATACTTGTTGAAGGGATTCGGTTGCGCCTCGTCCTCCGCCATGCTAAATTAGCTCCATACAGCTCAAAGCCGTAATAAGCCGTGGATCTAATTTGAGCCATAAATTTGCCTCGCAACAGCTTGTACCGCGGACGGACATTCAGCTCAGGACTTAATAACTTAATTACTGCAACACCACATGCTGTTCGGTTTGTGGAAACCCATCTCCAGTGTTTAATCAGCTTTCAAGGTGTTCAGGAGACATCAAAAGCTACCGCGTTCACTCCGCCGTTTGCCATCCCCGTTTCTTGATGCATCGTGCTTCGCTTAACCTGGGTTCGCGCCCGTGTGGAACTTTGATTAATCCCGCAGCGTTTCATTACGCTCGAAGCGCTTTGTGTCATTTCTCTCACTGTTTCATTTCGTGCCAAACATTTGCATCATAAAACTCCCCTGAAACATCCAAATCTGTTCCGAATTTTCTTTTCTCGAAGAGCCCAAATGAGTTAAACGAGTGGAAAAAATCAGGCGTCGGGCGTTAATCCGAATATCCTGTCGCGTAATATCCAATGAGATGGCACATTAGCACCTTAAATGAGCAGCTGACAAACGAGGCCTCGTGTTCATTTCCATAAAAAGAAAGACTTGGCAATTTTTGCACAATAAGTGTCTTGGACATCGGTTGGCTGGGACAAAACATTTAACAACGTTAGTTTGGACACATGTCTGGATTTACAACTTGGACTAATAAACAAGCTGATTGCTAATAGCTAGTTTATGTAATGGCTGGATTAATGGCTAGTAAATAATATACATATGTAATACTTAAAATAAAATCCCTTTGTCTTACTAACTAGTGACAAACCATCCTGCCTCACGGAAACGCCTTACCGCGTCATAACACGAGGCCACTTGTTAATTATAGTGAAAAATACACCAGCACTTATTTTCACAGATGACTGGGCTCGTCATGGCGACGCTTTTCACTCCTTTCAGCCTCCTCGGAGTGATTAAAGGCGACACAAAGCGCCCGTCTTCCCTCAATAACTTTGTACTCGCCTCAAAAACAAGCTGGAACTGCTGGTTCTCACGAAGGACAGCCCCAGAGGTGAAATTTGTGAATCGAGCTATAGATTGAGATTCAGACGCCCCCTCCCCCACCACCACCACTTCCACCACCTCCACCCCGGAAGAAAGCGCTAATTAGCTCAGATGTCCGAGCAAATACGCACCAGGACGCACCCCGGGAGATGAGGAAATATAGTTGTTGGTGTTGTTAAAGGTCCAAACAAGCTTAAATGTGTACGCCGAAATCTGAAAAATCACATAATCTCACGCAAGCCGCATCAACAGCTGAGCGTTTTTGTAATTATGAGCTCATGCCACGTTTTGTGGCGGATAAGGGAATCCCTCGGCAGATGAAGCCATGCGGAAGCTTCTGGTCCCGGACTGGATCCGGCACAGCGGGGGACCACTCCGGAGTTGATTTTGATTGCGCTGATCAAAAGAAGCACTGTGTCTCGATATTTCAGAACACGGGACTTCAAAGAACCTCCGCGCTAATCCCATTTGGATTATTTCATTAAGGAATATTAGGGCCAAAACAAGACGTGGGCTGTCACATCGCTTGGTGGCCTGAGGATGGGCGCAGGTGCAGCAGCGTATCATTTACAATGACGCGAGATGTAAACACTCTCCCACTATTGCGTTGGACAAAAACATATTTTTTATTTTTTATTGTTTTTTTTTTCACGCTGCGTAAAATGCTGCACCATTGTTATAGATTTTGGCAACGGCTCGCCCTTCCCATTTGTTTGGGTTCATTGCACAGGTTGTTCTTTGTTCGTTTAATTGTCATTCCAGGGAACATTCCCCAGCTTGCCTTAGATTAGTTCACGATGGCAAAAGCAGTGGAAAACGAGTCAGATATGATCGTAACCGAGCCGCGGCCACATTTTATGTTAGATGTGGAAGTGATCTCAAGCTGAGCTAATATTAGATCAAACCCGGGCGGTGACGTTCGGGCCCAGTAGTGGTATCACTTGGCAGGATGTGCGGTCTCTGTGGTCGTTTGTGTGTGAAAACGTATGGCTGCGTGTTCACCGATCACGGTAACGGCATACGTGACTCTTTGACCCGATCGTGGAAATCAGGCGTCTTGGGAAAAACACTGCTTTATTGTTTTGCATTTAAATGTTTTACTGCCTTTCTAAGTGCTTTAATGTTTCCAATAAAAATGTGGGTTTCTCTCAGAGGCTCACATATTTGCACCTTTTACTCCAGTATTACCACAAGAAGTCTTTGTTTTAGAGAAAATACTCCTATCTTCCAGTCTTAATATGAGCGTTTACCTTCTGGCCACCAAAGTGATGCATACACCGATCAGCCACAAAATTATGACCACTGACAGGAGAAGTAAATAACATTGGCCATCTTGTGACAATTCAGTGTTCTGCTGGGAAACTTTTGGACCTGGCATTTATTCCTTTGGATGTTACTTAGACATGTAGCACCCACCTAGACCAGAGCAGGCACCCCCACCCCATAGCAATGACACTTCTTGATGGCAGCAGCCATCCCCAGCAGTATGAAACCACAAAAACACTTTAGGAACAACTAAAAAAAACATGAAGAACAGCACATGGTGTTGACCCCCCCCCCCCCCCCCCACACACACAAACAAACAACATCCTGTTGCCAGACACCACAGGACACCCTCAGAAGGCCCATGTCCATTCTCTGATGAGTCACCACAAGGGAGACCTACACAATATTAGGAAGGTGGTCATAATGTTATGTCTGGTCAGTGTACTTGCTTTGATAAAAAGTTTTAAAACCCCAGAGGGTCATTTAGTAGTTTATTGCTGCTCTAAACATAAGTCCATGTCTAGACTCCTCAAGGAGCCAGGGTTGAAGGAGCTGGATCTGACCACACAAGCCTCCTCCAGAGATCCTACCTTCTGCAGAATTCGTAGCCTTACAATGGTAATTTATATGATGTATTGATTTTAAATCAAAAATCTAAACTTCAAAAATGTGTTCGAAATTTAAAAAAATAAATAAATATCGGAAGGAAAAAATTAGTTTTTGAAAGTTTATGAACCTTGGAACAAGGTTTTGACAGAATTTACGAGGACTCGGTTCAGTCTGGTTTGGTTGAGTAATAGCTCCTGCTGGCTTGAACGTACAACTTTCCTGGTTCTATTTGCGATGTAGTTCCATTGTCACAGTTTGGTAGTTGGAAACAAAGCAGAGCGATCACATAAATCCCGCTGGCTGTGTCAGAAATGCCTGGGTTTAGGAACAACTCAAAAAAAAACATGAAGAACAGCACAAGGTGTTGACCTGGCCTCCAAATTCACTAGATCCCATGGGACCCAAAGGCCCCCCCCCCACGGGACACCCTCAGAAGGCCCATCTCCATTCCCTGATGAGTGTATATTTGGATAAAGTATAGATGGGGAAGAATGATAAGGGCTCCATCTCAACATTTGAACCAGTTTTCTCAGAATATGATTTTAAATCCAAAGCGCTTTAAAAAAAATAAATTAAAAATTCAGAAAGTCTTCAAAAAGTTTAGGAGCCTGGCAGAGATTTAATTTGAAGGGTTTTATTCACAAGGCAGAAAATCCTCCAGGCATCCCCCCAGTCTTTTTATGCACAGTCTTTCCGTCTATTCTTTCCTCTCTGCACCTGGCGGTCTACGGCCTGACTACTTCTAAAGGTTGTCCCCCATCTCCTGGAAATATCCAGTCTTTCTAATCAGTGCAGGCTGAATTCTGCATTCAGGAGATTTCAGATTATATATTTATTTTTTATCATATTCTCATATTAATGTAGGTTGAACATGATGTTAAGTATTTCCCACAAATGGTCTTTGTTTCCAATGCATTAGCTTTTTTTTTTTTTATTATTGTGCTAATTTTTAAACTCATTTTACTCCATCATTGTACAACCCTACACTGCTTTTCATCATTGATTGTATGCACTGTAACCTTGTCTATTGTCTAATGCATTAACTGTCATAAGGATGCTCTGCTCTACCAGGTTCTGTAAAGCAGTAACTCTGCACCCAAGACAAATTCCCCCAAGGGACAATAAAGAATATCTCGATCTAGACGCCCGGCACAAAAGAGCAACATTAAAAAAAATTAAAAAAAATGATAATAATAAAAATGGCCACAGGAACGGCAACAAGCCTGGATAATATTGACACAGCTGTACGGGGCACTGCACGTATTCTTAGTCTCAGAAATAACACATCTTAAATCTGTGTATTTTTTTGATCATTATGGAAAAACATTAATGGCTCTTAGCAACCGCGACTTTCGGCTTCTGTGCTAAATCACTCGGCTCTGACAGTTTAATGCGAAATGAAAAAACAAAATGAGAAGTGGCGAGGACGCGAAACGGAGGAAATGTTCACCTCAAAAGGAAATTCTTCTGCTGCTTAAGATTAGGCTCTTTTCAAAGAACAGCCAGGCCGTCCATTTTGTCCGGATGGCTCATACGTGAGTAAAACAAGTAAATGTATAGTGTCATTTTAAATGGATGCAATCAAAAATCCACAAACCTGTTTATGGATTTGTTGATGCTCAAGAGACTGAAGTCCGTTGGAGTTGGAGGTCGCTACTCAGGACATTTTACGTCCTCTGGACTCAGTGGAGCAGGTGGGGGAGAGGAGGATGTTGGCCAAACTGTCAAACATCACAAACAACCCCTCTCTCCCTCTGTATGAGACAGTTTGGACTTTTGGTAGTTCCTTCAGCCGGACACTGTGCATGAAAGAGCGCTTCCGGAGGTCCTTTGTCCCTTCAGCAGCCAAACTCTTTAACATCAGCATTTCTTAGCACTGCTGCTGAGCTTCTTTCTTGGACATATAAAGGACATAATACACACCAACTCATCCCTGTATTACTTCACGTCATTACCTCATGTCATTTTGTTGCAACACTTGGTGCAACTCCTTCCTTCCATTAACATTAGTTGGTTTTTCAACTTTTTGTTAGGTACTCATACCTGTTGCAATATGTAAAGATTTTTTGTACCTTAACATATTCACTGTTATATAGTATAGTCTATAGAACCTGAAAATCATGAGGGTGAGGCAGTGATTTGTCCACGTCACTGTGCCAGAACACAGGTTTCAATTGCATACACAAACACTGGAGGAGATGGATTTGACCTTGCCTATTGTGAGCAGGGTCACCACTCAGGTCCAGGGTCTCAACTTCAGAGTCTCACTCTCAGGACTGGTCCCCATACCAGCTGCTGCCAATGCCAGAGTCTCCACAACAGGGCTGGTCTCCATACCAGCCGCAGTCAACGCCAGAGTCTCCACAACAGGGCTGGTCCCCATACCAGCCACAGTCAACGCCAGCATCTCACAATCGGTTCCGAGAATGCCGATTGCGAAAGGCAGACCTTGAGGATCAGGAGCGAGAGATGAGAGGTGAGCTCCCAAAGAAGTGGTGAACCAAAGACAGCTACCAGTATCACTGTAAAATGCATGGTAAGGCAAAAGATTGGTCAAAAAGCAGAATTGAATTTCCCATGTGGGATCAATACAGTATAAAATTATTATTATTATCTCCAGAAGGCCCAGAATCACATTTTACTCATATGCGCTTGAACTGAGTACAGGAACATTTTATTTAAAAGAAAATACAAATGTGCCTTGAGAAAGGTGTTTGTGCTGGAGTTAACAAACCCTGACATTATCTATTTATCTGATTTGGACTGTTTTCAGACTTAAACATGGAGTGTTCTTTACAATAATAGGCGGTGCAGTAAATTTCTGTCTCCTGGACTCAGTGAAACTTGTGTTATTTTGTTGTTAAAATAAATTTCAGGGTCATGTTATGCTCCTTTTGGATCTCCGCACGTTCAGATATCAGTCACTTTAATACTTTAGATAAGCCTCGTCTCCAGAAATTGTATCTGAATTGCTGTGGCCTTGGTGTCTGTTCAGATTCACCGCAGATACTGTTTATGCGATGAGATAAATTCAGAGACCGTGAAGACATCGACTTGTTGACGGTTCTTTGGAGGGTCAGATGTAGGTTTTTCACGTGCCCGGTCGCTCTGAAGATTTAAAAACTACTTATCTCCTCTTCAACACTCACTCTCCGACTGTTGGGCCACCTTTAAATATCCTTCAAGAATGTCAGTTTTATCAGAGACCTTTGTTTGACTCTTTATTTTGGATTAGAAACACATTCCAACATGAGCGCAGATGCTTTGTGGGCACCGTGTGGACACAAGAGAAACACTTAATGGATGTGTTGTTAAGTTATTGTGGGTCTGTGTGTGAGACTCGACCATAAATGTAATGGTCTTAAGAGGTTTAAGAGGTTTGTCTCCATCCCCAAAGGGCAGCAGTGAACACGAAGAGCTCAGGTCAGCCATAACCGATCAGAGTGTAGCCAAGACGCTAAATCAACTCAATCACAAAGAAAAATTCTGGATATAGTGCTGAGCTATGGCTTCTTCTGACTTCTTCACAGTGCTGACGGGTGAGGTTCACCCAAGCTTCAAGCGTTCAAGCATGAAGGTTGAAGGAGCATCCTAAAGCAGATAGGTTAACCTATGGTTTTTGTTGGTTGTTGATAGGGAGGCTGCTGGTTGCAGAGACTTTTTGGTTGTCCGTTTGAACTGACCTCAGCCCAACAGACTTCTTTCATATGGTATTAAATCATTTTGGAGTTGACTCTTGGTAAACGTTCAGCAGCATTAAATAAGGCAGAAAATAAGTTCTGTCTCGGAAGGATATTAATGTTGTGCTTTTCTCAGTGTAAAAGTTTTATACTTCTGCATCAATTTGACTTCAACAAAATAGCTGCAGTCTGAACTGTGAGATGTTTAAGTTCCAGTATCAAGTCTGTTGTGAAAGATATCGACAGCAAAACGAGTTTAAAGAACATAGACTGCATATAAATACGGACAATGTCTCGCCACTTCCTTGCATTGGACAAACTGACGTTATTTTCGTGTAGATACAGGCAGCACCATCTTGTGAGTTTGGAGCCGGAGTCTGATCGGTACGGTCCGAGAGTGGAGCCACTCAGATTCGCGGTATTGATGACCCGCCCACACTTCCTCCAGACTCACTCGCTCTGTTCTATCTCCACCAGTTACAAGGAAACGCTGAACTCCGTAAAGCGGTCCCGTGGGCATGGCGACTGGTGGTCGCCATTATGTCACATCTTGTTTCTATAGCGTCAAATAACTAACTAAAATGAAACTTATCTAAACAATTGACACTTGAACATGCATCAACAGTATATTAGCTACCTAAAATGACAGAAACCATCCTTGGAAAACAACTATTTGACGTGTATTTTAGTGTTTTAGTTTGGTCCAAGTCCCATCGACTAACAATGGAGGGGGCGGAGCTTATGACCTATACTGCAGCCAGCCACCAGGGGGAGCTGTACTTGCTTTGGCTTCACTTTTGAGGAGCTGTTCCTCCTTCCATCTTTATACTGTCCATGGCTGCAACACATTCCATGATAAAATACATCAGTGGTAAGATGAACAGTCCTATATGGACAGGTGGTCATTTTGTACATGCATTGCTTTTCATGAATTTATTAATCGCTTAGTCAGTGAATAGACCCAGTCACATTCATACAGGAAAACGTTTGTCCAGTAAAATCTTTCTACAAATGTAATGTAAAACCCTTGTCCTTATTTTTTTATAGTTTATATATATATATATACATTATATGTAAACAGTTTTGCACATAAATACTGATCTGTCTTAAACATTAAAAAGCCACTAGGGGAATATCTTATAGAATACTCCAAACATTTATATACTGTATATGCTAACATTCGTATTACACTTCATTAAAATGCAACAGAATATACACACAGAGACAGACGTAGACGCAGAAATATACTTAAATGAAATACATTCTCTACAGCTTACATCTCACACGCCAGGTTCTGCTTAGCCTCGCGTCCAAGGAACCTCGATAATGCAGTTATGTGTTGCTGTAGCTCGTGCTGTAGGACATAAACTAACTTTAACAATAAAGCTAAAGTGGCTTTGATGTCTCCGAAGAGCTTCAGAGATGAGAAGTTTTCCTTCTTAATCATTAATCATGCCCTTGGAGCGGGAAAGTTTCTCAACCGAAATCCACAAAGAGATTATTTATAATAAGGATGATAATGTGGATTCATCTAGGCCAACCCCCCCACAAGGGATCTCCCAAAAAATAAAGACGGTACAAGTGGCCACTGATTGTAGTCCAGCATCAGCAGAAGGGTTGCTTTGTTAAAAAATCAGCCAGCTAATCAAAACCCAATCCCTATAAACAAACCGGCTGGATATTAAAAGACCATCTAAACACTGTAACTGTGACAAACAAGCTTTATCTCATGTTATCATGGCGTATCTGCTCGGAATCGCTACCTATCTAAATAAAAGCACTTAGTCATGATATCTACTTCATGCATCCAAGACTAACTGTGACATCCAATCCCTATCGCCGCACGGCCGCTTTTGTTTACTCCTGAATCTCTGTTAACTAAATAGTTTGAATGGATGTCAGATGTTTGCCATGGCGGACATTTAAAACTATGTAAACCAAGTAATAAAGTGGGAATCCAGTGAGTGCCGTGAGCCCATCCTCACTATAACATTTACTCCAGTCTTACAGTTTCCAAAAGTTTGCTTACTCTTGAATAAATGTAAAACAAACCCAAAGACATGAAAGAACATCTAACCCAGAACAGCACTCGGCGAAGCCCCGAGGGGAGGGGGTGTTGTATCTGTCTTTTTTTATGGGATTTATTAGCGTAAGGTCATTATATTCCCAACGTTGTCAAGAGGAGAATCTGCAGATCTAACTTTCCCTAATTTGGCTGATACGTTTGGAATCATCCACAACTGTAATCTGATCGGGACTCTCGTTTGCTTCTGTGAAAATGAGGAATCAATTACGGCGCGCACACCCATTTATTTCCTGGAGAAGCGCAGTCTTTTTTAAATTTAAACCGTGTCAGTTCTCTGTGATTAATTAGCCACGGCGCAGACGCACACATCCCAGAGAGCCTCCAAACGCCCTCCAGCTTGTTAGCGCAACCTGCCAGCTGCAGTTAATGTTTCCACCTGTTCATCTGAGGACAAAAACAGCTCCCCTCCTCTTTCATCTGTGTGATTTTTTCACCATGCCAGGCGGACAGGGCCCCTTGGAATCACCAAATAATAAGCCTTTTTGGCTACTCGGACCCTGAAACAATGGTTGTTATTAGAGTATCAATGCAGAGCCTGTGGAATGGAGGGAGTTCTCTGTGCTCCTAATGTGTTCCAGAGACTTATCAGAACTAATATGAGCTTGTGTTCCACCTCGCTGCGTACAATGGCAACTATGTTCCCTTGTTTGGCAGAACTTTCTCACCTCATTGAGTCCAGACTTTGCTTTATGTCACCATTTGATCCCTGCTGCTGTCCTGATGTGGTTTTCCAGAAGGTTTATTTATTTTTTTTTTGCAAATAAACAGACCTTTAGCAAACATAGCTACCTATCATACTCCTTGTCTTCAATAGCATAGCCTAGTGGGGGTATAATCTAACATTCAGCAAGACAAGATTCAATAATGTTTTGAATTAATAAGAAATTTTAGATTGATTGTTGAATTTTATATACAATGTCCTTAAATTAGCCCATTCATATATATTTTTTCATTCTTGTGAAATGTCTTAAATGTCTTAAAATGTCTAAGAAATGTTTAAGAAATGTCTTAAATTTGGATTTCCTACTGAAACTTCCATTAAATTTCCATTAACAGTTTGGGTAGTTACCTTGGTCCGCTTGGTAGTAGCGTGTTTCCGCTTTAGTATTTTCGGCTGCTTCTCCATCTCCTCAATTTTCGAATTGATTGTTTTGGATCAATAAAGATGTAACACATAGAGGAAAGGTTAACTGAGGAGGTCTGGCGATACAAACATTTGCACGACTCATCTTTGGCGAAATTTCTGCTAAAGTTTCAGTCGCCATTGTTGAAAGTGAAGCAGGAAGTGGAAACAAAAATGAACCCATCTGGCAAAAAAAAGACACAGCACCAACTAGTGTTTGGGTGGTGTTGTTGCAGGGAAAGCCAGACTGGCGAGCGCATAAGTAGAAGTGGCTCGCACTGGCGTAGGCTACTTACGAAGGTTACGGCATCCATGTCCTGCAGTACCTTAAATGAGCCTTTATCAACAGCTCTATTTTGAACTAATAATGAATATCATAACCTTCATAAGGACAAGATGCGGGATTGTTATTTTAGAATGCATTCGTTTTCACTAGCGTACCTAATGAACTGGCAAGAGAGTGCACGTTCTGCAACTGCTTGAGTGGAAGTATCTCTCCAATGCTCCATACCAGCAGGTTACAGGAGGCCATGTACTCGCATTCTTACTATCAGCTGGGAGGCTACAAACTGCTGCACACTACAAACGTCCCACTGGTGGCATCGGTGTGAGACACACTGCCAAAACCAGGTCACTCATCTGCAAACAGCTGACCTGCCATTTTAAGAGATCTCATTTTTCATGTTTCTCAGTGTTTCCTTTCTGTCTCGGTGACCGCTCTCTGACTTAGTCTCTCTCCCCCTGCTTCCTTTTAACCTTTCGAGAAAGCACCGTGCACGTCCTCTCTCTGATGACACGCAAGGTTGCCAGTTTTGATGATTGTTTCTTTCCTTTTATGTCATCATAAATAACCTCCAGGGTTTGGTCTGATACTGGTATGACACAGTCAGCGTTTTACCTGAGCTGAAATTCTGCATCTAAGAAAAAAAAACACATGGTATTTAAACGCACGATCGCTCTCTGGACCTCCACTGGAGGGAAATAAAGAATTTCCTGCAGGTCCCTTCTGGTCCTCGTGGACTATTTTTGGTCTCCCTGCTCTTTCCTGTTTTCAGACTATTGTTGGCGCAACAGAAAAACCACACAGCGACAGGTGCCGCTGGAGGCTCAGAGACACTGACCTGTAATTGACAGAGAGCCTCTTATTGTTTTGGTTCAGCCACTAACTGCCAACATGCCCTCACCCCTCCCTCACCTCTGCCAGGCCGCCACACACACTCACACACTCGCATCCACATAAACAATAACGGCCACGATGAAAGGACTTTAATCCTGCAAATTGACAATAGGATTACAGTGTTAAAGAGCATTGCCGTCACTATTGTACTTCCTGCCCCCTCCGTGTCATCTGAACTGTTTCAAATCTGTTCAAAGGCAGGACTCTGTTGTGGCGGGAGCCCTAACCCTGCTGCCCCCCAACCCCCTGCTGGGCTCCTCCTCTGAACTGTACCCTGACGTCTAACTCGGGCAGACGGGTTAACTTGGGCAAAAATTAAACTTGGCACTACTGGAACTTATAAGCGACGCGTTTCGGGGCTTCTTTCTTCCTCTAATTGGTAATTGTGAGATGAGAAGAAAAGCAGAGGGTGACTCATATCTGAATTATTCACATGCTGCACCGACTTCGCTGTGACACTAAACAGCCTGCGCCGCGGAAGAGGAAGCCGCTCAGACCTGCGGGTTACCGCACCACCTGTCTGCGACCATTAGAGTTTTATCACGAGCTTAAAAACCAATGATCTTTCTGTCTTTTTATTATTTCCAACAAATCCCATGAGAGCAATAAAGGCCTCCTAATTATTGTTGTGTAGTCAAAAGTCCGACATAACGTGACTCCTCTGTCAACAGTGAGCATTAGTAAGCTGCACAGTTGCACTGGGTCGATCCTTAACTACCAGCGACATCAGAATCTAAGATTATGTTTATTCTTATGAAATAAATAACCGTGCTGCTTAGCTCGTCGCTCATTGCTTTGACAGCTGCTCACTAGTGGATGCACCTGGTAGCCTCGGTGACCCTCTGGGATGTTTCCTATCCCGAATGTTTCCAAACATATAAATATTCCAAGTGTGCGGAGGGAGGGAGGGAGCTCATCCTGCCGGGACAGGTCTGTATTTGAAAATGATGAGGATGCATGCTGAGTCATTAACAGTGTTTCAGGGTTTATTTGCTTCCAGCTGTATCAGTCGCTCCAATTGGACGTCACCCCAACTGCGTTGCCTCAAAGTTGAGTAGTTCAGCGTGGTAGTTCACTTCCAGTCACTTCCTGTGTGTGCACTCTTTAACCCTTAAGATCTGCTGCAGAGAAGAGGGTGACACGGGACTCAATTGTCGCTTCCATCCCATCCCGATCACATGACTGCCCCCCCCAAAATCTCTCAAAATCCCGAGAGAAAGACTCCCAAATCCCGTCCCGCACCCTGTGTTGTTGTCTAAAGTTATCAGACTCTGCTGCCCAACTTGCCACCCTGTAGCATGTTTGGTTAATCGCGGTCAAATCACTGACGTTGCCTCGGAAATTTAGGCTACACTTAGACTATACATGCGTCATTTTTTAATTTAATCTCCGGCTCCGTCCCGCTCCCGTTGATTATTTGCTCTGTCCCGTCCCTATCACGTTACCTACAGTGAAATTGACTCCCGTACCGCGGGACTCCTGTGGGAATACTGTGACCTGGTGCAGTCCTGAAAAATTGTCACCCTCTACTGCAGAGTGATGGCTAAAACTACTGACGTCCACTGTGCTTTATCCCCTTTAAACATTTCATTATTTAAATCAGGAGAGACTCGTAAGAGATAAACAAGAAGGAGAAATAAACTGATGCTTTGACTCCTGCTGGAAGTTCTTCATGACAGAAGTAGGAGAGCAGTTTTAAAGTTTTGAAGTGATTGGCTAAAGACATGAAGCATCTGTTGAAGGTTCTGATTGGATGAAGACAGTTATGATCTGGTGGACCTTAGAGATAATTATCACTATAGAGATGTTGGTCTTGTTTTTTGACTTTTTTTGACCATTGAAGAACTCACTTATGGGGTGTGTTTCAACATATCATATAAACATGGACGGCGGAACTGCTCAAGTAGAGCTCCCCCTGGTGGCTGGCAGCAGTATAGGTCATAAGCTCCACCCACTCCCATGTTAGTGGGCGGGACTTGGGCCGAACTAAAACACTAAAATACACGTCAAACATAAGAATAGAAAAAAATAAATTAGCCTAATTCAGAGTAGATGGCACATTTTTAAAACCTGGACACTGACAAACTTTAGAAATTAGCTGATGTAATGCGAACAACGCTGTGGGACAAAAACGTTCCAGATTTTCAGATGGATTTCACAAAAAAAAGAAAATTCCTGAAATGCAAATTAAGCCCGGTGTAAGTAGCAAGAAGCACAAGCACATCGGGACTGAGGCATTCATTTTAAAATAAAGGACAGCTGAAGTTTTATCCATGCCTGCATCATATACATTCTGAGTACGTAATAAACACAGTCTACTATAAATTTGATTTCAAATCGTAGCAGGCCATGATTTGCTTCGGTCTCAGCCCTGCATCTGAAACAGATGTGCTCCCTCTCTCTCTCTCTCTCTCTCTCTCTCGGTGCTGGAACGGTAGATCCTGCAGGACCAGAACCCCCCCGGAGGACGCTTTTCTGTGTCTTTTCAAATTGGAAACATAGAATTAAGACGTTGCACAGGGAATATACTCTCAGGGCTGTTCTCATGCTGTGTCATTTTTCATTTACGGTTTGCGCTCTCGCAGGAATCCAGTGACATCACCGCAGACTCGATTTATGTTGTGTTGTTTGCTACTGCTGCAGATGCACGCACACACACACACACAGGGAGAGACACACACACACTGCCTCACATTTCTGCTTTTACTGTATATCAACCTTGGAATGAGCCTGGATGGAAAATTGTTTGCATTGCACGCATGTGTCATCCCTAACTATTCACTTAACTCCTTACACTTTAATGCAGCTGGTCTAGGGACTCCATTTCATTTTTGCCCTCTCCACTCTTTTTCATACTCTATTTTATTCGTGACCGGATTGTGTTTCTTGCATACGTCCTTAAAGAAGGCCATGCTTACCATTTTAACGTCACTGTTAAGCAGCATTTTTGCCAAATTGTTAAAATGGAGAGCACGCTGTAAAGAAAAATAACGACAAGGATGAGCTTTGTCTTTTTCAGTGACCCGATTACAAAGTGAAAGCATTTTATTTACAAGAAAGTACCACTGCAACACAAGTGAGACGAATGCGCTCAGCTTTAAAGTAAGTTTCATGCTCGGCGTGCTTCTGTAGGACGCTCTCCAACACTCGAGGAAGAACCTTGAGAAAGTCGGCACTGTGAAATCTCTGCGATAACGTGGCGACAGGTTCGTGCATTATGTTTTGGCAGCACAGCCGTTTAGGAGGGTTTGCAGAGATGCGAAGCCTGGTGAATACCAGCTGATTCACAGCTGTGCTGCAACGCTCCATTGCGTAACTAGTGACATCCTTATGATTCAACGCAGCCTTAAAGTTCTGCTTGACACGTATTCTAACAAGGGACGACATTCATGGCCGAAAAACAAAGCGTAACGAGGAAGTGCCAAAAACTGCAGTTCCTCAAATGTCCACTAGAGGCTGGCTCCAAAAGATAATCAACTCCTATAAAGCTCTATGTTAAAATGTCCAACTTTGCAGGAGAAATAAACATGTTTGCATTCTGATATACTCACAAAAAAAAGACTTGATCTCTTTCTAGATTCATGACTCCACTCAAACTCAGCGAGCTTCTCTGAGTCAGGCACTAACAAGATGGCGACGGCCGGTGCGAGTCACACTAAGCTTCAAAACCTCTTTCCAGGAATCCCACGGGTAGTCCTCCATCTAACCCAGGGGTGTCGAACTTATTTAATTCAGGGTCCACATACTGAGCAATTTGATCTCATAACGACGACGTCAAATGTTTCCCTTTGTTTCAGTTCAAAGAAGAACAAGTACATTAAGAAATAAGTGCAGTTTTAGCACATCGCTGTGACCTACTGTTTAGGTCTGGGTCTCAGTGTTGCATCATGACAGCAACTTCTACAAAAACAGTGCGACCCCTAGTGGACAAATTAGGAATAGCGGTTACTTTTATTGGAAAAATTGCAGCTAATGTTTTCTATATAATCTTCTCCCCTCGCAAAGTCCTTCTGGCGGGTCAGTTTTATATGTTTGACAGTCCTGATCTGCTTCTATTGTGCACAGCCGTGCTAAACCCTTTGTGCTACTCCACGGACTTCCACTATTTAACAGGTCTTGGACCAAAGTCAGGTGATTCATCATCTTTTTTCAACTTTCCTTAGTGTTGCTACCCCCGTCACGCTTTTTAATCTTGCATGGCATGTCTGTAACGATGATGGATGTGGCAGATTTACCACTCCTTTCATTTAAAAACCACAAATAACAATTTAATCACCTTAGCCTATGCTAAGCCTAGAAGTGATGCTGTTAACAGCCAGTACAGTTTATGTAACTTTTACTTTCTCACACTGCAGACTTTAAGATGTGTGTGTGTCTTCTCTCTCTTGATTTAAGATCTGTGTCTTTAAAGCATAGTTCAGCTTAAATTCTCTTTTGCTCCAGACTGTTATCTTGTCTCTTTTGTAAGATAAGGTCTTGTTTTTATTAGCTAGTCTTCTAATAGATCATGTGTATAACTTTTCTTGTGAGGATTAGGTGCAGGAAATTCACACAGTTGCGCTCAATACAAAAATGTGTTAAGAAGACGTACTGACTTAGGTTAAATGATTATCCATCAATATAACTGGCTGCAGGACGTGGTGTACATTTTATGAATTTTTGGTAGACAGGGCAGTTTCACTTTAAGTTGTCTTTTAACCGGGCTGAAGCCAAGCATGTAGCAGTCAACAACGGCCAAGGAAGCTGTCGATTTGTTTCAACAACCATGTACACATGTTTTTGGAATGAGTAAAAATGGTCGAGTGCTCAGCTCAGGATTGTGTTTTTACTTCATTTTATGCCCGGCTCTTCCTGTTTTGGATCATGTCAAGATGCCACCCCCGTGGTTTATTATTTATTATTGGGGCCGCAGCATAAACTCATCAAAGACAAACATTGTTGCCTTTCCACCAAGGAAACCATCAAAAAGTGGCGTCCCGGTGGGCCGGCGGTTTAAAATGCACGCTATGCATCCATAACGATCTGGGTTGAATTCTGGTCATGGGCTTTCCGTTGCATGTCGACTCTCTTTCCTTATTTCCTGGTGGTTTTCATTGGCATGCATCTAATTAAAAAAAGAGCGCAGGTCAAAAGGTAGTGAAGTAATTCCTGAGCAACTAACTGTGGATACCAGTTACCATTTGTTGAGTCCGGACAACAAATACAAGCCAAGTGCATTTGATCTAAATAGCTGATGACTATACAATGTAGTAAACGAAGAGTAAAAGATAACCTTAGTTTAAATTAGGACAGACTGATGTTGACAAGTCAGAAAGACAGATTAGTTTCTTTATTCTTTATAAAGATGTGTGCATCTGTCAAGAACACAAGTTTTTTTTATTTCATTGGTGCAATTGGGATGCTTCATAGGCTATTTCCAAACCCTAATATTGGATATGTGATGCTTGGGAGAGTTTTCTCTTAGTCCTCATCACCAAAACACCTTTTATTCCACCTAATCTAGTAGTCTAAGTGAGTTATCCCAAATCCCTCAGACTACTGCAATGCATTTTACTTTGGGTTTCTACTACAGCTAGTTCAAAACGCTGCTGCTCGACTTTTAACTGGTGCAAAAAGACAAGACCACCTTAACCCAATTCTGGCGTCAATTGGCTGCCTGTTCACTTAGGGATTAATTTTAACACTCTTTTATTTGTTTTTAAATGTTTTATCTGTACAACCTTCTCCAGCTGTAGATCAGTCGCCAAAGACAAAGAGGAGGCTTCGAGAGGTGGCCGCGCCTTTTCAGTCGCTCCCCCGAGACCGTGGAATGACTTGACTCACTTCTTGTTTTTAAATCCTCTCTTAAAACACATTTCTTTCTCTTTTGTTGGCTTTTAACTCGGTTTGAAATGTTGGTTCTTATTGTTTTTCATGATTTTGATTTGGTTTCTACTGCGATCGACTGGAGATCTGTCCAGGGTGTACCCCACCTCTCGCCCAGTGACATCTGGGATAGGCTCCAGCCCTCCCCGCAACCCCTCCAGAGGATAAACTGTGTTGTTCTGAAAGTGATTTATAAATAAAGTTTAGTTGAATTAATCAAAAATGTAAATTAAAGAGTAAATGACATCCCTATATATTATATATTATCAATCAACAGACACTGAGGATACTCCACCTGTTCTAAAAATCTCAACTGCAACTCTGGAGGATTTGATGTAACAGAAATGATGCACAATGCATGCTTCACTAGCTGAATTGCAGTAGTAGAGGATCCTCTTCACTGAATCACTGAATATTTTTTAATAAAAGATGTGGCCTTGAAAAAGTAAAAAAATAAAGCCTCCCGTGTTAGAAGCTACAAAAATGAACCACTGAGGAATTACGTAAAAGATCTATACTCTGTTAAACTACTCCGTGATCTAAATATTAGTTGTGAATGAACGCCAACACTAAGTCACTGACGTCGTCTCGTTTTTTAAAAAAGGCACAAGACCTCACGATCCGTATTTAACCCACGCAGGTTAGTCCCAGTAGGCGTGGAACATGACCTAACCGGTCCTATTTAGAATCCAGGTCTATCCAGGCCACTTCCACCGTGAAATCAGAGCTGCATGTCTGCGAGATGTGTGTCAGTAAGTTATGTGTCGAGAGAGCTGGCCGTCATTTATCAGTCTAGGCTAGCAGCCACTGGGAGAACGAAACTCAACCGGACACCAGAGCTTAATCCGCACAGGTGTCTTCCTCTGAACCGTCAGCTGCTCCTGACATGCAACTCCTGCGTTTGGGTTCCGCGGGTGTCATCTGGGGTAATACAAGACAATTCACTGAGTTATTGCGGCTCGGCCGTGTTGTTTGGAGTTCGGAAAAGTCTTCGGTGTGTCAAGATTAGCAGTGTGAAACTCATTAGGCAGAGCTGAAGTGTTTCAAAACAGTGGAAAAATACTTAAATAAAGGTTATATGGTGCTTTTAAAGCAGGAAACCAGCAGCTTTGGGGAAAAGAAAAGAGTGAATGACCTCGACAAGATAGGCAGCAATGACAGCAAGACACAGACTAAAAACTAAAGCTGCACCAATTTCCCAGGCAATGACTACAACAGTATAAATCATTCAAATGCAAAAAATGTGAAGAGGAAAATAACTGTTCTTTATAAAACCACTATAATAATAAATATTTCCTAGATCTTAAACTAAATAAAATGAGAATTTGAAGTTTATTAATAGCTAAGAAAAAATGCATCCTGGAAACAATTTGAATGCAACTCTAACGGTATCATAGACAGATACTTTATTTATCCTGAGGGATAAATGTTAAACTTTACAGCAGAAATAAACATGTTGACAGCCTGCTATGAAAACGGTTTTGGTGTCTAAAGCTAATTTCTGCATTCATGACAACTGTACGGAGGTATATCATTAAATAACTAATTTGTTTAAATGATATCAAGGCTTAAAACCTGGACACACCAAACCGACATCAAAGAACACCCTGCAACAAAAGCCGATGCTTCACATCACCCGTGTGCAGAAAAAAAAAAAAAAAAGTTATACTTGAAGACAACGCAAGGACTACAGCTAGCGGGCAGCTTGAACAAGCATATGCACCTGCATGAAAGGAAACTTTATACCAGCAGGTGGCAGTAGTCTGTGTTCATCAAGCAAAAGATGAAACAGGAAGAGCTACTATTAGCTGGGAGGCTAGGAAAGCAGGAGGAGCTACAAACCGTCGTGTACATTTTCCCTAAGCCAATGAGCCAGTCAGACTTGCACTGCCAAGATGGTGATGGTCTGTGCCACCCACACTGAGCCTCAAATCCTGTTTTTCTGGGACCCTGTGGGTGACATCTTGGAGCGTACGTCCATCTTTACGTACAGTCATGGCTGCTAATGTGCACATCTGAGCTAAAAACCTGGTGCATGGGCCTCATGAGCCTCTGCAAACTCTACTGTAGTTGCTACGCCATCTTGCATTGCATGTTTATAATGATGATTACCACTTGTAGTTCTTTTATTTAAACAAAAGCCACGTAGTAATGTGATCTAACTTCACCACACATTTTAGTTAGCTGATGTTATAGTGGTGTTTAGCCTCAGAAGTTGTACTGTGTTGCTAGCTAGCGAGATTGGATCACCAATGAATTACTATCAATAGATAAGCACATCCACATTCTGTTGTACCTTAAAACATTGTAAGCGGTTTAAGCTTCTGCGTTAATTTGACGCCGTAGCTACAGCGACAGCCCAGACCCTACACAGACCCTAACACCGTACCTTGTAGTAGCCGGTAGTAGCGTTTTTTTGCGGCTGCTTCTCCAGCCCCGTTTTGGCTCAATAAAGATGGAAAACATTGAGGAAAGATTGACTGAGGAGGTTCAAAGAGGTACAAGCATATGTACGACTCGTCTTTGGTGAAATTTCGCCGAACGTTTTAGCTGCCGTTATTGAATGTGAAGCAGGAAGTAGAAAGTGAAGCAGGAAGTAGAAACAAAAAATAACCCGACTGGCAAAAAAAGACTGGCCCACTCTGTGGCATTTTCACAGAGTGGGCCAGACTGAAGAAGTATAAATGGCTCACACCGGTGTAGGCTACGTACGTAGGTAACGGCGTCTACGTCCTACAGTACCTTAAATGAGCCTTAAGAAGCAAAAACTGGGGATGAAGCATAAATCAAGTCTAGTTTACTTTTTAATGCAAAGATTTAAATGGAAATACAGATTACAGTAACTATTTAAACTTTATGGATTACGTGTACGTATCAGTCAGTCAATCAGGCACTTCATATAAAGCTCCAGACTGTGTTCTAGAGCCATAAATGGTGCAGCTTCAGCTCAACCAGCCTCTACGGTGGCCATAAAATGCCCAATGTACAGTACGTGCTGACACATCTGACATGTGGCATACCAAAGTAAACATGTGCCTTTCGGCCCAGACGTCATTTTTCATTTCAAAGGAGAGATTAATAACGGCAGCAATAACACGGCCCCGAGTGAAACGCCATCAGCTCACGCTCGACTGACCCGGCACAGAGGAAATGTAGCTCGGATGGTCTGAAAAACTCCCAGAAGTGCGGCTGTCCCACCGGGTCCCGCCGCCGCGCAAGCACAGAAGCCTACTGTGACTGCTCGGCTGACTCTGTACAAAAGTCATGTGCCGTTAACATTTCAGCAGGTTTGTTTTATATCGCTGTGGGGATGGGGCTCATGGTGGGGGGAGGAGGGTCGGGGGAGATTCCATATGCATGCAGTATGTCTTCTGACCTCCCCGCTTTCTCATTAAATCACATGTTGTGGTTTCACTTAATGTTTGTCAGAGACAGTGGTCACATCCGAAGATGGTGTTGTGGTTGAGTCGGTGGAGTCTACGGGACGGGACGTCAAAGCACAATGTGTCCTATGTGCTGTTCACCAACGTTTAGGGTTTACATTAAGAGGCCTGTCCAGTCAAAACGGTTTACAGGGTTTTTTCCAATAGTACTTTTAAAATATTCTGTCCTTGGAGCTGTTAACTAACCAAAGAAGAAATAAGTCTAAACTAGAATCAACTCATGAAATGTCCCATCCCTTTTACTTCCTTCCTACCTTCCTTCCTTCCCATAATCCCATTTATATGATGAAAAACATTTACCTGAGTGTCCAGAGAAAACTATGGGATCATTAAATTCACAAATAAATGCCTCATGTAACCACCTCAATCACAACAGACTGGCCTGATCGGTCCGTTCAATCAGATTGAGACTGGAAGTGTAAACCTTTGATAATCTGTTCACTAGGGAAAAAATATTCACTCCTAATGACTATTTAAACACTTGATCCACTTGTTTCTGGTCGGAATAAATCCATTGTGTTTGCACATGTGTGCCCCACATGTTATAAACACCAGGTTATGGGAAGAGGTTCCAGCAAGTAATGAGTGTGAGGGAGTTTCTCTTTGGCTTTTTACCAGTTAACCCTTACAAATACTAGTTTAAACATTCTTCAATTTAAAAATAAATAAATTGTCTTTTAAACTTAGCAAGTTTTTAAGCTAGAAACTCAAGTTTATAGTGGGTTACTTTCTTGTCTAGAAAAATTCCAAGATGGCGGCGCAAACGGATCCTGCGGCTCCTCTCTGTCCCGAAAACTGACTTTGTTCACATTAAATAATATAAGATATAAGGCTATAAAGAGTGAGCTTTAGAGGAACATGTAGGTCGAGTTTGCTTCCGTGAGGCAAAGTAGCTGTTTCCCTCAGCTAAGCTAACTCTATCCTGACTCCAGCATCACATTTAACAGACCTCTATAAGAGTGCTATTCATCTCATCCCCACACGGCAAAAAAAAAAAAAACGACTGAAATATAGAAGGCCGCAGAGAAAACTAAAGTTAACCTGTGAGGTTTTTATTTAATTTTAATTTATTTAAAGAATAACCCAGAAACTCCTTCATGGTTTACCAGCTTTTATATAAATGCTCCCTGATGTGGCTTTGCATCTAAACAAAAGTTCAGTCGGAGCGAGCCAGACTGACGAGGGCACGACTACAAATGACTTGCGCGTACGTACGTAGGCTACCTACGTAGGTTGAGGCGTCTATGCCCCGCAGTACCATAAATAAGCCTTAAATTGTGATTGTAAACTAGTAAATAAGGTACAGGACGTGATAAATTAGGTTAGATCTTCATAAAATAATACCTCGCTGTCTTCGGTTGTTATTTTATTTAATCTCTGACAGTGTTAAGGGGTTTTAGGGGAATAAGGCTTCCCAAAGTAGCCGCACCAGTCCGAAAATAAATCTCAAACAAAAGACAATTTAAGTCACATCTTTTCTCCATCAACTGGAACACAGACTAATTCCAACTCTTTGAAACCAAAGAAGAAGAAGTTAAATTTCACAGGGAGAATACAAAATCAGCTAAATCTGTGTGAGGCCCTCCCTGCGTAGGTCGCACGTGGAAGGGTTAACCACTCGGGTGAAAATGAGAACCAGAAGTGGCTGCTTCAGGATGAGAGCTCATCTGTCTCATTAACAGCTCGATGACTGTTTTTGGAGCGCGCTCGCATCCACCTGTTGACCCTGGCTCCTCGCCGCGCCGCGCCTCGTCCTATCGCCGAGGGGTCGGCCGCACGCACCAGGTGTTTTCCATCGCGCGTGATGCATCTCCACTGTACGACTAGTGTGATGCTCCGTCTTTATTGCTCTCGCCGCCGGAGCCAAACAATATGTTTTTGACACAGTTCCCCGAGACTAAGCCGGCGTGCCAAGGATCTCACATGTTTCATTGTGAGGGCCTCCTGATCAGGGTTTATCCCAGCCCGCAATATCGGGAGACCAGACCACAGGAAATCCCTAGTGAGCATGAGCACACAACTCCAATTCAACAGAGCGACTAGAGGCTTTATTTTTCTACGAGGGGGTGCCACACACACACAGACACACACACACACACATATACATACAGAGCAGTGGACAGCGCGTGTGTCCTTGTGGTATCGCATGCAGGCAGGCAGGCATGCGTTTTGTGAATAATGAGTTCACGGGATCACGGCTGGTTTGGCTTCAGATAAAGCCATTTACTCTCTCAGAAAGTATATTTGGTTTTTAATTTAGCTAAGCCCACATAACTACCTGATCAAGCCCCCTGATTCACAGCGGGCTTTGGCGACCTACAGCACGGGGCTCACGCACGGCGGCATATATAACTCCCCAAATGTTGTTCTAACATCCCAGAGAGTGTGAGGTGCAGGAGTGTGCTGGGGCGGCTGGAAAAGCATTGAAGACTCGAGCTCTGGAGGAACAAAAAAAAAGTAAAAAATGCAAGAAGAGACGGTTTTCTTGCCCAAAAACAAAAGAAAAACGACAGACAATGAACGTCCGAAACAATGGTTTGGCTCTCGTCCCGCTCCTGTTGACTTAAACGCAGTTTTAAACACACAGGCATATTTTCCATTCATTTCTCGAGAGCCTCATTTCCTCCGAGTCCGAGTGACCTTCTCTCACCCTCAGCCACTCTTTGCATTATTAGCAGCAGGACGGCCCACCCGCTGCTGGTAGCGGAAACCCATTCAAACCAACGAGGGCAGGAAGCCAGCGTCTCCGTCACAATGCCAGCTGCTTCCAACTTAATTTGTCAGACTGTTCCTTTCAGCAAACTTAATTTGAGGGAGATACGAGATAATAATCTGGCATCTGCAGACGGGTCGCAGTCGCGGGTTGAACTTCTCACAGCGACGGGAAGGGAAGAGGCTTCCAAGAAAATCGGAGGTATGTGGGGAAATGGAAGGTCTCCACGTACGTTTGTATAAACAGGAAATGGAATAGCTCAGTCTTTACCTTTTTTAGTGTCTTTCTCAAAATGTGCCTGTTACGCATAGGATGAAATTGACCTGAACTTCTGGCAGAACAGAGCTGGAAATGATAATGTAAACAGGAATTATGTTGCCTGTGTTGGTGCAGCTCGGTCCAACGAGAGTCGGGAGCCTCGAAAACAAGTTTGGGCCTCGCGTCTCGAGTCCAGTCGTGAAACCCGAAGCACCTGGGAAAAATCTCTGCGCACCTCCGGCCTGTCTGTAATCACGGTGGCTTCATACAGTTGTTTAAACTGCACTGTGACAGACTGCGTATCGTTACTGAGAACCCACTGATTTACAGCCTCTTCTGGTTCCACAGCTGGTCGCGACCTTACTTTTACTTTTTTTTTTTTCTACTTTTGAACACCGGTTCAAAGCGAAAGATGGAATATCGTGAAGGAATAGGACTTGATCCATTTTCCAAAGCTGGAAATCTGTTGCTTTGTTTGGCAAAAAAAGCACGAAAGAACCAAACGGTGTCTGTCTTTGTAATGGCTCTATTGGAGGTTGAACACGCAGCATACACCGATCATTCATAACATTATGACCACCTTCCTAATATTGTGTAGGCCTCCCTTGAGGGGTCTCTGTGGATCATCCCACAGATACTCAATCAGTTTAGGATCTAGTGAATTTGGAGGCCAGGTCAACACCTTGAACTGTTCTTCATGTTTTTTTTAGTTGTTCCTAAAGCGTTTTTGTGTGTGTGCCTGTGTCAGCCTGCATCCTGCTGGGGATGGCTGCTGCCATCAAGGAGTGTCATTGTTATGGGGTGGGGGTGCCTGGTCTGGTCTAGGTGGGTGCTACATGTCTAAGGAACATCCACACTAATGAATGCCAGGTCCAAAAGTTTCCCAGTAGAACACTGAACTGTCACAAGATGGTGAATGTTATTCACTTCTCCGGTCATAATGTTGTGGCTGATCGGTGTCAATATTAATATATTCACTATGAAAAACAAAGCCATAAGAAGACATTTTTTTAAAAAGTACAGCTCTGATTACTTCATCTTCTCCTCACATGTGAGACAGATCTGATGTTTTTAATCAGCATTAACAGCTGGTCAGTTCCCATTTGGGCAACATCAGTATGTGGTTTAACAATAAAAATAAAAAGCATGTAAGTGAACAGTCCGTTCAGAATTTGTCAACAATGTGATGTTAGTGTAATTCTGGAGAAGAAAAAGCCAGACATCTGACTCAAGTGGTAACTGGTGTAATGTCGGGAATCATCCTCAAGCTGCAATACCGTGCACATACCATGACTGCAATGTTTTTTGTTTTTTCTGTTTCTTTCTAAAAAGCCACAGAATCTCGGTTTGTCATCATTTCTCAATTTTTAAACACTCTAGCATGTTTTGTAGCATGCTGCGGTCAAATATTTCCTGATTTAAATTAGATACCAGACTGAACAGATGGTGTCAACAAAAAATGTGTGGAATTTAGAGATGGGGTTTTAATAAGTGTAGCATGTTGGTTTGAGATGTGTAAAATAAATGAATCCATACACCAGCACCCTAAAGCCCACAATGAAAACCATAATGCGATGTCGGCTGGCAGGCAACCCAGTGAAGACGAGATGCTGGGAAACTTTTCAACAAACTTTTCCGTTGCACAGATTTTTGTTTTTGCGTGGCTTCTGTGTGCTGTCATGACAGGCTAACGGGTGCACCGACACCAGCATGGTGCCTGATGCAGCACTCATGCACTTCAGATTGTAAAATCCCTCAGATGAAATGCACATGATCCCACTTTAACGCTGTATTACATTGACCTCATGCTGGTGGGTTGACAAAAAGGCTGGAAACAAAGGAAGAGACAAGCAGCAATAAGTCTTGATAGGTATCAAGTTGAACTATTCTTAACTTTGAGGAGACACGATTGAGGCAACAATCAATGGGAGCAATTGACTCAGTGTGTGGATGTATGATTCAAACAGATTTCCCCAGACATTTACTGCAAGGTAACACCTGTCCGCGACTATGGACATATTTATCATTGTCTTAAGTATCTGGGAGTGCACATAGACAATAAACTGGACTGGTTGAAGACCACAGAAGCACTCTATAGGAAGGGCCAGAGTTTCCTTCTGAGGGGACTGAGGTCCATGCTGGTGCAGCAGGGAGTGAGAGTGGTGGACGCCAATAGACTCAACAAACTGATCTGCAAGGACCATTGATGTTGTAGCGATGGAACTGGACTCTTTGACCACAGTGTCAGAGAGGAGGATGTTGGAGACAATCCTGGACGACTCCTCCCACGACCCTCAGTAAAAGACTCATCCTTCCTAAATGCACAGCACAACGCCACAGGAGGTCATTCCTGCCTGTGGCCATCAAACTTTAGAACTCCTCCCACTGAGAACTGGTCACTCTTAACGCTGTTCAGACACTTCAGACTCTTTTTAATCTATCTGTAACTATTTTACCTGCAAATTGTGAATACTTGTGCAATTTAATTTTTAATAATCTTATATATTATATTGTTTTTTCTTCTATTTGTATTCTGATTCTGATTCCACACAGATAGTAGCTTGAAGCATCGGGTGAATCCAAATGGCACAGCAGCATTGTTGATGGTATTGTAAGTACCGGCAATGTTTACCAGAGGGTTACCCAGTCAACCAGAACCTGAAACGTCCACTAGAGTAATGATGGGAAGTACGTCTCTTTTCTGAGAGCTGGCTCTTTTGCCACGCCTCCCAAAGAAGAGCCGGCTCTTTCGGTTCCCAAACAGCTCTTTATTTAGAACCTTAATAATTGTCTCATTTTGTGCAGTTATTCTGTTACAAAAGCATTCTTAGTTTTGTTTTATATTTCAATAAAACTTTAATTATGCAAATAAATGAACAAAGCACTGCAATCAAATCCACACAAGCAAAAACAGAACCAAACTCAGTAAAAAAAAAAACGGTACAGATGTCCTTGTGCAGGTTTGTGGTGGAACCTGCTCTTAATATATTTTCTATTTTGCAGTGAAGACGCTCTGCCATTCCCAGTGTCTTTAAATTTCAGCCAGATGCTGCTTCGTTTACGGGTGTCACTCATATCTACGTGCTCTGCGTACTCTTTTCCTTACCTCTGTCTGCTGTCTTAGTCAGCCAGCCACAGCGTCTATCCCTCTCTCTCTGTTTTCACATAATGGTACAATCCTAAGTCCTCACATGTTATCGGCCACATGGCGTGCCCAGCAAAACAAAAAAGCAGAGATGAAAGAGCAAAAGGCAAAAAAAAAATGTGGAGAACCAATCGGCTCTTCTGATTCGCTAGCAAGCATCGGCTCTACACTAGTAAATCAGCTATCAGCTACGAAGAGTAGGTTGGCGAGCGAACGGCTTTATAAGTGGATGGGGTTCAAGAGAAGTACAACTCATTAGATTTCTTTAAACATCTAAAAACCCAATGAAAGGTGGAGTTTACTTATGCTAGCAGCAGCTAACATGACGACAACCAACTGTCCAGAAAATACCGCAGAAGTACGAGAAAATGTGCAGAGAGTGCACTGAGTTAGTGTTATTTTTTTGCAAATATGCACAGACTATCTAATGTAACAGACTGCATTCAGTAGATTGATGTGGATTTTACTCCTGTGGATTCATAATCTTACTATAAGCAAAGCTATTTGTACGCCAGCCAAGCTCTAGCCCGTGCAGTCTTCGAACTCGTTGCACTTCTATGGTATTTTTTTTACTATACTAATACTATAACTCTGTCTCAGCAAACCCCTCTACTTGGTCTGGAAAATGTCTTTATAATTTACTTTAGGATCTGGTGTTCATCCCCATTATCATATTCTCTGTAGGCTAATTCTGTTATTTCCCTCTCAGTCTCAGAACGTAAAGTCCGTCCACAGGCCTCTCACCCTTCAGGGCCAAACGGATGCAACCCTTCTCCTAAACCACTTCAAATGTCCACGGTTCAGACCTCTCTGCAGAGCCACTCAGGGAAGCATGTGTTTTAAATCTCTTGTATGATTTCTGCCGCTCCTTCCTTCCTCTGGAAAACGTCTACCTTCATCCCCGAGTAAATAAGCGTCCTGTAGTTGCCGCTTTCGTTACACTAAATACAGTCGTGTGCGTCGACTCCCTGACAAAGACCGAAACGGACAGTGTGTATGAGTTTCTGAGATTGCCGTTGTCTCAAATAACCGTGCCTCATGGCAATTATGCAAAAGCCGTAAACACAACCGGTAGGATAATGATAATAGGAAAAATATGCCCCGGCTCTTTTTGGAAGAAACAAACATCCTTCAGCTACAGAACCTCAAACTGTGTGAAAATTAAACGACAGGACAAGCTTTTACAAACATCTTAAAGTCCTACTTGTTGTCATATACGGAAGAAAGGCGGAAATTAACCGGTCAGTTAAAAAAAATAAAGTTGAGCATCTCTTAGGAGCTTTACGGTAAGTGCCATAAAGGGCCTCCTCACATCCTGTCCTAATCTATTTGTCACTGTAATTAATTGTTAGAGCAAAAGCTGAATAACGACCATTTATTACACAGGCCTCAGTCATCACTGGGAGAAGCACAACTTTCACACGAGGACAAAATTATACCCCACTTTTCGCGTGAGCTTCATTCAAACAAGGCACTAAATCATCAATCTTTCTCTGATGTTCCTCCAAGAAACGAAGGAAACGTAAGTGATAAAAAAAAAAAAAAATAGTAGTTCAAGAGCTATTAGGATACAGGACGAGAAAAGGAAAAAAAAAAAAAAAAAAAGAGATGACAAACATGTGCTTTTAATGACCAACATCTGCCGTGTCAAGAAGATGTTGCTATTCAAGCCTCGCATATGAATCAAAGACACGTGCGTGGCAGAGGGTTGGCGGCAATGCGAGTTCAGCCAAACGTTGCCTGGCACTTTGTGCTGGGCATGAAAAAACAACCACGGTCTGCTGAAGAGTAGACACTCAACACGGGAACAGCTGCTCGCTGATTCAATTCTAAACAGACAAGAGGGTTTGGTAAACTACTGTTGTGCCAGAATCAGGTTTCCCAATCCTTCCTCCCTCTTCCAGCCATCGCTGTTCGTAATGAACCGCATTGAGTGCGTCCCCGATCGCTGCATGAAGTCACTGAGGATGAAAACCACATTGGGCTCCTCTTCTTCACGATGGCAGCTCGTTCCATCTTCTGTTTTAAAGATTAATTATTGGAAAACATCTGACTGTGCATATTTTAAGTCAAGGGTGCCTTCGTTTCAGTCCAAAATATGTGTAAAGGAAACGGACAAAATCATAAAATCAAGGACCGGTTACTTTTAGATTTACAATACACCAGTCAGCCACAACATTAAGACCACTGACAGGAGAAGTAAATAGCATTGACCATCTTGTGACAATTCAGTGTTCTGCTGGGAAACTTCTGGACCTGGCATTCATTGGTGTGGATGTTACTTAGACATGTAGCACCCACCTAGACCAGACCAGACACCCCCCACCCCATAGCAATGACACTCCTTGATGGCAGCAGCCATCCCCAGCAGGATGCAACCACAAAAACACTTTAAGCACAACTAAAAAAAAACAAAAAAAACATGAAGAACAGCACAAGGTGTTGACCTGGCCTCCAAATTCACTAGATCCCAAACTGATCAAGTATCTGTGGGATGATCCACAGAGGCCCCTCCCCTCAAAGCCCCCCCCCCCAACTAACACCCTCAAGACACCCTCAGAAGGCCCATGTCCATTCTCCAATGAGTCACCACAAGGGAGACCTGCACAATATTAGGAAGGTGGTCATAATGTTAAGCCTGATCGGTGTATGTTTTCACAATTAATGATGTCAATCAGATTCCAACCTGACTGGACGATCTGATTAGATGATGTGTGTTTACACGGCTCCAAACTTCTTTACTTTCCTGACATCTGGAAAGTTGTTTTGTGTCGAATCTGCTAGAAATATAACAGAAGAATATGTCTGTGAAGGTTCCAGGACAATGTCCAAGAAACTCACTGAAACAAAAGGTAACTGGGCTCCAAGAGTTTTTTGGAGATGGTTCATCCAAGTTTTGAGCTTTCTCAGTTTTGAAAGACTGGTGGGGAGTTGGGGTTTAAATAAGAAGATCTGTGGGTGTTGCCCCTCTGACACTCGCATGACATCAAGTCTGGTCGCCCTTGTTTCAGTAGACACTTACCTATCTCCATGTTCCTGTCTCTCCTGGAAACAGGTCACATGCCCTGATGTTTACCCTATGTGGAGCAAACATGTTCAGAAAGAATGGATTTATTCCAACCAGATAGATACTGTTAGATCAAGTGTTTACATGGTGATTAAGCACTAATATTTTCCTATTGATTGACTTATCAAGGATTGCACCGGAGACTCCTTCTTATTAGATCGGTTTGTTCTGACTGAGGTGGTTACATGAAGCCTTTTTATTCAGGTTATTGGTGGAAAACTTCTTGTGTTCAACATCTGTAAAACCTCAGAGTAACTTATTAAGAACGATGCACTTGTTGCAGCTCAGCTATCTAATGCATGCCAAAGCCATGCAAGCAAAAATCTCTTGTGACTTGATTCTATAGTTTACCCAATGTCCCATTCATTCATTCATTCTGGAGCCTATCCCAGCCTATCATCATTGGGCGAGAGGTGGGGTACACCCTGGACAGGTCTCCAGTCTATCACAGTGCTAACACAGAGAGACAGACAACCATTCACGCTCACACCTACGGTCAATGTAGAATCACCAGTTAACCTAACGAACATGTCTTTGGACGGTGGGAGGAAGCCGAAAGGCCCCAGTCGGCCAATGTTCGAACCCAAAACTTTCTTGCTGTGAGGCATCAGTGCCAACCACCACGCCACCGTGCTGCCCAACAGTGTCCCAACAATTCCACTCAAACCATTACTTGAATCATGATACTGGTATTTGTAACCATATACACCCAATGTGGTGACTATCGTTTTTAAAGTGGAGCAAAATAAGGCAGTGTCACTTCTTTTTAGGGATGGCCCGATCCCAGTCATTTTAATATTAATTACGCATAAAACAATGTTGCCCGTTTTGGGGGCATTTGTGCAGACAGCAGTGTCGGTTTCACGCGGCTAGCTTTTAGCAGCGTTAGCTCGGACACACTTTCCAACAGCGACACAATCGCTCACAGGAAAAGCTTGGATGGTAATGTTTGGGTTTTTGTTTAGGGCAGCTGTAAAACAAATATAAAAGCTTGGGTTTGGCGACATGAAATCAAATCATTTAGAAAAATGACCCGGATGTGCTGCAACCCCATTCGAACAGATCAGACTGGGACATCCCTACTTCTTTTTGAAAAGGCTAAAATAATGGTTTCTGGAGATGTTACATGAAGACTAATTTGACCTTCTGCTAGAAACCTGAAGCATGAATAATCTCTCCTGTACTGACAGAACCCTCTAAACCAGACTAAACATCATGAGCAGATCTACAGTTTAAGTCACCAGCGCGTCTGTAGACTTCAATTTCCGCTCATTTTAAGGCAATGCTGCATTCGTTTCAGCGTATGCAACATTTGGTAAACATCTGCACAAAATGGCTGGTTCGCACTGATGAGACATTTTGTAGTCGTATCAGCGTTTGTATTAATGTCTTTTGCACATGTTAACGTTCCCTCTGGGCGCCTCTGAGAAATACTACAAAATCAGTCTTATGAAATTCCCCTGCAGAAACACGGTTGACATTATCTAGATTTATTATTAACATCTGGTACTTTTATCCCTATCATAATACCTTCATGTCGGAGATATGAGCATTTTGTCTCTTTGTGATGTTTTGCAATGAATTCTTTTAACAAGGGGCGCTTCCAGTCCTCCTCCGAAGACGCCTGTAAAACTACTGCAGCACCTGTTTCTTGGAAAGACGGCCGAGCCGCTCATCCTCACGTTGCCGGTTTTATCAGACATGTTTCAGATTTTAGTTCCGTCGCAGAAGATGGCACACGGCCGCGAGCTCGGTCCCAGACAGACGGGAAAGATAAAGCTCTGGAAGAACAGATGCCAGCTGCCATAATCTGGTTCTGGATCAGGATCCGCGCACCAAAGCCAGAGTTTGAACCGAAAAATGGCACTCGGATCACAATGGCGAACCCCTCCGATCTGTTTCCTATCAGCCCCTGATTGAACTTGAATGGCTTCGCTTGGCACGAAGGCGGGGGCAGAATCCTCGAGTGGCATTAAAGCTCAAAGAGGGCGCTGCTTTTGCTGCGGCAGTGACAGATCAGACTTTTAAAGTCTGTCTGGTGGGAGATGTTGTGAGAAGTATCTATTCCCAATACGCTGGATGAGGTTCATGTCCTTGAAAGAAACGGGTGCAAGTTTGTGGCTCACATTCATGCAGGGGAATTCATGCATGTCGGGTCGAGTAGCGTGACAGTTTTAGCCCCGTTTGTTTTTCATGTTTTGTTTTGTTTCTGGCAGTCTGACCACAATAACTACCCAAAATGGGGTAATAGTGCATATTTCACTTTTAGTATTTTTAGATTTCCAAACGGCTTATTCCACAATTGCACAAAACACTTTTCACAAACAATTAAAAATCTTTTATGATCTTTCCACAGGATGAAAAAAAAAAAAGCAGAAAAGAGCTGATTAAGTAAAAAAAGAAAAGTTGGAAAGCGAATCATATGATAAACACTACTATACAAGGACTTTAAGCTGCCAGCATGTGCAGCTGCAGTGAATTCATACGCAGCCAGTAGTGAAGACCTGAGTCGAGGATTACTCCCAATTGCTGTGGCGAAAGCTGTTTAGTGGCCAGCGGTAGAAGGCTGTGGTCGCAACGTCTTTCAGCGTAATGAAGCAGAATTAAAAAGGGCACGCATGCCCGGTTAATCCGTGTTTTTCAGATGAACGGAACGCGGCCAGAGGTGGAGCGTCGTAAATCAAAACCTTCGCCCCGGCTCAAGGTATGCACTTAATGTGTCGCGCTTTCCCGCCCAGGCCTGTGGAGGGCTACCAAACCCAAATGAATGAACATTTGAGAGCAGCGGGATGTTCCAATCAAAACTAAGAGCAGGGTATTTAGTGAGAAGCACGCCCTCTAATCCTCTCTGCAACTTGTCGAAGCCAAACGCTGCATGACTCCTTGTAAGGGATTTAAATACCGTTCATTCAAGCTTTTTTTTTCAATATGACTGTTGGATTTGGTTTAGAATGCAACAGATAAAGGAATATATGGCAACAGGGGACTTGGAGAAAATGCTTTACGCTGACATCCAGTCTCCTGTTCTCACTCGGTTTAAAACTACAGCACAGCGGCACTGTCAGTTCGCCTCGTCTGTGTGGAGAAACAGAGCGTTGGCCATCGTGCAAGCCCCCTCTTCCCCCTCCTCCACGTCCAAACATCCAAATCAACCTGTCCCAGGTGCTTCGTTTGCCTCCTTCCTCTGAGTGGCCCCACTTCCTCTCGCCCCAGTGATCTTTCTTTCAGCCCCGAAACAAACGTCTCTACCAGACGCGAGGTATTCTCTTGCCGTTCGCCGCAGATCTCATCCTTGACAAGGGCAGGGAAGCAGGGAAACTTATCACATGTGCAAAAATGAGTCTGAATTCTTGCCCCTCATATTCGGCAGCCAGCTTTATTAAAGTGTGATCCAGCGTGAAAAAAATCTTGCAGCTACCACATGCGGTGGCTTAGGTCCAAGGCAAACACTCCCACCGGTGAGTACACCAAGACAGATGACTATAGGACTCAAGGCCTGGCTAGCACAGCGTAGCCCCATTCAGTATTTATTTTCACAGTTCAAAGCACTGGCAGCAGCCCACTTAGTGTCTGCAGTCCAGTCCAATGCACCCCTGATTGCCACAGTGAGGCTTCGCAGCCCACAAAGTCGTATACCGGAGCTCGTGCCAGCTGCAAACTCCACATCTGCAGTGCCCCGAAAAAATGGCGAGGCAGCAGCATCCAGGAGGGAGGGGCTTTGAGGGTAGGATTAAGGGTAGGGGGTAAAGGGATTCCTCTGAAACCGCGCTTTGCTGTGGGTTTGAACGGCTGCTTTGTGCAGCTTGGCGCGATCACACGAGCCACATTAAAGGACGAGGTTTGTTATTCGCCAGAGCATTGATAAGTAATGTCTCGCAGGCCACCAATGCGAGCGGCGAACTTTGCGCCCTTGGCTGTGAAGTTTATCACCACACCGACTGGATACCGTCCTACCCACCCACACAGGGCTCCACTCTATAAAACCTGTGTGATATACAAGCTACCGTATGGAATCAAGGGGGGGAGGAGAGGGGGATGCTGGGTTATACGGGGATGCAGATGTGAGTCGAAGTGTCTCATGTTTCTCGGGATACTTTTACTGTCTGGGAATTCCTCGTCTCCTGCGGACGGAGAGGGGGTAAAGGTGGAAAATCTGTTAAATGATGAGGAAAATGTTGTGGAAAAACATTTAGAGCGTGATCACCGGAGGGGATGCAGAACAAGTCGCGCTCACGGCGGTGCGACTAGGAATCTAGGCCATTTAATTTCATTCCGATCACATTTTTGTCAGCACTTCAAACAGGGATAGATTAAGATTCTGATTCATTCTGTGCATCTGTAACTCTATGATATTTAAGCAGCACGTTGCCATGTTGTGAGAATAAGCTCCAATGCTCAATGTCAGCCTCAATAATGCTCAGTTACACTTTCAATTGAAGCCCTCTTTTTGTGCGTCACACCGTGCAAATGACGAATATTTTATTTTGTAAAGATCGAGAATCATCATCGAGAATAGCCGGAGGAAAAAAAAAACAAAAAAAAAACACAGATTCAGGTTACAGTCGTTGGCTTTAATGTTTATTTCCACATAAATGAGTAAATTGAGAAAAACAACATTTAAAGTTCAAGTCGAATTCAATCTCTAATGGGAGATTTGCATGAACATGATAAACAAAATACCTTTAAAAAAAAAAAGCCTTAAACACTCATGCACGCGCCAACAATATCTTATACTTGGATGAAAACGACGTTGAGTTGCATCCAAGATCTTAATTCAGAACAGTTTTTCGGCAAAATTAACCCAAATGATTGTTTCAGCCTCCAACTGATTTTATGCATTTTGTATTTTTTGACCAAACACCGCGTTCTCTGCTTTTCTGACTCCACCCCAGAGACCCATTCAGCTCTACGCATATTGGGCAAAAGACTAAATCAGGGTTGGCCAACATATACACTACCTACACTCGTGTTTTACTGCCTGGCTACTCGTGAAGTCCCTTCACTCCAAGTTTCTCGTCTCGGCCTGGGCTCTGTCAGACGCGGTTGTTAGCACAGACGCTGTGTTTGAACTGAGGGCCGTTATTCACAACAAGCTCATCAACCCGACCGTGCTGGATCACCGCTCTGTGCTCGCTGGTGGACGGCAGGGACCAGTAAAGCTTTCTCACTCCTGCAACAGTTCTGCTACTACAGCAGAAAGTTTTCAAATTGGTTGTTATAAAAAGCATTGATGGCACTTTGTTCCAAGTCCCTTATTACAGTACTTGAATGTAATTTCTACTCTACAATTTCTACTAAAGTGATTCCCTTCTACGGGCATAAATTGAGCAGTTATCTTCAGTTTAAATCATCAGTAGGTTTGTTAGTTCTTCGTTTGGTCTATACACGAGACTACTACAGTATTCCCTTCTCCATCTGTCTACAAGAAAACATGGAAACACTTCATATTATGGCCTGATTCCTAGTGAAATTACATACACTCATCAGGCATATCATTATGACCACCTTCCTAATATTGTGTAGGTCTCCCTTGTACCACCAAAACAGTTGTGACTCATCAGAGAATGGACATGGGCCTTCTGAGGGTGTCCTGTGGTGTCTGGCAACATAATGTTGTTAGTGGGGGGCCTTTGAGGGGAGGGACCTCTGTGGATCATCCCACGGATACTTGATCAGTTTGGGATCTAGTGAATTTGAAGGCCAGGCCAACACCTTGTGCTGTTCTTCATGTTGTTCCTAAACTGTTTTTGTGGTTGCATCCTGCTGGGGATGGCTGCTACCATCAAGAAGTGTCATTGCTATGGGGTGGGGGTGCCTGGTCTGGTCTAGGTGGGTGCTACATGTCTAAGTGGCATCCACACCAATGAATGCCAGGTCCAACAGTTTCCCAGTAGAACACTGAATTGTCACAAGATGGTCAATGTTATTTGCTTCTCCTGTCAGTGGTCATAATGTTATGCCTGATCGGTGTACAATAACTGTTAAAATAAACAACAGTTATTATTCTCTGACTCATGATGAGTCAAAGTGCCAAGAGTATAGGAGATTTCAAACACTGATACTAGAGCTGCAGTATCACCTCAATATCTATCCTAACCCTAGTTTTGTTCATTTTTACCGTTATAAAAATGTTAATCACATCACGTCCAGAATCACCAAACTGATTCAGTATGTTAGGATTCGGCTCGGACCGCAGCAATAAGTGGAAACAGAAGACAAAGTTAGATTTAGAAAGATAAAAGGGTCTATTTCATTAGAGAAAGACAAAAACACAACAGGTGAGACATGGTTAGTCTCTGCAGCCCAAAAGTGGAGTCTTCTTCAGCCTTTTCAAGCCCGCTCTTATATCCCTACCTGCTCAGGTGTGGCTAATAAAGATAATCAAGCCTGTGAACCACCCAAAGACACGTGCAACACTACTTCAAGGTAAACCTCCCTGAAGCAGTGTCTAAAACTGATACAAATTAAGGATTCTGTGACTCATGATAAAGTCAAAGTGTCAAGACTACAGAGGATTTCAAACACTGATATCAGAGCTGCAGTATCACTTCAATATCTACCCTAAGTCTAAACCTAGTTCTGTTCATTTTTACCGTGATAAAAAGGTTGGACATGTCCAGAATAACCAAATGGATTCAGTATGCTACGACTTGGATCGAGGGCCGGAACACAAAGTGGAGACAGAAGGCGGCATTACAGTTAGAAACATGAAAGGGTTTATTTTATTAGAAAAAGACAAAAAGGCGAGAGTTGAGACGTGGTTTGCTTCTGCAGGCACCTCATCGGGTGCGGCTAATAAGGACAATCAAGCCTGTGAACCACCCAAAGACATGTGCACCACTACTGCAAGGGTGAAATCTCTCAGCATGAACCACAGCGTTCCTGGTTTCTTTCATTTTATCTCTCTCTTTGTTTCCTGAAACGTATGTAACGTCAAATTTCAACCAATGGCATTATATGACTCAAATGTATTTAAAAAAAGTCCACTGAAGACCATATCAGCTATGTCCTTTTATCCATACCTCCTCAGGTGTGGCTGATAAGGACAATTAAGCCCTTGAACTACCCAAAGACATGTGCAAAAGGACTTAACAAGTAATATACAGTTACTTGAGTGTGCTTCAGGCTGGTGCTAATTACAAAATGATCGATTGCTGTGAAGAAGATGCACAGGCGAAGATTATTTATTTATTTATGTGTTGGTCCATTAGGAAAGATATGTTCTCAAACTATATTATAACTCATAAACAGCAGTTATTTGCAAGTAACTTATATTTTGAACTAATTCACATCCATGATAATGACCAAAGTTCTTCTACTGAAGGTCTTCATCATCAGATGGAGTTCGGCTCACTAGTTAGGAGTAATGATTGCTTCCAGAACTTTGAATTTTTTGGCAAATTACCATTTTCTAGGTCAAGAATACTTTGATACCATTTTTAATTGGGTGTCCGAGGTGCTTCGGGGCTAAAAGCTCTTAGCATAAACCGCAATGTTCCTAGTTTCTGGTTGGGGACCTTTACTGAATGTCTTTCCTTGTCTTTTCCTTTGTCTCCTAAAATCTGTCTCTCCATCAAATCTCAACGAATGGCAGCCATTCGTTAATTTTCTGTAACGGCTTGTCCTGGATGTGAGGGGGCTGGAGCCTATCCCAGCTGTCACCCTGGACAGGTTTATCGCAGCGCTGCAAATGGCATCATCTGATCACATTTCAAGGTGAGCATGTCCACCAAAGACAAATAAGTTCTAAAGCTGCTTCAAATCCAGGATAGAAAGAAAAAGAAACTTCTTTTTGGAGCGGTGATTGTTTTTGGACTCCAATGTCTCCGAGAGTTAACTTTCACGATTAATAGATATCTTGATTTAATGTTTGCTGCTTTTCTACTTCAGCTCAAGTAAATCCCTTTGTTATTCATCACACCAAGACAACAGACAACATCCTGCCTGTATTTCATACTTTCCTTTTGCTATCAAATTTGTGGCCTTTTTAACCACATGCGGTTCCTTTTGCTGTCAGCAATGATCGCGGCCATGAGAAGCTGCCAGTGACGGCATTCACTGGCTATTCTGTTCAAAACCTCAAAGACCGTCCCCTAATTACAGACTTGTTACTCAAGTATTGTCCTTCGAGCGAATCAGAAAAAAAATAGACAGTGATGAAAAATGCAGGAAGAGCCCCACTTTCACCAGATGAGGAGCATATGATTAAGGGCTGTTACCCCATATCCGCCCTTCTCTGCCTGTTTGTTTGAAGGAAGCAAAGGGCCAAGACAGAAATCTCCAGGATTAGATGGTAATAAATTGTTGATGAAATAATCCTGTTGGGCAATCCCATTACAAGGAACGGGAAGTTAGGTTTCCCAGCACTGTGTCAAACAAAAACACAATAGTTTATATGCATAATGAGTGGCTCTATAACAAAATGCAGGCGTACTGTAGTTGGTTTGGTACACATGCTTATCCGGATGTGCTGAAGAGAATGACTCATGTATGTTCAATTGATCATTAAAGGTTTGTCCAGCCATGTGCTTAATGGTTGTGAACATGGGAAAAACAACAGAGTCTAAAGTCATGCTGGCATCTGCGTGAGGCTCCACGTAGACACAGCTGGTTAATACATCAACATGTTAACACTGATGATGGTGTCTTTGTCATGATTTTCTTATTTTAGCATGGATGATATCACCTAATAAAGAACAGAAGAAGATGGTGAGCGTGTTGTTAGTTAAGAACGTATAGTGTCTGTGAAGCTTCTCAGTTATGCAGGTCATGGTATATCCAAAAACGTTAAAGAAAGGCACCTGGAGTTTCTTGAAGACCTTTCATAGCTTCTTCAGTTCTAAGGGACTGGTGGGAAGTTGAGGTTTAAAGGGGAACTGCTGTTTTTTACAACCGGGACCTTATTTCTGGCATAAAATATGATTGTTTACTCACCCATATAATTTTTGTGTAATTTGTAGTCAATCGGGAGATATTTAGATCAGCGTATATCCATATAGTGGTAGTGACTGGGGCACCGAAACACAGCCTCTAAATAACGCATTATCTGCCGCGAAACGCGTTCATTTCACCAATATTTTGTTATGATACGCTAGTGCTATTCCCTGTTGAGTCCGGAGTTACCGGTTATCATCATCCGGGGTCTGTAGATTGACCTACAGACCCCGGATGATGTCTTCAGACCTGGATGAAGTCATCTCTGAGTGTCGCGCGCACCCGCAACGGTCGGCTTGTTTACCTGTAATTCGCTACTGCTATGGTTCGTCCACAACCTCAGAATCGGAAAAATATTCAGCCATGTTGCAAAAAACTAGCAGTAGCAAATTACAGGTAAACAAGCCGACCGTCGCGGGTCAGATAATGCGTTATTTAGAGGCTGCATTTCGGTGCCCCAGTCACTCGTACTATATGGATATACGTGGATCTAAGTATCTCCTGAACGACTGCAAATTACACAAAAGTTATATGGGTGAGTAAACAATCGTATTTATGCCAGAAATAAGGTCCAGGTTGTAAAAAACAGTAGTTCCCCTTTAAATATAGTGTAGACCACGTCTTTTTGGTCAAGCAGGTATTCTGTCATAAACTAAATATTTGAACAAATCAAACATTGCATTACTTATTGACAATCCTGACGGGAATGGGACATTTCGGTAGTTGTTGAGGCTTTTTAACTTTAGACCACAAATCAGTCTTAGCTTATGATAGGGGAAAAGTACTTTGAATGAATATCTATGCAAATTTTTTTAGATGTTTCCATATTAGCTGTCCCACCTAGGTTGTTGTTCAGAATACAGGAGCATTTCCCCATCAGGTCGGCTCATATGGGCTGGTGTGAACACAGCACTATGTCCCAGGACAGATGAACCAAGCTGAGGCCGTTTAGAGAGGTTGGTCTCGGCCAATTGCCACAAACATAAACACTGTTTTCTATGAATAGTGTAGTGTTCTCGTGCAGGCTGTAGGGAAACTGACTAAACAACAGTTGCCAATGGAGACAGAGTCGTAGTAAATTTGAATGTTTACTGTCACACTTCTTCATTAGCGTGTTGGTGAAAAGGCATTTTCTCTGTCTCTGTGTTTCCAAGCACGTGTCTTCAGAACCATAGACATATATAGATAGACGCGACGTTGACTGTGGAGGGACGTGCCTAAAGCGCCGCCATCTTGGTACAGGGCTCGCAGAGGCAGCGGTGCATGAACATACGAAGGAAAGAGGTACTCCTCAATCTCAAAGTAGAATTATTCCCTGAATTTTGGACCGATTTCAAAACGTATTGAACTGTTAAAAACGTCACACATGTAGCTATGATAAAAATATGGTTTTACTACCCAAATACAAATTCTACTTAATGTTATCAGCAGACTAGCTTCTGACAGAGGATTGTAAAGAAAAGATGCTGGACTTCAACTGAGCGATTTATGATCACTTTTATTGTGTAGAAACCCCATTCCTCCATAGATGTAATGCACTGTAGGAGCGAGTGGCCCTGTTCCAAGATGGCCGCCCTGTAGGCACGCCGCTCTAGTAGACGGCAGCACTCAATGTCGCGTCTATCTATATATGTCTATGTTCAGAACCAGGTGAGAAGGTAAAACAGGAAGTGACTTAACAGGATCCGGATGTGACTTAACAGGAAGTGACAAAACAGGAAGTGATGCCATAACCTAATTAAATTATCCAGCTACCCCCCAAAAAACTCAATATACAATTGACATTTACAAAGAATTAACATCAAATAAAGAGGGAATATGAAACGAAACTTTAACAAAAAAAAAATACCTTAAGGGCAACATGTTGTTTTCATCAGCGGTGAGCACACTCACGATTTGATTACTTCCTGACTTCCTGAAATCCAGTTTTTCCTGCAAAATAACCACCAATCACAAAACTGTTGAACGTGATTCTGAGGCCGTGTCAGAACTTTGTCGTGATTGCACGAACCAAACCAAAGTTAATTACCAAGACAGTTCAAACTTGTTTTTACCATCTGAGGAACATATCCAAGATTCGGCCCATTTTATCTTTTAAAGACACATAGACTATTTTACACGCTTTCATTTTATCACGTCTGGATTACTGCAACAGCGTTTTTACCTGTCTGAACACGAAAGCAATTTCACGACTCCAGACAGTCCAAAACTCAGCGCCCAGGTTTTTAACCAGAACCAGTAAAAGGGATCACATCACTCCAGTTTTAGCAGATCTCCACTGGCTCCTTTTAAGGTCTTACTGATTACTTTTAAAGCTCTTCGTGGCTGTGCCCTGGGCTACATCGCTGACCTTTTAGCACCATACAGGCCAGCATGTTCCTTGAGATCCTTGGGCAGAGGTCAACTGTCTGTTCCAGGGTCCCGGTAAAAAACAAAATGTGACACGGCGTTCGCAGTCAAGGCTCTCTAACCACTCCACAGCTCCCCAAATTTTAAATCGCCTTTCTTGGTTTTATTTGAGTCCTAAGTGAGTGAGTTTTATGTGCCTGTTTTTAATTGCACATCAGTTTTTTTAATGTTTTTGTGAAGCACTTTGTAATGTTGATTTGAAAAGTGCTATACAAATAAAGTTTATTATTATTATTAGTATTATTATTAATAACTCCCTAAATTGGAACAGAATGGATAGTCTTTGAGATTGCCTTCTGGGAACAATTAATGAATATTTATACCATAGTTCATGACAATCCATTGAGTGGTTGTTGAGGTGTTTCGCTAAAGAGCAAACATATCAAATCTTGTTGGAGTAAAGCTAGTAAATAATCAGAGTCTGTGTGATTCATCCTCTGGGAATTATGTGTTGTTATATTTACTAAACATATCCAACCTTGCACAAGAAGAAAAGTTATGGACTCATACAAGTCTGCAGGATTCATCCTCTGGGCACCAAGATCTGCACCAGTCTGCACCAAAACCCGAGCACTTTGATTATGTGCTAACAGTTACTTGTGGTGGAATAAACCTGCCATGCTTAGTGCCACACTGTCAGCAATCATGCATATCTAGAAACCTCCATAATCAGGATAACAACTTTCCAGAAACCTTTTTCGGGCGGCACGTCTTACAGTACTCCCACCAAAATATTTACTCCTTCAGGAATCCTTGCACTCAAATGTTATGTTTCCTGCAGGCTCTCTAAAACACAGTTACTCGCTACAGCACATTTCCTGTTTCGCATGTGTGAGCCGTAGTACCCAATATTTTACACATAATGACAGTGAAACCATATAATCCCACTGTAGATCACAATCCGTCTGCCTGAGGCCAACAACAGGAAGTGGTTTGATCCAGACGGAAGATTTAACAAACTGCTATGTCAGACTGACCTATAAAAGCTATGTTATAGGTTTATGGTGAGTGACAGCTGTGCAAAATGCATGCAATTTTGCATGAAGCCACCAGCCCACCCACATGCAAAATATATGGCATCCAGATCGCAGAGCTCGTCCTGGTTTTTCCTCAACAAAGCTGATCTTTGTCGTGTTGTTTCGCGCTTAAAGCCTAACAGGGATCAGATAGCGTGTGTTATTGCACACTTTGTGGTCCGATTCCTACAAGTTTGTAAAAGTCCATTGTTGGTTTTGCAATGAGTCACACCACTGTGCGCGCTGCGGCTGGAGGATGAGGCAAAAATGATGCTGTTCTCACCAGCCCAGAGGAAACGATCATTCAAACCAAAACTTGTGAGTGTTGAGAAATATACTTGGATGTTTAACAGCTTAAAGTTCAACCTTCTGCTCAACAGCTGCTTGCTAACTTGGGTTTATAGAGATTGTATAATGGGAACAGATGGTTCACTGGTAAGTTATGAACTAAAACCTTACAGTTGTGGGCTGGAAAAGCAAAACAACAAGATAAAGTAAAAGAGGCTTAAACATCCAGTGCCACTATGTGCGGGTTTGTCTTTATGGCTGATGTGATAAGTGCAGATTTTAGAATCAAAAGTGACAGTATTTTCCATGTGTCCTTAATTAATCAACTGTTTCATCATGCAAATAAAATAAATAATGCTCAATCATAATTATTTTCAGGTTCAAGTTCACAAAAAACTTGCTTTTCCCTTCCAAAAATTAACCAATGTAATCTGTTTAGTTCTGTTCTGATTCCTGCAGTGTAACTTTGCATTGGAGCTTTTATCCAATCATATTTCGGTCATCACGTGTTGCAGGAGTCAAAGAAATCTGCCTGGGCCTTCATAATTAAAACTGCAAGCTTGAAACGCATTGTAATGGCGCTGTTCCTTTAACCAATCACATTTCAAGTTCGTATCCTTAGGCCTTCTCTGTGGCCTACGGTAGCACTCTGATTGGACAGTCAGAGAGCTGCTCCGTTTAAGCTAGCAGTCCACGTTCATGTCTTGCGGGCTGCTCCCGTTGATGTTTTCAAGCTATTTTTTGAACCCACGATGGCAGGAAGGAGGGGAGGCTATCGTTTTGGTTTCAGATCTTCTTAGAAAGTCATTTTCACAGCGGACTTTGCAGGAAAAGCTGGATATTGTGAGGAAAGGCCGCCCAATCCTGGAGCTGGTTCAGGTTCTTGCTACTGTCCTGCGTCCTACCACACAACTCACAACGTAACAGTATGCCTAAGAAAAAGTAAAGCAAAATGTTTCTTTAATCGTTGAAAGTTTGCTACTGAATCATTTTTATTTGACATAACCAACACCGTTATCAAAGTCCTTTGGTTTTGGAGCCATAAATAAATGCCTGTTTAATTTTCTGACAAAATTAACTGCTCACAGCCAGGAGAAGTCAATAACATTGACCATCTTGTGACAATTCAATGTTCTGCTGGGAAACTTCTGGACCTGGCATTCATTGGTGTGGATGTTACTTAGACATGTAGCACCCACCTAGACCAGACCAGGCACCCCCAACCCATTATCTGTGGGATGATCCACAGAGACCCCTCCTTGTTTAATTTTCTGTAACTTTAGCCTGAATGTGCTCTTACGTTCTGCAGTGTGGCAGAAGTCCTCATAATCAGAAGTGCGTGACATCATAAATCATAAAACCCGACTCACGCTGTGCTTACATTACTGTCAGAAAGCAGACTCCCAAATGTGGCTTGTTCCCCAGACTTTTTCGTGGAGCTTCTCGAAACGTTGACCTCTTCTTGGTCCCGTCAAAGTGTGATGTTGATAAATTGGCAACAGACAAAGCAAAATCTTCTGTCACAGAGGCAGCAGCAGCAGCTTTCATGGATAAACCATGACGTGCAATCCGTTGAATTTATCTACATTTGTCCTCAGAGTTTGCTGCCATGAATACTTTGGAGAGCTGGAGCTCAACCTTCCACCACAACACATTCTTCCACCATCAGCTCTGTGTTTATGACACCGCGCAAGAGAGATGGTACCCTACGCCAAGTCCACCCTGATTGGCTCAGTTAACTGGGTGATGACAAAACTGTCTTTTCTCAATGCAATGATCTTATTATTATGGATACACATATCAAACAATGGGGGCATTTCTTTCCAAAATTAAATGGACAATAAGACCTGCATCTACATTGGAAACGCGATTGCACAGTTGATCAGACCTCAGCATCTGTGGAGCTTTTCAGCCTCAGTTTTGTTTCTGCTGTGCATTTTCTATACGATTCACTGTTGGTATTCTTGTCATCCAAATTTCCAGATGTATCAGGCAGCTGTTTAAAGGAAAGAACATTGTAAAAACATGTGCAGTTACTAGAAATGTAATGTACTTTCTTTGCAAGCAGAAAAATCTGCCATCAGTCCTATTTATATTATAAACTGTTATGACTAAAGCAGCAGTTTAACCCTTTCCCGGGCCGTGTGTTAGTGAAACTGAATGGTTGTTGGCCGTGGCGCCAAGAGGCCGACTCGTATTGTTGTGATTAAAAAGGATGTAGCATTAGTTGTGGTTTGTTCCTGTTGCGTCACATTTGATTTGACAGAGAGAGACCGAGGTTAAGTGACATCAGTGTCTACTGACTCATTTTTTATAGGACTGTAAAACAAAGCTAGAAACAATGACGACAGGATTTGTTGGAGGTTTGAGGAAGACGTTTCATCGCTCATCCAAGGGGCTTCAGATCTAGATGACTGGCGGAAAAGTGAAAATCAAGACGCCGCCCAGGTTAATTTGACCAAGGAAACCTGTGAACTTCAGGTGGACATCGCCCAAATAAACTTCCCAACGGTTTAGAGCTGTAGAAGCCCCTTACGAGTCTTCAAATGTCTTCAAGAAACCTCAAATAAGTCCAGTTTCCTGTGTTCTAACTTTTCTTTTAGCTGTACCATGACTGGATGGCTGAAAATCTTCACAAATCCCATTTTGACTTGTGGACAGAAACACCGATTTCAACATTTTCCAGAGTTTCTCTTGGGAAAATGTTGAAAGCATCTCCAAATTCACCACAACTGTGGATATTTTGAGTTTTCAGCCGTCTTAAGTGGTTAACGCTGTAACTAGAACAATCTTTAAATCCTTGATTTTATTAAATACCATCATTTGGAAAAATCTGGATTTACTCCGCAACAATCGTAATAAAATGCTGTGCAGTAGCAGTAACTTCCAACCACCAGAGCCCCAGTACATAACTTATTGACATGTGCTAGAGTAATTAGCTTTGTCGGAATCTGGTGCATGATTTGGGAATAAAAACCCTTCAGGATGAAACATTTAAAATCTTTTTGCCTCTCGGACTCCGGTCAGTGTTTCTGCCTCTTTAACTTCATGCTGCACAGAAACCGAGTGAGCTTTTCACATGAGGTCCTTTTCCCACATCTAATGAGCGTGATTTCAAGTGTGTGCCTGCTCGCCTGGGAGGAAATGAAGCCGGCGTCTCCACCGCGAACAAGCCTTCAACGTTATAAAATGTTCCCGTACGGTATATGAGCTGCCGCGGCAGAGCGCTGTCACGCCCACGCATGCCTCCTCAACATCACTGCGTGGCTGTTGCACTTCCTCTCGCGGTGCCTTGTGGGTACATCTGTATAACCCGTATGATACGAGCTTCACATGCGGAGAGACGTGTGGAAACTTCAAGCTTTCCAGAAGATTGTGGAGGAGGGGGGAAAACATGCTGACAAGTTCAGTTCCAGGCAAATTCAGAAGAATTATTATCTGGGCTGGTAATCTTTGGTCACACTCTTCACAGTGGGATAATATACACCAATCAGCCACAACATTAAGACCACTGACAGGAGACGTGAATAGCATTGACCATCTCGTGACAATTCAGTGTTCTGCTGGGAAACTTTTGGACCTGGCATTCATTGGTGTGGATGTTACTTAGACATGTAGCACCCACCTAGACCAGACCAGGCACCCCCACCCCATAGCAATGACACTCCTTGATGGCAGCAGCCATCCCCAGCAGGATGCAGCCACAAAAACGCTTCAGGAACAACTAAAAAACCATGAAGAACAGCACAAGGTGTTGACCTGGCCTCCAAACTCACAAGATTCCAAACTGATCAAGTATCTGTGGGATGATCCACAGAGGCCCCTCCCCTCAAAGGCCCCCCACTAACAGCATTGTGTTGCCAGACACCACAGGACACCCTCAGAAGGCCCATGTCCATTCTCTGATGAGTCACAACTGTTTTGTAGGCACAAGGCAGACTTACACAATATTAGGTCATAATGTTATGCCTGATCGGTGTATCTTTCTGGGTATAAATGAAGATATTCAGACAGATTGTCTGTCAGCCACACAGTCCATACATGAGCAGCATAAAATCCATATTATAACTTCAGTCATGTCTGTAAACTAAAATACACATGATGATTTTCTTTCTTTTTTCTGTCATCACAGCCGTATCGTTTCCAGTTTAGTTTAGGTAGCACACCGTGGCAGATTGTAAATTCATGTGGTCAGTTCTGTGCATTTAAAACTTTAACCTCTCAAAAAAAAAAAGGGAGACTTTTGCTCCTTTACCGCAAAATCCATGCTTCACGTATAATTACACACTTTCAAGCATGCGAAGCCACAGCTACAGTTTTCTATTGTTGGCTTACGTGCAGCTTTACTGGAGCAATAAGAGATGTGAATGCCTTGCCCAAAAGTCTGTCAAGGCAGCTCAGTGAACGTATAAGGTTCCTGATTCAAAGACCATGTCTTCACATTTGTGAGTTGCATTTGTACTGGTCGTCCTGGGTCAAAGGAAGCAGCAGTACTTATTCCACGTGTGTGCCAGCGTAGTTAATAAAACTGCCAAGCAGTCGAGGAGGCTGACTGACAACTCGGTTAGTTGATTGCAAGTTTATTGATTGGCATACTGTGTAATGGTTCGTGATCCAATAAAGTCTTCATTTCATCAGACTCTACTGTATTATTATGAGGCATGTCATGTGATGGCTTTATTTGATATGTTGCGGTGGCCACCGTATTCAGCATTATTTTATATTTTAATCTGATTAATTGGTTTGTTGATTTAAATCAAAGCAGTGACAACCAGGGCCTGAATTTTGCCAAACTCTAGGCTTCCAAAACCCCAAATCAGCTTTGGTGGAAATTTCCAGGTCCTGTTCTGTTCTGTTCTGGTCTACAAACGTAAACCATTAAAAACATTTTACGTAATGTTCTTTTTCCATGTTCTTGTCTCCATGTGGGCAAAATCCATAAAGGGGTCATGTTACTCCAGTAGTCTGCAAGTTTTTGCAAAACCTCTTTGCTGTTTGTCTCAGAACTGTTTTCATAATTTCATTTCATCTTGAATCTACATGTTGTTCTGCAGTAGCATGCAAATTTCATGTATGCATGTTTAATTTGAGTGTTTTATCCTATAAACTTTCATCACGTAATATTCATATTTTGTCAATCAGCTGAGGTACACCAATCAGCCCCATCTTGATCAAGAAACCATGATCATCTTGCAACAATGCAATGTTCTGCTGGGAATCCTGGGTGTCCTGGCATTTGTGCGGATGTCACTTTTAGACGTACCACCCACCTAAACATTTCTGCTGACCAGACCCACCGTCCTATCCTATGGATGGTGTGCCTGCATCTTGGTGTGGCACAGGAACAACTCAAGACACAAGGAGCCCAAGGTGTTGCCCTGGCCTCCAAACTTACCAGAGCACCAGAATCCTCCGATCCACAAAGGCCCTACCACTCAAGCTACAGGATTCAAAAGATCCGCTACCAACGTTGCAGTGACAACACGAGGGGAACCTACACAATATTGTTATGCCTAAATCTGAGGAATACACTAAAAGATTTTTTTTTTTACCCATGATTCTCAGTTGGGCAAAGTCTGCAACAGTCTGCTGTAGTAGGGAACAGTCTGCATGGGTAGGTGGCACAAAAATCTGTTGGGTGAATCTGCAAGCGTGTGAGGGGAACAGACCAGACCTGGGAGAGGATATGACGCAGGAAATGATGACCAGAAGAAGTGGGAATATCAAAACAATGATGGCGGACAACGAGAGAGCGGGAGAGTGGCGATAAAGCGAACCTGGACCACTAAAATGGAGCAGAGGTTAATGGAGATGTGGCAGGAGCACGAGCACAAACCACAACTGTCGCACTCGTGAGAGTCTGTTGCGTTCAGATGGGGGTTGAGCTCGCAGCAGGTCACTTGTTAACCCCTTCACGCCTAGTGTCGCGAATTCACGACACACTGTTGCCGCTCAGACTGCCGCCGAAATAACGCATGTAATACTCCAACGTCGGTTTGTGCACATTCAAAAAATTCCTAGGAACCTTTTGCAAGCACTAGTTTCTCGTAGGACCGGTCGGAGTGGTAAGCAAAAACACAAATAATTAATTTCTTTATATAACTGAAAAATCAATTCAGGCGTTAAGGGGTTAAGCGTGGGAACAACAGTCTTTCAGTCGTCCTACAAAAATCTGCTGAAGCCAGTCTGTAGTATGCACCCTTAGTCTTTTTTCAAATCTGTAAAGACTGTAGGCATCAGCAATCAAGTCTGGAAAAAGAATTGCATCCATACATAATTGCATCCAGAAGACAAATACATTTAAAAAATGCAATTAAAATATATTCATCATATTTCAGTCTGCAATAACAGTTGTAATTGGCCTGCACGCTGCAAAAAGATACTTCCATCTAAGAGGTCAGATTGGCCCCATGTAACCCGGTGTGAACAAGACAAAGTTCATGTGGACGTGAAAAGGCACTTTAAAATGGTCTGAAAAATATATTAAAAAAATAAAATCATCAAAAGCGCTGTGTAATGTCTGTTCTGAATTTTTGGATTATTTCGTATGAGCTCAGCAGTTTTTCTAAACAGAGCTTCTCGGGAGGCTCTCTGTTCCAGATCCTAAAGATCTGAGCACCTTCTGCCACAACACGCATGCAATTAATGTGATGAAACGGTGATAGTGAAGGAAAGCATTTGTCAAATCTTTATTGAGTCAGAGCGCATTATAAAAAAGGCCTGAATCCAGCACAGTTCAGCCTCCAGGCAAGTACACATCTAATAATGAGCATGAGGAAGGGGGAGGGGTGTGGGGGGAGGGGGGGGCTACTTCTCTTTAATAAATAACATCTGAGACTATCTGAAGGTTGTCTCTTATTTTCTTGTTTCTTCTTTTTTCTTCCTCGTCTATTTCTTTTCCAGCGAGGATGACTGGTACTCGTAATGTCTTCCAGCTGCAGACCCTTCCCCTCTCCCCCTCCCTCCCTCCCACCCTCCCCTTCCCTCCTCCTCTCCTTTGCTTCCCCAGTTCTTATCTTTGCATGAGGTGAAGTTTCCACTTGCTGCATAGGCTACCCCACTGCTCCTGCTGCCAGACATAAAGAGAGAGAGAGAGAGAGAGAAGAAGTCAAAATTCCTTCTTTTGGTTTTGGTCTGCAGGAGCTATCCACCACATTAAAGACCCATTCGTCAGGATTCTCCTATCTCGCCCCGACACAGCTTGTGAAATGCCCCCACATTTGCTTACCAGTCAGGATACTTTAAAGATAAATCCACGCCTCAGTTAATATGTGTCACTTTACTCCTTTGTAAATAATTGCTTTGAGTCTGAAAAGTTCCTGGCCGGCGATTTTGAGCGATGGCCCATGCTGGAATGCCTACGACGGGCCATGCTGCGTTAAGAAGTGTACCACCTGGTTTTGACATAGCGCAGTCCTCCAGAATTTTACCACAATGCATTTCACAGGCTGGCTGCACCGGGAGCGGAAAGATGATGGAGATGTTGATTCAAATCTGAGGAGCGCGAGCAAGTGGCAGAAAGAATAAAGGGCAACATGAGGGAGTTTGGTCCAAATATTTCTCTGCGGTTCCAAAAACTGTCGGGCTCTGATTGTGAAGAGAAGCCGATCAGCCTCATCTTCAGCTTTCAAACAAGCCTGACCAGTATTTTTTTTTTCATTCTTTTGCACATCCATCACAATCTCCTTCGTATGTTTTAACATGTCATAAGTCCAATTTGCGCCATTTTTAAACGGCCGTTGTTATGACAGTCCTCTTCACATTTTCTCACCTGGCAGCTACTTAGCAGCTGAGGATGCTGCGCCGCAGAATCGCCGCCGTCGGAGGCTGGATTTCACGCGGCAGGCATATTTACATTCAGGTTCCTCGATTTCAGTTGGGAGAGGGAACAGCCTGTGCTGGAACGGCGCGAATGAGACCAGACTTCACCTCTTTTGCCGTTCTCACGAACACAAAGAAAGAGATACGAAGCCAAGGGAGAAAAACATGCTGTTCTGCTGAGTTAGACTCTCCTCCTCCACTCGTAGGTTCTCGTCCAAACCACAGAGTTTAGCAAAGTTTTGAACATCTATTTTGAATTCCTCTTTACTTTTCATAGCGTTTGCCATTTTTACTTTTCCATATGAGGTTCACTCTGCCGTCAGCAGGCTGGAAAATGCTTAAAATTTATCAACAAGGCCGATTATATTTCCAGACATATAGCTGAATTCACTGCAGCTAACAATTATTATGTTCAGTAATTTGCTAAGTTAAAGTAAATGGTGCCTATCACAGTTTTTAAAAGCCCAACAACATGTCTTTAAATGACAGAAAACCTAAGATATTCTATTTTAAAAGATATTCAGTGACTGATTTTTCTACTATGTTTATTCAAAGTGGACGGGACCACTTTGCTCTTGTCAAAAAAAAAGTTGACTTATCTAATGTGGCATATAAACGCAACCTCGACCCTTTTCATCCCATCCCCTCGACCCCGTTTTTATCCCTGTCTGTTGAATGAATCAATGTTGTTGATTAAAGTCAGAAAAGTTCTATGTTGACCGATCGCTCTTCATCCCTCTTCATCCCATCCCCTCGACACCTTTTCATCCCATACCCTTCAACCCTTCTCATCCCTCAATCCATTTCTCTACCAATAAACTTATTTGCATTAATTAAGGTGTAGCCAACAGTTACAGTGGAATCTCTGATCCAAATTATCTCAGTCAGGTTAAAGAAATATTGTCTATAGAAATGTAGTCAATTGACCAGACCACAATGGTTGCCAACATTCTCACTGGGAGACCTCGGTATGTCAGGTTGGGGAACTGCACATCCAGAACTATCGTCCGGCAGCGATGGAGCACCACAGCGGCCTGTACTCTCCCCTGTCCTATTCACCCTGTGCACCTCAGACTTGAAGTACAACACGGAGTCGCATCATATGCTGAAGTTCTCAGGTGACACTGCAATTATAGGGTGTATCAGGGATGGTCAGGAGCAGGAGTACAAGAATCTGGTGAACAGCTTTGTCTCATGGTGCTGAGTGAACCACCTTCTGATCAGTACAGCTAAAACCAAGGAGATGGTAGTGGATTTCTGGAGGTCCAGGCCTACACCTGCAGCCTGTAACCATCAACGGGGGAGTGTGTACAGGTGGTTCAGACCTGAGTCTACATCTGGATCACAAACTGGACTGGTCAGCTAACATAGACTCAGTAAGCAAAAAAGGTCAGATCCATCTCTATTTCCTCAGGAGGCTAAGGTTGTTTGCTGGTGGACATGTTCTAACAGACTATTGTTGCCAATGCCGTCTTCTCTACGCTGTGGTGTACTGGGGAGGCAGCACTAAGAAGAAGGACACCTCGCGGCTGGACAAGCTGATAGAAGGAGGGCTCTGTGGTAGGGACAGAGCTGGAGTCCCTGACATTAGCGGCAGATGAAAGGACCTTGAACAACTCCGGTCCATTGTGAACAATGTCTACCAGCCTCTACATGACACTGACCTGCTCCATGGACAGGACACCTATCTATCTATCTATCTATCTATCTATCTATCTATCTATCTATCTATCTATCACACAACACAAACACATTTCATTCTGCTGTAGCTGTTTTAGAAATGTCACCTGTCATTGGGGTTTGACAGTGACGATGGAAGTCTTTTTCTAACGATTACCACACATTTCCTCTGACTGAGGCTTTTGCATTGATTCATTTCACTACTTGGGCTTCTCCAACAGAATGAACATATTTGCCCGTCCACACATTGAATCGAGGGTCCCGTCCAATATTCACTCTTTAGCTGCTTCATGTTCACCAGCTTGTTGCAACCGCTGACAGAAATGTCCTCTAAGAAGTAAAGTTGCAAACCCGAACACCCAAAGCAACGTGCTGAAAGACGCTAAAACTCTCCGTAGACAGTTTAAATCAGTAATGTCATCTGTCAAGTTAGAACTACTGCGCTACTAAATCAAACTGCTAACTACTTCTGGAAAAATATTTTCAGGAGATAAATACTTGGGAGTAGCCAGAGTCTTTATTTTGCAGTAGCATCAATCTTGTGGTAAATAAGTGACATTGCTTACATGCTTTCATTTGGTAGACTTAATTATGTGACATCTAGAGAATGAAACTTCTTGCAAATCATTTAGAGGTGATGGCCTTATCTTTCCACTGCTCGCAGAAGGAAAGGACAGCATATAAAAATTAAACCGATATGAATTTTCAGCGTTACAGTAGTCCGGCCAAAACTGTGTGCAAAATAACCATGAATCACAACTGTTCTCGTACCAAGACGTGACCGCAGGAGCAAAGTCTTTCCATGCTGCAGTGCATCATCGTCCTCCAGCACGAGCGCACTCTCATTCCTCAACATGCACAGAGACTTTCTCTGCACAGAATATAAAAAGGAGCCCTCTCGCATCCCGCCGAGTTGCGGACAGATGTGACGAACGTCGCAGGCTGCTCTGATGCAGCTTGCCAGTGCAGTCCGTCTTTGTCTTGCGGAGGGTCCTCTCGGAGACGTGTTGCAGCATGCGGCGACACAGACCTCCACCGGAGATTGGAGCCGACCCACAGCGCCAGATGTTGTATGAAATGATGGGGAGAGGCCAGGAGGGGAGTTGTGCTCCATTTCATATACTACTGTGATGTGGGCGACGTGAGGAGCGCAGCACATGGACGCAGCGAGTCCCGTGTCTGCTTTGGCAGCAGGCACTGTAATGGCTTTAAGGCATGACAGGAGAAAATTAAAACCAAAGAGAGAGAGATAGCTGTCAGGGTTCGATCTTTTGACCTTTCTGATTTTTCATACTTTGAAATATTTTCCCCTCTCTGTTTGCAATGACTCCAGTAAGGTGGAGGATTGGTACAAGCTGCCGCCGCTGCTGCTCCTGGTATCCTAGAAATCAGTCACTTCATTGCAATGTGTATGACACGTTTCTGCCAGATACATTTGTGCAGCTGCTTTTGTTGGCAGTTTCTTTATTCCACTGTGTAAAGTACACAATATCAGTGCTGGCAAAAATACACTAAGCAAGTCCAAGCTTTTTCTTGCTCTGCAGTCAGTGGAAGCTTTGAGGAGACCCCAAAATAAATCGAAGGCAAATCCAAGTTGGCAGCTGAGAGGCCAGTCAGGTTAATCTCACTACATAGTGCTTGGAGGCAGATGTTTGTACCTGCTGCTATCAAGCAAATCATTAACAAAAACTAAGAAACCTCTCAAGCGAGCATTTTTTGCGGATTTGTAATGAATATTTTTAAGGTGAAAACGAATCGTTACTGCGCTCCCATGCTTCCGAAAACTACCCAAAGTTTCCAGTCATGGTTTGTTTGTTAAATGTACTGGGCTCACGAAAACAGAGTACACTTTTGCCGGATATCCAAAGATACTTGATACAAGGCAGGTTTTGTGGAGGGAATTTGTGTCAGCGAACCAAAAGAGCCAACGCAGTGCATGTTTCCACTGACAAGCCCAGGACTCGGTGTGTTCTGCTTCCTTTCAAAGTAAATACTCCGCATTTAATGGGTGAAACGATCGCCCCGCGTGACCCCAAGTGCAACTCCTAATGTCCCTTCAGACTCGCTATCTATCAGGCAATGAGTATTTTCAATAAACAGTTTAGAAAATGATTAGCGGATATGGGATACGTCTTAGCGGTGCCGGGCCGAGATCTGGGAGGATTAAGCTCGGAGGAGACTTCAGTGCGGCGGGTTTTTATCTCCTGTATCATCTCCCGGGGTCACTCGCATGACGGCAAGCATCTTGAATTGGCCACAGATGTGTCTCCCTGAATGATAATCCTGTCACTGATGACCGGGGTGGGGGTAAAGACCAGTTGATTAAACAGGGATTATGACGGGGGGTTGAGGGCCCTGACAGGATTAAATGACTGTCAGAACTAATGTGAACCAATGAGTTAGTTTTTGAGGGCTTGCTGAGCAAATCTGATTGGTAATGTTACGCAGATGTAAATGCTGGAGGCGAGGGGGTCAAGGGTATAGTCCTAAAATGCAATTGAACCCTGCGCCTCACAATTAGGTCCTGAAAATATGCCCATCATTGGGCTCATTGTGTTTCTACTAAGACATTTTGCGTCCTCAAAAATAGACTTGTATTCTTTCTGATTATCCCAGCTCTCAACCTTTCCAGTGTAAATGTGAACACACATGCAACCCGAGGCTGAGATCACCGATGTCCTTGCACAAGAAGCGGAGAGTGCCACAAGGGAGGCGAGGCACGAAAGGCTTGCTATGCTTCACCTCACCTATTAGCTGCTTAGCATTAACTCACAAAGGTGCATCGTCACGGTTCAGCGTGCGAATACAATGCGGCAACCTCTGGGGCTGCTGTTCCAAAAGCGAATCCGTCCCCAGAGATGCGAGGTGCGCTCATCAGTCTGGCTCGCTCTGTAAAAACACCACCCAAAAGCTAGTGGCTTTATTTTTGCTCCTACTTCCTGCTTCAGTTCCAGCAATGGCGACTGAAACGTTCGTGAACCATACGAACGTTTGTATCTCCAAACCTCCTCAGTTAACATTTCCTTGATGTGTTCCATCTTTATTGACCCAAAACAATCAATTTGAAAGTTGCGGAGATGGAGAAGCAGCTGTACACACTAAGGCAGAAACACGCTACTATCAAGCGGACCAATCACAGCTCTTGTGGTCTGCATCGCCGCATCGCGTAGTTACATTTCTGGGGAGGTGGGTGTCCTCACAGCTTGCTAGCTGTTAGCATCGGCGTTTTTTTGAATTTGCCAGAAATTGGGCAGAGTCAGAGACTGCAGGGATGGTGATTGCCGAGCAACCTTCTCCTCCTGTAAGATGCATAAAAACAGCATGTTGCACAAAGTATTTACAATTTGCAGAGGATTAAATTAACTACATTAAGCCGTAGCAGGCAGGAATGAAGTTGTCCTGTCATCGTGTCAAATGTGAATTCCTGCACATTGTCAGTCAAAAATAAATACAAAAAATTCCAGAGCTTTCAGTCACATCTTTCTGTGCAAATTGAAATATCAGAGAGATGATTTGATTATTATCATCATCTGGATTTTTGGTTACACATACTGTATATTTTGACAGATGTGTCTCCCTGTACTGTAGGCTATGTGGGCGGCACAGTGGTGTGGTGGTTAGCACTGATGCCTCACAGCAAGAAGGTTCTGGGTTTGAATCCATCGGACGACTGGGGCCTTTCTGTGTGGAGTTTGCATGTTCTCCCTGTGTCTGCGTGGGTTCTCTCCAGGTACTCCAGCTTCCTCCCACCGTCCAAAAGACATGCTGGTTAGGTTCACTGGTGATTCTAAATTGGTTGTAGGTGTGAGTGTGAATGGTTGTCTGTCTCTCTGTGTTAGCCCTGTGATAGACTGGGGACCTGTCCAGGGTGTGCCCCGCCTCCCGCCCAATGACAGCTGGGATGGTCCCAGCATTTTTTTGTGGTGTGTAAGATAATAATAAAAAAGAACTGTACATTTCCAAAGATATTTCGAAGAAAAAAGGGGAGATGTGGGCATGTTCAATCACAGTGACACTGATATTCCTTTAATTCAAGATTTAAAAGGTTCAATACATTGTTCCAAATCACATTTAATGAATGCAGCAGATCCAAACCAAAGATTTTAACATTAAGGAATTCTGTTTCACAGGAAAGGTCACAGACCTGTTTTCTTAGGAATTTTTATGAACGGGCTTCGTGTATATCCATTTCAGACTCATGCGAAGAGCTGTTCATTTTGGACTTGTTTCTTGGACTGTCGCGGTGTTGTTCAGCGAGCTGGATTGACCCACATTTCCCCAAGTGTTCCTCCGCACCATCAAAGCCGTTCCTGCTCGGTTTTAAGCTAACAAAGTACGATGAAAGGTCATTTCAGCTGAACGGGGAAAGCTCCAGTCACCAGAGTCTGTTTGTAGCTGCTGCTCTTTTTTCTTTTACTGGTCTGAATGGCACTGGACTTGGTGCACGTCCAAGTCTTTAAATTCCTCACAGCGTGTCGGGCTCTTTCAGTTCTAAACAATGTTTTCTTGTGTTTACGTCTGTGACCAAACTCTGCACAGAAGATGTTCTCTTAAATGCGAATATGAGCGTAAAACATGCAGAGGAACCATAAAGCTGCATTATTTAAGCTCGTAAACATTTGGTGTTTGCGTCAATTTATTTATTTTTGCGGATGACTGATTGTTAAAGTGAAAGAAAACTTTGGAACATTTTGGATACTTATGAAGCAGTTATTTATCAAGAAGTGGGGATGTTAAGGTTGTCATGAGTGCAATGCTTCACAGATGTTCGACAATGGGCGCACATCTTTCAACAAAGGCTGTTTATTTTGCCCTAAGTCTATACCTCATGACGAATGGTTGATTAATTGATCGCGGAGACGTGTCCAAGTGGAATCTTGTCAAAGACAGAAGTATCTCATAAACATTTGGTTCTTGTTATTTCGCTGAGAAGCCTGCGGCGGCCCGGATTGGCCCGAAAATCCTCCGGGCTGTTGTCTTTAAGCGTACGGAGACTGCTGGCAGGCGATCCTGAGAACCGCCCAAAACAAAACAACCAGGAGCTCCGCTGTTCAGCTGTGAAATAACTAGCCTGTGCGGTCAAATTTATTTTCGGACCGAGGGCGAAAAATGCACACACGGCTTTGATGATGTCACCCGTATGCCAGATCCCCTGCATGCGCCTCACAAGGTACTGGCCATCAGTGAAAAGGTTCCATTCTGGTAGCGCGCTGATTGGAGATCAAGCCAACGTGGTCACGCCCGCCCTGGGAACAAACAGCTCCTTTTGCAGCTTGATGGCTGTTTGATATTGTTACCAGACTCCCGCTCCGCTTTCAGGCCCAGCCTCAAGTTCTCAGCTGAACTCTGCGAGATCACGCAGAGAGCTGCAGCTGTAAAACCCGGGGATAATGAAAACGTTGAGTGGAAAGAGAGGAACTCCTGTTATCTAACGACCTCGGCTGGCTTTACAATCAGTGTTTGGTTTTCTCTTAAGTGAAATGAGGAAAAAAAAAAAAAAAAGTTGAGTCAAACAAGTATGGAAAAGAGGGATAAAGCCGGAAAACACCCCCCACGCCCATTTGGAAGTAATTCCAGCAACCACCATCTGAAAGTGCTTGGCTGTGATACGATCACACGTTACCAAAGGCAGTGGATCTTAGGAGACAAAAATGAACCAATCTGCAAAAAATCTTCATCAAATCGCTCCATACTATAAGAGGAACTGAATTACCTGTTTTGTTGCGTTTTAATGTCAGACTCTGACATTTTTCTCAGTTCCTGGATCACTTATTTATGACCAGTGCCATTATCATTCCATCACAGGGTTGAGACGGTTCAAACATGTCTGGCTTTACTCTAAAACAGCTCGATTCTTCTGTGTAAACACTCTGAGTTGAATATAATAGTTGAAGTGGTCATTTAAGAAGCAGCATGGTTGTGTTTTTTACAGTTTCACTGTGAATAGAAAAAGAAAAGGTGATTGATCTTGTGATCTGGAGACTGAGGCTGGCTCCTAAAAATTAGTCAATCCCCGCTGACCTCCAGGTTAAAATGTCCAACTTCACACCGATCAGCCACAACATTAAAACCACTGGCAGGAGAAGTGAATAACGTTGACCATCTTGTGATGATTAAATGTTCTGCTGGGAAACTTTTGAACCTGGCATTCATTGGCGTGGATGTTACTTAGACATGTAGCACCCACCTAGACCAGAGCAGGCACCCCCACCCCATAGCAATGACACTCCTTGATGGCAGCAGCCATCCCCAGCAGGATGCAACCACAAAAACACTTTAGGAACAACTCCAAAAAACATGAAGAACAGCACAAGGTGTTGACCTGGCCTCCAAATTCACTAGATCCTAAACTGATCAAGTATCTGTGGGATGATCCACAGAGGCCCCTCCCCTCAAAGGCCCCCCCACGAACAATGTTATGCCTGATCAGTGTATGTACGCTCAATTAAATTAGTCTAAAGTGGGGAAAATTTGGATTAACCCAGTAGTTAGCAGCAGGCCTGTTAGGAACCAGTGTTAGCTTCTTCAGTATCAGTGAATAATTCAGCCTAAATTACAAGACATTAAGTACAAAACTAAGATTTAAGTTAGAGACACTCCCTCCATTAACTGCATGATAATAACATTTGTTTAATAATCCCGTTTTAATCTTTTCTTATAAAAACAAAAGTATTTTTTGTATGAATGTAGTCAGATGTGCATCAGCCCGGCCCTATTTTATATTCCTGGTTTGTCACGACTTCGGTACAACAGACGGAAGAGCCCGGCCATCTGCCCCTCAGTGGTAAACTCCTTCTAATGGATCCCGACACTTTTTCTCCATTTGAGTCAAACATCAAAGAGGCGGCGGATCAAGATCAGGAATCAGGATTATAACGTGTGACTGAAAATGTACCAAAACAAAATGCTCCTCCTCATCTCCCCTCGTCTAAACCACCTCAAAAGAGCAGCCTTTATATATATATTTTAAAAAAAGTTCCACCGTGTGCTCATTGAATCCAGGTGGACGTTAAAACATAAGCCAGAAGTAAAACTTTTGACTTTAATGCGTGTAGTACTCAACTCCTGAGCTTTATTTCTCCTGAGTTTTGGGGGAAAAATAAAGTAGTCCAAGAACTCGGTGCAGTCCCATCTATCAAAGCGGACCTCATCCATCTGCAGCTGGGAGATATAACTGACACTCTTCATATCAAAAGTCACTTCAGGACTCCCTCTCAATAGAGCTCACTTTGAGCTGTGCAGACTTTGCCATCACCCCCCACCACACACGCACGCACACACTCCCCCCCTCCACTGTATCCTGTCAGGACCAGAGCCAATACGGATTTACACCTGGCAATTTGGAGATGAAGAAAAAAGAAGAATTAGCTCTTCCAAGTTCAGAGTCCAGCGCTGAAATGGATTTTTTTTTATCCTATTTCCTTTTCCTCATATCACATCCGGCTGTCAAATACCATATTATGCAAAGCCGTCTCAGGAACCAGGATGTGCACATGGTAGATAAATCAACAAATAAAAAAATATATTATATATTAAAAAAAAAAAAAAAAAAAAAAAAAAAAAAAAAAACTGCTGGGATTGTAAGTCATTATATGCAGGTCTGAGTTTCAGCAAGGTGTGGGCGATTACATTTCTGTCCCAGCGGTCTTGTTTTCTGCACCACAGAATGACAGGAAATAAAGGAAGAGAAAAAGCAGACAAAGTAATTCCTGTGCATGCACGTTAAAAACTACAATTAATGGAAGCGGGTTTATTGTTTGAGGTTTCACTTATTTAAACAAAGAGAAGTAATTGTACAGAAACATGTGTTTTTGTAGCTTTTGGCTCTTCCGCTGGATAGCGACCCTCGTTTCTTTGGGAAAACGGCTTCGATAAACACATTTGTAACGAGACACCGCCGTATGAAGACATGCACTCAGTGTGTAAAAGCCTAGGCACTTGTCATCAATTGCTCCCAGCTGAATAATAAAGAAAGGAAACAAAAAAACATTTTTCTGAAACAAGTTCTCACCGTCATTACAAAGCCACTGTGTTTGCAATCAGGGCAGCAGCACATGCTAGATCAATCCGTCACATGTCGCTGTGCAAGTGAACCGCAAAGATGGAAGTGCTTTCGGAAGATCCTGCAACACCTTCAGAAAAAACAGCCGCCCACTCTCCGCTGTGCGAGCGCGCCTGTTTTCTAAGTCAAGTTTCAATAGAGACGCACTTCCTCTGCTTGAACCTCGTAACGCGGTGCAGTTGTTTTTTTTTTGATCGGGGCCAACGTCAACTGTGATAGCAAGGCTGCAAAAATATTTCTCCTCGTCGGGCGATTGGGTTACGAGGAGTCGGTGCAGAGCGGATCTGTTGTCTCTATAAGCTGAGTTCCTCAAGGTTGATGGGAGGGCTGAGAATGTTTTACAAGTTCTTCTCTTGAGGATGACTCCCAGCCTCCAGAAACCCTAAAACCTTATCTGAGCCTCCCGTCACTTTGGCAGCAGTCCTTCTGCAAGCTATATCTGATGTCCATAAACGTAGCTCATGGTTACAGTATGGAGGGGGAGAGACCGAGGAGGAACATTCTCGAAACAAGAGCTGTCCCAGACGTGAGGATCTGTGGAGGGACTCGCATGTCTGGTAGTCCTTCAGTGCAAAAAGAAAAAAAAAAAGATTGGCTGTGCGATTTAAAAATGAATAAAACAAAATGATCTTCAGGATCACATTTATCTTTTTTGAATTCCTGCATGCTGTAAATCTGACTGGAGGAGATTCAAAAAGGAACCACACCCTTCAGATCCTGTAGCGGCCTTCCCTTCCAGCGTATCTAAAAAATGCATGAGATGATGTGCATGCCTGTGGTGATGGCAGTCGCAGCTAACCTCTCATTAGCAGCAACTGTCTGGCTAAGAGGCTGGTGGCACATTGAGCGTCACCGAAACCACGTTAATCCTCCGTTGGAAGTCGTCGCTGCTGCATGAATTTCCTCCTAGTATCTTAACAGAGAGGCTCTTTTGTTTTTTAAGTCTTTAAATCAGTCTTTCAAAAGGTGCAAATGCTTCAGCAGCTCTAATGTCTTCTTTTTGTTCTTCTATTTTAAAGTCATTGTAAAGAATAGAGTGACCAGGCTGCAGACAAGTTGACAGATAACAACCATGGTGCAGATTTTCCTGCTTGTGGTTTTTAGGAGACATGAGTTGAAATCCTGTGTTGGGTCACCTTAGGTTAGTTGCATCCTGTGTTTGGTTTTTGCAAACATGAAGATTTCTTAGATGCATTAGATGTTTAAATTATCAACAACTTGGTTCGAGGTGCATTTATTCTATAATTTGAACTTTAGGTGTGGTGACCAGCTGCAACCAGCTAACTAGGGTTGTTACTAAAAATGGTCCCTTTGTTAGCATCCTCGGCTAACATGGAAAGCATGCATAACATGAGTTCATCTTCATATTAAGGTAAAGACCGACTGACTCTGACTTCGCCTCACATCGCCTCTGTCTGGACCGGGTGTCAGTTATGTGTTGCACAGAGCTGTCCTCTCCTGAATCATGCTGATCAGCTGGTTTACGGTTTATTCATTCCTGATGCTCATGTTATTGTTAAAATGAGATGCGGATTTAGATGCTGATCAAAGATCTCTCTAATTAGCTTGTTTTGCAACCGTGTCAACACACTGACTTGGCAAGGGAATTCGGAGGCAAGGGAAATAGGTCCCTAGATTGAATACATCAAACCTATAAAGGGACTACATATAGAATAACGCAGTAAACAAAAAAATGTTCAAGAAACCGGTCGGCTGGAGAGTTTCAAAAGTGGGCATCTTTTGCTTTGATGAGGTAGTCATGAGGTAGTCTCCTGGAATGGTTTTCCTCTACAGTCTTGAAGGAGTTGCCAGAGGTTTTAAGCACCTGTTTGCTGCTTAGCCTTCACTCTGCGGTCCAACTCATCCCACCTCTGATGGGTTTAAAGCTTCTTACGTACTTTGTGAGAAGCGTGAAACTTGTTCTTGTTCTCGAGTTGAGCTAGAACAAGAACAAAGTTTGTTCTGGCCGGGTCATTTGTACCTCACGGGAAACTCACGTGCCGAACTCCGGGAAGTCCTCATAGGGCCCCGCACTGCAGCATACATCACACGTGCTAAGCGTTGTGGGAGATATTTACCATGTCCGTCGGCTCATGCCGCTCATTCAGGATGCATGATGACATTAGCATCTGGGAGCTCACAGAGAGTCACACATTTCTGCTTTTTAGCATTAACCACACCCACTTCCAGTTTCTGGCCAATCACAGAAAAGTAACCGGACACCACGAGACAAAAGTTCTACCCAGTTGATGTGTCGAGAACAAGCTCCGAGAACTCCCAAACCAGGGCTGCAAGAACAAAATGACGTCATATTGTTCCCGCAGCCCGAGGAGCGAGAACAAATTTCTTGAGTCTTGCAGAGTATGTAACAGGCTTTAGTTGGATGACTCTCCTTCTTGGTCAAGTGGCCCTTACATAGCCTGGAGGTGTGTTTGAGATCATTGTCTGGTAGAAAAGCACAACCAGATGGGGTGTCATGTGCAGTACAAGGAACTGGTCTTGTGTACGCCTTTGGATGTCAATATAATTACTTTTATTTTATAGCACGCGTGACGATCAACATCATTCAAAAGCAAACTATTAATCAAAGCAGAACTTCTTTAGCTATAGATGGTACTAACAGGACTTTGCAGCGTTATCCTTCCAACAAATCTAAATAGCGCCGTGTCTATGAAAGATTAATCCCATTCCTCTTAAAGTTCACGACTTTCCATCACCACATGCATCAAATTCTATTAATAGAAGAAGAAGACATGCAGACTTGCACGTATGTTCGGGATTCAAGGCTAATTGTCCTTCAGTCACTTCACCATCTGGTTTCTGACCTCTGTGATACTAGTTAAGTTCTCAAACCCATCCCAGACAGTCGGGATAAAGGAGTCGCCGCCGTTAACGCTACAAAGGTTCTCCAAGGTAAAACAACAAGTTGGTGTTGACAGGAGAAAGTCCTGCAGCTTCATAACACTTTATGGCTTCAGGGATGAAGAAACAGACTGGCTGCTTCAGATCCCACAGAGGTGGCCTGGCCTTGGAGTCCTGAAATACATTCAACACATAATCAACCACGGATGTTTTATATTCAAGGGAGAAGGAGAAAAACACCAAAACTGGAGATAGAACTTGACGTATGTGATGAATAATGTTTCAAGTAAGGCAGGGGGGAAAAAAAGAAGCAGCAGGTGTTTTCTTTTGGATGTGGTAATACATTAAAATATGTTTTATGGGAGACCAAAACAACAGCTTGTACAGCTAATCAATCAAAAACACAAGATGAGCTATAGCAGTTGAGCTGTTTTTTTTTTTTTCTTCTTTCTTCTGCTTTGATACTTACAACTCTCTCAGGAAATAACAGAAAAGCGTAGCGAGATGCATTTATACACTGACCTTCTTCTGCTGGTCATAAAGTTGCAGGTGCATCAGTCAAGGCTGCGAGCCAGACAGACTAACCTTTGCTGAGAGGTTCACAGCAGCAGCCTGTTTCTGAATCAAGCCTTATGTGTAAAACGGCGCCCAGTCATGTTTATCCCATTACAACAAATCATTTAACATGGGCACCAAAGCCAGCATGTGGACGTATTAATAATGGAATTCCAGCTCTGTTTTGCTGCAGGGATTTATTGCTTTTATGGAAACATCAGCCTTGCTTTGACTTTTGTTTTTATTTATTTTTTTATTTTTGCCTGGACTAAGGTTTTGTGGTTATCCTCTGAATCGAACGCGGCCTTGGAAACCATCCAGGACGGGAGAGCAGTCTCGCTCGCGACCCGTGAAGATGACTTCCCCGCCGGGACCCAGAAGGGCTTCACCCGTACCAACCTGCAGCTACACTCCCATGAAGAACCAAGCAATGCCACACAGGTTGAAACGGTCCCTTCTGCAAAGCAACTTGAAAATATTATGATTGCGGCTGTGAAGCTTTCAGTCATTTTTGACAGGCACGGGCGGCTCAACAAGGAAGCATTGTGTTCCCCGTACAAAGCGGTGGTAACCCCGTGGAGAAACATGCTCCTGCCAATGAGCTGATAAGTGATATGAGCTGTGGAGTTTATGTTAGGGTTGTGCTGCAGTGCACAAAGCTTGCCCTCCACTGCTCTGGATAGACCTTAAAGAGTAAAACAGCGTGCGGTTAAGGCTATATATATATATATGTATGTGTATGTATGTACACATGTATGGACAGGAAGATTTAAATGATTGCTCGCATGTTTCAGTGCAATAAGGATTCAGTTCAGACTGCGTGGGCTTCCAGGGTGTAAACAAGCTGTCGCCAATCATATGTTTTTACTCCAGTTTAACGTAATCCTCATCTATACATTATCTACAACCTATCCTCTAGAGGGTCACAGGGGCCTGGAGCCTATCCCAAATGGCATTGGTCAAGTGGCGGGGTACACCCTGGGCAGGTAGGCAGTCTATTGCAGAGCCAGCTCAGGTGTAGAGCTGAGATTAGTATTTGGATTTTCATGTATAGCATCAGTGCTAACCACCTCACCACTGTGCCGCCCAGGATTTTGCGTCCCATTGGGGGAAAAAAAATAAAAAGACGGTTTTGACATTGTGATTTAAATAACATACGTCTGGTTATCACGGCGTATCAGACACGATCATAAATTGCACGGTTTGAATAGCGTACAGTCTGTCAGCGTAGCAGAGAGTTGCTCCTCTTTCTCCCTGCTGTTTATGGTATTGTCTTCATTCATTCAGAAGTCCAGTTCGTCAGAAATGGTAGAGAATGAAATATTGTAATGTCTACTGAGAGAAAATACAGTAGCTTCTTATGGCATTTCCATAAGAAGCTACTGCTATCTTGTTGGCATGTTGGCGTATTTCAGGATGCACAGTGAGTCAGATTTTTGCAGTGACTTGGACGACACCCCAACGAGTGATCAGTTTGGTATAATGCCTCTGAAGAGGTTGACATTTAAATGATTCACATCATTCGGTGCAGACAAAGGACTGTTTTATGCAACACCAAGCATGTTGCCTTTGGCAAACAGGTCGAGAGAAGGCGTATAAAATATAAAATCAACCTCCTGACTGCATGTAAATATATCATGCTACTTCAGGTTGACTTTGCGTGTATATTTAAAACCCCCACGTCCTTTTTGTAGAAGTTACAGAAGAAGATTCTTAGTCATCAAGGTCATGGTGTATCTAAAACTAAAGTTTGGGCTTTCTTAACTGCACCCCACTGCTCATCCAACTGGCATGTTCAGTTCTAACTCTTCTGACAGGGGATTTGCCAAAGCCAACTACGCCAAAACCAAAACGTGGAAACTGGCAGCGTGCGACGTTACTTGGCGTGTTAATTGTGTATTGTTTGATTGGGATCGATTGATTTTTGGAGGCAGCCTCGAGTGCCTTTTTGAAGAACAGCTCTTCCATGTTAGCTCTGTTTTTTAGCCGTCAAGGATGCGGCTTGATCTGGAGCACGGTCGCCCAATCTGTGCTCAACGATCGACATATTTTTGGACGTTAGTCCATCATCTATTTGACACTTGGTTGACGTACAATACAACAATGGATTGACAAGCGGCCAGTCTGAGATCCCCCCACGAGCTGCTGCAAAACTCTAGCGAGCTAAGTGATTAGCCTTCCAATTTAAATTCATCTGTCATTGGGCAGGAGGCGGGCTACACCCTGGACAGGTCGCCAGTCTATCGCAGGGCTAACACAGAGAGACAGACAGCCATTCCTAATTTAAATTGATTAAAGAAAATGAGAGGGAGTACTGGGCCAGGTAAGAAACTATAATTTAATTGAATTGTACCCCTTTTTGTCCATGCAGTTATGCAAGATGTGTCTGTAAATATTTGATATTTTTTAATGTTGGTAGGTCATTTTTACTTGGCCATTGTAAATGTAGTTCACTTGCCAAAAAAATGTGGGCACCCCTGCCCTGGAGCTAGCAGAAGTTCACCAAAGTGCTGCTTCCTGAAACTGACCAGTCAGAGCAGAGACTGAAGTGAGGGGTGACATTAAAGACCCAGTATACATTTTCCCTGCGAAGAAATATCAACTTAATGCACTTCCAAACAAGTAAAGGTTCTCATTCTGTGCATCTGTAGTCTATCTGGTTTTAATATAAGGCTTCAGCAGTCAAATCAAATTAACTCACTGTTCTTCCACGTCAGCTCATCAAGTAACAACCGTCCAAGGAACGCATAACTGAAATATTTCACACTAAAACCTCTGCTACTTTCACAAGAGCCAAGTCTTTCCTTGGGATCACTTGGAGTTCTGGCTTCTACGGAGGATGAAATCATTTTGCTGTTAGCTTTCAGCAGACATTGCCTTTCTTTTACATCATGTGTTTGGACGTAGCCACGGCGTCAATCAAAGAGCGGGAAGCATCAGGCGAGCGAAACAGAAAAGAGCGCAACGCGGCCACACTCTGAACAAACGTTGCTGTTGATGATGCTGATGATGTTGGACACACTGAATTCCCCGGACAATTACCTGCTCTGTTACGCTGTGTACTTGGGAGTTGGCAGGATAAAGTCTGTTTAACGTCTGGGCCGAATGATTTGGACGTTTGCATTAGGTCATCCGTGTGATATATTAGCGTGACTTGTCTTCTAATTGACCAGATAAGCCAAACATGCCAACGTATCTGATCATTTGTGTTAACCACTTATCATTTGGCTTTCCAGAAAAGCCGACAAACGTATTATAAACAGTTTATTGAACTGTTTATGATTTGTATTTCAAAATCGTTTCCACGGTGATGGCAGCTTTTTTCCATTTTGCTCACCCCTGGAGTTGAAGACTTGGGAACGCTGTGCCCGCCCCGCTGCAACTCGGCGAAACGAGCAGCGCTTATTTATTTTTTTTGTCTTTTCGCAGAGGTCGCAGGTTGGTCGCTGCCAATCTGCCGTTTGGGTGTAACTGTACCTTCGGTGTAGGATGATGTCATTGATGTGTTACCACCCCTGCTCTTACAGCACCCCACAATCCCTCATACCAAGTTACACCGAAAACATCTCTAAAAAAAAATGGCACGGGTCGGCCAAAATTGAACTCACAACATGCACTGTACATTTATCTTGTAGAGCGTTTGTAGCCCTCTCAATGCCCGCCAAGAAATTCAGCGGTTTCTATGCCAAGCGCCTGAAGGTGCTCTTGTGTTTCTGACTGTTCTGGCTTCTCGTACTTTGTCTGAGATGCCAGAGGTAATGCACTGGGCATGAGTTTTTTGTTTCAGCACCGGCTGCAGGCAAGCACGGTGTGTTTGACTTGTAGGGACGGTGCATGTAATATAAATTGTGGAAGTATCTGAAATGCATTCAGTACCACAATCTGATAACGCTTCTTTACTCGGCGGCCGCGAGAAAGTGAGGACATGTAAACATTTTTTCTGCGTTTAGCGAAATATTTGTCTGCACACGACTCCAACTGATTCCACCGCTGCAAAATTTTTACAAAATCTAATTTGCCAGCCTCCTGCGAGAGCGGAGGGACTCACACGAAGCTGGACATTGAGCAGAATGATGGGCCACTCATTGTTTTAAGGAGCGCCAGAGCCGTGCGGTGACCTCCAGCATCTGACGATGAATTCCCGATAAATTGCGCTCATGGCAGGCAGAGTTGGGTTTCTACCATTTTTTTTTCTTTTTTCTTGCATATCATGTTTGCTGACTGTATAAATGTAGTAATTGAAATGTAAAGCAGGCTTCCCGTGGTACAATATTTACACAAAACTCCTCACATATGGTACGGATTGCCGGGCAGCTGCTATCAATCGCAGGAGCTGCGTAAGAAACACATCGAAAATGAATTTAAAATTAAGAAAGAAGGGATGCACTGTCTCAAAGACTCTAAAGATTTCAGAGTTTAATTCCTGAATGTACAGTGTTACTGTATATTTTGTCCGAGCAGGATGGCATGCCAGAGCCACAGACTGCTGCTGTGTGACGGCGCTGCAGTTTAGCTTAAGAAATTCCAGGACTTTTCACCAGTTGCTTGATGATTTGATCCTGTTTCAGCTCTTGAGTTTGTTGAATCTGCTACAAGTCTGGTTAAACAAAGCACCAGTGGATTACAATCTTCTTGTTAGACCCACCGCACTCCTTTATCTATCAATGAACAGCCTCTCCTGTGACTATATAAAAGTCAGTTTCCAACATATGTCAAACCTCAGAACGTAGAATTTAACTGAATAAAGGGAGACAAGTTAACAGACTAACTTGTCTGGTTTCTTTTTATTCCATCTATTTATTGCCATTTATATGTATATACAGCATGCATGTTAAACACTCCGTGCAAGCCTGCTCCGAATGCCTCATTGTCAGTGTTATGTTACTCCTCCGCTGACGTCATATTGTTCGTGCACACTCACAAACAGGAAAGCTTGTGACGTTGGCATCTTCCACTCGCATGTTTTAGATCAAATTTGGGCGCAGGAAATTTACATTTAGGTTACAGAACAAGAAAATGAAGCAAAGTTGGACTCCTACTGTTGTTTCATCACTCTAGAGTGTTGACTGTAATGTCACCCATTGGTTTGTTGGACTCTTCTTAAATCCAAATCCAAAAATGGACAAAGAGGTGGAGATGAGCTAATGTTGGTGGTTGATGCCTAGGCAGGCACCTAGCAACCTGCGACGACAACCACCTGCCACTCAAAGCAGTCACACCCTTAATTATGCATAAAAATAAGCCTCGATTGGATGATACTGATTACCATACAGCAAATTAGCTACCGGGCTGTAAAATAATTTATATTTCTGCTGTAATGTTGGGCATTTTAACGTGAAGGTCAACATGGTCTAGCTCACTCTTAGATATTGCCTCAAGTGGTCACTCGAGGAACTGCACCTCCATGTTTTTACCTTCATTTTACAGCCATTGAGTTTTCACCTTCGTCTGGAAGTAGCAGAAGTTTGCCAATGAGCAAGTTAAATGCAAAGATCTGCAAATAAGTTCATTAAATATTTATTTAATGTCAACACTCCTCCATCCATATTATTGCACTTTACTCATCCTTCTGTCCAAGTCTAAAAAATATCTCCTTAATGGACCTCTAATACAAGTGGAGGACTAAATCCAGTCCTCATTCTATAATCTGTAAATCTCAAAGTGTACCTGGATTTAACCCTAACCCTAACCCTAAGGCTTCAGGAGTCAGATCTTGTCAAATTAAGTCACTGTTTGTTCTGTACTGCACACATTTTGGTTGGGCTCACTTGGAGTTTGCCTTCTGTAGTCGTTGCAACGCTGCTGCTGTTAGTTTTCAGCAGCAGATGCTTACTCTGAAATAAAGATTGGCCTCATTTTCATCAGAAGAAGTGATTGCTTTTCAATTTTGGAGGGGGACAGAACAGTGACATTTTTTTTCCATTTGTAAACTTGTCACAGATGCAGTAAACCTGTAGCCAGATTTTAATACTCGCAGCTCCCTTTAAAAATGCATTGAGCTGAAAGTGTCTGACAGTGATTGATGACATCCTAGTTTTGCTTGGTGCTAGCTTCTGCTAGAGCCAGAGTCAAATGTTCCAGCCAGCTATGAACAAGTAGAGATGCATGAGGAAGAACTTAACACACGGCCGGCAAACAATGCAGCTCAGCCACCAGGCTGAAGGTTTAATCATCAGCAGCTGTGTCCTTCAGCTCCGTTACAGTGATGTTTGTTGAAGATGTGGTCAGAGCTTGATTTGCATTCAGCCAGACAGCCTTCAAGTCATAGCTGTGTGTGTGTTTGGGCAAGAGCGTGGATGACAAATAACCATTCAAATATCAAAACTAGAAACTTCAAATGAACATTTTTAGTAGTGAACTTAAGATTTGATCAAGACTACGCCCGTGCTGGAGCCAGGAGATGCTTAGCTTAACTTAGCTGAGCATTAAGAATGGAAACAGAAGGAAAGAACACGTCTTTACAGCTCACACCGACTCCCTGGATTCTGGGCGTCACATTGAGGTAGCCAGGCAATGAGCCAACGCTTCCTGCAGAGTGGTGTTGCTCTTCTCAACTAACTCTAGGTGTAAAACCACAAAGGTATATGACTAAAATGCTCCTTTAAATACAAGTTGACTCTAGGATTAAACCGCTCCTTTGTTGGTTCTGAACATAGACTGTATATAAATATGGACAATGTGTCTACACTTCCTTGCATTGGCCAAACTGACGCTATTTTCTTGGAGATACGGGTGGTGCCATCTTGCAAATTTGTAGCCAGAGTCTGATCAGTACGGTTTGGCCCAAGTCCCATCCACTAACATGGAGGAGGTGGAGCTTATGACTTATACTGCAGCCAGCCACCAGGGGGAGCTCCACTTGCTTTGGCTTCACTTTTGAGGAGCAGTTCCGCCGTCCATCTTTATACTGTCTATGGTTCTGATTGTGATCCAGGAAGGCCTGTTAAACTTCAAAAATGGAAAGGGACGCAAACAGACCGCTGCTACTGCATCTGAGCTTGCATCTATCCTGAGTCATCACTTGCTTGGGGGTCACCACTAAATCAGCCGTAATCATCTGGCCACTAACAATGCTCCCGTGACATTTAGCGTTTCCATTAGAAGGGAGTCTGACTGTACTACTTTGCGGCTGCGGCGTCTCTGCTGGGTATCCCATAAGTCACTGGAGCTCTGTACATGTTTGCCATTTTTCCAAGTCCTTCTCCTTGATGTGTTTGGTCTCGCAGCTGCATGCGCATCTGAGTCATAAACGATTCTTCTTTACGGCGCTGTGGAAATATCCAGATGATCAGGAACACATGACGGGGAATTAATCATTTCAAACCTGTGGGGTAAACTTTTTGCCAGCTCATCCTGAAACTGCTGCACTCCACATCTCATGCCACGTATGTACTGTGGAAAGAGCATTATTTAAATTATGCAGATTCACTCATTAAGGGGTTTTTGTGCAAATTCATCAGGGACTGGATCATCTCCTTTAGGCTGTTGGGTTCTATTCATGTAAGACTTTCTCCTTTTCATGAGCCAACGCTACTGGTATAGCTGTGATGCAAGAAATGTATAAACAGTTGATAATGTGGGTGTGCAACATAGATATTTGGCCTGTTTGCTCTTTTTATTTATATCATTTACATTTCCTATATTTTCACATTTTACCTCTGCATCCTCAGTCAAACTGTGCAGACTCACAAAGCGACTTTGCTTGTGTCTGGGTGGCACCAAAGTGGCTCCGGGGTAATCTATGATCACTTCGGTACTTGCATGGATGCATGACAGACCTCTGGCGGCCTACTGTATCCTAGATGGAGATCGTTGCGGTGATCTCCGTAACAAAAAGCAGATCGCACGAACACCCAAGGGGGAGTTCGTTGCAGAAAAACAGAACTGCCGATCAATTAGCCTTTCAAATACCCTTCCGACCACACTCGCATCGACGGTCTGTACAGAATGTCCTAAAGCTGAGACGATTATTCTGGTTTCAGTCTGATGCCAACAAAAGAGGACGACGTGGACCCACATTCGACAGGCGGTAGTTTGATACTGAAATGTTTTGGTGGAAAGCAAAGTCAGCATTCGGCTTATTGATTAGTATCATATTTGAACTCCAATGACAAAGGTCTTTACAAAAAACAAATCAAAAATCTGTACTAGAACCTTAAAGTTGTGGCTTTTACTTATACTGATCAGCCACATCATTATGACCAGGGCCATAGGGACTGGAGAAGAGAATACCATTGACCATCTTGTGACAATTCAGTGTTCTGCTGGAAAACTTCTGGACCTGGCATTCATTCATGTGGATGTTACTTAGACATGTAGCACCCACCTAGACCAGACCAGGCTCCCCCACTCCATAGCAATGACACTCCTTGATGGCAGCAGCCATCCCCAGCAGGATGCAGCCTGACACAGACACACAAACAAAAATGCTTTAGGAACAACTCCAAAAAAACTTGAAGAAGGTGTTGACCTGGCCTCCAAATTCACTAGATCCCAAACTGATCAAGTATCTGTGGGATGATCCACAGAGGCCCCTCCCCTCAAAGGCCCCCACTAACAACATCCTGTAGACACCACAGGACACCCTCAGAAGGCCCGTGTCCATTCTCTGATGAGTCACAACTGTTTTGGCAGGCAACAAGGGAGACCTACACAATATTATGAAGGTGGTCATAATGTTATGGCTGATTGACGTATATTCCTGACAGTATAATCAGAGTCAGTGAATAAAAGCTGAGATCTGAAGTCAGCCTAATGAGGCAAGAAGTGGAAGATTCCAGAAAAGGTGAAATTCTTCAATTATAATTCACTGTGTGGTTTTGAAGCTCGGCCCCACGGCTGCTTTGACCCTCTTCGTCGTTGCGGTTACTCCCAGCAAATTCAAATGCGAAAATGGGCAGAGGCGGAGCGTGAGCGGAGCTGAGGTGGACGGGTGACGCAGAGACAGACAGCTAGTAACCTGTCAGGGCACCCAGCCGTCAATCAGAGCCACCACAACCTTAACTACGCATAATTTTGAGCCTTGATATCATTTAAACAGGTGAGTTCTATAAAAATTCACCCCCATACAGTTGCCATGAATGGAAGACATTGCTGTAAAATGTTTATTTTCCTTTAAAGCTGGACATTTTATCCTGGAGGTCTATGGGGGCTGATTCACTTTTAGAGCCAGACAGACATTAAGCGTTATTTTTTGCACGTACGCACTTTTCCTGTGCACGTGGACATCTTCACACATCTTCTCTAACCGCTTTTTCCTGTTAAGGGTCGCGGGGTCTGCTGGAGCCTATCCCAGCTGTCATTGGGCGAGAGGCGGGGTACACCCTGGACAGGTCATCAGTCTATCTCAGGGCTAACATAGAGAGATAGACAACCATTCACACTTACATTCACACCTACGGCCAATTTAGAATCACCAGTTAACCTAATGGCATGTCTTTGGACAGTGGGAGGAAGCTGGAGTACCCGGAAAGAACCCAATCACAGCAATATGAAGCAGGCAGAGCTTGCATGAGATCGGTTCCATAATTGGCAGTTAGTGGTTAGCACTGTCGCCTGGTTAGCACAGCAAGAAGGTTCTGGGTTCAAACCTGTTCTCCCTGTGCATGCATCGGTTTTCTCCAGGTACTCCGGCTTCCTCCCAACGGTCCAAAAGACACGCTCGTTGGATTTGCTGGTGATTCTAAATTGGCCGTAGGTGTGCATGTGAATGGTTGTTTGTCTCTTTGTGTTAGACTGGCGACCTGCCAAGGGTGTACCCCGCCTCTCGCCCAATGACAGCTGGGATAGGCTCCAGCAGACGCGTGAATGAATGAATGTGGGTGTCGAACCATTTAATTATTCAAGTTTTTGACCTTGTTTGATTCTCTTGTCATTACGTCGCCATGCTCCCAGATCTCGTCCGCCGCTTTTATTATTTCCGCGACGTAACAGATTAAAGAACACGAGCTCCTACTGCGACGAGCCAGGATTGTGAATTTTCAATTTTCCCTGCGAGCTTTTGTTACCTGTGTTTGGACAAACAAGCCGACATCTCCATGGATATCTGTCTTCGTAATAATACTGTACATGAGACCTCATAAATGAATCAGTCACACGCACACTCATCTGCTACCTGAGGACATCCAAATGTTTCTGTTCTCAGAGAATCAAGCACAATAACCCAGGACAGAGTCTTGGATACACACCGGCGTCATATTGATACTGGCTCTGACATGATACTAAAGCATATTTTCATTGTGCTGATTGTAAATACCCAGAAATATATGGCCTTTCCTATATGATGCTTATACTCTGCAGCCCATAATCCGGTACAATACTGGATCCTTGCACAGGAAAATCTGGTCAGACTTTAATGATGCTTGTCAGCTATGTCAGTGTCAACCCGGGTTTAGAGGCACGGCCGTCATAATACCTCGCATCCTCTGGGTTGCAGGCCTTCCAGCTGCAGTGGCTTACATTTCTTGCTATTACAGATGTTTTGGCCAAATAAGCAGCATCAACATACAGGCCTGATTTTGCTCTTAACCTTTCTTTGCCCTGGAAAAAACATTCCTTTCGCGGTGAAAGTGTCCAGTGTCCACCTACTCTTTTTGCTGCTCCATAAAAATGTTTCCAAAGTGATTTCCATGCAGACAGCTGTTGACAGAGAATAAAGGTTGTAGATCATGTCAGTGGCAGTAAAGTCTTTATCTGTGACTTTTACTAGTGTCCCCTTTAGTGGTGGAAAATGAGTACATTTAGATTGGAATCGCATTTCCTGTACACTGTTTACTGGTTCCAATTCTTTTAAAAATTACATTTATGCTGTGACTATTAAAGTAGATCAGCTAAGATTGCTTTTTAAGCTCTCAAATATCAAGTATAAATATTCAGCAGTTAGTAATTCAATGTAGAAGTCCAGCCAACAATATTACGGATGAATCTAGCAGTTATTTTCTTGATGAGCTGATTAATTTGTACTCAGTGAGTTTCAGGCCGTCGATTTGCAACGTAACTGTCGCAGCCAAAAGAATGACTAGCTTAGCCTGGCAACTTGCTATTAGTTGGTGTGGAGTGACAGATAGAACATACACAGGGAACAATAGTGTAGCATTTAGCAGCTGAAAAAGCTGGATATATCCATCAGGAGTTGTTGGAAACCAAAAACCAGAGTTCAAAGAGAGAGAAATTAGGACTTGGAGTGGAAATAAGTCCAGAAATATGACTCCAAACCATTTACTGTACACAGAAATGGACAAGCCCTCCATGACTTCACCCATAGCATTTCTAAAGAGTGGTTTTGAAGCTCAGCGTGGGTGGCACTGCCTATCGCCATCCTAACAGTTCAAATCCGAAAATGGGCCAAGTGGGGGATTAGTTTTACCTGGGGACGTCATGTGACTCAAAAATTCTGCCTCTAGGTCTGTGTTTCATGTGGTGCATTCGCACGGGATAATCAAACTCTGTGTTTTACTCTAATTTACTATCCATAGTTATGTCTCTGCTACTTTCCTCTTCACTCCACTGCGGGTCAGAGGACAGTTTATACTTTTTCACAGCTTTAGTAACGTTGGAAATTCTAACTGATAATAAAAAATATATTTTTGATACTACTGATCCCGGGGAAGAAATTAAGACCTGGTGGTATTTAAATCAGCTCCAACTTTGCCGATGATCACATCAATGCTTAATTTAATGATTTCATCCGTCTAAATGGGTGAATGGGTTGGCAACATCTCGACGTTACACCCTAACATCTGTCCAGACTTTGATTTACAGCACATCCTTTGTAATTCTTAAGTGACAAGAGGCAGAAATAGAAAAGCCGCAAATCTAACACAAGTCTTGAAAAAGTAGAAACCCAACCACAGATCACAGAGATGCTGATTCGCACTGGATTAGTTTTATCACAGGACCTCTGTGTTACAAGAAACAGGGTAGGTCATTTGTGGTGTAATATTTAATTTACAAATTACAGACTAGCCGATTCGCCCGGGATTACGATCATGGACGAGCTCTGACATTATTACAAATTACTGTAGGTCCACACGTAAAACTAATCCCGCGCGAATAAGGCTTTATGTCCAACTTAAATTTAAACTTTTTTTTTTTCCTGCTGTGAAGTTGGACATTTTAACATGGAGGTCTATTGAGATTGACTCACTTTTCGGAGTCACCCTCAAGTGGCCATTTGAGGAACTGCAGCTTTTTGCAGATCTGCTCTAGCTTCATTCTTTTAGCCCTGAAGGTTGGCTTGCTGAAAACCAAAAACACAAACAAGTTTGCCGCTTTAATGGTGACGGTGTTGTGTTAACTTGCAGCTGGTAAAAAAAAAAAAAAGAAGAAGGAAAAAGCTTTTGCATATTTGATTAAAATAATGAATACAAGAGTTTTACTTGTTTCATTGTGTTGTTGCAGGATGTGAAAACTCCTGTCATAATTCTTATTTAACTGCCTAATTAGCTCTACAAGAATGGGTGAGTCAGTCCTGACTCACAAAGTGCTCCCCTGGGCGTAACCATAAACAGGGAAACCCATGTAGGAGAAACTGTTTTCCAATAACAGACCCTGAAAAGTGGCCACGTAGAGTACATCAGATAACTTAGTCAAAGTCAATAGCAGAACATGTTTAATATATAAGAAAGTCAAGGAAAGTACTATTTTCTATTAGAAGTAGAAACTTCATTGTGGCGTCCTTGACTTCATCGTACTGCTCATCCTTACACCATGACTAAACAGTTGTTGCTTATCCGTGTTGTATTTTGTGGTCAAAGAGATGAGCCTTAATTATACGTGCTGGAATGTTGTCAATCCCACATAATAGCTCTCTAAACCACATTAGGGACATCACAGTTTGTCCCTCAGACTGATATTTCAACAGCTCTCTCTCACTAGGGATATTGGAAGCAATTTGTCTGCAGCTAAAAGCGGAATTAATATAGTTTCAAAAACAGCAGCTGTGTAAATCATTGCCGCATCTAATTAATGCTGTTTGTTTAATCGGGGAACAATGAAGTTTGTCCTCTAATTTTCCTAACCCCAATTTATGGAGGGATTTCAACTGTCGAGTAAGCGGAGGGTGCGGGTCAGGCAGAATAGAGCACGACATGGAAGTGGAATGAGATCCTTAAATATGGCGGGACAGCGCACATAAATCAGTCTGTTACAGCTGAACTGCACGGAGGGAATGGATGGACTTGAACATGTATGTAGACTGCTTCGTGGTTTTATTTGGCAGCTGGCTGACATTGTGCTCAGCTGCAATCCCAGTTTAAAGGTAAAACATGTACAACAGCTGAAGGTCTGTTGGCGAGTCCAATTACGTCCAAGTAGACTGCCGGCTTTAGAAAAAATAGCACTCATGCCTCACAGCAAGAAGGTTCTGGGTTTTAATCCATCGGCCGACTGGGGTCGTTGTGCGTGGAGTTTGCATGTTCTCCCTGTGTCTGCGTGGGTTCTCTCCAGATACTCCAGCTTCCTCCCACCGTCCAAAGACATTCTGGTTAGGTTCAGTGGTGATTCTAAATTGGCTGTAGGTGTGAGTGTGAATGGTCTCCTGTGATAGACTGGAGATCTGTCCAGGGTGTACCCCGCCTCTTGCCCAATGACAGCTGGGATAGGGAAATGAATGAATGTTATTTAAGCTCACGTTTTAGCTGTTCTAGTTATGTAGCTGCTCAAATCACTCATGTGAAATATCTTCTTAGCTTTTGGAAGCCTTGCCACGAAATAAGCTTTCCATAGTGATGTGCTGACTATGATGTTCTTTATTTCGCTTTAGCATCCTGGCGACCTTCTACAGAGGGGTGGTGAAGACTGTCCTAACCTACTGTATATCCCTCATGGTACTCCAGCTCGACGGTGGCAGACAAGAAGGCCCTGCAGAGGGTAGTGAGGGGAGCGGAAAGAGTGATCGGAGCACCCCCGTCTCCTGTCCCAGAACTCCTTCAGAGCAGGTGCAGGAACAGAGCACTGAGTGCACCCTCTCAATAAACTGCTGCCATCCAGTAAACAGTACCGGAGCATCAGAAGCAGAACCAACAGACAGCTCAACAGTTCTCCCACAAGCTGTTAGACTGACCCGGGAAGGGCACCGTGTACTTTGCACTTTACTTCACTTTATTAACTTAAGTCTTTTAGCGATTAAGTCTGATCTCGGGGAGAAATGCAATGTCATTCTGTCTGCATTACAGTTGCATGTCTGTCAAAATGACATTAAAGCTTTGATTTGATTTGTTTGATATGCTAACAGTTTAACCAAAGATGTTCCGACACAAAGATGACACAGTGCACGCTGCAGTAATGATATAAAGCACGGGCCAAAGAGTTACATTGTCTCTGCTAACATAACAATGTTGAGTTTTGACAGTAGACCAGAAATGTTCTCCATGTTAGACTTACAGCCTGCGACATTTGCGACAACCATACAGGGTTAAAGTTATGCATAATTAAGGTTGTGGCCACTTTGAGTGACAGATGGGTGTCTTCAAAAGTTGCTAGCCGCCCATTGAGACAGCATTCGCCTGCCTCGGCTCCACTCAAGCTCCACCTCCTCACCCATGTATGAATGAAGTTAGGTGGAATCAGGAACTACCAAGACGGCAACGGCCTGTGCTGCCGCACTGAGCTTCAAAACTGCTTTCCAAGAAACCTTTTCTGGTTCAAAAGTAGCTGAATCTGAATTTGCTGTGAAGCTTTGAAGTGAACATTAAGAGTTAATACTTATCTGTTGTAATCAAACAACTTTCTAATCTTTTCTTCGAGTACAAACACCCCGTCAGCGCTTGCATCAGATCCAGGTACTTCAGCGGGAAACGGCACATGCTCACGAGTGACAGAACTAAACGTGTTGCGCGGCTGTTAAAAGCCACAAGTGTCCGTGACCGGTTGTGACACAATGAAACCAACAGGTGCGCGCCTGTGTTCTCTTAAGCGCTGCCAAATGTTACTATCCCAATTATGTGAGAACTGACAGAACAGAAATAGGAAGAGCGGTTTTGTGGATTTTTTTTTTTTTTTTGGTTTCCAGATGCCGTCATTAGACATGCAGAGCAGAATAAACACATCCTCATGTTCTAACCAAAGAATGTTAATACTCTCACCTGCCGCCGTGCTGCTCTTTGATGGTGCCAGCATGAATCGGCTCTCTTGTGTTGGCAGGACTTGTAACAGGATGAGGCCCCGTACCCCGACTTTTTGATAGGCCTGGTTCTGTGTGTGTATGTGTGTATGTGTGTGTTTGTGTAGGTCGTCTGCAGGCTACGCTGCTCAGGTTACTTGTCGGTCCAGTACACGCAAGAGTTGACTGTTAAAGGCTGTCTTAGAAAGAAAAACAGTCGGCCGGTTACTCACTTATTCAATCTTTTCCCCGTCAATTAGGCAAACGCTCAATAATGTTTAGACACGTTGCACCATAATTAATAGTTCTCAGTCATTTTGGTTGCAGCTGTATTTAATGCACCCTTTATTTCTTCACGTATTTAAGTTATTTTGAATAATTATGATTCCAGGATTGTTTTTTGTTTTTTTTCCAGGCAGCAGTGTGGCCTTTTGTGGCTTGTGTTGCTTTTTAAACTTAATATTATACAGTATATTATATAGTGCATGCCTGTTCATGCTTCTCTTGTGCGTCTCTTGTGATTTTACCACTTTTAATCCTGTTTTTAGAGTTTATTTTTCAAGATAAATGAAACAGGAGAGATGTTGAAGGCAGATAAAGTCGACTGTGTCATGGTTCTGAGTTGTGAATATTTCCTCTGACCCTGTTTGGTTTTCCTTGTATTTCCTGTATTTATCTTCTTCTTTGGTGTTTCTTGTCTTGTTTTACTTCCTGTGTTTGCCCCCACTTTCATTATCTGATTGGTTTCTCCTGTCCTGTCACCACTTTTCCAATCTTCCCACCAATCTTTCCCCCGTCCTGCTACGTCACCTTGTTTGTCTTGGACTCGTCCTTCTTCGTGTTCCTTCAGTTCTCGTCTTGGTTTTGGTTCTTGCCTGTCTTTTGAGATTGTCTTCTTGGATTACACCGCCTCTCAGCTGAAGCAACTTTAGTTCCCTGTTTTTGTAAGCTTTTGTTTCCTACTCCTGCCTCATTCCTGTCTTACATTTGGGTCCCACCTCGCCAGAAATCGTGACAGACTGTAGTAAATATTGGATTGCCCTGAAGGTGCTCCCAGCGCTTAACAATGTCTTCTCATTTGCCGATTGATTCACACACCACTGGCAGTAGCTGCCAATGCCTGCAATCGGTGGATAACCCACTGTCTCACTTAAGCCACAGCCGCCCATGTATGGCTTATTTGGGCGCCATATAAATAAAACTGACTTAACCTCAGACTTTTAGATTTTATCTGACATCATTCTGGTCAATGCAGCCAATCTGTGAGCCAATAATCCTCTTTTTAAAGATCAGTGGTGGAAGAAATATTCACTACTTCCTTAAGTAAAGTATCAGTACAGCAATGTAAAAATACTCCATTATAAGTAAGAAGTAAGCATGAAAAAATCCATAAAGTTAAAGTACATACATATTAGAAAAAAATTAAATAAAAAAAATTGTCCAAAGTCCATTTACTGTGTGTTTGGACACTGACTTTTTTGTTGTTGCAATATGATGAACATGGCTTAAAGGGTAGACTTGTCAGGATGGTGGCAGGGTGAAGGGGGTTAGGACCCAAATGCAGGACAGAGAGAGCTGAGGCAGGAGTTGGCAAAAATGCTTTTAATTTAAGGAAACTAAAGGCGCTGCAAAAGGCATGAGCTCCAAAAACAAAAGTCAAAACACCACAAAGACTAGAACAAGGCATGAACATGACAAAGAAACAGCATGACACGACAGAGGCAAAGGCAGGACTATATATACATACAAGGGCAGAGGAGACACAGGTGAAATCAATCAGGGCGGGGCAGACAATTACACAGGTGGGATATCACAGGACAGGAAGAAGGCAAGACAGGAAATGAGGAAAAACTTAACAAAATAAAACAGGTAACTCAAAACATGAACAGGAACACAGAACCATGACAAGACTCCCAGTTTTAAGTTGAATTAGAGGAAATGTGTAGGAACTATTTTTATATAAACTCAAAGACCATGGCTGAACCAGAAGTCTCATCTCAACCCAGTTAAGCATGAAAACAAAACTTAAAGGGGAACTACCATTTTTTTTTACAGCCTGGGCCTTTTTTTCTGGCATAAAATACAATCGTTTACTCACAACATATAACTTTGGTGTCATTTTTAGTCCTTCGGAAGATATCCGTATAGTGGGAGTGACTGGGGCACCGAAACGCAGCCTCTAAATAACGCATTATCTGCTGCGAAACTCGTTCATTTCACCAATATTTTGTTATGAAACGCTAGTGCTATTCCCCGTTGAGTCTAGAGTTACCTGTTATCATCATCCGGGGTCTGTTGACCTACAGACCTCTGACCTGGATGATGTCATCTCTGAGCGACACTCGCATTCTGTGCGGCTTGTTTACCCGTAATTTGCTACTGCTAGTTTTTTTAGTTTTTCTGAGGTTGTGGACTACGACTTTGTTTATGATGGACGTCCTTATCGTTTTGAGCCAGAGTATACGGATGAGGAACTTGTTGAAAGGAGGATGCGGAGGCAGATAATGCGTTATTTACAGGCTGCGTTTCAGTGCCCCAGTCACTCCCACTATATGGATATACGCGGCTCTCCGCTGGAGCTAAATATCATCCGAACGACTAAAGATGACACCAAAGTTATATGGGTGAGTAAAGGATCGTAATTTATGCCAGAAATAAGGTCCAGGGTGTAAAAAAAAAGTAGTTCCCCTTTAAGGCTAAAAAACAGACATACAAACAAAAACTGGTAAACCATGACCAAGGCAGATAATTAGCTTTGGATTTTGTATAAAAATGATTGTATTTCCTGCACCTTTCCTTCACCATGGATGTGAATACCCTCAAATTAAAGCATATTCAAGTGTAAGTGTCAACACATGCATGGACCTAACTTTATATAACGTCATTAGATTAGAGATTGGTTCATTCCCAGTTAACTCTTTGACCTGCATTTCTCGCTATACCACCAGTAACTAAAGGTGTCGAGCAGGACTGAAACATTTTTCCCTACATTTCTGGGTATTTGAAACTGACGTCACCCACAATAACCAGCTGCCAGCTTGTGTTCCCAAAAGTACAATAAGAGCAACCGTATTGGACGATGACTCACGAAACCCTTGGAAATATGTCATCATTTTTTATTTTTATGATTTTCTGTGATTTTTTCTTTTCAAACACCAGAATGAAGCTTTGACTTGTGTCCAATTTAATATTTTCTAGACCTAATGAAATGAGATTAAATCATCCCCTGCTTCCATGCACTGTATATATTCCCATACTGACACACTCAGGAATGTCTTAAAAGTAGTTTTGTTGTTGGCAGCAAATCCCTTGAAGCTCTAAAGTGCTCGCAAGCTCTGTGTGGACTACGCGCACACGGCTGCACAATAATCACGGTAATAAATATAACTGGTGCTCCTAACATGTTTAAAGTAGAGAGGAGAATCTAATCTGAGCAGGGATGATTAGAGAGAAGCTCTCTGAGGCTGGAAAACTGTCTGTCAGCGCACGAGAATATTTGCATGTAATACACATCACACATTCCTTCCCCTAAAACCACCATGACACACAGAGCCGCTGAGATCAACCAGCTCTGGGGAACCGTATTTTCCCATGGCCCGGGCCCGAGGCTCCAGTCAAAGCGAGCAGACACGTGGCACTGCAAGAGCCGCGGTGGATTTGCGTGGCAACTAACGCAAACCAACCTCTTTTGGATTTGGCGACGAAGCAGCTGGACGATCAGTTAGCGTAGAGACGAGGGCTTCGGATCCAGCCTGTCAGTGAGAACTAATCAAGTCTGAAGTCTTTTGTATGTTACGTGTTTTGTTTTTTTTTGTTTTTTTTTTCCTTTTGGTAACGCGCTGACCTCAACTCGGAGGAAGGAGTTAGGAAGCATCCGTTTCTCATCAGAGTTCCTGCTGGATTACACCGAGAGGAGAGAGCGAGAGAGAGAGAGAGCAGAGCAGGAATGAAATAGTTATTAAAAGACTTGTGTTGGCCCAGCAGCTGCTTTTGATGATATAATAAACAGTTAATGCAAAATTGGATCAGATAACCCTGAGGGGAAAGCTAATTACTTTATTTTTGAAATAACAGCAATCTTCAGTAGTACAGCTGGTCCTTGACTATGAGGTCCAGACGCCGCATATGTCCGTATTTATTTCTGGGAGTTTGAAATGTTCCTCTTTGCTTTCAAGCTTCTTATCCCGAGATTTAATCTTAATGTTATATTCCAACTAATATCAGCCAGTAACGACAGACACAATCAAACTTATTTGATAGGTGTGCATGTGAAGCCTGCTAAAGCTGTCTGTGAAGGTTCTCAGTCATCCAGGTCATGGTATATCCAAAAAAGGTTCAAAAAAGGCAACTGGACTTGTAGAAAAGCTGTGTCACCTAGCGGTAGCAGCATTTATAGGATGATAAGTACAGCTGGTTAGCAACACTAGCTAGCGCTCGACCACAGCTGCCTTGTAGTGCAATCCTCTTCAATCTTCACTGTGAGACCAAAAACTAGAAAGTAAAGTCAAAAGGAAACATGCAGTAGCTGCAAATGTCTCTCACATCCATCATTCGTATTGATCTGTGTAGAGTTTGCATGTTCCTCTTAAAAGGCAGGGCTGACCCTAAATTGTCTTAGTTGTGCATGAGAGTGTGATGGACTGGTGACCTACGCATGGTGTACTTCACCTCTAGCCCAATGCCAGCCACGACAGGCTCCACAACCCTTTACAGGAAAAGTAAAGCTAGACAATAGATGGATGGAAGGAATTAAGCTAAGTTAGCTAATATAATTAGATGCTTAGCTAATGCTAGCCAAACCGTCCTGTGTCTGATAGAAATGGGACAGTAGCTAACAGGTCCCATAAAGGATGCAGAGGGTGAAACAGGTGGATATTCTTCCTAAAATCCAAAGTGGATCTTATAAGAATATATACCGATCAAGCATAACATTGTGACCACCGACAGGAGAAGTGAATAACACTGACCATCTTGTGACAATCCAGTGTTCTGCTTGGAAACTTCTGGACCTGGCATTCATTCATGTGGATGTTACTTAGACATGTAGCACCCACCTAGACCAGACCAGGCACCCCCACCCCATAGCAATAACAGTCCTTAATAGCAGGAGCCATCCCCAGCAGGATGCAGCCTGACACAGGCACACACACAAAAAACACTTTAGGAACAACTAAAAAAACCAAACATGAAGAACAGCACAAGGTGTTGACCTGGCCTCCAAATTCACTAGATCTCAAACTGATCAAGTATCTGTGGGATGATCCACAGAGGCCCCTCCCCTCAAAGGCCCCCCCACTAACAACAACCTGTTACCAGACACCACAGGACACCCTCAGAAGGCCCATGTCCATTCTCTGATGAGTCACAACTGTTTTAGGAGGCACAAGGGAGACCTACACAATATTAGGAAGGTGGTCATAATGTTATGCCTCATCGGTGTAAGTCTGTTATCATGCCATTTGGATTTCATTACAGGACGTATTTCAACTGATACAGAGATGCACGCAATTGGAAAATCTCAAAACCAATCAGAGCGGTTCCGTGCGCTCAGATGACGTCATGATCACGTCACTGTTCCTCTCCTGTTTATCACCACATAAAACCATCCAAACAGTTTGATTGACCCAGCGTTGCGTAATCAGTTCCCAGCAAATAAGCTCTCGACCAAATATCCACCGCAAAAAAATTGCGGACGGGATAGTTAGTCTGCCTTCCAGAACACATTATAGCATGTTTTATTTTTTCATTGGCTGAGCTTCAGGTGGGTTGTCCAATTCAGGTGGCTGGTTCAATCTCCGCCACCTACACATGCTCCCCATGCTTGGGGAAGACTATAAACAAACACCAGGTTCGCTACTGTTGGCACCTTGCCTTGCACCTCTGCCACCGCTGGCAGCACACGCTAACATGAGTGGTCAAGCATGAGTACAAGCAACCGATTCGAACAAAATTAAATCTCACCCTATTGTCAAGAAGACAATGTCTGACCGCATAATGGTGTTTTTGGTCTAGATGTCACTTATAGAAAAATACACTAAATTGACTCTCAAGCAGTTTCCTGTCATTATCTGCACTTTCTGGGTCTCGGCTTGTTGATTGAGTGTGGTTGCTCCCACCCAGATACTGTGAGCGGAGTACAGCAAAACACTTAGGATTTTATTTGCTCATATGACGTGAACCACATCTGATTAACATTACAGCATCCTTTCGAAGGAACAAATGCTTCCTCTCTGCCTGTGATGTGCCAGAGTCTAGCCTCTCGGCGCAAGAGGCTTTAGGAAAAACTCAGTGTCGAGGTTCTCAGGGTTTGTTTGGAGGGTGGGCAGCTCGACGGCTTTGACTATCTCCCTCTAATGACTCTGATTGTTTTCGCATAGACTCAGTGTCAACCGGTCCAAACCGCATTATCAAGATTTTGTCTACGATCCAAACTTGGACCTACTTAGGCGTCATGTACAAAGCCAGCAGCAGGGATGAGACTTGACTAAAACCCATTTTACCTCAGACTCTTCTGTCTGCAGATAAAACTCGTATGATGGATCGCCTCACGGCTGCAGGAGCTTCCAAAAGACATAAATAAAAGCTGCGGAGCTCGGGCCGTCTCTCGTGGAACCCCATGACTCTTGGCATTCGAGGAGATAACGGGAATAAATTCATTCTGGTGCTGCTGTATGCAAGCCAGCAAATCAGCCAGGCCGCACTGAGGCAGCCGCAACTCCCTGATGATGCTTTCATTATCAATGAAGCTTCAGCTGGGTTTTCCATTACTGGCAGAAAAAAAGTTTTTGCAATTAGGATTTACAATGAGCAAATAGAAAATGATCTGCACAACAGGCAAATTACAGAATGACTTAGTTGTGAGCCTGCAGGATCTGATTCACTATTATGAAGTTAGGGAGCCATATCAAACTAAAACTCTATGTGAAGACATTATTATTACTTGGCTAACTCGTGCAAATAGTTTCGCATGAACCATGAAACCACAAAAGACAGGTTTGTAAGTATCATGAAAGTCCATACGTCAGCAAAATCTTCTGAATACATTTTTATTTCTTAATTTACAGAGACCTACATAATTAGTATTGAGATAAAATCAGTACAGATGACGGCAGAAGATCTCCTCTAAAGTGAAGCCAAAGTAAGTAGAGCTCCCCCTGGTGACTGGCTGCAGTACAGGTCATAAGGTCCGCCTCCTCCATGTTAGTGGGCAGGACTTCGGCCAAACTAAAACACTAAAATACACGTCAAATCATCTTATTTTCAAGGATGATTTCTGTCATTTTAGGTAGTTAATATATTACTGATGCATATTCAAGTGTTTTAGTTATTTAGTTGACGCTATATAAACATCACAGTGACTAAAGTTGCCATGCCAACTGCTCCATGAAGTGAGATTTGGAAAAAATAATTACAGTGTATAATCCAACATTTCCCTGTAACTGGTGGAGATAGAGTAGAGCGTAGTATTAATTGAACAAAAACACGAGTGAGTCCGGGCGGGCCATCGATATTGTGGCTCCGCACTCTCGGACCGTACTGATCAGACTCTGGCTCCAAAGTTGCAAGATGGCGCCGCCCGTATGCCCAGGAAACTTGCGTCAGTTTGGCCAAAGCAAGGAAGTGGAGACGTGTTGTCCATATTTATATACAGTCTATGGTACTACTACATTCACATTCTACTAAAAATTTAAAATATGGAGGAAAAATTAAAATATGTGTATAAGAACAGGCATATCTCATTAAAACTCCATATGAGGACATTATTATCACTTGGCTACTTCGTACAAATAGTTTTGAATGAACTATAAAACCATGAAAGACATGTTTGTAAGTGACGTAAAAGATGAAATAATTTTTCTTCATTTACAGAGAATCCGTTCAATAAAGTTTATTCAAACCTAAGCGATACTGACATAACGTCAGTACCACCACATTCATATTCTACTAAAGATGTAAAATAAGGATAGGAGAAAAAAAAATATGAATCCACAGATGTTTGAAAGATGTTTGAAAGATGGTCGGCATGTTCCGCGAGGAAGTTTTAGATCAAAGCCGCTGCTTTTGTCTCGCTGCGTAAAATACTGCTTCAGTCGTACTGAAAATAGGCTCGCTACAATTTACAACAAGTCTTTTGGCAGTAGTCATGTAGAGGAGCTGAACTGTGAAATCAAGCTGCCGACAAAATCCTTCGCACCAAAATTTGTGACCTCCCAGAAGCCCCGCCAGGTCCAACCGCCGATCGTTGATTGTTTAAGCCATTATTCAGGATCTGTAACCCCCCCTCCAAGCTCTATCTCAAACAATCTGGCATCCTGGTTCTGAAGTTAGTCATTCATGTACGGCTCGGTGTTGCAAAATCATTTGACTCCCCCCGCCCCCAAAAAAACTTTTCCCATGAACAAACATTGAAAAGGGATCAGTTGCATGAACATTTGCGTGACAAACTCCCCAGAATAACCATCTGAATCAGAACTTGACGCATCTGACCAATAAAAGTCACGACTAAATAACTTTATGTTGTCCATGTGTGAGGAGCCAACAAGAAGTCAGCCTCCTCGGCCAGATGAAGTCTCTACATACTTGTAACTGAAAATCCTCCAAGCCCAGAAACCCAGAGGTTTGTATAAGCCTGAAAAAATGTTTGCAGCATATGCTCCCAATTAATTAATTAATTTGGAATGAATGGGGCGCCAACTACCTAGACCGAATACCGCAAGTCAAATACCAGTGGTGGAAGAAGTGCTCAGATCTGTTACTGAAGTACATTCAAACATTCTTGGATTCAAGTAGAAGTCCTACAAACTTTATTAAAGCAAAAGTATGTATTATCAGCAAAATGTTTTACATATGGGGCGGCACAGTGGAGAGGTGGTTAGCACTGATGCCTCACAGGAAGAAGGTTCCAGGTTCTAATCCATGGGCCGACGGGGCCTTTCTGTGTGGAGTTTGCATGTTCTCCCTGTGTCTGCGTGGGTTCTCTCCAGGTACTCCAGCTTCCTCCCACCGTCCAAAGACATGCTCGTTAGGTTTATTGGTGATTCTAGATTGGCCGTAGGTGTGAGTGTGAATGGTTGTCTGTCTCTCTGTGTTAGCCCTGAGATAGACTGAAGACCTGTCCGATGACAGCTGGGATATGCTCCAGCCACCCCGTGACCCCTCAAAGGACAAGGCGGATACAGAAGATGAATGAATGAATGAATGTTTTACATATTAAACTGTTCATTACACTCCAAAATGTCCTAATTCTTGTTTTCTGAAAGACGTTTCAAGAAGATGTTTCATCCAAGTGGTTTCTTCGGTCCCTAGATCCAGGATCCAGGCCTAGGTCCCAGTCCTGAGAGTTTCAGGTGGACACCAGTCCTTTAGAACTGAAAAAGCGACTTGGATGAGTGGTGAAAGGTCTTCAAGAACAATACACAAGTCCAGATATCTGCAGATGAGCTGTAGTTTACTTTCAAAATTGGTCATTTCTTCGATAAGTCATTAGAAAAAAAAAATTATTTTTTGATCTAACCATGACTCCTAAATCCAAAGATATTTAATTTACTGTAAAGTTAGATTGAAGAAGCAGATCTCACACTTGAAAACCAATCAGCCACAACATTATGACTATTGATAGTAAAAGTAAATATGATTGACCATCTTCTGACAATACAATGTTTCGCTGGGAAACCTTTGGACCTGGCATTCATTGGTGTGGATGTTACTTAGACATGTAGCACCCACCTAGACCAGACCAGGTACCCCCACCCCATAGCAATGACACTCCTTGATGGCAGCAGGATGCAGCCTGACACAGGCACACACACAAAAACGCTTTAGGAACAACTAAAAAAAACAAAACATGAAGAACAGCACAAGGCGTTGACCTGGCCTCCAAATTCACTAGATCCCAAACTGATCAACAATCTGTGGGATGATCCACAGAGGCCCCTCCCCTCAAATGCCCCCCCACTAACAACATTCTGTTGATCAGACACCACAGCACACCCTCAGAAGGTCCATGTCGATTCTCTGAGGAGTCACCACAAGGGAGACCTACACAATGTTTGGAAGGTGGTCATAATGTTATGCCTGATCAGTGTAAATACATAGTTTCTTGCACTGGAGGAAACCATGAATTTGTATCTTGTGGACTTGATTTGAACCCAACCAGAGTTCTTCACGTAACCTTTAATCTTTTCTCAACCTCCCTTTGACTCTGCAGGGGGTGAGCATCTTGTGCTTTGCTGCGAGCGCTCCCTAACTTTAAATAGTCACTGCGAGGAAAGCAAAGCGAGGAAACATTATAATTTGTTGGCTTGACGAGCCCCATGAATAACAAGTGGAGAAACTGACTGAGCGCGTTAGCCGTCTGAATGTAGAGCTGCCTCCACTGCAGGGAGATTACGCTGGATCTGTGTGACTGTCAGATGATTAAACAGGTGTCAAGTGTACACGGCAGAGGATAAAATCCTGTCAAGTGCTCTCTTTGAAAAGCTGACCTCCCTGCTGCTCCCGTCCACACTGTATTATTCACTTGGTATTTTGACAATGGACCATACTTGGGAGAAATCCTTGAAGCTGAGACTCGGTGCAGCTGGAAGTCTTAGAATAGTAACAGTGTGTGTGGGTGTGTGTTTGCATGTGTGCCTTACATGTGTCCAGAATCTTACACTCGAGCACCTGAAGCGCAGCTTTCATGCGCCGTAGCGGTAGTAATTGATATGAAATAGCAGGTGCTGCAGCGCTGACATTGATTTGGAGGAGGCCGCTCAGCCAGATTTACTTTGGAGGTCTGAAGAGTGCTTTAAGTGACGGGTGAGGAGACAGACGCTGCCCCGACTAGAAAGCTCAGCATTGTTCGGTCTAAACTAAACATAGCACAAAGTATTTAGGGGGAGTGCAAAAATAACCAAGGTGTATGGACTTGACTGTAAAGAGTGGTGGATAATTATGTAGAGCGGCCTATGCAGTAAACTAATTAGAATGAATCTGACTAAATCTGATTTATTTAGATAATGAAAAACTATAAAAGCTATTTAAAAACACACCGGAACCCACAGTGAATGCTACAGGACGTCATTCATACCCTACTCAATCCAGCTGTACAACAACTCACCTTTCTGTAACAGATGTTATTCATGTTAATGCACATTACTGCACCTTATTAATCCTTCCTGTAAATATAATATATTTACTACTGTCTCTATTTTTTGTACATTTGTTCATATGCAAATTTTGTACATTTTTGGCTTACACTATTTTCTTTTATTTTTCTAGATTTTTTCTTATATTTTATTATTATTATTATTATTATTATTATTTTCTTTTATTTTTTTATTTTTTTTATTTTTTTTTCTACTACTTCGCCTACTTTTCTTTTTATTTGTGGTTCCCGGGAGTGTTTTTTTATGTGCAACTGAGCAACTGTGACCAAGCAATATCCATTGTGGATGAATAAAGCCTATTTACAGACTGGAACAGCAGTTTTGCTCTCTATGGCTAACTTTCCTAACTATAAAGGGAGGAATTCTTACCAGACCTTTTTTAAATTACACCAAGGCTTAAAGTTATGCATAATTAAGAGAGCCGGTCGGTGGCTTTGAGTGACAGCCGGCACCGCTTCGGTCGTTTCTGAACAGACAAGCCACATTTCCTGTGCGGTGGGTGGATGCTCAGAGTTGAGTGACAGCCCAGGTTGCCAGTGTTGCAGTTTTAAGATCGTCACTCACAGGAAAAAAAGGACATTGAACGCGGGGAAATCAGGATCTGCACTGTTCTGCATGTCTTGCGTTGTATTGTTTCCAGGAAATTTACAACAACGTAGCATGTCTTGCACTAATTAAAGCCCGATGCATTACAACCACCTCGGAACTACACACATTAAGTGGAGCAAGGTTTTCAGGTACTCCAAAAATGGTGACAGGCTAAGACAAGACGCTGAGCTTCAAAAACGCCCTTCAGGGAATACGAAATAAGAAAAGCTGTTATTGTCGCCAGCAGCCGCAGCAGCATGGTAGTATCAATTCATTTGATCAGTTAACAAGCAGCTGCAATAGGAAACACATTAAGTAAGATGAATATTACCATGATAGTTCATCAAACTAGTTGGCACTAAATACAAAGCAGAAGTTGATTCTAATGGGATTAGCTGTTACGTTTGAAGGTATTTGGAAAATCAATAAATAAACTGTTAAACTTGATGGTAACACTAGCTGAAATGTCAAGGTTCGGCCAGTGCAAAGTTATTACAATTAATCCTAAGCAGGACCCAAAATTCCCAAATTCCATCCATTACTTGTAGACGTTTGACTCAGAGCCACAAAAATCTCGCTATAGGACGAGTCAGGGATCTACCAGATCTTTAAGATTAATCATCTGGGCGCCACAGATTCAGTTTTGTGGAAATCCATTCAGTGGTTCTCCAAATAGGTGGGGCATTGGGATGTTGAAAGGTGGACTCGAGTCCAGTTTCTGTCTGCAGTTCATCTGTGTGATTGCGCCAGGAGACAAAACAAATCTATTTGTCATGTACAGTTAGTCATTTATCAGATAAAAACATGAAGAGTCCTCTGTTTTCAATAAAGTTTATTTGATCTGTTAGTTTGGACTAAGCCACACGATCTCTGCGTTGGGAAACGTTGGAAGTTTTTGCATGATTTCTGCCACTTTACAGACTAAATAGTCACTTTTATAAAAGAGGAAGTGACAGATAACTTATAGTGTATATATAAGGACTGACAGCACGTCATTACCTCCTCCAGTTGCACAAAAGTAATGGTTGAAGGTCTTATAAATGGGTGCTGGTGATGATTCATCACATCCAGACATGGTCCATACCATACAGTCTATGGCATAGACTGTATATAAATATGGACAACGTGTCGCCACTTGCTTGCATTTTTCAAACTGGCGCTTTTTTCTCTGCTGTATCTCCAACCAGTTACATGGAAATGTTGGATTATACACTGCACTTATTACTTATTTTATTTTTTTTACAACTCTCAAGGGGCTGCTTTATAGCATGGCAGCTGGCAGTCGCCATTATGTCACATCCTGTTTCTATAGTGTCAAATAACTAACTAAAAAGAAACTTAACCAAAAAACTGACACTTGAAAATTGCATCGACTTTATATTAACTACCGAATATGACAGAAACCACCTTGAAAAAGTGTATTTTAGTGTTTTAATTCAGCCCAAGTCCCGCCCACTAACATGGAGGGGGTGGAGCTTATGACCTATACTGCAGCCAGCCACCAGGGGGAGCTCTACTTGCTTTGGCTTCACTTTTGAGGAGCAGTTCAGCCGCCCATCTTTATACAGTCTGTGGTCCGCATTGGTGCTTAGTTGCAAATTAAGTCACCAACACAACATGGCAGCAACATTTCTGAGATGCTGCAGCTTCCCTGCCATGTCACCCTTCCTTAATACTGTCTATGATCCGCAATCAAAATAACTGTAAACCTAATTTTAGTAAAGTTGGAACCTTACCTTCTCAGCTGTTTCCTGTCAAACATTTCTAAATCTGATTGTCTCATTTCAAATAGCAACCACTGATCCTGATTTTATCCAGGGCTAATATAAACGAATGTTTCATTTGTGCAAACATGACACGTTTATGTCTTAATTTAGTTCTGGTCGTCATCCGAACCATTTGTCTTTAGGTGACGATTGCCAGCTTCGATACGCTGGGCTGGAAATTTGACTCCAGAGGTCAGCTCTGTCAAAGCTGAAGCTGTGATTAATAGACAAACTTTCAGCGGTCTCCTCTCACAGCCCATGTGGCACTCGCCTCAAATATTCAGCTTGATCTACGGGGCCTGACCTGCTCTCACGGTTCAGAGGTCAACTATAGAATGAAATATGGGCGGACCCCGTGGGAAGCGGAGCGCCCCGGCTCTCAGTTTACCTCGGTTTAAAAAAAAAAACACAACAAAAAAAACAAAGCAGAAATGCAGGACGTGCAGCCATAAATTAGTTCATGTCTGATGCCTCAATCAAGATGCGGCAGTAAAAGATGCTTCATGGCTGTGGAGCTTCGCTGGCAGAGTGACTGATGTGTTATTTGTGTTTGACTATGGGCTCACGAAAAAATGCTGGGGCTTCAAATTAAGCGGTTATTTAAGAAAACAAGTTCAACACTGCAGAGGAAGTGGAGGGAGGTTCTCCAGAGGAGGATGCGATCACATGTGAAAGGCGAACCCGGGCCAAGGCGCTCGGTCTGAGGGGCTCTGGTGATCAAATCAGAGCTATAGACAAAGAGAAGGAACATCTTTTAGAGTGTGTTTTATTGAAAGCCGTAAAAAGTGGTCAGGATGAATTGAGCCTCTGGGGAATCAGCTCGTGGATTCGGTTATAAATCTCAGCCCTCCCCCTCGGGGTAAACAAGCATGTGTGACTCTCCGTCTATTGAGAAAATTTTAAACGTGCTAATGCTCTCTCAAAAAAAAAAATTGTTTTTACTTTGGAGGATTGTTGTAAGCTCATCTTTGGAGTTGTTTATTCTTTTATGCATTAGTCAGACACCGCATAGATTTATTATGGCTTCTCCTAAAGTGCGCAGCCTGCTGTATCTTCTGCTGAGGAGACCTCAGATTCCTGCAGGGTTGTTAAAACGAGGAGTTTGGCTGAACTGCGAGCGACTCCCAGGCTCTCGGCTCTCGGCCCCCGGGCCCTCGGGCCCTCGCACCGCCGTGGCAGGAGCGCGCAGGAGGCAGCGCCCTGATGAAAGCCAGACGTGACGTCCCAGCTTATCTCTCCTGGGTGTTTCCACTCCAAACATCACTCCAGCGTGTAAAAGATAGAAACAAAACCCCGTTCCTGCAACTTTTTCCTCCCTCCTCCCGCCTTCTCCCTCCTCCTCCCTCCTCCCTCCTCCTTTTTCCTTCCTTTGACTGGATTCCTGGAGCTTTTGTTTTTGATCAGGATGTGAGAAGCAGGAACGGACTCGGCGACGACAGGCAGGTATGACTAACAGGTGACAATGGCGGACTGGACTTTCACGCCCCAAATAGCCGAGCTGTAGCGTTTCCTCCCCCCACCTCTTAGTCCTCAAAGAGAAACGAGGAGTTTTGTGACTTCTTTCTTTCTTTCTGTGCGGTTTTCATGCAGCTGAAGGCAGAGATCCAGTATTAGCGTGTGCTGCTGCCATCTAGTGTCAACCTTTATTCTATCCTGGCAAAGGCTGCGAGCTGCAGAGCAGTGCCGCAGCTCCACCGTGTTTTTGATTTAAAGGGTTTAGTCAAAAGGTGACACGGCTTTCTCAGATTTATCAACACACAACCAGCCGGGCCAAATCTGCAGCTTTACTGAGGCTGCCATATTTGAACTCATGCAAACATTTCCACTACAGTGAGGGACCACAGCAATGAAGATCATCTTGCTCTGTCCATATGGTGCAGAAAATAGCACCGGCTGTTCGTCCCAATAAACACCACATATTGGATTTTGTGGGTTTGTACTTGACCTCTATATTGATGTTTAAATTAGCTGCTACATGTTGATTTATTTTTGCATCCATGCCACAACGGGATCACGCCCCGCGGTGACTGACTCTCTGCACGTCGTGTAACTGCAGTCCCAACATTGCAGCCTCAGCATCAGGTTAAAAACAGCCCTGAAATAGTCGCAAATAGCCGTTCGAGTTTTATGCTTTATCGTCGGGAGCGCTGGCGTTAAGTCACCGGCGACGGCTCTGCACGTCCACGGGCCTCCCGGGAGTGATGTATCATTTCACAGCATCTAAAAGAACAACACGGGCACAGACGCAGATGTGTGGAAATGGGAACTGCAGCAGCCGCCGCCTAAAAATAACTCAAACAAAAAAAAAAGCCAACACGGTGCGAGCTCCAACCAGTGTGTTTACGTGTGTGCGGTAGCATGCTAGAGTGGGCAGGACTTTCCATGCGCGTAGTTATGACTCCTTGAAAGACTTCATCAACGTCAGCTTAGCAAATCCGGAGCCTTGCTCCCCCCCCTGCCACTTTTCATTTCTGCAGCCAGGAGCCAGGGAAACGTCTCGCTTGGCGAAAACGACCTCAAAAAAAAAAAAGTGCAATTCCCAAATCTTTCTAAATTACCGTATCCTCATCATTCAATTTCAGATTGCTCACCTAAAGCGTGAACAAATGGCGCGTTCCCCCCCCGTTCCCGTCTCCTCCCCGTACGTGTAAATCTATCCAATAGGTGAAGCAGACCGGTGAAATATTTTCAGAAACTTTTAAATCACTTAAGCTTGGCATAAATCACCGTGCTGCCCCCTTAGCCCGTGGCACATTGGCAGCGATTATGATAATACGGGCCGAAAAAGAAGGAGCAACCGTGGCCCCTTCCAAAATGGAACCAAAGCTGTGCTGAATGTGGAAAAAGACAGCCCCGGGCTGCAGCAGGAACAACAGTGGAAACCTGAAAATACACTCATTCAGAGCTGAAAATGTGAACACTCCCTGCATCTGAGAAAAAAAAAAATGAGAATAAGTGGAGGTGGGGGGAGGGGAGCTTTTTATAAAATCCGAGTTGTCGCCATTTCACTGCTCTTGTTTTCCACTTGTAGTTTTTCGCTTTTACAGGACAGCCTGGCTGCAAAGGTCGGCTCCAGGGGTTTGGCGACAGAGAGGCAGAACAGAAGCGGCCCTGCCATGTTAGACCGAAGTGGCCCGGAGCTGCCGCCCCGATTGGACAACAAACCGGCAACTTCCAGGATAAGAGCGTGCGGTCTTTGGGGCTTGGACCGGGACCATCAAGGACACTGAAATCCTGACTCTGCATTTAGTTGTTTGCAGACTGAAATGAGCTGCTAATCACAAGCAGCGTCCGCCTAAAGTAGCTTTGGCACCGGCGAGGAGAGCGACGCAGTGTTTTCGTTTTAATGATCAGTTTAAAACCATGTTAAAATCTGGCCACTTCCATTGAGCTACTGCCCGTACTGATGTCTGTAATGAAGTTGGAGTTGTTGCCCTTGGTTAATGGCGCTATAATTCACCCTTTAATTTAACCGCAGCAAAAGCAAAAGATAGTGATCCATCAAAAAACATGTCCCGTTTGTGATTTCTCTGTAAAATAAAGTGGTTTTATGGCGTAGTCAGCCCCGGAATCTATATTCTGACTGCCCTAGTTCACAGAGCTCCGGACCCCACCACTCCTATTCTTCATGACTGTATTCTTGTCCAAGACATACAAGGAGGCCACAGAGACTCCCATGTAATTATTGGCACAGGCCTTCCTCCTCCTCCTCCTCCTCCGACTCCGACGTCAGGCCCACAGATTTATACAACACACCAATTGCAATGCCACTAACGTTTGTACGGAGACGAGGACAGGCAATTAAAGCCATTGCTGGGGTCCCATGGGAGTGTGGCGCCGAGGTACCCGAGCAAGCGGAGAATTTACTGCCCGGGGTCAAAGGTCAGGGTCGCACAGGGGTGATATCTGGAATCAAAAGGCAGAGAGGCAGCCGCCGCGGGAGTAACGAGGCGTCTCCCGGGAGGTCAGCAGTTTCAGACAGAGATTAGGCTCATAATTTCCAAAAGAAACGATGGAAATAATGGAGTAAATATTAGGATATTTTACAGAGTGTGAACCAGCGCCAGTGTATATTGTTGTTAAACTCAGGTAATTACTACCTCCCTGCCTCCTGCTGGTTCCGCCGATGGTACCTGCACATTTATCACTAACCAGATGCAGCTGGCCCAAGCCTGAGCCGCAGCACCGTTCAGGGGCTCAGACATGTGACTCATAGATACAGTATGCTGTTAATTTCTTTGGACAAATTGATGCAAACAAGGACACAAATAATAATTAGACCCATCTAGTTTGGATGCCGGGAATATTTGAGCAATAGTGTCACTTAGCTGTACGACAACTCACCTTTCTGTGATAGATAGCACATTATTGCACCTTATCAATCCTTCCTATGTATAATATATATTTACTTCTGTCTCTATTTCTTGTAGATTTGCTTTTATGCAAATGTACATCTTTTTGTACATTTTTGCTTATACTATTTTATTTTACAAGATTTTTACTTATATTTTATTTTGCTAGATTGTACTGGATTTTTACTTATATTATATTTTAATTTCATTTTACAAGATTTTTACTTATATTTTATTTTTATTTTATTTTACTCAATTTTTACTTATATTTTATTTTATTTTATTTTACTAGGTTTGCATTTATATTTTATTTTTATTTTATTTTACTCAATTTTTACTTATATTTTACTTTACTAGATTTTTACTTATATTTCATTTTTTTTTTTTTTTACTAGATTTTTACTTACATTTTTATTTTATTCTACAAGATTGTTACTTATATTTTATTTTATTTTATTTTACTAGATTTTTACTTATATTTTTTTAATACGTTTTTACTTATATTTTATTTTACTAGATTTTTACTTATATTTTATTTTTATGTTTTTACTAGATTTTTACTTATATTTTATTTTTATTTTATTTTACTAAATTTTTATTTTTATTTTATCTTACTGGATTTTCACTTATATTTTTATTTTATTTTACAAGATTTTTCCTTATATTCTATTTATATTTTTTTACTAGATTTTCACTAGATTATTTTTACAAGTGGTTCTCAAGAGTGATTCTTTTTCTTTTTTTACATGCAACTGAGCTACTGTGACAAAGCAATTACTCTTGTGGATCAATAAAGTGTTTCAGATGTCTTCACTGGATCCGTGAATATATCCATGAACAGATAATCTGCAGGAATTTGCTAAATGATTAATTCGTCTGATTTAAATATTTGAAAACTTAAACTTTTTTTTATTGAACATATGCAAACTTTTCAGCTTTCATTTTTCAACTTCAAATATAATCTACTGTGAACATACGACATTTAACTGGCTTACCCTACAATGTCTGGTCCTGGAAACTAAATCATAATTAATGCTCTTCATGGTTTCGTTAAGGCAACTCTGGGTCTGGGAGAAGACGGCGGTGACCACGTCGCTTGAGACAAGACATCTTTCAGTATTTAACCAAAACCACACGCCTTTCCTAATGTGAGTGTTTTAATGACCCAAACAAAAGCTCTCTACCCCGGCCACCTCCCTCTGACTACTTCCTCACAGCAATCAAATAATGTTTATTCACAATCAAAATGCTTCTGTAACCACCAGTCCACAGCTCTCCTTAATCTCATACGTCTTTCTGAATGTTTTCCAGACCGCGATTATGTTTCCTCCAGAATTTATCTGATGAAGCGAAAATAATAACGTGTAACAGGGTTTCTATATGTTGTCCTGTGTCTGCCACTTTAATCAGTTTAAATGAGTTGTTTCTTGAGGCAACTGCATGCCTCTGCCTGTGCACGTTGCATGCCACTTTTGCACCAACAATTCAATCAGACTACTGCAAGACTACTAGTCAAGTGTATACTACTGTATACTCTGGTTTAATAGACAACTAACAGCCACAGAGTTGACATGTGGAGTTTAAATGGCAATCAGCCCCAACATTATGACCACTGACAGATGACTTAAATACCATTTAAACCATCTTGTGACAATTCAGTGTTCTGCTGGGAAACTTTTGGACCTGGCATTCATTCATGTGGATGTTACTTAGACATGTAGCACCCACCTAGACCAGACCAGGCACCCCCACCCCATAGCAATGACACTCCTTGATGGCAGCAGCCATCCCCAGCATGATGCAACCACAAAAATGCTTTTGGAACAACTAAAAAAAACAAGGTGAACAGCACAAGGTGTTGACCTGGCCTCCAAATTCACTAGATCCCAAATTGATCAAGTATCTATGGGATGATCCACAGAGGCCCCTCCCCTCAAAGGCCTCCCACTAACAACATTCTGTTTCCAGACAGCACAGGACACCCTCGGAAGGCCCATGTCCATTCTCTGATGAGTCACAACTGTTTTGGAGGCAACAAGGAGGAGACCTGCACAAACTAGGAAGGTGGTCATAATGTTATGCCTGATCAGTGTATATTGTACTGCATCTGCTGCATGCACAGTCAGACTGCCGATATGTTTACTTTTAGTCATACAGTCATACAGAAATTGACATGACATACCATTTTTTAATGCAGTAAAGTGTCTACATGGATATTAGATGTTTAAATTCGCCTCCACATGGGTCAGACATTCACCGCCTGCATGTGGTGCTGCAGCAGGGTTAAGATAACAAGCATCTCGAGCGTTATGCATATCAAAATATGTATGTACTGGATTATTGTTCGTCTTTAGCGTTTGCTCACTTCGTGTCTCCGTCTTTTTCCCACCGTTTTATGTTCCCTCACGTCACTGATAAAACAAAACAAAAAAAAGAAGCCACATTATATTTTGCTTGGGGTCTTGGCCCATAAACTTTAACATCCCAATCACGGAAGCCCGCTCGTCTGACCTCACAGCGCTGCAATGCAATAACAAAAACATTATACATAGACGGGCCTCCATGCGTGCATCGCTGCAGCACCTGTTAGGCACAAGAGTTGCGTGCAAGAGCGTGGCCCGCATTCAAAAGCAGCCTAATCAAACGCGCAGATGCGATGGTTTATTATCTGAAATGATACTTGGCGATGAAGCCATTCGTCACATTTGTTGAAAATTAATTTTCGCCAGAGTCAGACCCTTTATTAAATCATGCCGTGATGCGGCGCAGACTCCACATATGGCTCCCAGAGCGCTTCACACGACTTTACATAGGTGTTACCACATTACATGGCGGCGCTACAGACGAACGTGACCCCGATCCAAGACAAACAGAGCCGCGGTTTGATTTGTGCCGAGGTGATATATATCCTTAAAGCTGCGTGCTCGCCCGTGCCAGAGCGCTGCTTCTCTGGATCACACACGCGGTGAAAGCTGCACATGGTTATCAAAGGAAAGTGGCAAAATAATATTTATTAAGAAACAGAAACATGTTAGCGGCGAGAGTCTGCGTTGGCAAGCTGCTTGGACCGTCCTCGCTCGTGTTTAGACTGAACGCCAAGACTTGGATGGAAAGGTTTTTTGTTTCCTTGAGTTTACAGTTTACTTTACGCCGCTCCGTGTTTGTTCTGCACATACGGTGTCATGGCAATAGATTTTCTGATTGTTGTCCTTTGCGAGAGCGGATTCAATGAGCTCAAATGGAACAAATCAGACCTGCCGTAGGTGGATGAATGAATGTTTACTTTAACGTACAAATTCGCTGGACGGGCTTTGTCTCGCGGTGTCCAGGGGAGCACTCGTGTTTACCAAAGTGTTTAAAATCCCAAATTGCTGTGATGACTGCATCAGAAGTGACTCATGCGTGAGCAGATTCTGCCGGGATGTAACTGATTTCCTGTCATCGGCTCTAAGCGTAGGATTTCCTACCGTCCTACTGCAGTCAGAGCAACAACTCGAGGATATCAGAGCAAACGTATCTCCTTACAGAGTCATATAAAAGTAACTTAATCACGGTCCCGAGCTATTTCTAGGTCATCGTTGCGATCACATCAGCAGGACTGACCGCGTTTCCTTGGGTTTTCTCCTTCCACCGGCGCAGCATGTGGGTTTGATCAACTCGTCGGAGGCTCGTTCAACTGAATCCACCTGTGGCCATCGATCACCTGTTATAAATACGGCCCGTGCTTCTGGCTTCCAGCAGAACATCGCTGACTAAGCAGCTCTGAGATAGCGGGGGGGGGGGGGAGAAAACATGGCGTAAGAACTGAGCGTCAGATTGTTATTCCAAGCGAAGAGGAGCTTTTTTTTTCTCGGCATCAAATCACCGAGACTGAAGGTTTCAGAGGGGGCAGCGCGTTGCAGCTCCAAAAAAAAAAAAAACGCCTTGTGGAAACTGGATGAGTCGTATCCAAAGCACCGTCGCAGGATCAATACATCAGCTTTATTCACTGCCAGAGTTGACTAAATAAAGAACGCAAGACTCCAATCAGTGGGCGCGCTGTCAAAAGAAGGCTGTCAGTGGAGTCTTAGGGGATGATTAGCGTCTCTGAACCACTTCTCTGGAGGGAAACGAGGACAAACACTCGGGCTGGACTAACGCAGAGCAGCAGCTCACAGTCGACGACGGAGAAAAAGCTGTATTTACTGTTGAACGGTGCACACACATCGATTATCGCTTTGTAGCTGACCGTTGGTTGTTCTGTTTGACTCGGTCACAGTTAGCTCTTCTCCGATTTAAAAAGGAACTACCACCAAGAATGCGGCCGCTCCATCTGAGTTTGCTTGCTCGGTGCACGGTGAATTTGGTGGTCGGAACCAAAGTCATGGACGTCAACTGTTGTTTCACAGTCAGCTGTTGACGTCTCAAAGCTGACGTTAGTTCAACTTGTTTTCTGCCCAACTTTTCACAGACCAGCATGCTTTTGCTGCTAGCTGCTCCCTGCATGCACACCAATCAGGCATAACATTATGACCACCTTCACAATGTCATCTGAGGGCACAAAAAGGCCTCTGATTGGTTTTGGGACTTTCCAATTGCGTGCATCTCTGTACGTATCAGTTGAAATACGTCCTGTAATGAAATCCAAACGGCATGCTAACAGACTTACACCGATCAGGCATAACATTATGACCACCTTCCTAATATTGTGCAGGTCTCCCTTGTGGTGACTCATCAGAGAATGGACATGGGCCTTCTGAGGGTGTCCTGTGGTGTCTGATCAACAGAATGTTGTTAGTGGGGAGGCCTTTGAGGGGAGGGGCCTCTGTGGATCATCCCACAGATACTTGATCAGTTTGGGATCTAGTGAATTTGGAGGCCAGGTCAACACCTTGTGCTGTTCTTCATGTTTTCTTGAGATGTTCCTGAAGCGTTTTTGCGGTTGCATCCTGCTGGGGATGGCTGCTGCCATCAAGGAGTGTCATTGCTATGGGGTGGGAGTGCCTGGTCTGGTCTAGGTGGGTGCTACATGTCTAAGTAACATCCACACCAATGAATGCCAGGTCCAAAAGTTTCCCAGCAGAACATTGAAGTGTCACAAGACGGTTTAAATGTTATTTACTTCTCCTGTCAGTGGTCATAATGTTGTGGCTGATCGGTGTAAGGAGACCTATAGGAGAAGGCATGCTGCTGTAACATTATAAGTCAGGGAGAAGTAGAATTTGATTTATCTGAGGCATTCTCCATCCTCCCGGTTTGCATTTTTGTTGGAGAAGGATTCACTCTGCAGAAGAAGAACGAGCCCAAACACACCTCGACACTTTAAAGACCAGCGAGCGCTGACAGTCATGGATGTCCCTCCGCAGTCAGCTGACCTCAACCCCACTGAACATTTATGGGCCATTTGAAGAGTCCGCGCAGCTCGACTGCGGCTGTCATTAAAGCAAAAGGAGGCAAACAAACACTGAGATACTGCGGAGTTTAGTTTAGTCGAGTGGACCCCAAAGTATATAATAAATAACAGTAAAGAACTGTAACAGAGATAAACAGCTTTATTTGGAAATGGAGAACTACATGCATGTTTGTGTTGTAGTGTTTGTTCTTCCTATTCAGTCCCAGAAACTGGCGTTCACCTCAGATGATCGGGGGGAAGGAAGGTCTGTCGTAAATTCAGTTTCCTGGTTTTGACAGTGAATAATATCTTTCGCCGACTGCATTGACAGGGAAACTGTTAAAAAAAGATATTGAGCATGAAATTGACACTTTCAGGCTGCAATAAAAGGACGCATTCAGCTGAGCACACGGCTCGCTTGATTAGATTTGGTGCTCATCTGGATTTGGATTCAAACCATTATCTCTTTGTCTTCTGGCCTTAGCTTTGGTTTATATTTATGTGCTGGTGACAACGTCGGGGCGTTCACGCCTTCCAAGTCGTTCACATTCTGCTTTGTCAGAAAATCAAACCCAGAAGACGAACGATAAACAAACTTAACTTTTATGGAGGCTGGAGCTTTTTCTGGAGAAGCTGATGGGACGTTTGTTCTCGGCCGACTGCCTTCATCCAGTAAAGAGATTGCAGAGTTGCTGTTTTCCAGCCTCTGCTTCATATTCATGGTAGGCATTTGCACACATTTACACCTGAGCGCTGCCGGGTAAAACCACGATCTCCTGCAGCTGGAAAGTGGAGAAATGAGGTGAAAAGGGCTCACGTAAAAAAAGTAAAGCCGCTTCAATGGCGCTTCATCCTAGACCTTTTTGCATTTACACACGGTTGCGTCTCTCTGGCCGATGCCTTTTTGTGCCAAGTCATTGTGCGAGCAGGTAAAAACAACCGGACAGAAGTCAATAGCAGGAAACGAAAGACCCGGCCGGCCTCGCAGCACACAAGCGATATCAGATCCATTGAGCTATACTCCAGCACAATGTTTGTCGAGTCACTTTTGGCCAGACAGGCGCTCTCCTCCATCAGAAGGCCAAGAACGACACAACCTTCCAAGAAGACGATTAGAAGACGGTCTGTTCCACGCTCTGGTTGCTCTGGCGTTGCATATTTTACCATTTTTGTCCACATCAGGCAATTTCTACAAATACCCCCGTCCAGGCATGAGCTCAGGATACACAAGCAAACCAGCCGCGAAAAAAAAAAAAAAAAGAAAATACTTAAAGGATTGATTTCACAAACCTCACTGAGTCTTCAGTAGCCCTGACATGATATAATGCGGTTTAAAAGCTCGCCGGTGCCCCTCACGCGGCCTCCGGGGGGACGACAGTCAAGAGGTTTCCTGTGGTCAGAGGTCAAAGTGAAAATTTAGTGGGGTCGCTGACTTTCCAGGATTGTCGAGCACTTCCTGACCCCTCGGCGTTGTCACAAACAAACACATATTTCTTCATCTGCTCCGCTAAGGGTTCAACGGTGTGACTTGATTGAGTATCGCTGAATTCAATATTTCCACGCTTCGCGCCAGAAAAGTATTGGACTGTGTTTTTGTTCTTTTAAAAGAGCTTTAAACCAGTCACGGGTGGGACACTTAAAGTTTCCAGCGAGGGCCAGACTTATGAAGTTATTTTCAAGTTAGACAGAGGTGAGGAACCGTGGAACGGATCACAGCCTTTACATTAAGACGTGTCAGATGTGCGGTTTGGATTATTAAGCGTCCAATCAAGGGCCGGGGTGAGGACAATAAATCTGTGAAAACTTTAAGGAAAGATGGAAGCAGAGGAATTTAACAGACGACACTTACATGAGGGCGTGTGATATGCTGAGTTCAGTCTATAAAAGATCCATGATGATGTTTTTATGTGATGAGGATACACTCACTTACATTAAGAATATAAACCGATCAAGCGTAACATTATGACCCCTGACAGGAGAAGTAAATAACGTTGGCCATCTTGTAACAATTAAATGTTCTGCTGGGAAACTTTTGGACCTGGATAACAGTTGGTCGCTACCCTCTTGTTTATTTCTCACCCCAGATGTTTTTTAAGTGAAACGAGCATCACATAAAAAAAATACTGCCACTGTATGGACGGAGCTGGCTCTTCTTGCCAGAACCTCTTTTGCTCCATCTGGATTAAAGTCACCTGAGACACAAGGCCTGCTGCAGTATCTGCATTGTGAGTTTGGTGGTAGGAACCAAAGGCGTGGACACTGTCTGGGAACTCTGTCTTTGCATCGTACACCGATCAGGCAAAACATTATGACCACTGATAGGAGAAGTAAATAGCATTTATCATCTTGTGACAATTCAGTGTTCTGCTAGGAAACTTTTAGACCTGGAATTCATTGGTGTGGATGTTACTTAGACATGTAGCACCCACCTAGACCAGACCAGGCACCCCCACCCCATAGCAATGACACTCCTTGATGGCAGCAGCCATCCCCAGCAGGACGCAACCACAAAAACGCTTCAGGAACAACTCCAAAAAACATGAAGAACAGCACAAGGTGTTGACCTGGCCTCCAAATTCACTAGATCCCAAACTGATCAAGTATCTGTGGGATGATCCACAGAGGCCCCTCCCCTCAAAGGCCCCTCACTAACAACTTCCTGTTTCAAGACACCACAGGACACCCTCAGAAGGCCAATGTCCACTCTCTGATGAGTCACCACAAGGGAGACCTACACAATATTAGGAAGGTGGTCATAATGTTATGCCTGATCGGTGTACAATCCAGTTGGATGTAATTCATATTCCATGATGTTTTTATTCTCAGACTCGAGAGGCCCTTCACGTGTCAAACCAATTCCTGTTGTCAAACAGACAAATCGTTTCTCTGCGACTTAACAGTCACACCAGCGGGGAGGAAACTGTAAAAGAGAAACTGACGAGGGGGCATAAGTGTCAGCTGCATCATGAGCGTGACAGTCGCCTTCTTGTTAATTGCCCTTTCATCACGTCGGGGAGGCGATGATTATAAACACACACTGGGAATGTGAGCGGGACTCGCCCCGACTCCAGGAAGACTTTACATTTGTGTTTTGGCTACGGGGGCTCTGATTGAAACAGTGCGATCAGTCCGACTTCACATTGTTTATGTGCACGTGCTACTATGTATGTGTTTAGGCTGAGCTGAAAGATTTCTTTATTTTCCTTCGGGCCTCGCCACGGTCGCCCCCCTGAATGCCTCCATGGCTCTATAAATCGGACGGGCATGAAAAGTGAGCGGGAGTCGGCGAAGCGAAGTGTGGAAGCAGCGTTCTCTCAATTTGTCGACATTCTTTATTTGGGCGTCGGTTGCCTAGGCTGAGCGGATAGGAAACCACTTCAATCCAATCTAATCTAGAATTTTATATAAGAAATCCACATCCCCGTAAGGCTCCAGGTGCCGTAGCGTTATAACAGGCGTGAAATGAGCCCTTTGCTGCAGACAGGAGTGATTTATTTATTTATTTTATTTTTTTGAGGGGAGTCATTTAATAGTCTTGACGGCAAAGGAAATATACCTCATGATTTTATTCTTGGATTTCATCCTGATCGCTACCACAACTTCTAATTAAACGGTTATCTCAGTGCCCCGTTTCATTTTAATTCCATCATTTCCATTTGATTCGTAACACATGGCTCAAGTATTTGTTACTCCGCGAGAAGAGAAAAGAGGGAGCAGCTCGGCGTCTCTGGAGCTCGGCGTAAAAGTCATTATTGGCACCTTCTAATTGACAGAGTGTGTTTTCTTTGGGTAAGTGTATCTCCGCCGGTGTCACCAAATACACCAGGCTGTTAACACATTAGCCGTTTACGAGACACGAATAAATAGGGTGTAATGTACCTGACAGGGGAAGTAGTTGAGCTAATGACATCTAGCCCCCGCAGGTTTCCTAGAAACACAAAAAAACAAAAAAAAAAGCTGAAACCAAATTGACAAATTGCCTTTTTATTGGTCCCGTCTTGGTGTATCCAGCGTTGTGTAACTCTCCCATATGTGAGGCGCAGGTCAAAACCAAAACTCATCCTTCTCAGTCGGCCTCACTTCATAAATCCTTCAGTTTCGCGGTGTAGGTTTTGCGAATACGATAATATGTTGAGAGAGAACGGTGCCAAGTGGTTTACGGCTGTCTGTCGTCACTGATTTCACAGACCAGATGGTGACAGGTGACAGTGAAATATGCAAGGCATTGTTCCCCTTCGTCATTTTTCAGGCAACAGATGTGAAGAAAAACAAGAAATTAGATATAAATTATTAGCCTAACTAGTATGGAGGCCCCAAATGTCCAATATTAAACATCTAGTTATAAAATAATCACATATTGAAATAATAAACAACACAGTATATATGCAAATCTATAGTTATAATACTATTATTAACAATAATTCGACTTTTTTTCTCTCTCAAAGAAATTATTATTTAAGAGAACTATCTAAGCTAATGTTGCATACTTTGGTTTTTCTTTTATGCAAATCTACTACATATTTGGTTGCATTTGGAGACAAGTTTGTGCAAACAATAATTAAATTCTATGCTGCCTCTTAAGCTTCTTTGCAAATGCCACATACTGCAAATGTTCTCCTCCCGTTAGCAGGAGCAAAAGCAGCGTTTAAATAACTGTAAATTAACGAATTAGAGCAGGGTTGCCAAACAGAGGGTTCAATCCGGTCTGCAGTATGAATATGCGGACATAACACAACACTGAGAACTAAACCGTAGACGGCAGCAATTCGCCGAAATTGCACTTTTTCTCTCAGGAAATGTCAGGTCGTACTTGTGCTTGTTTGTACTTGCACCAAAACAAAGTCAAACATTTGGATTTGCGCTTATTTATCTGTTATTATGCTGTTGTGTTACTGGTTCGGCCCTCCTGAGATCAAAACGGACTGTGTGTGGCCCCCGAACTGAAAATGAGTTGGATCACACACTATAAACTCAGTACACAGACATTTCCTTTCATTTGGTTTGACAATGCTCTGCATGCAACTCTGTTTAATAGACAGCCAGACGTTCTTTATTGATCCAAAACTGGGAAATGTCACTATTGCAGGGGCAATGTACAGACACTAAAGCTGCATAATCTAAAAACATTATTTAATGATAAAAATGATATTACAATGGAATGAATGAATGAAATCACACTAACCAAAAGCTACCATATGCAAAATGTGCCAGGTACTATCAGTCCAGAGCATAGACTGTATATAAATGTGGACGCTGCGTCTCCACTTCCTTGCATTGGCCAAACTGACGCTATTTTCCCGGGGATACAGGCGGCACCATCTTGTGGCTTTGGAGTCAGAGTCGGTACGGTCCGAGAGTGGAGCCATGTGGAGCCGTGACAACGATGACCCAACCACACTTCCTCCAGACTCTGCTCTACCTCCACCAGTTACAAGGAAATGTTGGATTATGCACTATACCAAAAAAGAAGTCCCATCCACTAACATGGAGGAAGTGGAGCTTATGATCTATACTGCAGCCAATCACCAGGGGGAGCTCTACTTGCTTTGGCTTCACTTTTGAGGAGCAGTTCCGCCGTCCATCTTTCTACAGTCTATAGTCCAGAGTGTCATCTGTCACCAACATCTGTCACTGGAGTTGTACAGACTGATGGCTTGGGCAGGAGCTTTCATTGAGACAATGAAGTTGTTGGAGACTTTTGAAGAAGGTGCTCCATCATCTGTCCAGCACATGGTGGAGAGGATAGTCAGGGTTATCCATGATCTGATAACAGTTTGTTTAGCATCCGTCTCTCCACCAGTGCCTCAAAGGTCTAAATATCTACTAGCTTGCTACTCGCGCTAAGCTAATGTTGAACACCTTGGGACAGACCAGTTGTTCTACTACCTTGGCTTCACTTTGGTTTTTGGTCATTTTGCTCTAACTGCTCAGAATGTCCATCACAATTTTTAAAGTTGCACATACAACTGCATAAAACAATTACTTAAAATAATAAATTTGGAAGAAATAAAACATGAAAAGACAGCTAATGGAGTAAAAAAGAAAAGTTATTTAATTAATTGACCAATAATGGTGAGCATGAGCCAACAGAAGAGTGTTGTGGATGCATTTCTCTAGATGATATGCATGGTTTATACCAGTGATTTTTTTAATGTGGCATTTAAGTTTATCCCATGGAAATAAATTAAATCTAGGCTCGGAGGACGTCACCCAGTCTCATTGGTTCGTACAGCGGAAAATAATGACGTGTGAATGTTGCTTGCATGGCGGCAACGGTGGACAGAAACCAGAGGCAACACAGGCGATATTTCCAGTGGCTCAACTCAAGCTTCTAATTAACCAGACATCCTATATCCCGAGAAGTTCATCAATCAAAGGTGTCGAAAACCTGAGAAAAGTCAAGCCCGTCCAAATCAAACACAGACGAGGAATCTCCTTCTGAAATCGCTGCAGTCCAAGGTGTCTCCATGTGAGCGCGTGTCTGTCCATATGTTTGTGTGTAAAAAAAAAAATCAAAAAATCATTCAGCAGCTACTACAGATGAGAACGAGCTGGAAAACACTGCACCGCTTCAAGTCGTTCCAGTTCTTCGTAAAGAACTGTGAAATGTCTGCTGACAAATTCGACATCTTGTTTATATTCATGTTTACTGTAGCAGAAATATTTCGTCTCATTATAGTAAGATGAGACGCTTCCCCTCTGCCAGCGCACCGCTGCTCTCATGCTACGTCTCAAAAGCGATGGTTTTTACAACCGATTGGTTTTTATACTTCTCTTCCTGGCTCGCGGGGAGAGCTGGTGAGCACAAAGACCGAGAAGGGGAAGTCCACATCCCGCAAAAATGTGCCAAATTTAAATCTGAATCACTCCAATAATTGCATTTTTATGACCAAGATATTGTTAAAAACGACAGTGATGAATTGCCGCCAATAACTAATATCACGCAATGGCCGCATGCACTATTTGTTTAAAAAGAAAATCCACACCAGTAGCTGGATAAAAGTGCATTTTTCATGCGTTTACAACGTCCTGAATCTATTCCCGCAAGATTTAATGCTGCAGACAAAACTTTGTAAAACAGATCAGCTTTCTGTAAGATTAATAGCACGGTAATAATATGCTGTCAAGACTTCAAGACAAACATCCTGACGGTGGATATTTTCACTTATATGATATACCGTGTTTTGCTCCCTGCGATACACATTAAATATACTGTGTTGCAGCAAATCAACTGATGTCATCTGTCAAAGATAATATCAATCAGTTAAAACCATGAGGCCGTTTAAAGTGCATAAACAGCATCCTGTATTACAGTAATAGAGTTTAATATTAGAACAAAAAAGAAATCAAGACCATCTCATTTTCGTATTAGTGGCTTTAATTTAGCAAAACCATACTCTGTGGTGCGCTTAAATTTAAATTACCGAAACATTTCTTAAATCGAAATATGTTATTTTATGTTGGTTTTTGCTAAATGTTAGGCTCATGCATTGCAGAGCCACTTCAGCTTGCAAAACAATGGTGATTTCCCTAATTTTTCCAACATAGGATGAGTTTGAAGCGTTGCAGGGAGTAATGGAAGGGGCAACCACAGTGAGCTGTTAGATGAAGAGCTGCAGGAAACGGGCAACATATTTACAGCCAGGTAACCATCTCCTTTCTTTTTGCCCTGCTGTTCAAAGTATAAAATCCGATTATTTCTGCACACAGACTGAAGGACAAAGGCCAACAATTCTTGTGAATCTGTGAATTCTGTGACTTCTGTGAGCTGCAGTATTAAACCGCATCTGCTGATTCCTCCAGAAAATACAGGCGCCGCCAACTCAGCCAGGCCAGGTCATGAAAACACAAAGCACTTATTGAAGTTTACCTTAATGTCTGTTCATGGCAGGTTAGCATTTAAAGGAGGTGTTTAACCTCATTCAGCAGTTTAAGTAAAAGATAAACATGTCCAACTTCTCAGCCAGGTAACCAGCTCCTTTCACTGTGGCCTCCTGATCAACGGGAACCAAGTTTCATCAACCTTTCTCAGTAGTCACAACTGTTGTCTGCTCCTACGTTAGACACTCCAAACCTAGGCTAGGAAGCTAGGAAGAGCTTTCACCTTATTTTATCTCCTAAAAGTTTCCTCACATGAATGTAAACTGCTGTAAAATGCTGCATGTCAGCGTCAAAAACCTATGAACTTCTAGCATTTTGTTCTGTTTCTCTTCTAAGGTCCAGACACACCAAACAAATCCAGAAGGTGAAACAGAGGGATGCACAATTAGCTTTTAGGCTAAGAAGCTAGGAAGAGCTACAAACCATCATGCAGAGCAGGCCTTCCCCGAATCACGCACACGAGTTGGTCTACCGTCTATTCATCCTAGAGATCTTCTAAAAATATTTTTCTATTTGAATGTTTAGATTAAATGACGACGAATGACAAGAGGACAAAGGCCATCGATGGCCGAACACCTACAAAAAACATGGCTTGGTGTGTGATGGACTCTAAATTCAAAGGGCAGCAGATGTAGATGATGAGAATGTCATTAGTTTTCCAGGTAATTATTAATAACTCAAAGTGTAAAAGCCTGCTTTTGGCACTAGATGGAAATCAAGGGAACACTGACTCTATTACAATTTATTCTGAAGGAGGTTTAAATAACCGTACAATGTCCCATGGCAGTCCTTCAGGTAGATGTTGAGACATTTCTATGTTAGCACCATCAAATTAATGGTTTGAATGGGTATTTGAATATTTTACAAATATATAAAGTTTGTATCTGAACAAAAATGTCTTGTTGAGATGTTATCATTCTGCATTAGCATTGCCACCCAAAAACTGAATCCAGTATGTGTAGATTTGTAAAAAAAAAAATAGTTTGGTAAATGAATGATAGTTCACAGCGATGGAAAACACAGAGGCCACACACATCGATGTTCCTACCGTTCCTACTGCAGCTCTTCTCTGATCCTCAGCAAAAGCTTAAAACGTCAAAAACCTGGTCCTTGGCTGAGTTTAAGTGAAAATAAAGCAAGCGTGAGGGTGTGAAGAGCTCATATTTTTTCATCTTAGCAAAGTGGAAAAATTAAATCCCTTCAGGAGTAAACTGGGTCTTTTTTTTGCACTCAGTAACCTCGGCATGCACATAATTTTCACCCTAATTTACAGCTCGTGGCAGAGACATCCCACCTCCAGGAAACGCATTACGTGCGCAACGAAGCTGTGAACAGACATCTGTGAAATAACAGAGTCAATAGGACATAGATATCCTCTCTGTGAGGATTCATTCAGGTGTTTGAATCAGAGGACAGTAGAGCAGATTTAGAGTTGTTATCCACTTGAGCAAAAACTTGACGTTCCTCGCTGTAACCAGTGAGTTTAGTTGCTTAAAATTGATGAAACTGAATTGTTTCAAACATGATTACCACTTCTTTTCTGCAACCCGCTTGTCCTCTGGAGGGTCGCACGGCCTCTCGTCCAGTTGTCATTGGGCGAGAGGGAGGGAACACCCTGGACAGGTCTCCAGTCTATCACATTTAGCTCATTTAAAGTACTGCGGGACATAGACGCCGACTCCTACCCATGTATCGGCCCCTGGTGCTAGCCATTTATACTTGTGTGCTCGTCAGTCTGGCTCGCTCTGTGACAATGCCACCCAAACGCTAGTTGGCGGTTTCAACAATGGCGACTGAAACGTTCGCTGAAATTTTGTCGTCATTTCACTGAAGACGAGTCGTACAAATGTTTGTATCGCCAAGCCTCCCCAGTTAACCTTTCCTCGATGTGTTCCATCTTTATTGATCCAAAACAATCCATTTGAAAATTGTAGCCAGAAACACTAAAGCTTTTGTGGTCCGCATTGCTGTGACACGTAGTTACATTTCTGGAGAGAGGCGCGTCAGCTACGGCACTAGGGTCTGCACCGTAGCCAGTGAACCTAACGAGCATGCCTTTGGACGGCGGGAGGAAGCTGGAGTACTCGGAGAGAACCCAGGGAGAACATGCAAACTCCACACAGAAAGGACCCAGTCAGCCGGTGGATTCAAACCCAGAAGTTCTTCCTTGGTGTTTCCTGTCTTGTTTTACTTCCTGTGTTTTCCTCCTTTGGTTGTTTCATTGGTTTCTCCTTGTGTGCTCCGCCCTAGTTTCACCTGTGTCTCGTCACCCCTCTGCCCACATATACCCTGCCTCATGTGCAGCACCTTCAGTTTTCTGTTGTTTCCATTAAAACCATTCTGTTAGTACTCCTGCCTCGTCCCGCAGTGTCCTGAAACGTGACACTAATAACCTGATATGCTGGTTTCTCTCTCGTTGGAATAAATCCATTCTTTCTGAGCATGTTTGCGTCACGTGGGGTTGACATCAGGTGAGTAGGAACACGGAGGTAGAAAAACAACCAGTTGCTCAAACAAGAAATGTTTGAAAAGATGAACGCCGCTGTAATCCATTTGGACAGCTTCGTTGGAAACGTGGAGACATCTTCTTCTGTTGAATAAATTCAGTGTTGTCAGTGAAATTGGGAGGATAAAAAATATCCTGTTCTTTTATTTTTTTTTCCAGCAGACATTCCACAACAGGCAGAGCCACTTTGTGCATGTAAAAGAAAGTTTTATCGTGATGATTTTGGGGTATGTTAATACCACATCATTTTTATTTAGCGTCCATGCAAACGGTTGAGTTGGAATCTTTGATCAGGGTGAATTCAGTGGTGGCGAAGAAATATTGTCCATGTAAACGCAGCTACTGTGAGGTATTCATTCAGAGTTTAAAGGGGAACTACCGTTTTTTACAACCTGGACCTTATTTCTGGCATAAAATATGATCGTTTACCCCCTCATATAACTTTGGTGTCATTTGGAATTGTTCGGACAATATTTAGATCTGCGTATATCCATATAGTGGGAGTGACTGGGGCACCGAAACACAGCTTCTAAACAACGCATTATCTGCCGCGAAACTCGTTCATTTCACCAAATTTTGTTATGATACGCTAGTGCTATTCCCCGTGACAACAGAGGCATTGTCAAGATGAACATTGTCCACATGAACTCCACCAGTTACTATCTATTCGCGGACATGCAGCGGTTTGTTGTTCTTTGGCCAGCTGTCCCTCTCTCTGCCTCTGCATCCTCCTTTCAACGAGCTCCTCATCCGTATACTCTGGCTCAAAACAGTAAGTACGTCCATCATAAACAAAGTCGTCGTCCACAACCTCAGAATCTGAAAAATATTCAGCCATGTTGCAAAAAACTAGCAGTAGCAAATTATTGCATTCCAACTTTATGGAAGTTTAATATGTAACATAATGGTAATAATATGTCACAATGTGAAATAATGTGAAAGGGGGCCGTTAATATGGTTTCGTTTGGTTTAAGATGGACTAAATGAATACAAGTAAGAAAGAAAGAACCAAAATAGTATGATATTAAACATTGTATCAAGGGAACAAGGAATAAGGTTTATCCCAAGACTTAAACTTTATTCTAGAGCGGTTTGAAAGGATTGATGCTCCAAAGCAGTTTGATTCAGGCTGAAATAATTTCATCTTCCATGAAAAGAAATGCACAAGGTGTAGCCTTTGCAGAATCTATCATTCACCGTGACGTCTGGATTTCCTCCAGCAGCTCCTCGCCTCATAAACACATTTGCCGACAGGTTCGCTGATTTAAAGCGTCCAACGGGAATCCTCAGCGAAAACACACCTATTCCAAGAAAATCTGAGGAGCGTTGTAAGTTAGGTGGGCACTCTTCGCCGCCTGTTTCTCTTGGCCTCTGGCGGCCGGCGCTCCGGGGTTAGTCATTCAGGAGTCGTCACCGCCTGGCACATCTCGACTTTTCGCCAGTGGTGGGTGACATCATGCACAACGTGGGAATTGGACCCAGAAATAAACTCCTGGGTGTTTTGACCCAAACAGAAGTAAATATGGAACGCTGGAGCAGATTCCACGTTCCATTATGTATGAAGTCATGCCTGTTTACAGCTGGATACCTGCCTTTTATCTCACTCTGTGTAATCTTTAAACACAGAGTGGAGCTCTGCATCTGTTGTGTTGCTTTTCCCCACGCGCAATTAAATGTATAATTAAACTCGAATTGGCAGCGGCGACTGAGAAATAATGCAGATTAGGTGCTATTTGCGTTGTAAATTTGGATTTCAGCTGGAGAATCTGATCTGACAGTGATTCACGCCTTTTCCCGACCGAGTCAATTACCTTTAAAACAAAATGTTTTCGAGTATACAGCGCAGCACTTAATTTTACGGCACAGTGTAGGCTTGTAAAAAAGCGGCTCGATCCAGCTGGCTCGCGGTTTTACAGCGGAGTCTCAGTGCCTCAACACTTTAAATGCTTTCTTATGCCTTTACTGCTCCGACCTGAAAAGAAATTACTGCACCGTAGGTGAAAATAATTAGCGCACAGGAGTTAGAAACAGGCTGTCTTAGCTTCACTCACACTGGCGGCTGACGGGTGACGGCTTCAGAGCGGCGGCTTCTTGAATGTCTGGTGATCAGAATCAAAATGTGAAGTGCAGCCTTCCAGGTCAGGTTTTTGATCTGACATACTGTATAATTCCTTTTTGTTTTGTTTTGCTGAAGGCCATATTCAATGCAGCCTCCTTAAAGGGGAATTGCCATTTTTTCACAACCTGGACCTTATTTCTGGCATAAAATACAATTGTTTACTCACCCATATAACTTATGTGTCATTTGGAGTAGTTCAGATGATATTTAGATCCACGTGTATCCATATAGTGGGAGTGACTGGGGCACCGAAACGCAGCCTCTAAGTAACGCGTTATCTGCCGCAAAACTTGTTTATTTCACCAATATTTTGTTATGATATGCTATGATATGCTAGTGCTATTCCCCGTTGAGTCCAGATTACCTGTTATCTATTCGCAATGTGGCAGACGTGTGGCGGTTTGTTGTTCTTTGGCCAGCTGTTCCTCTCTCTGCCTCTGCGTCCTCCTTTCAACGAGCTCCTCATCCATATATTCTGGCTCAAAGCGGTAAGAACGTCCATCATAAACAAAGTCGTCGTCCACAACCTCAGAATCGGAAAAATAATTCTCCCATGTTGCAAAAAACTAGCAGTAGCAAATTACAGGTAAACAAGCCGAATCGTGACGGGGTATGCGCGGCACTCAGAGATGACATCATCCAGGTCAGAGGTTAGTAGGTCAATCTACAGACCCTGGATGATGATAACAGGTAACTCCGGACTCAGCGGGGAATAGGACTAGCGTATCATAACAAAATATGTTATTTAGAGGCGGCGTTTAGGTGCCCCAATCACTCCCACTATATGGACATACGCGGATCTAAATATTGTCCGAATGACTCCAAATGTCACCAAAGTTATATGGGTGAGTAAACAATTGTATTTTATGCCAGAAATAAGGTCCAGGTTGTAAAAAATGGTAATTCCCCTCTGAAGGACAATAAAACCTGAATCGACATAATCTGAATCCATTGTACATTCGCTACAATGTTGAGAAACTAAATCCAGTAAACACATCCGCTCAGTTGTCAAAATTGTGACTGTCCAGCTAATGAAGCGTCAGCATTAAGATCTGTCCCCTCACGATGTATTCCCCTTCCTCAACCGTGGAAATAGTCTGTTCCTGCAGCTCATATTTCTTCATCTGTTCTGCTTTCTGTCAAAGTTGCTTCATTCTCAATAACTCTAGTCCAAACGATCCACTTGCCCGCCTTCTCCGGGACAATCAATTCCCAATTCTCAGACCCCATGCTTTGAATTCATTGTAAATCTTTCATTTTAGCCTTCAGGCCTTCTGTCGTGCAGCCCTCCTCCTCCTCCTCCCTTCATCTCCAGCCACCATCTTCTAGACTCTGGCCGGTCATCTCTCTGTCTTCAGCTCCATAATACCATTCAACTTCAGATTCAGAAAACTTTATTTGTCCAGCGGGGGCAATTTAAGGCACATGTGATCAGCATGACTTGGACAACAAGACCCTTTTAAAGAAACAAATAATAGAACAAAACGCATTATACAAAAACTATGCCATAACTATTTGAATCATGTTAAACCGTCCGTAGAGGAGACTGTCGCTCCGCTGAGTCTAAATGTCTAAGTACACTGCCTGGCCAAATAAAAAGTTGCCACCTGGATTTCACTAAGCAAATAGGTAGGAGCCTCCTATTGGATAATTACTGCATGGGTGATTATCTTTCAGCTGGCAACAAGTTATTTAACCCCAACGGATGCAATAAGTAGCTTCTCATTTCTTAAACAACCATGTCTAAAGACACATCCTGTGGTCGTGGAGAAGATGTTGGTGAAATCATTGGCATGCATCAAGCATGAGAGAAAATCATCTAAGGAGATTGTAGAAACTACCAAAACTGGGTTAAGAACTGTCCAACGCATTATTAAAAACTGGAAGGATAGTGGAGAACCATTGTTTTCGAGGAAGAAATGTGGTTGGGAAAAAATCCTGATCACATGATCACTTAAACGTTTGGTGAAATCAAATCGAAGAAAAACAACAGTAGAACTCAGTGCTGTGTTTAATTGTGAAAGTAAGAGCATTTCCACACGTACAATGAGAAGGGAACTCAAGGGATTGGGACTGAACAGCTGTGTAGCCTTAAGAAAACCACTAATCAGTGAGGCTAACCGGAAAAAAAGGCTTCAATTTTACTAGGGAGCATAAAGATTGGACTCTGGAGCAATGGAAGAAGGTCATGTGGTCTGATGAGTCCAGATTTACCCTGTTCCATAGTGATGGGGGCATCAGGGTAAGAAGGGAGGCAGATGAAGTGATGCACCCATCATGCCTAGTGTCTACTGTGCAAGCCTGTGGGGGCAGTGCTATGATCTGGGGTTGCTGCAGTTGCTCAGGTCTAGGTTCAGCAACATTATGTGCCCAAAGAATGAGGTCAGCTGACTACCTGAATATACTGAATGACCAGGTTATTCCATCAATGGATTTTTTTCTTCCCTGATGTTCATGGGCATATTCCAAGATGACAATGTCAGGATTCATGGGGCTCAGATTGTGAAAGAGTGGTTCAGGGAGCATGAGACATCATTTTCACACATGGATTGTCCACCACAGAGTCCAGACCTTAACCCCATTGAGAATCTTTGGGATGTGCTGGAGAAGGCTTTGTGCAGTGGTCAGACTCTCCCATCAGCAATACAAGATCTGGGTGAAAAATGAATCCATATTGTGCTTTCATTGGTGTAATGTAATGTCATGCGTTCACACGCAGATTATTAGATTGAACAAGGGACAAGAAAATCAACAGCCACTCACTTAGTATAACTGCTCCAAGGATTTTTTAATGTGCTCCATTACAATTGAGAAAAACAAATCGACAGGTTTCTCTTCCAATAAATAAATGACTTTTAGACCAAACTTATTTCATCGACACAACAAATCCACCCTGGACTAACGACAAGTGAGCCGTAGAAAGTCGATCTATCTAATCATCACAACACAGCGTTTGTGAGTTTCCAGTGTAAGCACATTATCTAAATAGGGGGCTGTTATATGAAGCCTAGATGCATCATTTCACTGTGTTTACATGGAAAGCTGAAGCTAAACGTCATGGCACTGCAAAAAGGTCACGTTAGCCAGTTTAACAGTAATGCATTAGGCATGTTAAATGCATAATGATGAAAAAGAAGCTAAACAACCAAGAGAGTGAAATAAAACCTGAGGCTGATTTAATTTAATATTTTGAACACTGTACATTGACCTTGTTAAGAGCCAGAGAGATTTTTGTGTCACTGGCAGAGCAGTCCGTCCGTCTCACCTAACACATGACATGTGATTATACTGACCTTTAGAAAATAATAGATTAAAAGCAAGTGTCCCAACTCCAGGATCCGAGCTCCTTTTTTTCCAGACCGAGTTTCAAAAGAGAAAAAGCTCTCGCAGCTTTCTTTCAGTGTTTTCAAAGCATTATTTTGCAGTGTCGAATTATGGCACAACATTATTCCAATAGAACTCAACGGCATCTCTTGCAATGTTTTACAGTTCAGCTTTATCCGTCCCAGAAGTGGCCGATTGCTTTTGCAGATACCGAGTCGCTGGCCAGTATCAGGCCGTCTGAGAGCGTTCGTGGCCCTGGTTTTGGCAGTTTGTTTTGCAACGTTTCCACTAGTCTGACCCCTGTCGGCAGCTTTTTTTTTTTTAAGTCGAGTCAGCACGTTGAATCAGCGGCCGAGTGCGTAGGTGAGGGAGGTCTCTCTGATTGACTGTTCAACTTTGAGAACCAAGGCGCAAGAAGGGAAACGCTAAAGAACGACCAAGGTCACCTAGAACGACCAAACTCTTCTACCTCGCAGGTAATAGTGGTTCTTCCAGTTTCAAATCAAATCAAATCAAGCTTCACTGTCATTTTGGCATACATAGAGCTGTAATGTAGACAGAATGAAATTGCGTTTCTCTCTGAGATCTGTGCATACTTAGCAAAATAGGTCAAAGACTATACTAAATATACTAAAATTCCCTTTTTGGTTGATGAATACCACAGACTGTAAAAAAAGTGGATGCCATGACAGCTCCGCAAAACCTACAAAATGAGTAGTTGTGCTGTAAACTGTGCTAACCAACCTCAAGGATCTGAAGGACATTTGCATTTCGTTTTGGTCAGTTAAACTTTTGTTTTGTGAGATTGTAAGGAAATAAATGCAATTAACTTGCCAGCTACCTAAAATAAAACTTCAATGTAAGCTCTGTGGGGGAAATCGGAAGTTAGCATTTACAAATTCTGAATCCATAATCTTGCTTGCTTTAAAAGAATTTAAAAAACACCAGCTAAACTAAAAGATAACTAGCTTAGCTTAGCCTAGCTTAGCTTCGTCTGTCTTAGCTTTGCAGAATAGCAGTTAGTGCCACTTCTGCATCTTGAGGCCTTCCCATTTGTGCTTGTGGTCATCGTGCACAATAGATTCTTGGCATTTCTTTGTAACTGGTGGAGGTAGAGCTGAGCGCAGTATTAACCAAAAGTATATGTACCACCTAGTCTTAGGCTGTAGTCTTTGCGGTGTGTTCAAGTGCAACTTTTTGGTTCGGACGAAGGTCTACTTTCTGGTATTTCTACGATGTTGGTTTGGTGTGTCTGAAACTCTTGCATGCGGCATTTAATCTTGAGAAGAAACATGGAGGAGAAGAAGAAAATAAGGAGAAAATGGAGGGTAACATAACCACAGCGATTAGCATGAAACACATCTGTAGGCTTTTTAATAAGCGGGCCTAGCATAATTGCCCTGTGCATTGTTTTTATACTGCCCTCAGCCTGCCAAGCTGCAACTGGCAGTCCAGCATTTTAATAACCTGTACTTATTCTATACGCACTTAATTTGAAAATAACACCATTAAAAATCCTCGTTGGTGGCCCAGGATCTGCCTTCACTTTTTTATTTTTTTTTTCATAAGCTCCGTTCACCGCCCAATTATTAGCTTTGCTGCTTTTGATCAAACGTAATGGAAATCACCGGCTATTAGTCAACAGTCCGAGCCACGAGTAATAATTTACAGTGCAGAGCGTACAGTAAATAAACAGATTTAATACGACCACACTTAGTAAAACGAGTAAATCTTTTTTTTTTTTTGCCTGCGAGGTTTCAAGATAAAAATCATTTTTATATTTATTCTCTGCAGCAAACAAACCATTATTTTTCTATTTTCGGCCCGTTTCTGCATGACGTCTTGTTATGTCCAAACGGCTTTTGAAAGCCTGCTGTACAAATAAAGTTTATCATTATTATTATATCTTACGAGTCATCTGGGGAGTAATTAGCATAAAGCGGTGTTTGTGTATGCCTGTGTGCTTCTCCAGGCCATTTCACCTAAATACACTCATTAGCCTCCCGCTGTATTTATGGACATTTTGTCATCGCGCTCTTTGTTCACGAGGGACCTCTGCTGCAGGGTTCGGGACAAGTGGTCAGGAATTTGAAACTCGAGTCGCCGTCGTTATTCCTCCTCCGTCGACACGTTGCATGTGTGGCGAGTTTGTCTAAGCTCCCCCGACGAAACAGCCTAAATATGGGCTGAAGAGCACGGGTGGGAGGGTTTGGATTTGCAGTGTTCAGGTGTGCATACTGCAACAGAAAGGTTTTTGGATGTGGACGCATCTGAGCAAATGCCATTCTGTCTGAAGGTTTCATTAAAGACACCAGGAGCAAAGAAAGAGCAGTTCCAAAATAGTATATTCAGTTACTGTAAAGCAGAAATCCAGAACATATGATTGTGCTGCTGGATGCTTCACTCCGGCTCAAGGTTTGGCTGCTGTGTTTGCAGCTCTAACGTCCAACCACCCAAAGCCATTGGACTCACTTCACCTGTTACCTGTGCGTTAAAACAGACCCGTGTTGTTCTGATTTTTATTATACGTGGAGGAAACATGCCAGTCCTCCAAATTCAATACAGAAAGGATCAGAAATGAGATTTAAACCAGGTACTTTCGTTCTGTGAGGCTGCTTTGTTTAACAAGTTTACCTTAATTTTACACAGAACTGAAGCAAGAGGCGAAGGGGAAAATAAGAAGTATGCAATTAATTAAAAACATAACAGGCAAGGTGGAGGTCAAGACGCTGGAGTAGTACTGGAAACACTTTATGTTCCACGACAGGACGGACGTGTGGAAAGAAAGCGATTATAGACTTGTTGCATGTGAACGCCTATTTTCTTTCATCTAAACATGTCGTTCTCCGGTAGGCACCCTGGTGAACCCCAATTTATGTTTTATCAATAGAGTGTAGCTACCAAACAACTTTGTATTTTGGAGCATCTGGCTTCGCTGCAAAGAGGAGTTGTTTCCAATTTTTTTGCAAAATAACACAACACACAACACGGGAATGACTGGATACTGGTTAAACGCCAATATGCTAATGCATTAAATGTAACTTCCTGTACTGTCTAGTCTCATGTGCATGTTGTGACTGCTTCCATAGCAAACCAGGCATAAATAAAGGCACAAGGAACATTAACGTAAAAGCCTAACCCACAAAGTCGCCACTTTGCGCATTAATGAAGCAGCATTCCTCAAGCGTTTCCCAAAAACATGGCCGCCTTCCACACACGAAGGTGCGGACCATGTCCAAATAGTCATTTAAATTTGATCATGGTAATCGTCACTGCTTACATAGTTTTTCTGAAGAAGTGTATTTATGTATCCCAACTATTTTGTTTTAGCCATCGTGCCGCTAGGAGATGTGACTGTTTAAAAAGTCCTGAAACAGCGAATGAGGATTAATGAGAAGCGTGGAAGATGACAGGAGAAACAGGATGATCAGGAAGACACATGGAGAAGAGAAAAGCGCTTTAGTCCAGGTCTAATCCAACAGACTGACATGTGTATAATTACTAGCATGTAAAACATTTATTTATTTTTTTTCTTTCAATGGCACGCGATCTACAGGTCATCGCGATCGACATATTGGTCACCCCTCCCCTTTTGCCTTGGCATCATCACTGGGAACCTTCCTTGCTTTGATGTTTGGATTTCAGGTGATAAATTAAACCCGACATGGAGAAATTCTTTGCAGGTGCACGCCTCTTGAAATTTCAGCATTACACGTTTTGCAAATCGCTATCAGTGGGTCTTTATATAATACTTTATATACTGAAATACATCGACACGGCAGACATGCCCGTGCTGGCTGCGGTTGTTGCTTGCATCACCACGACTTCCTGTTTCGGCCGTGTTGTTTTGGTGATAAAAGCCTTTCAGCCGAAAACCGAAAAAGCACTTTTGTGGCCATTTTTGGCCGAAATTTTTGGGTGGCCGAATTAGGTGCATCCCTAATAATTACAAAACAGTCTTACTGCCCAATGATCTAGGTATTTTTTAATAAAATAAATAAAAAACAAATGTCAAAACGAACACACACAAGATAGAAAACATATCGATTTTCCTACAGCAAAACCTGACCTCATAGGTTGCTTTGACAAAGAGGTCATTTTGATAAAATACTGTTGAAATTGTCAAATGAAAGATGTGAAATGATGCCGTCATTGAGCCATGAGGTCAGTGTAGCGAGGCAGAGGTTGATGGATGGGTCAACAAAACATTGGTCTTTCAAACCGGTCATTTCTATTCATCAAGAGTGCTCTATAAGCTTAACCATTGAAACCACATCAACAGAAGGCCTCTATATTATTAAGAACTCTCTTTCCCTAAAATCTAACCAACAATCTGCATGATTGTTCCCGTTGGAGGACTCGTTGAACATTTCCTTCCAGGATCATGACTACCGTGGTCACACATACGGTCATGTTTTTCCTTTCTACTTTGATCAAAACTCACTTTCTGTTCACACACATTCAAACGGGGACCACAATTAAGCCAAAAAGTAAGAAAAGGCTCCTAAAGAGCCGTGAAGGAGCTGTAATGTGAGTGCTTTGTTCAAGAGCACTTGAAGCGCCAAGGTAAAAGCGAGATGTCTTGTTTTTTCTGCTCCATTTTTATTATTTTTTTTTCTTGCAGCTGCTTCGTTTATTCAAACCGGGCCAACTCGTGTCCACAAGGCAAGGTCACTTCTCTTACCGTCTGGCCCGAGGTGCCACATGGAGAAGTGCTCTACGAGAGATCTAAATGTAAATTCCTCTCTTGTTAGTTTTTGCTCGGGCCGGGACTTTAACAGGAATTCAAGCTGTGCTAGCGCGCCATTAGGTCCTGGCAAATGAAAAGACATAATTCAGATTATTAAGTCAGTTGGGAGGGGGTGGGGGATTGTCAGAAACACTGGGAATATTACACAAGTCTGAAATACCCTCCTAATTGAATCTGTCAGCGTACCCTCATCTAGCCGTTACACACATTTAACTCTTTGTGCCGGGTAAAATATAGACGTGAGCTTCAGCCAGTCGCCGCTTCAAGTAAACGTTTGCTTTCTCGCACGCTGACACAAAGCCCCACTGTGTTACATTGTGCAGCGCTCGAGGCATTTTAAATAGATTTTATTAATCTTGCGCTGGTGTGAAACATCCGCAGAATACTAAATAACGGCCGGGTGAGCGGCACAGGTGTGGTCAACGTCTGTCAGGAGCCTGTGCTCGGTAGTCGTGCTTGGAGATTTACCAAGCGTGTTAAACTGTAGCCAACTTTACAGTCCTAAATTATGTGGCCGGGCCTGGAAAAATAAGGGGGGAAGTCAAAGGGTAAGAGGGAGAATTGCCAGTCGAATCCTCTTACAGAAGTTGCAGCGGGGACCGTCCCTGGCCACTTGCTGCAGACATAACACATTACTCTTGAAGAAAAACAGCGGATTGGGAGTTTTCTGTCATCTGTGCAGTGACAGACTCGGCAGGCCAACTGCTGTGGCAATGAGACGAGGAAGAGGATTCACTCGAGCTGATGAAAAGTTGGTCAGGTCGTGTTTCATTGAGGGAAGACTAGCAGAGAGATTGTAGGGACAAATTCAAAATTCACAAAATATTCATGTCATAGCTCACAGCGTTGTAGCACAAGGAAATTCATTGTTTTATTGTTCATTGTTAGTAACTTTGGAGGCCATTTGCAAGTCTAGCCAACGGTTTTAAGCTAGTGGTCTAGTAAAATGAGTTGCACCCTTAAGATTTGAAAAACTCCTGAACTAAAAAAGACTTTAGTGTCATTGTAAGCTGCAACATAAGTTTCACAGGATTTACAGGAGTGTTCAAATACATTTGCCTGCAATTCATGCAATTGGAGCCATTTTGGTGCTTGGATGACATGTACAACTACTGTTACTCTTCTGCCCATCGCCACATAAACAAAGCCCCGCCCATATCATTTGAATGGCATAGATTTTTGCCGTAGGATAATCACTTCCCAACGGAGCGGCTCCGGAGAAGCGGATCTGGCTTCCAGGCTCGTAAATCGTACCACAACTGTGCATTTAGCAAAACTTTAAAATGTGTGCTTACCCTGGGACTTGATGAATGAGTTTGATAAACTTAATGAGATAAACAGGAGGGTGGAAGAACGATGTTAGCATGCTAACATATGCTAAGTAAAAATGAGGCGTAAAAGAATTCCAGAATTGGATGCAAGTCTGTAACCTGGCAATCTAAGAGCATTTATCCGAGTTGACGCATCGTCAGGATTCAGAAACTGCAATCAATCCATTGTAGGCCTGACCAGTGGGTAAAATGTGTATTTTTGTAGGAATGTAGGTTTTACTTTGTGTAAATATGTAATGTAGATGTGTTTTAATCCTTGACTGCACGTAAAGATGGACATGACATCAGCCACAGGGTTTCTGAAGAGCTTTTGTGAAGCTCAGTGTGATGTCTTTTTTTCATTTCCATCTTGGCACTCTGATGCCACCAAAAAATCAGCTGAAGCTTGAGTGGAGCTGAGACAGGTGGTTTTCCTCACTGGTTGCAAGCTGTCTGTCCATGTGGGGATAGAATCCACCCAGATGTCCCTTGAAGTGCTCACTCTTTATCCAAAAAAGGTTCAAAAAGGGAAGAAGCTACTCGGATGAATGGTGAAACGTCTTCTCAAAAAACTCTACAAGTCCAATTGCCTTTTTTGAACCTTTTTTGGATATACCATGACCTGGATGACTGAGAACCTTCACAGACATATTGCTCACTCTTTAATTATACACAACTTGCAATAAGCGATATTAGCTATAATTTAAATCGTTATATGAGAATATAAGTTGCCATAAATGGAAAACATAGCTGTAGAGACCAAATAGTTTTTGTACCAGGCTGTAAACATGGACGGTGAACGTTTTATAGAGATCTATGGAGACTTACTCATTTTTTGGAGCCATCCTCTAGTGGCCATTTGAGGTACTGTAGTTTTTGGCAAATTCCAATCAAACAATCTTGGGAATTATTAGCAATTTCATATTTTACTTTTTTTTTTTTAAATTAATTTTGTATTTGCATCATTTTCAAGCAGCATTTTATCAAAGATGAGGCCAAACGTGTCAACCTTTAGCCTAACCAGCTAACATAAGATTTGTCAGTCAGCCGCCTCACTTGGCCTCTCTGCACTTTCCGGGGGTACATATTTCACAGCAACTAATGTCTACATATATCACAGCTTGTTTGTGTGGTGTAAATCTCCACTTAGTAAACATTTATAACCAAGTTTGAAGATAAAAACAGCTGGTGCAAGCAGCTCCAGATGTTTCTAACTTGCTGGCATCATTAGCACCATAAGCAAAGGACAGCTGCCACGGACTGACAAACTGTCTTGTAACCTTTTTATTTCATTTTTTTTTTTTTTTTAAACGTCCTCTTTACATCCTCATCAATTATTCTGAGGGATAAAGACGAACAGTTTGGTGTAACGACCGGAAGAGCCGCTGCTCTTTATATCATTTCTCCTGCAAGTCGCATTTGATCTAGACTCAACCAAAACAGATGGGACGCCGCTGCATCTGTGGCGAGCTCCGTCCAGATTTATGCGGCAAAACCTACAACTTGGAGGGCGTGAACTTAGAGCGCAATCTGTTTTTCTGACACATTTTATCCAAATAAATCCGTCCTGACGTGAAACAGCTTGACATCAAACCGTCGTGACTCGCAGGGAATTTCACAGCCGCAGATGCGAGCCATTTACGGGAAATTGTCACAACAGAGGACACTGACTGAATGAACATCTTTATGCCCTCCCTCCCTCCTCGCTGATTATGCATCCGTGGACTTACCCCGCAATCCTGCACTTCACCTTCAACCCCAATTCGAGCTAGTTAAGTCTGATTGAGCAACAAGGAAACAGCAGCGCTTGGGAATCCACCAGTTTTCTGCTCGCTGGAATAAGGAATTAAGATTAAACAGCAGTGCAGAGGAGCGAGAGTAAATGATTTCAAATTGGAAACAGGGTCTCCTGAGATTTTTGAACATCTGTTGGGGTGTCAGGTTGCTTTAGCTCGCTCGTTAGGCCTGCAGTTTACCTCGTACGGCAGTCTCCAAATGACCCTCTGCTGCCTCCAGGCGCAGTTCACTGTTCTACAAACAACCTCTGCGCTGAGGCCAAGACTTAATGTGCCCACCTTATACACAACCTAAGCTGTCCCCGAATGCACTTTTCCTTCCCACAGAAGCGCTCTCACTCCGCGGTACTGATGGCGGCGGGACTTTTGTGTCGTTGCAATTTGTGCGTTCAATTTGCTTAGATTAAGTACCCCGATAATCGAGGCTGCTTTCCCACAGGAAAGCCCCCGGTCTGTACTTCAATGGAGTGATAACCTCTTTGTACTTCTGCCGTGAAATATGAACAATGAAAGCTACATCACGTTAGCAGATATTAAAGGAGATAGATCATGTCAGACGTCAAAACGCCGTCCAAGTAGCGGCTGGGTCGACCTGTTGCGCGGCGAAGATCTCATTGAAAAAACACATGTCCTAACATATCGTGATGTGTTTATGATGCTCCTCTTTTTTTTTTTTTTTTTTTTTCACACCGGACGAAGAAAGGTAAACGCGTCCAAGTCTGGGTTGTCACATTAATGACACGATCGCCTCTGACGTTCAAATTGCCTCTGACAGTGAACTTCCGAGGCACAGATGCATCGGCTCGGGCCCAAGCAGACGCCGGCTCCGGTGCCAGACGGCTGAGCAATCGCTTGGAAAACGCTGGCAACACCCGGTGTTTTCATTTTCAGCTCACTTTTTAACCTCTTCGGGCGAATCTTTCGGGTCCCAGATGACTGTGAGCGCATGTAGGAGGAGACAGATAACGCCCCCCGAGGAAAAAAATACCGTGTGAGCACTGTCGACGTGTTTGGGCTCCACTGAAACGCTACTGTCTGTGGGATTTGAAAATTACAGTGAGAGTTCAATGAGAACATCCAGCTCGGGGTTAAGGCGAGGTTATCCTTCACTGCCTTCCACAATGACTCTCTCGGGAGCTGACCTCTTTGTGTCCTGACCTTATGGCGCTAAAGCCATAATCTCTGTCAAGTTTCTCTCAAACTCCTACTGTCTCCATATTTCCTCTCTGCTGTTTCTCCGCTCTCCCTGTCCCCTCGAATATTTACTCTTTACATCACTTAAGTTTTATTTTTCTCAGTCCTCCTCCCTGTTTTCTACCCCCCCCCCTCTCTCTCTCTCCTTCTCTCTCTCCTTCCTCGCTCGTAGTTTTTCTCTGTGTCTCCCTCAGCTATGTGGCCGCTCTGCCAGGGCTGACTCTTTTGATTTGAGTGCAGTACATGTGGTTGAAATCTGAGGCCTGCTGCGCTGCCAAGCCACAGGCCCCGTAATGGAGCGCTGGCGCAGGAGAATAAGCCATTGTTCTTGGTGCAGTCGGCGGATGAATAGACGGAGGGAGATCTCGGTGAGTCGGTTTAAAGAAAAAAACAAAATAATACAGGCACAACACAGCCCCTGGGGTCAAAGGGTAGCTCCATAATCTCGCTGTAAATCCCACTCCGGGCAGCAGGGGAGGGGAAGCCGCCTGGGAGTCATTTACAGACACAGGATGCAGAGATGTTAGCGAGGCAAACTGTCCAGTCTGGGTTTCCTGGTCTGTCTGACTGCATGCTGAAGTTACATAAACAGAAAAACAGTGAGTCTTCAGTTTTAATAAAAGTTGATTATTATAATTACTCATTCTAGCTCTGATGTATGACTCCCATTAAACGTATTTCAGTGCAAAATACAAGTAAAAAAGTTAGAGAGGGAGAGAGAGTGGCCTTGTTTAAACATACAACATGAACAGCTGGCAGATTTATTAATTTACAAGCAGGGGTGGCATAAAACAGAATCAAAGGAACCCTTTTCCAAAACACAAAACAAAAAAAAAAAATTCTGGGTTATTAATGTTATTCAGCTTATTGGAGAGGAACTGCAGTTCCACTAACGTCCACTTGAGGCAGGCTCCAAAAGAGAGTCCATTGACCTCCATGTTGAAATGTCCAACTTTGCGGTTCACAGTCAGATCTACGTCATAGCCTTAAGTGTAGAATACATTACAAATTACATTTAAATTGTTTAATCTCAGAAGTGCATTTCATGGGTACTATTTTCAGCTGAAGTTTAGCTGATCTTGTTAGTATTGACCATGCAGAGCAACATCCAGAGCTAAAGTGATGAAGCCAACGTGAAGAGGCCAAAAACTGCAATTCCTTCAGTGTCCCCTAGAGGCTACAAAAGCGAATCAATGCCCATAGACCTCCATGTTAAAATGTTTAATGCATACTGCATGTGGGGATAGAACAAACTCTGGACTCAACGGGAAATAGCACTAGCGTATCATAACAAAATATTGATGAAGTGAACGAGTTTCGCGGCAGATAATGCGTTTATAGGCTGCGTTTCGGTGCCCCAGTCACTCCCACTATATGGATATACGCGGATCTAAATATCTTCCGAACAATTCCAAATGACACCAAAGTTATATGGGTGAGTAAACGATCGTATTTTATGCCAGAAATAAGGTCCAGGTTGTAAAAAACGGTTGGCGACTATTTTCAGCTGTCGTTTGGTAAATTTCTGATCTAGCAACAACCTCCAGAGCAGGAAAGCCAAAAGTGCCAAAAACTGCAGTTCATCTAATGTCCACTCGAGGCTTCAAAAGCAAATCAGTCCCCATAGACCTCCATTTTAAAATGTCCAACTTAATATACATCATGTTTACAGCCTGGTACAAAAAAAATTCTACATTCATGACAGTACATACTTAATCAATTTAGCCGTTGAGCTACAGGTGGATGCTATCACAGGTTGCAAGCTGTTACCCACTCCATTAAGCTCCACCTCTTTGGACATTTTTGGCTGGAGCCACCAGGCTGAGCTTCAAAACCACTCTAGTCGTATTGTCCATTTCTATACCCAGTCCATAATTTTAGCAACTTTGAGCTAATTGTTTTGTTTCCGTTACATGCAACTTCAACGATTCGCAGTGAAAACATTTAGATGAACCCACAATGTGACTTGTCAGCTGGTGAACATTGTAGAGCATCCGCACTGGAGCAAATGAATATAGTTCATTAGCCTCTCACCAGAGAGAACCAAAACACAACTCCAGAGTTGCTTTGTGTTGACTGGATGTGGAAATACGTGACTTTAAGATGTTAGATATAAGTAAGTAAGTAGTAAGGTAAACTAAAGTGCTTTATTTGTCCTTATACAACATTGTACAATGAAATTGCATGGTCGGATGGAGGGTTAGTCCTGAGTCACTGCGACTGAGCACAACCTAAGCTGTGGGCCAACCTGACCCGGCACCTCGCACCCAAGTTTTTTGATGATGATGGTGGGAGGAAACCGGAGAACACGGAGAAAAACCCACGCAAACACAGGGAGAACATGCAAACTCCAAGTGAGAATCGAACCCTCTCTGCCCCAGGGATTCAAACCAAGGACCTTCTTGCTAACATCTATATTGTAGAAGATCATCATGTCCAACTTGTAAGGGGGTGGCTTAAAAAAGACGGTAGATTAGAGTAAAATGAAATATTTCCCTTAGAGATTTAGTGGAGGAAATTAATAAAGTACAAAAGAAGTTAAACCACAGTACACATTTACAGTACACAGTTAAAATATAACCAGTGGTCTCGTCCTGAAACACGCTTGCCACAGCAACTTTAAAATATCTTCTAGCATTTGTCACTCCGATTATTTGCTTCCAATCACTGTTACGACTTTTTAAACGGTTTAACTGTTGTTTACAGGAATATGTAGCATGAGGACAATCATTTCAGTGCTGATGACGGGCTGCTATGAAGTGGTGATATCTGAAATACATCTGGACTCGATTTAGGCCTCCTTCACTGTACAAACCAGAATTAGAATTCAGGGGTCTTTAACCGCACGTTTTCTTTTTTTAAGAAATTAAAAGGAGTTTATGACCAATGGGAATGGTGAGTCTACAGATTCTTGTTGATTAGTCACACCAGCTGCGGTCCACAACCCCCCCCCCCCACGCCAATAAGCCTTACCTCCCCTATAGATTTTATAAAGGGTTAAATTCGTCTGGCGAATATTTTTTGTTTACCCCACTGGATGCAGCCAAATCGTTAAAATAACTACAATGGTTCGGGTGACCCCGGCTCATTAAAATTTATGGCAGAATGAGACGGGAGTGCTGGAAAGTTGAAGCGGTGTCATCTTGAATCATGGGAGCTGCCAGCCTGCTGGGACTCTTGGTGCCATAAGGTCCTGAGGTTTGCTTCTGCAGTTTTCCCATCATTTCACAACGGGGTCCGTGCATCAAGTCATTAAATACCATCATTGTTTTTACTCAGAGAGCTATAAAAGCCAGGATACTCTAATAGTTGATGTCCGGGCGAGGACCTAATGGAGAGATGCCCTCTCGATATATACGATCTGACTTTTTACGACGCGGTGTGAAGCTCTGACTTCTTTCTCACAGACGGGATGTCGGGAGGCGTTTGGACGTGAGTGACGACAAACCACCGTGAAGCCGGGTTCCCGGGGCCCAGTCAGATCGCCACAGAGCTGAGTTCAAATGTCCTCTCACTGAGCGTAAATGTTCCCGAGCAGTCGTCCTGTCTAACAGCGGTGCCACAGTGAGCCCCGTGTATTTATTTAGCAGGATTTCTCCTCGGAAACTTGGGTCTGAGGGTCTCGTGCTGCTTTAAAAGTGGAGCCATTTTGACTCATACATGTGAATAATTTAAGAATAGACTTTCTTTCTGCTCATATCCGCTGGCCGTGGCTGCTAAACACTTCCTCGTGCAGAGATTAGCATTCATGCACATCCTGTACCTTATTACAGACAATTTTCAGCTAAAGAGATGTTTCCTTTTTGACTTAATATGCTTCTAGGAATGAATGTAGATTATTACTGGCTCCCATTCACCTGGAGAATGCAATAAAAAAAATAATAAAATCCTTTATGTGCAAAATAAAACCAGAAACACAGAAAAATATAAAAATCTGTGGAAATTATCAAGAAAAGTTTATATTTCTGTATCAATTCCAGTAGATTTGCAGTCTTTGAATTAAGCCACTGATATGAGAAGATTTTCATTTAAGATTTTTGATACTCAAGTAAAAAATGGTCATTAAATGGATGTAAATTTATCTTTAACGGAGAAAGAACTCCTGGATTTTGGTAGTGAAGCATCTTAATTTACATCCTAATGGCTTAATCTTATCTGTTCTGGTTTTGCATTCAGTTTGAAACATTCATAGAACAAACATTTGAACAGTATATATATATATATATAAAAAAAAATAATAGGTTTTTCTTTGTTACAACATTTTTTAACTATGCAAGCTACAGAGTATGGCTCTACTGTCGGGATCTGTAGCTTGATCTGTCACTTCGGTCTGAACTGGAATATTTCAGCAATTGTGAGACATGTATCCACGAGGTTTTATAAATATGTAGCACTGAATATGTATGTGGAGAAGGGTTCATATGCCTGGTTGTGAGCTAAATATATTGGCACTTAGCGAATGTTGTGTCATGAAACTTTTCGTTTCTTACCTTGCTTACACAAAAATCATCTTTATCCAACCCCCCATGTTGTTCTTCTTTCTATTTCTTCCTTATTCCAGCCGTCTCTATTTAAATCCACTGAGCGGTGTGTAAGAGGAGTCTAATTCCTTGAATGTGTTCGCATTGAGACATCTACAATGGCTGACTCACATTTCCAAGGATCACGCTGTCTTCTGGGAAGGGATACAGAGTCATCAAATCTAGAACCAATAGATTAAAAACAAAACAGCTTCTACCCTCAAGCCCTCAAATCCCTCACATCCCTCAACCTCTCCTTCATAAGACTTGTGTAATTACCCCCATATTTATCCCCCTGTCCACCTACACTCAATAGGCACATTTGCACCAGCATGGATACCATTTGCACTATTGTTTAATTTTTCCTGTTTTAAAATGTTTTACTGTGTATAGCTGCTATAGTTTCTATTTTATTGCTCCCGAACCAAAGAGCTGCCAAATATAACTTCTTATTCTTTTAACTGTGCCTTAAATAGTGAGTTTATTTACTGCTGTTGGTGGTAGCACGTTTTTATTTCTGATTCCTTCTGTTTGGTAAGTATAATAATTATAACTTGCCATGTTTTAGTACATTTTAGTATGAGTTTAAGGTCATTCTCTGGCAAACTCAACATTTTCTGCAACCATTTCAAATTAAAAGCTCTTATAAAGGCCACAAACCTAAATGCCTCAGTCAACTAACATTGTTCTATATACTATAAATGTTGCTGGAGTTTCAGACCACCTCATCGTTCTTTCTTTTCTCCATGCACCTTGGAAGAACACTCCACTTCTGCGGCATCCTGTCAGTCTCATCATTGAAGAACGCCAGATTGACCCTGATAAAGACCAAGACAATTTTATGCTTTGAATGTGAAAGCGTTCATTTCTTAATTGTGGTTTTACTGTGAAATTATGTGCAGGCATGGCACATTCAGCAACATCTCTGCAGGATTAAATGATGACAGAGTGATAAACAGAAAACCGCTGTCACAACGAAATGTTTAACTTATTAAAATGACCTGTTAGGAAGATACATTGGCACCAAGAGACCGTCTATCCTTGTTTAGTCCCTTGTGCGTCATTACCAGGAATTATTATTATTCACGTATAATTAGTTTTGTTTGCGTGCTAACATGTTAATCCAAACCAGCGGGCGTCTACATTCTCAGCATCAGCAGATTAACATTGTCAGTCAAAGCACGGCCCCACGGAGCCGTCAGCGTCGCAAACCATCGTCTCTTTTTTCACCGATTGGTGCAAATAGGTTTGCGTATGACCTCTTGCAGAGCCGGGAGATTTGCTCGTTTCTTCCACTGCGCCTCGAGGCTAAAGCAACGCAGTGTGAAGCTCAATATCCGTGTTGTCATAGCGAATAGAGCATAAATGGGCTGTTATGGCGAGCCGCTGAGCTTTCACCAGCTTCTCTCTCTGCTCGGCTTTAACATCAGAGGATAAAGCAGCCACTGTCTAAAAAGGGGGGGGCAGCTGTTTCCTACCTCTCTGCTTTTCTCTGGGTGGAATGATGCATGACCTGGACAGGAAAAAGAAACGGAGAGGTCCTCCAAGAGTTAAAGGCATGAGGTCACAGTAGCTGCTGCCACCGCTGCTCCCGGCTCCGCTGTCCTCTGCCCACGTACAACAAGGCCGACATGTGCGAAGGATTACAGCAGCAAGCAGATAATCAATAAAACTCGCAGCGCATTTGATGTGACGGATGCCTCCTCGCTGCCCCCTGTGCTCACATCATCATCAGTAGTCGCGGCCGGCCGCGGCCATCCATCCCGGTCAACAGTGAAGGTGTCAGACCCGGCCGTAAAAGTCGTTGTAGCCGAAGCACCGCAGCTGAGTTCACCCCTTCACACCATTTCCCTTCTCGCTGAACCTTAGCTTATCTCCCTCGGTGAAAGTATAGGGTGTCTGGGTCACAACAAGACACTTGACTGATGAGGGCATGAGGAATGGTTTCGGTTTACGGCCGGCCACGGGGAATCCCAGGTTGATTTGAAAAACACCACATGGGCACAGTAGGATGCTAAGTGTCTGCCTCGGAGGAACCAACCAGAGCTGGGATTCTTGACTGGCAGTGTGATGATTCACAAACATCAGGGGAGCTGGATGATTGATCCTTGTTAGTGTCTTCAAAAGACTTGAATAGAAGTTGGTTTTTATTGTGATACACGCAGGTATATTTCTGTTACTCTCTGTTGTCCTGATTCCCCACAATCTTGAACACAGAGTGTCTCTGCCTGGATGCTTGTGATTAGCAGAGACACATTTTTTTTTTCCATTGTCAGTAGCATGAAAATATTATATGGAAAAAATCATAATTTAGTTTTGTCTGTATATCATATTCTAACAGGAGGAACAAAATGATGGATGGAGCAATCAAATACAAGACTTAATTTTGTACTGCAGGATGATTTACAGTGTCAGGTATTCCTTAACTGTCCCACCCTGGAAGTTGCTGAGTTTGGAAAAACGGATATTTTGAGAAGTTTGCAAAGCTTTATCATGACCTGGCTCGTAAGCCATGACAAAAAACGGAAAGACACGGTCTAAGCGTAAAGCTTAACAGATTTATTTAAATAAAGATAAAAATCAACCACTCAAGCATCAGTGTGTCTGCCGATGGGTGCATGATAATGTGTGCGCACTGTTGGAAGGTGTTAACATAAAGTGAGTAGGCCGAAGCCAACAGAACAAAAACACAATGTCGGAGGGATCCAGGTCAAGAAGCAGAGAAAGAGAGTGAGGACTGTGACTGCCAGATCTTAAAGGCTCAGTCAGGGAGACTGGCCAGGTGCTCCTGATTACCCAAATTGAGACCCGCCCACTAAGGTACCTGCAGAAACAGACAAACAACAACACGTCACCTGTCGGATTAGCCAGTTCTTTAATTTTCAGTACTGAACTGACACTTTCGCATATAAATTTATCATCTGAGGGTCCTTTTCTTTTTACCACAAACCAATTAACATAACAGTGTTGATATTTCCACTTTCTTTCAAATAATCTCTTGGGTAAACTACTGAGTTAACTATTAAGCATTTTATCAGTAGATACACATAAGGATAACAGTCCGTCAACTCTAGGATCTAGTCCCCGGTTTGATCGGTGCATCCAATTAGACGACTGTTATAGTAACACGAATAAATCCTCACATAATCGGGGGTGAAGATACAAAGAAAAGCTCATCCTCAAATAATCCTTTAATAGGAATTTAATGTAAGGTATTGTCATCTGAATGCACTTCAATATGTAGATGGAAAACAGCATTGTTACTCTGGGCTCCTCAGTTTAGGCTCAGACTCCTGTGATATTTCACTCAGAGATTTACTGCGTTGTTCTAAAATAACAAACCTTAATATTCATTACTTTCTCAAGAGAAAGAGGCATTTTGTTTGTTGGGGTTGACTGAATATGCACTCATGTTGCCAAGTAAGGCAGTACTGTTGTTGTGGTGTTGCTATCTTAAAACATCCACGCCGTTTAGATTGTGCTTTCAAACACTCTATAGCTTGGCTGCTGGCTGATGCCATTAAAAACACATTACAGTCGTAACATTTAATGTGGTGAGTGTTAACAGGTCATTGATCCTCAAGTATATTAAAAATAGTTTTTTGAGTTGAACTTGTTTTGCCCCTTTTTATTCCTAAAAATGTATATTCATGAATCACTTTTGGAAAGACTTGCTACACATACACAAGTGTCAAGGCTCATTTAACTGCAGGACTAGACGCCGCAACCTACGTACGTAGCCTACGTCGGTGCGAGCCATTTGTACTTGTGTGCTAGCTTGGTCTGTAAATTTTTGTTTTTACTTCCTGCTTAACTTTCAACAATGGCGACTGAAACTTTTGAAAGACCCTCGATGGGTTCCGTCTTTATTGATCCAAAACAATCAATCTCAAAATTGCGGAGATGAAGAATCAGCAGGAAATGCTAAAGCGGAAACATGCTACTACCAAATGGACCAATCTCAGCTTTTGCGGTCTGCGTAGCTGCGACCCATAGTTATATTTCTAGGGAGGTGCACATCAAGCAGTTTAGGCTTCTGTGTCAATTTGACGCCATAACTACGGCAACAGCGCAGACCCCAACTTTTGCCGAAATTTCGGTGAAAGTTTCAGTCGCCTTTGTTGAAAGTGAAGCAGGAAGGAGAAACAAAAATTAACCCGACTGGCTAAAAAGACACAGTGCCGACTATCACGTACAAATCAGGCGGACACAAATGGAGGGGTCAGGGATCGGGCAGGCTCAGAGGTTGTTGAATCAAATGCAGGGTCAAAACCGGGAATTCAGGAATCAGGCTAAGGTACAGAGGTCCAACAAGCAAAAACTCAGGTAATATAGAATAGCTAAACAAGAAATCACTCAAAGAAAATGCTAGCTGGAACACTTAAGGTAAACGTACAAGACGATCTGGCACAGGAGGAATGGGGAACACAGCTTAAATACACGAGGGAGACAATGAGACACAGGTGAAAGACATGAGGGCGGGGAAAGCAATCACAGACAGAACTAGACAGGAAAACAGACTTCAGCAGACTCAGACTACAAAATAAAACAGGAAGTGGCAAAAAGGATAGAAAACTGAGCTAAAAAACAATAGACACTACGTGGTCCTGACAAGCGCACAAGTGTAAATGGATGGTGTGCACTGGCGTTAGGCTACGTAGGTTACGGCGTCTATGTCTGACAGTACCCTAAATGAGTCTTTAGGGTCTGTGTATGGTCTGGGCCAAACAAACTGGAAGCATTGGACAGGAAATGTAAATTTTAAAGTGAATACAGTTGAAAAATCTTCAATAATATATCAACACGTATAGATGGAAACCATTAGTAGTCTTGGATTAGTCAGTACTGAAATAGTAATTGGTAATACAGTCCTATCATCCTCACATAACCAGGGGTGGAGACAGAAATAAAACCTCATTCTAAATAATCCCCAAACACTGATTTACTGCATGTTACTATCACGAGAGTACTCTCAAATGATGGCCAGCGCCGCGCCTCAGTGTGGGCTCAGACCCCATTATCTCCCCTAATACTTCACTGGCATCAGCCCCGCAGACGAGGAGGCCTCGTTCACGACGGGACACCCAATTGGTTTGATTTACGAGGACGTTAATAAGGGGAGGAAACCACTTTGCTTCACATATATCCGAGGATTACGTTTCACGGTGAATGGGAACATTCAGCCGTTCGGGTTCCTGAGCGCAGGCTGACGCTGATGAGGAGGATCCTGGGGGACGGAGTGAGGCAGCTCGGCCCACGGCGATGGATTATTATGTGTTATCTACTTGAAAAACAGCTATTTTCAGGGGACTGGACTTGATCCAATCATGTTCGCCATTTAAAGTCGGTTTTCATTGGAAATTGAGGGTTCCTGTGCGTTTCTGAAGAGTAATTTGAGTTTAAATGCTCAATGTGGAATAATTACCTGTGATTTTAGCTCTAATTCGTTTTGCCTGTTCACAGAGAAGCATTCATGAGTTTTAACTGTACCTGATATCTGAGCCACGCCACACAGCTACTTTATATCACTACTGTTTTCCAATGCATCAGTTTACATAGAATTGTCTGCTATTTGACTGTTGATCATTTCCGTTAAGAAACAAATAAGCTAGGAGACCTGAAGCTGGCTTTAGCAGAGTCTGCTGTCTGTTCTTGTTTAAGTGGCACTGTTACATGCTGATATACACCGATCAGCCACAACATTAAGACCTCTGACAAGAGAAGAAAATACCATTGACCATCTTATGACAATTCAGTGTTCTGCTGGGAAACTTTTGGACCTGGCATTCATTGGTGTGGATGTTACTTAGACATGTAGCACCCACCTAGACCAGACCAGGCACCCCCACCCCATAGCAATGACACTCCTTGATGGCAGCAGCCATCCCCAGCAGGATGCAACCACAAAAACGCTTGAGGAACAACTCAAAAAAACATGAAGAACAGCACAAGGTGTTGACCTGGCCTCCAAATTCACTAGATCCCAAACTGATCAAGTATCTGTGGGATGATCCACAGAGGCCCCTCCCCTCAAAGGCCCCCCACTAACAACATTCTGTTGCCAGACACCACAGGACATCTTCAGAAGGCCCATGTCCATTCTCTGATGAGTCACAATTGTTTTGGAGGCACAAAGGAGACCTACACAATAATAGGAAGGTGGTCATAATGTTATGCCTGATCAGTGTATATTCATGCAAAAACCAATCCAAATGGCCCTTTTATTAAAATCCATGTCTGCCTATGTGTCCTTGAATCCTTGAGTGCAGAGAGTTTCAGCAGCTGACATTTTTGGATTTGACTCTGAAAATATTCCCATAAATTCAGGTTTACGGTCCAGGCCCTGGTCCGACTTGTTTATGTCCTTATAAAAATGTGCATAAACAGGCATCTGGTCAGCAGTCCAACTTCTTCTAACTGCAGGTAACAAACTTAGGTCTTAAAATTTTCTGCAGCATTAAAACTCAAAAGAGATTGAAACCACTCTATCTGTCTTGTGTGATCCTTTTCCAGCTGTGTTCCTGAAATTGTATATTTATTTCAAATGAAGACAACTGAATGCCTTGGCTTCGCGCACACAACAAATTGCCTTTTAAAGGACACAAAATGTTGAGCGCATTAAGTTTTCTATAAACACAATGGAGAAATATTTGGCACGGTATAAATTTGCTGATAATAAACAGATCTTGCATCCATTAGTTTCAGACTATTGCAGCTTCTCCGTGGTTTAAGCACCCACTGACAACAGATTTCAGTCTAACTTACACTGCCTGGCCAAAAAATAAAAAAAAAGTTGCAACCTGGATTTAACTAAGCAAACAGGAACGAGCCTCCTATTGGATAATTACTGCATGGGTAATTATTTAACCCCAACTGATGCAATGAGTAGCTTTTCATTTCTTAAACAATCACGTTGAAAGACACATCCTGTGGTCGTGGGGAACCATGGCATCAGGGTAAGAAGAGAGGCAGATGAAGTGATGTCACCCATCATGCCTAGTGTCTACTGTACAAGCCTGTGGGGGCAGTGCTATGATCTGGGGTTGCTGCAGTTGCTCAGGTCTAGGTTCAGCAACATTATGTGCCCAAAGAATGAGGTCAGCTGCTCTTTGTGTGAAGCAATTATCCGTGGCTTAATTACTGAGAGCGCCTTCAATTAAAACCAAAAACCCATCTCCAGTGTTTATTGTGTCTTGTCAACATTCCTGAAACGGCCGCTCCGCTCACTTCATCCGTCTTTGGATTAATCCGGTCCAGAGCCGCGTTAATTTCAGCGACGAAGCGGAGAGCGATCCAGCCAGACGAAATAAATCAGGTGGCTTGGATTCATTTATAGCCGGGTGGAAGTGTCGGCGCGTTGAGGAGGAGCCGCTTTTAAAAATCGGGAGGGGCGACTCAGCACTTCATTTATTTGGACGTGTCAGCAGGTGGTGCCGCCCAGAAAACTGAACTGTAAACATTATCGCTCTGTCTCTTCATGCACGGCGAGGCGCGACGTCGTGAATTCTGCAGAGCCCGTCTGGAAAAATGAGCTTCACCTGAATGTGAAGAGGCTTTATGTTTCTGTGCTGTTAGTAAGAATGTAATAGTTGTACTTGCCTGTAAAAATTGTGATGTAATGTTCACGTTTTAGGCTTTATTCTGACTTATTTTGTCCTGTGCCGTTACCTCTTTGCATTTTTCCTTCTGATTTGTCCTTGGTTTTTAGTCTTCACCAGTTTCTTTTGGATTACCCTGCCATCTCTACAGCGCCTTAAGCCCAATTCACACGGGACTAGTTTTACCTTGGAGGTCGTCCGTGATCTTAATCCCGCGCAAATCGTCCATGTCCGGGATTTGTAAAGTAAAAATTACACCACGAATTACCTCCCCTATTTCTCATAACAACAAGGGTCCTGTGATAAAACTAATCCAAATCTGCATCTCTGTGATTTGGGGGTGGGTTTTTACTTCTTCAAGACTTTTGTTTGCTTCGCGGCGAAGGCTTTCTGCCTCTTGTCGCTTAAGAATCATGAAGGATGTACTGTAAATCAAAGTTTGGACTGATGTTAGATGTTGAATGTGTTCATCTGCAAAGGTGGGGCAGATTTATCCCCGGCGAATGCGCCACATGAAACAAAGACCTAGGGAGGGTCGTTTCTGAATCACATGACATCTCCAGGTATAACTAATCCTGTGCAAATAGGGCTTTAAGTTCATTTTTTTGAGTTTTTATTCCCCTTAGTGTCTTGCATTTGGATCCTCCCTCCCTTGCTACTACTTTGGAGTATCCAGGCCTGGGCACCGGTTTGCAGCAAGAGTATGAGAAGCTTGTATGCACATTTGAACACTTGTTCAATTTATTACAACTCAACGTAACGAGCTACAATCCTTTCACAATCAACTTTCAGTATCAGAGTGATAGTTTCATGTAAATCTCAAGCAGGTACTAGTGTGCGCAGTTTAAATACTTTGGAGCAAACTCCATCGATCAGACCAGAGCGAGAGAAATTCACCATTAAAGTTCAAATTAAATCAGAGCAATTCCAATTCTCACACAGCCTACAACAATTTTAAACTCCTTAAAAGTTCAAGAACGTCACAAAACATCAGCTCGGTTAAATTCGTCTGCCTCCCGACATGACTTGTGGTGAATAACAATCTCAGCTATGCGGCGTGATTCAGTTCAGCCGGTTCACTCAGGTTCTCTTGCCAGCTGAGCTCAGCTGTATCATCAGTGAAAACTCATCCAAGAAGCCTGAAGCCACTGTCACGGGACTATTATTGTTTTTCTGTCAAGCAACCAAGAACATGGTTTGCCGTTTAAGGCCGATCACGCACATCAATTCGTCGGATTATTCACATTTGCATGTAATTCGAACAAGAAGAAGCCTCTTCTTCAGCAAATCTGGAAGGTGTTGACAAGATTAAATATTTCTAAATTGACTTTCACTTCGATTGCCATTATGAGATGCCAGAAGAAGGTTTATTGGCTTATTGACACCAGTGTTTGGGTTTTATCTAAGCCCCCGGGGTGATGTCAATTTTCAACTCAGTTTAAAAAACATTAACACTGCTGGATAGAGAAGAAAACATGTTTCTCTGTAAATGCATCAGCTTGTCTGCACTATATGGGAGGTCCAGGTAACTTCTGTCCTTTACCTGCAGTTCTCTGTCAGTCCAGCCCTGTGTAACTGTCTTGTCAAATGTCAGCAGTGACCAGCAAAGTCAAATTCCTCACGCTCCACGCTCCCATCGCCAATTAGAGGCGATTATAGTTATGATACTGCGGCCAAAATTCTTTGAGGAAGCTGCAGACTCGAGGGGAGAGGGGAGAAAAAAAAAATAAAAAGTGGTAATTCATAGACGGGTCATGGTCAGCCTCACTGTCGGTGAGCAGGGGAAAGCTGCTCCCTGCAAGTCAAATCTTCCACACATAATGCGTCCCAGATTGTGCAAATGAGTTTCCCTTAATGTCTGAAATGCAGATGAATAAAACAGTTTATTGGGACAGTTTTATATGCACGCCGCAGTCTGATGTAGCACATTGATCAGTGTTGCGGTGCAGTGTGAAGCAAATGCTTATACACATGGATGACAAAGAAGAAATCCCCTTATTATGTGTTTTAATAATTGTGGTTGGAAACAATGCTTCAGAATGGGTGGGATGCATTGACTGTATAGAAAGATGGATGAAACCTCCATGACATCACCCGTGGCATCTTTGATTTGAAGCTCAGTGTGACACCATCTTGGCACCGACTTTGCCTAGCTTCTGGATAATGTAAAAAAAAATGGGCGAAAAGGTGGAGGGTGAGTGGAGCCTGGGCAGATAGCAGCCTGTGAGGAAATCCACCAATAATCAATGATAGCGTTGATTGACATACACCGATCAGGCATAACATTATGACCACCTTCCTAATATTGTGTAGGTCTCCCTCGTGCCTCCAAAACAGTTGTGATTCATCAGAGAATGGACATGGGCCTTCTGAGGGTGTCCTGTGGTGTCTGGGTCCTGTGGGTTGAGGGGAGGGGCCTCTGTGGATCATCCCTCAGATACTTGATCAGTTTGAGATCTAGTGAATTTGGAGGCCAGGTCAACACCTTGTGCTGTTCTTCATGTTTGTTTTTTAGTTGTTCTTCAAGCGTTTTTGTGGTTGCATCCTGCTGGGGATGGCTGCTGCCATCAAGGAGTGTCATTGCTATGGGGTGGGGGTGCCTGGTCTGGTCTAGGTGGGTGCTACATGTCTAAGTAACATCCACACCAATGAATGCCAGGTCCAAACGTTTCCCAGCAGAACACAGGATTGTCACAAGATGGTCAATGTTATTTATTCTCCTGTCAGTGGTCATAATGTTATGCCTGATCGGTGTATGATGCAAACATAGAGTTCCTCAAAGGTTCATACATGGCAACGGCATCTACGACTTTGGTTCCTACCTCCAAATTCACAATGCAGATACTGTAGGAGGCTTTGGGTCTCAGGTGACCCTAATCCAGATGGAGCAAAACAGCTTCTGGCAAGAAGAGCTAGCTCTTTCCATACAGTAGCAGTATCTCTAATGTTCTGCTTGTTTCACTTAGAAACATTTGAGATGGGAAATAAACGAGAGGGTTACCTAGGCACCCGGAACCTGGAACGTTTCCTAGCGACAAAGTGATGGCAATCGACAATCTAATCACCTTTATAAGTGCACGGGGCTTTAGATGGTAACAGCCTGGAAAGATTTAAGTTAATTTCTGGGCTGTGATCCCAATCTGCATACGTTCCTCCTCCAGTCCAGAGAGGTACCTGGGATAATGATGCATGGTTCATATTAAGGCAGACATCTCTTTAATATATTAGATCATGTGAACAGTGTTGCACATCACTGAAAAGGATTCAGGCATCCCAAAGAACATAAACTTCAGGTCTGGGTCTTTGTTTGACTTCATTATATCAGCCTGTCTTGTTATAATGAAAGTAACATCTGCTGGGTGGATAAAAGGTGGTTAGACTGGATTTCAAGTTTCTCCCCCTTGTAAAATACGAATAGACTACAAAAGGACGTCATTATTTTCTCTGTAAACAGGCCCAAAGTGAAACGTCGGTTCAGTATTTGAACTGTGCAGAGCTTTTACTGCTTTGGATTCAAAATGACAGTTTGATTAATTGCTGGGATTCTCCGCTGTATTGAATGAAAGGTTAAGAGGAATTGAACTCGCTGGACGCCGCCCGTCGCTTTCTGTGTGTCTTGACTGGGAGGCGGCGTTCCCGCTGTAACCCCGCTCCTAAAATATTGCTGAGGAAATTGCGCGGCAGACCCTGGATGCGAAACCAAAGGCAATTTGACCCAATTAGTCTGAAGAAGGAGATGCAATGGCTTTGTCGGCGAAGGCCAGGCGGCTTAAAGCGCGCTCCTTCGGAGAATAGTTGAAGCATGACTTTTCAGCCCTGACGTTGAACACATGGCTCATTTTCCAAATTATAAAGTGAAGTCATGAAGTGTTTCAGACTTTAGGAGTATCATTTATATCACAAGTGAATTTTTTTTATGCATATCACTTAAATAATCAAGTACAATGCAGTTCCCTTAAATATCTTTTATGGGTTCCTGAGTCGCGGTAGATGAACTGTGTTGTTCTGCTAATCGTATATTTCACATTGCTTATTTGTAATGAAGGTTTTATTATGTTCTCTGCAGGAATTCTGACAGTGAGTTAAGAAACCACTAAATCAAAGAAAGTAACAAGAAACATGACATGATGTGGTATTTGAGGTGATCTTGCATCCCATTGTAGTTGTTTTGTGTGTCTTTGTGATGATTTTGTAAATGTTTCGCATCGCTTTGTGGTTGTTTTGCATTTCTTAGTGGCCATTTTGCATCCCATGGTGCTCATTTTGAGGTTGTTGTGCAGCGCTTTGTGATTATTTTTCATCTCCTTGTTGTAGTTTTGCACCTCTGTGATTGTTTTCCATCTCTTAATCATCATTTTGTATCTCATAGGGGCCATTTTGTGCCTCTCTTTGTGATCATTTTCATCTCTCCTTGGTTGTTTTACATCTCTTAAGGCTCATTTAAGGTGCTGCAGGACGTAGACGCCATAACCTACGTACGTATCCTATGCCGGTGCAAGCCATTTCTACTTGTGTGCTCGTCAGTCTGGCTCGCTCTGCAAAAACGCCATCCAAACAGTAGTTGGCTAGTTGCGGAGATGGAGAAGCAAGCGGAAATACTAATGCGTGAATAAGCTACTACCAAGCGGACCAATTGCAGCTCTTGCGGTCGTAGTTACATTTCTGGGGACATGCACATCAGACTACAGCATTAGGGTCTGGGCTGGCGCTGTAGCTACGGCATCCAATTGACGCAAAAGCCTAAGCCACTTATTAGTCACCCTTTTGACTGTCTTTATAGTTTTCCACCTCATATGTGTCATTTTGTGATTGTGTTGCACCTCTCTATCCTCCTTTTTCATCTCCTTATGGTTTTCTTGGTCTCCATATAATTACAACTGTCCTTTGATTAACTTTCTGGAAACCCCTTTGGATCTTTAGGTCTATGCCCAATTGAACCATTTAATAATCTTTCTATACATTACAGTATATGTACTTCATTAAATCTTTTTGCAAAGACATCAATGAAAGAATGGCGACAGAGATTTTTCAGTAGAAACGTGTGACAAGTTGTGGTTTTATCCGGGAGGAGACTTAACATGTGTACATACTGTTCTTGTCCCAGAAATAAAAAAAGAGTCGGGAGGAAAACCCAGACACTCCGAGTGATCTGCTAAATGTCGGACATATGGAATTTGAACCCACAGCTACGCCTGTCGCTGAGACAGACAAGTGGTTTTTGACTGTGAAGGATTTTGGGATTCATATGGATTCCATATTGTTGTTTTGTTGTTGCAAGACACGCCACTTCCACATCTCACCACTTCCTCCTGTCTGACCCACGACCGCCACCATCAGACTGAATCAACACAATGTACATATTTTGCTTTTTTCAAAGTTGCACGCCACATCTTCTGACCTCCCATAAAACACATCTAGGGTGTCTGAAATATGACTGAAAGCTCTTTGTGGTCATTTTGCATCGGTTTGTAACTGTTTAGCAACTTTGGTTGTTTTGCACTTGTCTGTAGTTTTGCATCTTATACCGGTCTTTTTGCACCTCTTAGGTGTCACTTAGGGATTGTTTTGCGTCTCTTCATAACTTTGCATCTCCTCGTGATTATTTTGCATAATTTTTTGATTGTTTTGCAACTTTCTGGTGTTGTTTTGCACCTTATTGTGATAGTTTTGCATCTATCTTTGCATGTTTTGGTTGTTTTACATTTCCTTGTGGTTGTTTTGATTGTTTGGCATTGATTTTTGATTTCCATCTTCTTGCTGTTGTTTTGTATCTCCTTGTGTTTTTTGTTTTGTTTTTTTTATCGCCTTTTTATTGTTTTGCATCTTTTTGCTGTTGTTTTGCATCTTTTTGTGGTTGTTTTGCATCTGTCTTTGGTTGTTTTGCAACATTTTGCTGTTGTTTTGCACCTTCTTGTGATTGTTTTGCATCTATCTTTGGTTGTTTTGCATCTCCTCATTTTGCATTTTCTTGTGGTTGTTTTGCATCTCCTCGTTTTGCATCTTCTTGTGGATATTTTGCGTCTATCTTTGATTGTTTCACAACTTTTTGCTGTTGTTTTGCACCTTCCTGTGCTTGTTTTGCATCTATCTTTGGTTGTTTTGGTTGTTTTGCTCCTCATTTTGCATCTTCTTGTGGTTGTTTTGGTTGTTTTGCATCTCCTCGTTTTGCATCTTCTTGTGGTTGTTTTGCATCTCCTCATTTTGCATCTTCTTGTGGTTGTTTTGTATCTCCTTGTGATCATTTTGCATCTCTTTGTAGTTTTGCATCTCCTTGTGATCACTTTGCTTCTCTTTATCACATGACAAAGTGACTGGGTTGTTTTCCTTTTCTAACACAGACAAAAAGGCCCATGTGGCAGTTGGTGAATGTCATTCCACTCACTTTCTCTCCATACATTTCCTTCCCATCTCTGCCACGTCAATAAAAAGGGCAAAATTCAATAATAACCGATAATGGAACATTAAAACCATTTTATATCAGGTTACACCCGTTTATCTGTTTGAGGTTATGGATATACATCTTGATTTATGTAAGTGGGCTGCTGTCATTGGACTCACTGTCCAAATGAGGCACCAATGGAATATTTCCAAACCTGCCAGACCTTAAATTTACAAAACCGCTCAGTAAGGAAAATAATTCACATGTTTTTATTTTCAATTGCTTGTCTGGAAGCTCAAACCCACATCTGCTTGTTCCTGAACGCAGCACTGACCATATCCTTGGAGTGCTGTTTCCCTGTGGTTCATTTTATATCCTAGGTTTGGGTAGCGCTGGTAAAAAATCAGGTGCAGTGCTTTGACTGTTTTCTTTATGGAGCCTGGCTATGAGCTGCTAACATGTCATTTACTTTTCTCTGTTTTTTTTCTTTAAAAAAAAAAAAAAAAAAAAAAAGACCAATTAATGCGTTTAAACTGGGGGTCGAGTTTTATGCTAACTCAGGAATCTTGCTGAATGTCACTCGGTATTTCCTGTCCATACATAATTTCCAGTTTTAAAGTAATGATGGTATTTGGTTTAGCTCAAATGTCCGCGTGTTTTCACAGAGGTTAATACTGCAGCACAGAACTACATTTATATTTGCAATTTTTCAGACGTGGACAGAGCCGCCGTCCTGCACAGACCTGCTTCTATGTGCCAATAAACCGCACGGTATCTGCGCCACAGAGCTGAATAAGCTCCCACCTACAGAGCAGCCATCAACATATTTAGCTAGAGAAACCGTATCTGTCGTTTAGGGAAACACAAACAAAAACTAGAGAAATTCATCCCAGCTGGAGAAATCCTAACTTTCTATTAGCAGCCATGTAACCATCACTTATTGAAAAATGATCAGTTTGGTTAGCGTTCGGTGTGATCACAACACAAATGATGTTTTCTCTCCCCCAAACATGGAAATGTGGGACTGCTGCAGCGCTATAGGGTGTACCACAGAGGAAGAATGCTGGCTTGGCAAAGACTCGTCGAGGAAAGAGGAGGAAGGCTGTCGAGAATTATTTCATCTTTACAATCTGATTCGTGTTTAGCACAATAAAGGAGCATTTATTCCTACCCCCTTTAGTTGTCAGATTTTATTATGAAGTTTTCAGTTATCCACTTATCGTTCAGCATCTTGAACCGATGACGTGCAAGCACCCAATAAACATTAGAGGACATCCGAAATATTAGAGATTAGAGGGTAAAGGAGCTTGAGGAAATGTATCCAAATTAATTTCAGATCCAGACTTGGATGGAGCCTATCCCAGCTGTCACTGGGCGAGAGGCGGGGTACACCCTGGACAGGTCTCCAGTCTATCACAGGGTTAACACAGAGAGACAGACAACCATTCACACTCACACCTACGGCCAATTTAGAATCACCAATGAACCCAACGAGCATGTCTTTGGACGGTGGGAGGAAGCTGGAGTACCTGGAGAGAACCCACGCAGACACAGGGAGAACATGCAAACTCCTGTGGGCCGAAGGCTTCAAACCCAGGACCTTCTTGCTTTGAGGCATCAGTGCTAAACACCACACCACTGATCCAGGCTTCAACATTAAATTTCAATAATGTTTTAAAATCAGCATAAAAATAAAAATAAATCGTTATAATGGTCATTTTAAAGCATGCACGTGTAACTTCAGTTTAAGTATTTCGCTGCAGATGTCTTAATAATGGTAACCAGGTAACAAGACACTCAGACAAACACACACAGCTCTGCACAACTGTCTGAGTTCACTCGCAGGGTCACGGCCTAACTATCCCCCGTGAGAAAAGAAGCAATCAGAGAGTCATCTGTACAAACAAGCTCCCGACAAAACGCACGGCGGAGGGGTGGGGGTGAAACAACCAAACAGCCTCCGGGTAACGCAGCGGAGCAGGTAATGCACGGTCCGTTGCAGGAGATGCGTGCTGACAGTTACGCTGTCGAGACCGATACCTCTGATTGTCACCAGATGTTCTTCCCCGCGTCGTACACACTCACCAGAAACGCGGCGATTACGGCAGAAAACACGCCTGGTAATGGCGCTGGAAATTAGGACGCTTCCTGTCGAGGAGGTTTTTTACGAAAGTGATGTGCAGGTTTTTGGGAGCGCTTTCCGTATGAAGTGAATGGAAATTAGTTGCCTGCCTCAAATTTGATCTCCAGAAGTGAAAAGGATTATGTGCCATTCAAAGCTCGTTCACCACGGCCTCAGTTGAGTCTCCAGTTCAGTTACCAGGTCACTGACATGTAGAAAGTTCAATTCATTTGTCTAGGTGCAACGTTTTTTACGTGCTTTTTATGTTGCAGGGCAGCATATACCATATACCAATAACCCTATAGATTTCTGTACAGTCCACATAAAGATTTAATCCTTTTATCAGAAATGTTATTACAGTTTAAGTTGCTTTTTGTTTCTATTTATTTGCCTAACTTCTTAAAAGCAGAAAGAATTGTTTTAACTTGGTTGTAAATAGTCAACCCCAACTTAAATTTGTTTTTGATTTGACATCATATTGTAACAGACTGGGGTGACTAGCTCTTGTCTTACGTCCAGTTCTGTGTGTTCTGTTGGTTGGCATTGTTGCTGCCGTTGGAGAACGTGTGCTGATGTCCGAGATGTCAGTGAATGCACCTCGATTGAGACGGAAGAAGACTGTCTTAAGTGTCTATTGGCGGGTTTTGTCGTGCTGGCGTGGGCTACGGGTGGCAGTAGGATCAGGTTTAAATAAACAGCAGAAAAGCGTCCATAGGGGAGGCACAGTGGTGTGGTGGTTAGCGCTGATGCAACATCCAGGTTCGTATCCAGGCCGACTGGGACCTTTCTTTTTTTGTGGAGTTTGCATGTTCTGTGTCTGTACGGGTTCTCTCCAGGTATCCTGGCTTCCTAAATTGGCCGTAGGTGTGTGTTAGCCCTGAGATAGACTGGCGACCTGTCCAGGGTGTACCCCACCTCTCACCCAATGACAGCTGGGATAGGCTCCAGACTCTTCACAGGACAAGCGGTTACAGAAAACGAATGAATGAAGCATCCATAGGCTTCCTTTGTGTGAGACACTACAGTAATATCCTCAGTTCATTTGTCTGATAAATTAATAATTTTGCATAAAAAAATGTAAAAAAATAACCACAAAATACCAGATTCCTTATGCCCAGTTGTGTCATGCATAATTAAATATGACACAGATAAGAAAGTAAAAGATAAATAAATAAAGTGGAGATGCTGGAAAGCCATTAAACACATTCACTGTGTCCATGTGTGTCAGCTTTATTAAGAAATGCATTGGGTCATGAGTTTGGCTTCAGTTAAATCTTCTCAAACTATTTATTTTTTGTTTGTTGAGTTTGACCGTTTGTTGGTTTTCCCAGAGCTTTCAGCCACATGTCGCTGCTTCCATCCGGTTTGCTTGTTACCGAGCGTCGAACGGCAACAATGAAACGGTCTCCGCGGCGACGAGGAAAACTCACAAGACGTTGTTGCCCCGAACACGAGGGGAAATTGATGGCGACGAAACTTTTATTTGTCAGATTTCTTTTTTCTTAAGGTCACGAATGACGCGTTTCGCTCAGCTCTTGCGTTGTGTCGGATGCATTTCTTTCGTCACTTTAAGAATATGTGACATTTTTATTTGATAAATCATAAATCCGACCGTACTCCTAGTGAGCGACCCTTTAAACTGCTTCTAATTTAGCACAGGGCTGCGTGAAGTGTTGCTAATCTAATTTATTGCGCTAATTACATCTGCTCCGGTTGGAGTTATAATTTTGTTTCAGTGTTGGGGCATAAAAAGGAAAACTGGGTGACTTTTATTGGAGCCTCGGGGTGGGGGGCAATTATCTTTCACCTCTGGAATGAGACTCCACTAATCAACTGTACGGCTATTAACCAAAGAGTGAGTTGGGTTTAGAAAATATTCCCTGAGAGTCGCAGGGAGACAGCTGGAAGCTATTGTAAGTGCTCGGGAGGTCACGGAGGAGCGACAACCTGTGAGCGCGCTCTGTGTGTGTGTAATTGTTTTATTGTGAAGCGGCCTTGGAGTGTGAGGGCGAGGGTCGGAGAAAGCAATTATAAAGGCACTTGTTTTTACTGGAAAGTGCTGGGGAGACCTTGGAGGCAGCACATGTGACACCATTGTGATACCGCCCCGTGAGGTAAAAACCGTGGAGGCTGCTGGCATCTTGGGGAGAAAAAAAAAACACGGGTGACCTCGAAGAGTGGAAACACCCCCTCAATTTCATTTCACACTACATTAGTAATCTAATTACGGGGAGAAACGTTACACCGGCCGTGTCCTCGGGGCGTTGACACAAAGCCGAAGCTTGTGTAAAGGAGGCCCGGTGAGCTCACAGCGTGGCAGCTCCACGCCTCTGCTACCGTTAGAGGGTTCGGTGAACCCCGGCGCTCCACCCCGGCAGCCCTGCCAGCCTCCCAACGTAAGCCGAGACCTCCCAGCGTAAACGCCAGCAGCTGAGCCGCAGCCATGAGCTGTCAGGCAACATTAGGAGTTGAGCTCTCTGCACCGCGCTCACATGCAGGTTCCCTGGGAGGCTGCCTGGGTCGACGCCGCCGCCCTGAGTGGCCGAAAAGATCAGGCCCACACGTCCGCCTCCAAATCAGGCCCCTCCGCTCACTCAGCCAGCCTGAGGGAGCGAAATTAGAAAAAGCCTTCGACCCTGATATGAACCATGGGAACGCTGTCGGCCTCCAACCCAGGCCGCCCTCCCTTTGAAATTAATTAACTGTAATTTCACCTACATAATGGGACACTATACGTTCAACAGCGTGACCGCAACAGAGAGCAATTGTTGCCATTATGGCAAGTCATCAAATTGTGTTTTGCAAAGCAGAACCCTCTTTAACCCACAGCGCCGGGTTGTGACCTCGTGAAACCGACCTCCGGCTCCCTTATAATGTTGTTTGCCGCCAGATTACCGGCGGTATTTTCTCACATACTTCATAAAATGATATCACATTCGCGGAGGAAAGCTGCCTGTGTGTTCGCTAACTGCGAGGAATCCAGAAAGCTAGGACATTACCTACCAAGGCGAGCTATTGTCTGAGAGAGAGTTTGGGTTGGACTCGCTCCACATCACCTCATGTTTGAGATTATGGCACAAGCCACCCAGAAAGCAGTATCCCAAAAGGAATTTTTTAATAAATTTGTCCAGCATTACACAGAATAGAAGCTATTTTTGCTTTATTTTCTGGCTATGAGGGGAATAAAGTTGGCATCCAACCTGATATTTACAGTTTTAAAGACATACAACACCCTAGGTAATCATTTTCTTTTGTAATTGTCTTTAAAACATTTCAAATTTAAGTTCCTTAGGATTTTTTGAGTGTTAAGTGAATTTATGTCACAGATTGTCGTTTCTTTTGATGAGATTTTTCACATTTACGATTAAAAAAAAAAGAAAATAATCCAAAACAATAATTAAACACATTTTTGGGTAGGATTGTTTGTCTTTAAGAATGAATTTTGTTACGACCCGGCTCGAGGGACCCAACCATAGACTGTATAAAAAGTGGACACCATGACAGCTCCTCGAAATCACAGCCAAAGCATGTGGAGCTCCCCCTGGTGGCTGGTCGCAGTATAGGTCATAAGCTCCACCCCCTCCATGTTAGTGGATGGGACTGGGATGGGCCGATCTAAAAGGTTGGTTTCTGTCATTTTTTAGGTAATTAACATAATAATGATGTATGTTCAGGAGTCAGTTTTTCTGAGTTTCGTTTTAGTTATTAATTTGACAATATAAAAACAGGACGTAACATCATGATGACTAACAGTTGCCTTGACAACCACTCAGTGAAGCGATCCTGTGGGACCGTGAGAGTAGGAAAAAATAAATAAATGACATGAATCACCCAAAGACATGTGCACTACCACTGCAGAGCCAGTGGGGGCGCATAGGACATAACAACGTGATTTTAAATCTTTCAAAAAGTACTTTTAAACATCTGCAATCCAAATACAACTGTCCAATTTCAGTTTTGGGGATGATCATGATAGAAAGCGGAGCAGATCAGCTACTAAACAGACTTCGTTGTTAATTTTTCAAGTTTCTTAATATTTCTAACAAACTTCAAACATCAAGAAATTCTTTAAAATCCTAATCTTCCGATGAAGCTCGTTTAATAAAAATGAAACCCTGCTTAATAGATCCTCGATGTTCTCCAAGCTTTAAAAAAAAAAAAAAATTCATTTTATCTGTGGGAACTGAAAGCATCTTACAACCTGGATTATTGCTCTAAAGTTGGTGCACTTTCACCACATCGTTCTCTGATTTTCCCTTAAGTCCCTCGTTTTGTCCCGTTCTTGGTTTTTGAGTGAGACCACACCGCTGCTCTTAGATTTCAAGGCATCTACAAATTGCTCTTGCATGCCCTTATCCGGGATTCAATCAGGTCTGACCTTAAATGTGGGCTCCAGGGCGGCTAATCTGCCTCTGCTGAATGCATCAGTCTTTTGTCAGCCCTGGAAATCACTGGGTTAACTTTGACTCGCCAAACTGCTATTTCATTTTTTGGGTTTGTCTTCATCTCCTTTATCTTTGCTCCGTACTTTCCCTCTCAGAGTGGATAAAATCTTGATCAGGGTCTTCGTGCATGTGTGTGGCCGGCAGAGCTCAACTGCTGCATACCTGCCGGCTACACGCATCTACTCTTAAATCTTCCACCTAACGTCGACCTTCTGTCAAAACAGCACTCAGTTAAGAGCTTGTGTGTGTGTTTGAGGGTTTACATGTCTTTTGTTAGGTCAGAATTGAGTTTGGATTCTTATTTAGATGGCTGTGTGCAAGTCTTTGTGGGTAGAAAGTAGAAAATATTCAATATGGGCCCTTTACTTTCTTGTCACCAAATGATCTTTTAAATATCTGCACGCACGATGGAAATGAAGAACGTGTCGCACTGCAAAAAAACTTTCCAAGCAGGATTATCCCATCTTCAGCCACATGACATGAACCCCAACAGCAAAATGCACAACAGCCTGACTGTGGAGGGTTGGGAGGTAAATCAGCAAAGGTCCCGCTCATGTTCCTGGACTCAGATGGCTCACATGGTAATGCTCCACATTAGCTGTCAACAAGAAATGAAACCCTACGCCTCGTGAACTCCACGGAACTCCATTTGGTGCCCCCGCTACCGTATCCCGTTGCCACCGCCGGGAATTCACCTTGACATAATTCAGCGGGCCTGCGCCTCGACGCGCTCGCGGAGCTGAAGGTGCAGACGGTGAGAATAAGGTTTCCATCAGCTGCGAGCCACCTGTCTGGACGGTGAGATCACAGAGGCGGGCGGCGAGCTGACGCTGGAAAATACCTGTTTGGAATAAACTACTTTGTCAGAATTTATTGGGGTGACTGATGGACATATTGCTTTTGTCAAGGGCGAATAGAAAAACTCGCAGCCCCGAATTATGGCGCTTTAATGTTCAGTCGGACCTCAAAATTAGCCATTTATGCTCAAAATTTTATGATCCCGAATGAAAGCCCCTTTTATAAAGTTCAACCACAGTTGCGTAGCTTGTTCCAGTAAATATCCACAGATGAAGTACAAAGCTCTGCTAACCAACAATAGTCCACTAATAATATTGACAGTGGATCAAGTGGCTGCATATTCTGTAAATGTTTTCACTCTTCAGATTATCTACAAAGCTTTTTACCCTCTTTTAGCTTATTGGTTTTGATTTCATGGCACTGTTGCCACGTCTGTCCAACAATGAATGCCATGAGAAAGTTCCTGGGCACTACGGTTAGCATCTAGCTGGTGGTGCTAATGAGCTAAATGCTTTTCTCCATAAGTGCTGGAGGAAACAAAAGCAGGGTTTTGAAGACAATTCTGGTTTTATTCCATTGCATGGACATAATCATAACCCCACTGGGAAAAAATATTGCTGCTAAATGTGTAAGTAAATTTGTAAGGCAATAATAAACAAGACGTTTTAGTTTTTGGCCTCCAGCTGGCAGAAACCAGTTCATTTAGCTTTGAAAATTGAGCTTGTGCATAAATTTGTCCTGTTGCTGCTCATTTAATATCCTCATTTAAGTTCAGATTGTAAAATGTCTTTCCTGGGGCTGTCAAAGTTTCCGCATTAATAACGCTTTGAAGCAGATTCCCTTCTAATGCTGCTAAATGCTTTGTACAATAGCTAAACGGGTGTCTGGCGTATTCTGGAGAATATTCTGGACAGTATTTGTCGTCATTTTGGATTGTTGCAGTACTAATAACATGCATTTCCATGAGGCAAGTGTATTTGTCAACTCCTACGCTGACCAGACTATTAAAAACTTGGTTGTCGCCCCAGGGTTAGGGTTAGGGTTAGTACCCACCCACTTTATGTCGCCCATCCAAGCTGAAATTCATTGAATTTCTTTATAATCCACTGGTCTTGACTCCACCTTGTTGCTAGTCTCTTCCCTTTTACGATTTATTTTGTTCTTCAGTGACCCTTCAACGACAGACAAACTGTCTACAGACAAACTGAAGTTAACACGAAAGAAAAAACAAAGAAACAGTCATTAAATAAGTCCTAAAGTAATTAACTGCTGTTCAATAACTAAAATTAAAGTAGTACAATATGTAAATCAGTGCACAGAGATATGAAATGAGCGTAGCTGCTTACCAAAGCAGTCAATTAAAAACTGTCTTTCTGTGTCAGGCCTGCAATAGACTGGAGACCTGTCCAGGGTGTACCCCGCCTCTCGCCCAATGACAGCCCCCCTCAACCCTTCACAGGACAAGCAGTTATAGAAAATGAATGAATGAATAATCAGCATGAAATCCAGAGCACTAGGCAAATATAAGTAACTTAGTTGAAGGGCTGTGTTTGCAGGAGCAGCCCTTCGACGTGAAATCCGGAACTTCCAGCGGCGAAATAAAAGTGTGTGAACTCGCTTTGTGTGAAATCCAGCAGCCCATAAAACCCATCTAAACCCAGTGATGATGTTTTATAAACACAGTACACTGCTGCTCATTCAGCAGGACGTCTTATCTAGATTCCTCAAAAGCCGACTTTTTGGAGGAAAGGTCCAACATCAACAAGTAACTCAGCATACCAGCGTGTCTGCTAGCCGCTATTGTTTCGTCATTAGCTGCTATTTTAACACAACAAGTGCCGCATTTTTCAAGGCTTCTCAGCAGCATTAAAAAATAAACGTGCCTTTGAGAGTAAAGTTTTTTTTGTCGCTGTAATCGTTCCTCTACGAGAGCCGAGAAGTTGAAACTCTGAGACATATTACTCACAGTCAGTGACCACTGGGCTAAAAACCAAAATGGAAAAGGCTTTGTTTTTGTTTTTGCTTCTAATCAGTGCATGGGATAAGCCCTATCTTTGAATTCCAAGTGCAACAGGAAGACCTGATTAGGTTTCAAAGGATGTTAGTGGAAATTCGTGGTCACCAAAACCAATCTGGAGCGGTCAGCTGCGGCCATGAAGTGAACCTATTGAGTTCAGTAAACCGCATAGAAACTGACATGCAGTCTGTATCTGCGACCGCGGCTGACTTTGATTGTTCTTGACAATATTCTCTGGCATTTGTCAGATAAAGTTGACGTAGTGAAGGCAGACATGCATCATATTTCCAGGTGGAATGTGGTGCGCCGTTTTTCTCCACAATTATGGTACAAACCAGCTTTATATACATGTGGGTGCACCCAGTACAAACACTCTCACACCAGCCAGCCCACTTAAAAAGCCACATGGCAAAGGAAATAATGTTCGAGTGAATATAAAGCAGCACTTGACGTCCTGTTAATCAAACACAGAGAGGACTGAACGCGCAGAGTTGGAATATTTTTCTCATGAATATTCGCATTTGTCTCCAGAATTATGAAGAATCTAGTGCGGCAGAATCGCAAAATAAAGGTCTGAGAGATACTTGGCATTACGCGAAGTACACACAGCACAAGAAAAAATAAACATCTGGACTGCTGCGGTACAACTTAGGGTTAGTGCCGCGAGGTTATGAATAAAACCAAATGTTCTGTTCTGTAAAGTATAAAGTGAACTGTCTTCAACCTTTGTCTTTGTTCAAAACACCGCGCAAGACTCGAAACCACTGAACTGGCCATTGGGAGTAACTGGAGTTTAATGTTTTGCTGGAGAACTTGACAAAAGGAGCCAAATATTAAACCACCCACTCACTACAAGTAATGAATTTGCATCTCTAAACCCCACCCCAGGTCAACCAGTCTGCAATAGGACGACAACTAGAGGATATGCAAGAAACAAAAAAAGTTTCTCTGAGCTTTGTTGAGAAAATGAGGATTTACATATCACCCAGCTAACGTGGTCAAATACTTAACGTACAATGTCAAGTATAATTCTGGTTTACGTCGCATTAATATGAATACATTAAAGTTATGCTAACTTATCTCCATGGAGCAAGTGTATTTGTCAACTCCTATGCTGACAAGAGTATTAAAAAAAAAAATATCCCTTTAAGGTACTTTAGGAACAGATTAAAGAAAAGCGCGATTAATTTGCGATTGGCATCCCTAGTCTTAACATCGGTCTCAGGACCTGGGCCTCCTCTAGAGGGGACTGTGAGGTCCCACATAGAAAAACAGCCTTTGGACAAAATGCTTTTTCTGTAAAGGCCAGTAACATCTAGAACAGTCTTCCACTCTCCATAAGGGAATGTCCCACATTATAAACCTTCAAAACTCACCTCAAGCAGTGGTTGAAAGCAAACCAGTCTTATAACCATTGACTTTTATCGTCTTAGTAATATACTGTCTTATGGTGTGGTCTTATTGTGATCTGTTGTCCTGTCCTATGTCTTATCATGTTTTTGTGTTACCTGCCTAGGGACTGCGGATGCAAATTAGCATTGTTGCTATAATCCAGCATATTTACGTCTTTTGCTGTCTGAATAGATGTTCATTAATGTGCACTGTCACTATCAAATCAATACACGTTTTAATTCATTGTCATTGTAGGGGACAGCTGGTCGCTTTTGGACGTTCCAGGCTCAGGTTGTATATTTCCTACCCCTGAATGTTTCACCAAGGAGAATGGTAAAATATCGCGAGCAGTTTGGTTTCACCCAACGCTCTCAGCCACCACTGTTTGCCTAATTTTTCAGTCAGCTATACCAGATGCCTCCATTGGTTGTTGCCCCAGGGTTAGGGTTAGGTTTGGGGACAAAGAAGTAACCTTAAGATTAGGGTTAGTACGCACCCATTTTATGTTGCATAAATTCAAGGTAAGAGTTGTGTCACCATGCATGTACATCCTTGCACCAGAGTTGGATAGTTTAAAGTTGTTTCACATTAAAGGGAAATACATCAAAACTGAAATACTGTCACATCCAGCTCTGCGGCACCTTGTCATATTTAACTGTATCTATGATTATATTTAGTGAGTTACTAAATCTCTGTCATTTCAGACGTTTTCACTTCCTATTTGTGGTCGCTGCCCCTGATCGTTAGCCCCGTCCTGATATATCTCACCTGTTCCTCATTGTTCCCCTTGTATTTAGTCTCCTTCCTTGTTTCCTTCCCACTTTCCCGGCTGGTCTTTGTACTTCATTTCATAAATGTTCCAGTCTGCTCCCATTAGGAAGTTCCTAGTGCGCTTTGTGCTTTTTCTGTTCCTCATGATTTATTTATTTTTTTAGACTTTGTCTTTGTCTGCTTCAAGTAAAGAATTTCAATCCACCACCTGTGAGTCTTGCATTTGAGTCCTCCTCAACAAGTTCCTTGTTACAAACACATTGAAAATTGCCTTTAAAATGCCAATGAATGTGTTTTCATTAAGAGTTTTGTCCATTTCAATACAGGTTATATTAAAAACTCCACATTTCTTGCCTGTATTCCCATCACAGCAATCAAAACGCAAAGCAAAAGTGTACGTTTGACGTTTTGTTGACCTGTCCATCTACACTGGGCTCCTCCCTCTGCGGAAACTTCCTCCTGACGTAATTATTATGACAACTAGAGGTCGCTGTCACTTGAAGTTAAGGTATGTCCTGCATCGGCGCAACTGGGGCTCAATTATAACTGGTTTACTCAAACATATAGGGTGCGAAAATACACCAATCAACCATAATATTATGACCACCAGGTAACAATCGCTGGTGAAGTGCGATTATCTGGTTGTCATGGCATCTGTGAGTGAGTGGGTGGGATATATTATTCAGCAAGTGAACATCATGTCCTCGAAGTTGAGGTTTGAAGTAGAAAAAGAAAATAAATAAATGTTTGGACCATAGACTGTTGGAAGATATTTGAACGACTTTGACCAAATTGTGATGGCTACATGACTGGGTCAGAGCATCTCCAAAAGCTGCAGCTCTTGCTGGGTTTTCCCCCGCTATGTAGTGGTCGGTTGCTATCAAGAATTGGACCAAGGAAGGGAAAGCACTGAGGGTCATGAGAGGACAAGACTCATTGATGCACATGGGGAGCAATTGCTTCTGTAGCTCAAATAGTTGATGCTAGTTCTGATGGAAAGGTGCCAGAACACACAGTCAATCATGAAGCTGCAGACAAGTGAGGGTGTTGACCTCTATCCACTGACGAAAGCTCCTACAATGGACACATCAGAACTAGACCACGGAGATATGAAACCAGGAGGCCCTGTCTGATGAATCATATAGATGGCCAGGGCATGTGCATCACTTACCTGGGGAAAACATGGCACCAGGCTGCAAGGAACACCCCCTTGCCATTGCCAGGATCCCAGTTTCCCAGAAGAACATTAAACTGTAACAAAATCATCAATGTTATTCACTCCACTGGTCGGTGGTTTTAATGTTGTGGCTGATATAATGATGTTGACGGCCAGACAGAGGAAAGCGCAGCACTTTGGGCTCCATCACGCCAAAGGAAAATATACAGAAGCAGCAATAATAACATAAAACTAAAAGCCTGCCTTATCTGATGGGAGCTTTATTAAAATGTTAAAAATCGGCCCCTTTGTTTTAAAACTCAGGATTTACCTGCTCTGAGAGGAAATGAAGGAGGTTTCGGTGCCCGTGGTGGTGGTTAAAGGAAATGAAGAACATGACAAGTTGCCGACAGCTCTGACAGCATTCAAACACATACGCTCTTACAGAGAGCTTTTATTGCCATCCATCTGTCACAGCGTCCCTTTAATGAAGCTCGGTCACAGAGTCGAGGCTGCAGACGGTGAAGTGGATAAGGTCCCAGCTCCCGGCTTTTCTGCAGCTCTGCCTCCACAGTCTCCACGTTGAGACGAGAGGAAATGTTCCGCAGGAGCCGCTTTGATGAGGGTGCAGTCATTTAACACCTTCTTCGAACCATCCCGAGCTGCCAGATTGGAGATCATACTCTCGTGGTTCTTCAAAATCGTGACTCCCGAGGGGCCTGTATTTCGTCAGGGATAAAAGTGCTGACTCACAAAAAAATGAAAAAAGGCCTTTTCAAAGTCTCCATTGTCGGAAAACGGGGGGAAGGAGACTACGTTTTCCAGCCAGTGCGGGTTGCGTGTAACCCGACATGTCTCAGTCTAATTGCTGAGATTGAAGTACAGTAGATCTTTTGATTCTCTCCATGTGAAACGTGCCGTTTCCAAGTATGAATCCACACCCGTGACACGAGCTCTCGGCTCAGGAATTTATTTCACATGTAGCGTTGTTTACAAACCGTCAGCGACCGATGGGACGCAAGGAACCGTTGGATCCGACGCCCCTCTCATTACCGCCGGTTTATGGGGAGGTTTTTTGTTGTTTTTTTTACACGCAGGACATTTTTGGACTTGCCAAAATGACTTCATAATTGTCATCATAAAGCCTATCAAAGTCCCACCAGAACCGGGACCTGACGTCAGCAGCCGACCAAAGTCAGTGCTTTCCAAGTTATGTAATGGCGGGAACAGATTATGCTGCACCCAAAGCTTGGAACGATTTGCTTTTATTTTGCAGGGTCAGGACAGAAAGACAATTTTATTGATGTTTTGTAGGCTTTTACAGATTTAGACGGTGATTCCTGTCATCACAGGTAACTTGAAGGTGTTCCCTTGCAGAAACTCGTGTGCGACTGCATAACCGAGGCGTCCGTGAAATATGGATTTTGGTTGCGGCCTGTTCCGGGATTACCCAACTCTTACCTGATTCTCTAAACCTGATCTGCTTACATGACATTCAGCACACGCCTCTTGTTGCAAAGCTGAGGAATTCACTTCTCCAGCCAAAACTCCAAAGCGACACACACACACACAATCGTCCGTAGATTCTCTTGTTACAGCGATGTGCCGTTTGCCAACCGGGACTCTGGTCATGATGGGAAAAGCAAATATTACAACGAGGCTTTCAGGAGTTTACAGCCCTGATGCCACTGTTAGTTTCTACGGAGTGCAGCTGTCGTCTTTGGCTCGGTCAGAGTAAATATTTCTATTCCTCTGTAGTGTTAGAAAATGATGTGTATTCAAACCCTGGAGATTGTCCTCAACCCAGACTAAATACAGTCTATTTTTTATTGTTCGTTTCTTTTTTCTTTACAGTAAGTTGTTTGTGTGGGTTTTGTTCTGTCTTTACAAGTGTGGGTAAAACGCAATTTTGTTCTTTTCAGAACATTTCTTGGCTATAAACAGCATCCCTCTGAACGCCTGCTACAGTTTGTGCTCACGGCACTTCAGGACCGCTTCGACAACAAAAGTCTGCACCTATTACCATCAAACGCAACAATTCGACCTCGTCTGCAGCTTTTAACCATTTATCTGCTTCGCGTTCCTGTTCAGTCATGGCTGACACTTTACAGTTGAGTTGAAAACATGAGAAAAAGTCCCCCCTCGCCCTCTCCGCCGCCATTAGCAGCTGATTTAGACCAAAGTTTTATCTGTTCGGAGTCGCCGGGCGCACACGTGATAAAACGGGCTTCCTTTTAAGTGTGATACTTGGAGAAGACGGGTGGTCTGCGGGCGGGCGGGCAGCGGGGCCAAGTGATTTGTGGCCTGAGCGGAGACACAGAAATCAGAAGGGGTTAGAAAGCATTTAAAAGTTCTAGTCTGTTTTTCTCCTTGGCTAAACGCTGGTCACAGAGAGGGAGGACTGTGGAAGGCAGCAGAAAAACAGCACAAGCCGAGGAGGAGGAGTGGGGGTGGGGGGAAGGGGTTGTTAGCCGCAAGTATGCTAACATGACAACAGCTGGATAAATCAATTAGCCATAAAGACAATTAGGGTAGAGTTGGTTGAGACTATTAGCGTAGCAGCAGTAGGGAGCAGATCAATAAGTTCACGCAAGACCCGTTAAAGTCTCAGGGTCGGTGTAACGTAATCCAAGTGTATGCGAGGCAGCGCTGGGCCTCTTCTTGATCTGTTTTCCATTCGTTACGGTGGGATTGTTTGGTCAACACGAAGCCTCAACAACATTCACAACCAGAGAGAGGATGTCATCTCAGACGACAGCATCTTTTACGGCGCGCTCCGAGGACACTGATGCGCTGGAATCGTAAACTCTTATATAGACCGCCAGGAACCCGAATCTGCAGTCAATCAGACTCCTGCTGGAGTCGGATCCTGAGAACTTTAAGGGCTTTTTCACTTCCTCTCTGCCCTGGGCCGCGGCGAGACGGTGTCAGATCCTGTCCGCAGCTGCGCGTCCCCAGCTTTAGCTCGTACCTCGTATAATTTGGTAACCGCCGAGGCTTCTGGCTTTTGACATTTGAGGCTCGCAGGGCCGCGACCACCAGAAAAAAAATCACTCAGTCTGCTCTAAAGACTGCAGCCATTGTCCGGGAGACGCAAGTCTTTGAGTAATAATGGCAAACATCTCGTAAGTTTTATGAACATGTGGCGCCGCGGTGTTTTGACATCATTTTTACCAGTTTGATGTCTTTCAAAGGGGCACAAAAACGATAACAAACTGCGGCAAAACGAGAATTATAACGCCCATAATTCATGTTTTACATGGCGTTTTAAAGAAAAGGGGATTATTAAAGGTGAATTTACTAAACATCAGAGCAGTCAGTTGCCTGCCACCACTCCAGCACCCCCTCCCCCCTTTCCCTCCATCTTTCAGCGAGCTGGCTCCAGATCCGCCGTCTGTTTCTGCAAAAGCTCCCTCTGCTCGGCTGCGTCGCGGCTCAAACTCCAAATCTGCTCCGGAGGTTGTGGCCTCGCTGGAATGCATCCACAAACACACAACTTCTACCACTCTCCCTCTCTCAATGTCACTTTTTTTCCCCTTTCTTAAACTCTCTCTCCCTCCCTCTCTCTCTCTCTCTCGCTCTCTTTTGGATATGCATGTACCTTCCCGCCCTGTTTGGCTTCCCCCTTGGCAGGAGATGGGAACTCTCTTACGGCAGGCTCTCTTTACGCTGCAGCTGAATACTGAAACATTTTTTCCACAGAGATTCGATGATTCTCCCAGTAAAGCTGCAGATGTGGACCAAATTTTCATCTGTTGGGTCTACTGTTTTTGATTTTCTCCCCGAAAATACACAGTAGTTCTTAAAATAAGCAGAGCAGATTAAATATATTCATTCACTAACTGCTATAAGAAAGGCACATTTTAATTGTATTTTAAAGTGTTTTCTGGCACTGAGAACATAAAAAAAAAGGTGGGCAAAACCAAACTAATAAACACAACTAAGTATTTGCTGCCTCGCTGTGTGAAACTGTACTCTGTACACGGCAATGCTCTGAGCTAAAGGCTCACATCGGCATGCTCACAACGACCACTAATATTCGGGCTAAAAATGCCTCGTGTAACCGCTTTAATCAGAAGAGACACGCCCGATCAGAAGGAATGGACGTAAACAAAACGGAGAACCTCGACACAGAGCAAAGTCTGGGCCAGATTTCTCCTCGCATTGATTAGAGGGGTGAATCTGAGGATAAATCATCCCCAAAAACTCTGATACAGCTTGAACGGATCTGAGCAGAATTTCAAGCATTGTCGTGGTAATATGTCACGCAAAGGTAAACTGATGGTCTGAGGTCGGTGGGCGTCTGTGGCCCTAGTTTGGGCGTTGGGTCCCACACTGTTGGCACGTGTTGGACCCTTGTTGGTGGCCAATCCATCATTTTCACAACAACATGATCAGGAATGAATAGTGTAGGCCAACTGATCAGCATGATTTAAGAGGCCAGCTCTGTCTGACCGTTTGTAGATCTTCCTAGCCTCCCAGTTAATAGTAGCTCTTCCTGTTTCCTCTTTTGAATAATGAATAAAGACTACTACCACCTTAGTCTGTAGCCTCTGTGTTCAACTGCAATGTTTTGGTCCAGACCATAGACTGTATAAAAAGTGGACACCATGACAGCTCCTCAAAAGAGAAGCCAAAGCATGTGGAGCTCCCCCTGGTGGCTGGCTGCAGTATAGGTCATAAGCTCCGCCTCCGCCATGTTAGTGGATGGGACTTGGGCCAAACTCGAAGACTAAAGAACACGTCACTTACATTTTCTGTCATTTTAGGTAGTTAATGTATGTTCAAGAGTAAATTTTTCAAGTTTTGTTTTAGTTATTTTATGCTGCTAAAACGACTGACAGTTGCCTTTGACAAATGCTCTGTAAAGCGGTCTCATAGGGCCGTGAGAGTTTCTTTGTAACTGGTGGAGGCGGAGTATGGTGGAGGCGGACTAGAGTGTAGTATTAAACAAACAAAAATGCCAGTGTGTCTAGAGGAAGTGTGGGCGGGTCATCATAACGTGGCTCCACCCTCGGACAGGACTTCCCAGACTCTGGCTCCAAACTCACAGGATGGTGCTGTTCATATCCCTGGGATACCAGCGCCAGTTTGACCAATGGAAGGAAGTGGAGACATGTTTTTTCTAGAGTCTATGGTCCAAAAACAGGCGATGTCAGTTTGGTGTGTCCATGCCGTACGTTTCAGTGAAAAAGAACACAGAGCCTCAACAAATAACTAACCCTTTAAGTAAGCACACTCAAAGCTAAAACACCCATTTAAATGTAACCACTTCATTTATCTGGAACTTGATTTCAGGCCGAGTGTAAATGCAACCAGCCGAGCTGATCTCAATCTCGTGTCAAAACTGCCCCAGGGAGTGGCCAAAGGAGCCTCCTTGCCCACAAACTGATCAAGTGTGAACGGATTCGTCCGCACGAGCGCCATCCGTCATCCGCTGTGCCGCGATCAAAACATTACGTCTCCGACCGCAACGGCCGCAATCACTGAACAATGCGACCGCGAGTAATGTTGCCAGAGACTGCGTTCAAAACAAGTGAGGGAAAACAAAACTCTGACAAGCTGACATCTTGTTACCGTTCCTCGTGTTTGTTTTCAGCTTCTCTGGCGGCTAATACTGGGCCAACATGCTCAAAAATCCAATTCAGAGTTGAGCATCATGTCCAAGCCATGAGGAGCGGAGAGATGAGGTGCAGAACACAAACCAGACGCCAGCTCCACCCTCTCCAACCTCAAACTCCACAGCTCTCTACCCCCACTTCTCGACCTTTTGTCTGTCTAATTGATCTCCCCTTTAAATGGGTTTCATGCAGCATTGCTGCGGTTTGGACATTCTGGTTTATATGCGGTCATCGTGGGTGTACGTGGACCCCCACCCACACTCACCAAAAAAGGAGGGGAGGAAAAAAAGCATAATCTCTCCCTTGTGTTTGTCTGGAGGACGTCTGCAGCGAGAGGTCACTGGTGCACACGTTCATTTTTCAGCGTCCGGATGAGGTGAAAACAGATGGGTTACCCCTCGCGGTGAATCGAGGCGGTAAAGCCCTGGCGTTGCATCATGACTAAGCAGACCACAGCCGAGATTTTGATGACGACGGAGAGTAAATTCGGAGCGGTTCAGGCCCCCCCACAGAGACTGTCTTGATTATGAAGTTAAATGTCAGACATCACTGAGGGAATTCGAATTTATGAGCCCATTTACAAAACACCGTCCAACTATTTTGGAAACTCTTGGAGTCGCTTGTTTTCCACGCTGGAGATCTGTGAAATTCTGAGTTCTTGTTTTGTCAAGCAGCGGCTTAAGTCGCCCATAATCCCACAGTGTTTTGATCTCGTGCTCTTGTCACTGTTTTTCACCAGCATTTCGGAAAGTACACAAGATAATTAACCGTGTGAATTTTTAGATACACAGTATAAACCAGGGGCGTCAATCTCACTGTAGTTCAGGGGCCACATACAGCCCAATCTGATCTCAAACGGGCCGGACCATAATAATAGCCTGATTTGATAATCCGATCAATAGAAAATATTAGCTCCTAATAACCATGTAAACTCTTGATCTGCTGGTTTCTCTCTGGTTATCAGAATAAATCCATTCTTTCTGAGCATGTTTGCTCCAGGAGGGTTAAACATCAGGCAATGTGATGAGTTTCAAAGGGACAGAAACATGGAGGTAGTAAAACAACCAGTTGTTCAAACAAGTGTTTAAATAGATGAACCAACCTGGAATCCATGTGGACCGCAACTTCTTTGGCAGCAACGTGGCTCCATCTTGGTCATCTTCTTCAGCTGACTATCCAAAAAACGTTGAAGAAAGGCAACTGGACTTGTAGAGAAGACGTTTTTTGAGAAGACATTTCACCACCCTTAGAAGTGAAGAAGCCACTCGTCTAGTTGCCTTTCTTCAACGTTTTTTGGATAGTCAGTTGAAGAAGATGACCAAGATGGAGCCACATTGCTGCCAAAGAAGTTGCGGTCTACATGGATTCCAGCTTGGTTCATGTATTTAAATATTTGTTTGAACAACTTGTTGTTTTACTTTTTGGATGTACCATGACCTGGATGACTCAGAACCTTCACAGAGTCCTTCAACTGAATGAATTTGTTGAAATGAGTTGTCAACAAAGTTGGAAAAAAGTTATTTCCTTCTTATTTTTCTCCTGGTCCTCCTCCTCCTTCTATCTCATCCTGTTCTTCCTTATGTTCCTCAGCAAGGGGAATAACTTTGTCAAATAAGTTCTCTAGAATAAATGTGTTGTAAATAAAGTTGGAAAAAAACTTTCTTCTGTTAAATTTCCAGCAGATCTGACAGCGGTGCAGAGCTTCTTGTTCCAAAAATCTTTGATTGATATGTTGGGGCATGTAAACACATGTTTTTATTATTAGCGCCCATGTAAACCAGTTGAAGTTTAGTTGTTTGTGTTGCTGCAGCCCAATGATTCAAAAATCCTGAAAATCTAGGAAATTGTTGCAGTACCTCGAGTGGCCACTGGCCGGCTCACCTAGCGCCTCTTTTAATTTATCCGTAAATTGAATGCTTGTGGACAGCAGTATTTCAAAGATTGGTTAAGCTACAAGAGTGATTTGAACAAAATCCCTTGAGTGAATCGGAGCACATGTGATTTAGTGAATACTGCGAGCTGCAGAGGACACTTGGCCTCCATGCAGTTCCTGTTCTGTGCCTCCATACTCTTAATCAGAACAAGGAGGACTTATGCAACCACATCCTTTAACAGAATTTATGTCACACAAGTGGATTTTTCTTTTTTTTTATGATTAAATGTTCAAAACACTATAATCGTATTTTCATTTACAGGAAAAGAGGAGGGGTATTTTTATTCATAATGTCAGTAAATGGATGTAGTATTAGTTCACTGACTGGTTAGAACTTGTTATTTTTTATTTATATACTGTATATACTTTTTTTTTAAAGACAGTCGGTGTTACTAATACAGTCAATGATGCTGATGGATCAGAACACGTATGTACATAACTTTCACTGGTTATTTTATTAGAAAAAATGCTGGAATCATAAAATGCATTACTTCCTGAGAGCCAGTGGATTTTTCTCACGAGAGTCCAAAGTGTTCAAAAGTTTAAAAGCGTTCATAAAGTCGGCTCACAGATTGGCAGCTAGGACCGCCGCGTTATAGCAACGAGCAAAGGAATTTGGCAAAAAAAAATTTAAATTTTTATTTGTATGGAAATGTCAAAAACCTTTACTTTGAAACATAAAATTTTAACTTTCTGAACTTTGGCAACTCCACTTTAATAAATGTGTGTTGTCAGAATTAGCATGTGGCAGCGGCCCCTGCGGGAGCGTGTTCAGGGAAATGTCAGAACGTTAAAAAAAAAAAGAAAAAGAAAAGCCTCAGGGCTGAACGTCCTCCTCGCGAGCATGCAAGGAGAGGCAGCGGCGTTCCAGGAGTGGCGATGTACGACTCTCGGTGTGAGGATGATTAAACCGGCGGGGAGTGACAGAACGCTCGCTGATGAAAGCCAGACAGTGAAACGGTTCCTGAGCGGTTTTGTGAGGCGAAGCAGACCGGGGCGACTAAAACGTATCACACGATTACACCGAAGTGACGAGATGAGAATGTTTTACAGCCCAAAACTGAACTGACTTCACTTTTCACCTGCAGCGATGCGTGAAGCCCAAATGTTACAGGAACAATCAGGAATTTAACCCCCTTTCCAAGTTTCGAATCCTTTGTTTTTTTATATAACGTTGCATGTGAACGGAAGAAAAACACGATTCTTTTGTGCCAGCAGAACATGCTGTAAATTTTAGCGTGAAAGTCTTTGTCCTATAAATCACTTTCTAACAATGGGCCACATGGCAATACAGTGGTTCCTTTGAGGACTCTTTAAATAGCAGCACTAAAGTGATCGAATCGGACAGTGACCTGGACTGAGCCTGAAGTATCCCGTGGTCCCTAATGCTGTCATGTAATTTCACTGCTCAGCATGAAGCACGATTTCAAAGCTAAACTTGGCCGAAACGATGCATCTGATCTGAAACACCCCCCCACACACATCATTCACCCTTTGACACAGATCTGATGTTATTAATACAGTTTGAACGGAAGAAAGTGGTGATTTGTTTTCACCCGAAAGAAATAAATTACAGTTGCAAGGTTGAATCACACGCAAGGATTATTGTTGTTTGGAGTCGTTTTATGAAAGAAATCCTTCTATGAATAGAAGGAAATGTGTTAATGCTCAGAGTTTGTGCTATATTTTTACTCAAAGGTCTTGACTTGACTTTTTCACCGAGCATTTTGACGCAAAAAAACACATACTGTATATTCACAGTCATGTCTTACTGGAACAATTTATATGCAGCCTAATGCTTTGAAACCAGTAAATTAGATATGAACATGTATTTTTAATTACATATTCTATGAAGTTTTCCACAAAGATAAGATAAGATATAAGACACATTTATTAATCCCACGTATGGGAAATTTCCTTGTCACAGTAGCATGGAATTTGGCAACAAAAATATATATATACAGAAAAACAGTGACAACTTAGACAGGGAAAAAGTTACCAAAAAAACACAAATACAAATTTGAAAAATATATACAAAAAATATACAAAAAAATAACTACTACTCTGAAAGAATATAGAAACTAGAAATATAAAGACATTCTGTATATACAGTGTGGTGGTGGAATAAACTTTACAAATAAATAGTTGCTTAAACTTTGAAAAACAAAACAAAACTATGAGTTGGTGAGGTAGTGGTTTGAAAGTCAAAGTCATGTCACTGTAGATCTGGGATGACCTCAAGGCCTATACTTCCTCATTTGTTGGTGTTTGGGTTCAGTAGCAGTAATGGCTGACTCCTGGATGGATGTGATTGCTGACCTATATCTACAGGTGTCTCTCTCTGGTTGAACTTTGTGTTATCTTGTGTTTTCATTGTGTTCTTGTGTTCCTTTATTCACTCAAACGCACACGGCACATTTGATTTTAAGTCAAAACAAAACAATACATTTACTTCATTTAAAAAAGAATCATGTGTGTTCTCCGCATTTTGTCCTTTAGAGCCAGGTCGCGACACAACGTATTTGATTTAGTGCTTATCATGAACACCTATGACCTTTTTCACAGCAGTTTCTTAACCCTTTAGACAGCACTCATTGAAGAACTTGTTAAATTCACAATTTCAACCCTAGTGTAGGGCGGCACAGTGGTGTGGTGGTTAACACTGATGCCTCACGGCAAGAAGACTCTGGGTTTGAATCCTTGCGTCTGCGTGGGTTCTCTCCAGGTACTCCAGCTTCCTCCCACCGTCCAAAGACATGCTGGTTAGGTTCACTGGTGATTCTAAACTGGCCGTAGATGTGAATAGTGTGAATGGTTGTCCAATGACAACCAATGACAGCTGGGACAGGCTTTAAAATCTTTCATTTTCATGCAGAAAATCAAGATCAATGAATTTACCATACGGTTCCTTGTCCTTTAGCAGTTACGTGGACCTTGAAGACCACATTTGACCTGAGAACGTTGCCTTCATCTTCTCTGATTGTCTGAGTGAAAACCACATGCTTCTAAACCTCACTGAGAGGCACCGGTTTGCAATTTTAGTTAACAAATATGGTTCCTCGCCCCATGAAGGGTTAAAGCTGCACTAAATGCTTCCATTGGAATCAGAACTTTACTAAATAAAAGCAAAAACACCTCACTATAATATAAGGCTGCAACAAACTGCCGATTATTCTTCCATTTGGTCGATTAAATGATTATTTTCAGTTTAGTTGATAGATCCAACTGTTAACCACTGAAAAAATAAACAGCATTACCCCTATTAAACCTTTACTCACACATATTTTAACATGACATCTGTGAATGAAGAACACATTTCAAAGTGATTCAACTAACGATTTATTCAGTGTAATTAGTAAAGATGTTGTTTGCTATATTTTGGTCAATAATTAAAAAAAGTGGTGAGTGTAATTCAACTTTAATGGCTGGCGCTGATTGCGAGTGTGAAATACAGCGGTATTATTTACCCGCTTAAGTGTTGCTCACACCGATTAACGTAACTTTAATGGAATCAGTGTCATTCAGTTTTATAGGTTGATATGGGCATATGAAAACAGTGCTGCCTAAGAGCATTAGCATCATTGTTGAGTTCAGGTCTGAAAAACAACACATGCACCGACCACAAACCAGCAACTCACTGGAAACTCTCTGGAACAATCTGAACACTGAGAGACTGGAAAACTGGTGGATCTTCTTCTTTTGAGACGCTTGTGCACAGCAGATTTGAGGTGTTTCATTTTGTTTGAAGACTCCTCTTTTGACGATTGGTTTTGGGCTTTTTCAGTGATGTTTCTGGCATTCCTAGCAGAATGAGCTGCCATAATCGGACGTGGATGTAAACATTTCGTCTCTCTGATGATTGCTCTAGATCTTGCCTTACACCCTGTTACACCCCGGCTCAAGAGTAACAACATAAAGTGGAGGAAACACAACAGAGTTACAAAAACTAATATTTATTTCAATAAGCTAGATAAAAATACGCCCTTTAATCCACGTCTCCTCAGATGCGGCTGATAAGGACAATTAAGCCCAAGAACTACCCAAAGACACTTGCATTGCCACTGCCAGGCCAGAGCGCCTGCAGAGGGACATGACATGCCCTAAACACAGACTTGTGTTTTCACTGAATCATTTTAAAATAATCTATCATGGGTAAAAGGGACTTTTGCATGTGGGAAGGCAAACACTGCGATCAAAACGTCTAATTTCCTGTGAAGGAAAGCCCCACAAAACTAGAACAAGATGACATTTACTGGTTAAAAAGACATCAAGGTATCTGATAATCGATGCATTTGATACCTGACATCGCTTGACTAAGTTAAACCACACATAAATGTATAAAACTAATATAACAGAAGCTGCGTGGAGTGCGGTACATTGACGTCAGGTCAGTGTCGTTGGTTCATGCTGCTGCCAGAGTCAAAATATGTGACAAACAAAATTAGAAGATGTTGGAAAGATCCATAAAGAACATATTTACAACTATTCACTGTGAAAGTTTCTAGCTCGGATGTTGTTGTTGCCCATAGCAAACTGGAAATGGTATCATGCAAACAGTGGACGGGGAAGAGAACGCCACGTGAAATGGTGGGCTTTATCCCAACTGTCTACATCCGATGACTAATGACTCTGTTGCAGCTCTCAACACCGCAGCTTTAAATCATGAGTCAAGACCAAAGTGGGGTCAGGGCTTTTTTATCCACATGATGGGTTCCAAATATCCAGACTGAGATCATTCCCAAGGACAAAACCCAGAAAAAAGAAAATATCCCGGAGTGCTCAGCGCCACTTCGCCCTGGGAGCCTTTTGGCATCATTACATCAAAGCAGCGTTCTCCGCAAAGTGACACAGATTGTTGTGATCAATACCTCACCTCGCAGTGTGACGCCCGCTGGAAGGAAATCAATGAACGTGGAGCCGCAGCAGAAGTCCAACTGTTAGCCTTAAAGGTAAATCATCATCAAAGCAGAGTCAACCATGCGTGTGGTTCCATTTCACGTCTAGCAGTTGGTATGGCAGCCTGGATGGCAAAAACATAAAGGTCCTTACTGGGATTGGAACCTCGGAGTCTTGTTTCCATGTTGTCATTCAGCATCAGCGCCAACTCCATCCAGTCCCATCAATGTCGAGAACAGAGCAGCAGTAGTGGACTCAGAAAAAAAAGTTTTTCAGTTTTTGAAACGACTCATTACTTCTCAAAAAAGCTTGCAGCTATTTTTTTGCTTTTAATCAACATATCTGAAGTGTTTGTCTCAGTGTGACCAGCTGCTGCGCTTAATCTTCATTTCCTGAGGGGCAAAGAGAGAAACACTGGTTTTCCAACAGGCCTGCCTGGCTAATTAACTGCAAATGGACTAATTGAGACACTTCAAGCTGAACGTTTAAAAGTCGATAATACAGAATCAATTGGTTGCGCCCTGTTGGAGATGAATGTGAGCAATTGTTTTTTACAGATGCAACAAGTTTTACGAAGTGTTTACTGGAAAGGCAGTGAAATACTACAGGAACTTTTATGGTTTTCATTCTAAAGGCCTATTCACACCATCCGTCCGTTATCTAATACCAGCTAACACTGGGCCAGAGGCGTAGTACACCCAGGACAGGTCACCAGTCCATCACAGGGCTCACACCAGGAAGTTGTATTGCAAAACTTATCTGCTCAGCGTTACTAACCTAATAAACTTAACTAATAATAATGCTAGAGGCTTGGTGACATAAGGACCAGTAGCAAGTCTAGTTGTTGAGCTGTTGGAAGCTGGGAAAGCCATCAGTAGTTAGTCTATCGCTGGCTTCAGCTGTGTTTGCGGGCAGCGGCAATCTAGCATTGCGCTTCTGCCAATGTTTCCCAACGGTCATTCATATTACTGCTGCAAAACTCACCTGGGGCCCAAAAATCAGAAGGTCTTAAATTTGTAAACTATCCAGGTCTGCAGGCTGACCAGGAACATTGGAGCAGGGCGCCTGGAGGAAAAACTAATGATCATGTGCAGGGAATAATGCGGAAGCAGACCTGAAAGCCTGTTTTTTCTGTTCTCTCCAATACAACCCTGGTTAAAAGTCATCCAGCTTGGAAGCACGCTAGTATCTGATCACTCATGCTAATGCTAATGCTAGTCAGTCATAGAATCCCTCTTGGTCATGTCCTCACGTTTGTGTTCAGCAAAAAAAAAAAAGAGGGGAGAAGCTTTGCTGTTCGCTAACAGCTATCTCACTAGCTTTATCAAAAATAGCACAACATGCTCACACAGGATCCATTTGTGCCATCACTTGATGTCTCATTTTGGTTTTATGGAGCAGTTCACAACTGTAATGACAATATCCATTCATACCTACATAGATATGATACCTCATATATTCATGCATTATGCCAGCCAAGTCACCCTCACTCTTTTTTTAATGTCTCTTTACCCGGAAGCAGATGGATCCTCCCATTTGAGCTCAAGGTTCTGCTTAAGGTGGCTTCTTGTTAAAATTGAGTTTTTACAGTCGCTCTAAAGCTTGCTCTGGGTGGTGTGTTGTTGATGTAAATAAATGCAAATAACTGAAATTAACAGCATTGTGAGAAGAGAAACAAAGATTGACTGTTATGCTTTAATTGGATTTTGTGAATGTCTCGTTGTGAAATTTAACTTTTTTAAATTCTGGTCCTGTAAACTTGTTCCTCGAGTATTTTAACTGAGAGACTGAAGCTCATGCACTACAGCAGGTCACCTCCAGTGACACTTCGACCAAAGCTATACTCCAACCCTGAGTAATGGGCCTGGCCGGCCTTAAGCAGATGGGTCCTCCAATATATGCTTAAGGTGCTGCTTAAGGTGGCTTCTTGTTAAAAGGGAGTTTTTCCTTGCTACAGTTGTGGACCTAATACTTGCTCTGGTGGATTGTTGTTGGTGCTACACAAATGGATTTGTATTGACTGAAATGAACTGAGAGGTGAGAAGAGAATTAAAGATTGACTGTTATACTTTAGTTCAATTTTGTGAGTGTCTTATCGTGAAATTTAGCTTTTTTTAAATTCTGGTCCTGTAAACTTGTTTCTCATGTATTTTAACTACACTGCGACAGGTCACTTCCAGTAAGACTTCAAACAGAACTATCTTCCAACAATGAGAAATTTTGGATGGCTCTTTATGTCTTTCATACTTGGCCGGCCTTAAGCAGATGGGTCCTCCACTGTGAGCCTGAGGTGCTGCTTAAGGTGGCTTCTTGTTGACTGAACTGAAATGATTCATGGGAAGAGAAGTAAAGATTTCCTTAGACCCTGCAAGTGAATCCACTGAGCTATTTGTGAGTTTTTCAAGTATTTTAAAAGAGAGACTGCAGCAGGTCGCTTCTAGTAACACTTTAAACAGAGCTATCCTCCAACCTGGAATAACTTTGGATGGCTGCTTCCTTTAAAGTCACATTTATCTCCAGTAAGGCCATTTCATGACAACATACTACTACTAATAATAGCATTAGCATTGAGGCGGATTATACTAAGTCCTTCTGCAGCGTAGGCGGGGGGGCGGGGGGTCGACTGGAGAACCTGCTGAACAGAACATGTGTTTGGCTCGCTCAGATGAGGTCAGTGCGCTGCAGACTCTCTGGACCCCTCCGGCGTGGAGCTGAAACAGAGCTCTCTGGTCAGGAGCTCGCTGTGAGCAATAAATTGAACAAAAACGGAACCAACTCAAAGGGGAAACTATTCATCCCAGCCCCATAACTCTTCCTGCTCCTTTCCCCCCTATTATATTTTATGTCCGAGCTTTTTCACACTGATTGCATTAGCAGGCCCCAAAAGAGGCCTTGGAAGAACAAAGCCGTCATAGCTGGAAGGAGACTCGGCCCAGAGGAGGAGGAGGAGTCTGGAAAGCCACATATTGAGGAAAAGGCTCTGGTGTTATCTTGTAAATGACTTCACGACATTTTTCAAAATCTTTTCATTGCAGTTGTCTGTGCCTGTTTTGTTTATGATTGATGTTAATTCACATCATGTATGTTGTTTATTTTATGGCTCTATAGTTTTTTTTTTTGTCTGTAAAGGCTCGCTGTAGTTTTTTCAGAAAAGTAGAGGAGGTGAATTTACCAGCAGTCATAGAGGGAACAGATGGATGGTAGTAAGGCAGCTCTGGCTCGGGTGGTAAAGAGGGTTGTCCGCTAATCCCAGCCTTGGCGGTCTAATCCTTGTCCTTGGGCAAGACACACAGAACCCCGAAGTTGCTCCCAAAGGCAGGCGAGCACTTCGCATGGCGGCTTCCTCCGTTGGCATGTGTGAATGAGAAACACTGGAAAGCGCTGTCAGTACCACTAAGGTAGAAATATAAAGCAGTAGCAGAAGCAGTGATGTAAGTAGGAATATTAACATCTTGACGTCAGCAGCGAAACTAGTAAACATGTATTTTAAAAGTTTTCCAAAAGCAGGATGCTGATCAAACATAGTCTGAGATGAGGCCATGAACCACATTTGTGTGTACAGGATACTGTGTGTAGATTTATATTTATATAGACACACACTAGAAAATATATACTAGAAATACTTCTCAATATGATACACCGATTATGACATGATTATGATATTATCACAACATTATGACCACTGACAGGAGAACTTTTGGACCTGGCATTCATTCATGTGGATGTTACTTAGACATGTAGCACCCACCTAGACCAGACCAGGCACCCCCACCCCATAGCAATGACACTCCTTGATGGCAACAGCCATCCCCAGGTGTTGACCTGGCCTCCAAATTCACTAGATCCCAAACTGATCAAGTATCTGTGGGATGATCCATAGAGGCCCCTCCCCTCAAAGACCCCCACTAACAACATTATGTTGCCAGACACCACAGAACACCCTCAGAAGGCCCATGTCCATTCTCTGATGAGTCACCACAAGGGAGACCTACACAATATTAGGAAGGTGGTCATAGTGTTATCTCTAATCAGAGTATGTGCATCAGAGGAACATGCTCCAGGAGGTTCTTGTCTTTAGTAGCTGTACTAGTTGCTGTATTAGTCATGCACACTTGCACCTTATGTAGAAATATCTTGTGTTTCTCCGTCTTGATGACGTGGAGTCTTATGTCGAACCACAGTCCTGGAGGAATGTTTCGTTTTACTTACTTCCCCCGACCTCTTGAGCTCCTCCAATCCTCACCTCGTTAAATATTTCAGCCAGAGATGATTGATAAATTTAAAAAAAACTTAGTATTTAATGGCATTATGGGGGTCAGATAACATAAGGCCTCTTGTTAGGCTAAAATAAACAATAAATCACTGACACAGGTGGCTGAAGTCATTTTCTTTCATAGGTTCAGACACCTCCCCACGGAGCTTTTCCAGGTGTGTCCAAGCTGGAACAAAATAAGCCTTTCTCTGATTGGTGCTGAGTGCATTGTCTTCACGCGGTAACCTTTGTACGTCTGCAGCTGTAACAAGGTTTAGAAACAGCCTGAGAACATCATTTTTAAATGTTTGTGTTGGTCCAGATCTGATATACTCTGATATCTACGGCATGCAGGCTATAAATCCTCCATGGTATCTCTGGACGGGTGAGGAGCTCGGAGATTAGGCGCTCCTTTAAGTTGCAAGGAGTCAGCTGAGGTGATTCAGGCATCTGACCAGGATGCAACCTCTTTAGGGAGGTAGTCTGGGTTCGTCCAAGCTTCCTCCCAGACTGGCAGTCACTGCACTCAGGCAACATCACATAAACTGTTGTGTATCGACCTGGGCTGCAGCACTAGCATATGACTAGAAGAGAGTTTGGAATTAAGAGAGTCAGAATTCTTTGGGGTTGAAAATGTGACGTTGTTGCTGCTGGTGAAAGCTGCTGCAGGAGTTCTGCCGCGTCTCTTTATGGCCTCAGCGTTGTTTACTTCTCATTGGAGGCTCTCCGCTGCATGTGATTCATTAAGCCCCGGCGTTCCTCTGCACCCCTCGGTGTCGTCATTATGCTGCAGAGTTCACGGACGTTATCGGCATGCTTTGCTATGAATGAATCATGGAAATTGCTGTAATTATCTCTCAACCAGATCCTCTTCATGTTTACAACCTTTAAGCCTGTGTTTTTCCTCATTGCATCCATCCAGAGGAGAGGCGGAGGAAATATCAATATGGCTTGCATCAAGACACAGAATAAATTATTCTTAATTGCTTACAGAGAGCAGTAACGCTTGGGGGGTTTTGTGTGGAGTCAGTGGGGGATGCAAAGCGCTGTGACTGTTACAGCGCACTGTAGGTCATGTATTACGTAAAGGTACAGGGTAAAGTCTTAAAACCGCAGTCTGCTGCACAGAACACAACTGTTTCTCTGCAAATACTTAACTTTTCAGTGTTCCTCTCAAAATCAAATACAAGCACAGTATGTTGAAATCATGTTTCTCAATGTTGGCTGAATATACAAACGGCAGATGGGTTTCCTAACACTTTCAGCTTTGTGATTATGATGATGCATAAAATCATCTGCTAAGCAAATTTCTTGAACCAGACTGAGGCGTAAATGCGTAGCCTGTCCCTTTAATGGCCCTGAATCAATCAGTCATTTAATCTATCCATCACTTTTAGTCAAAGCGCTTGCGTCACTCCATTTATATTCATAGATTATTTTCTCTGAGCAGGTTTAAGCAATGGATATCAATGGGAATATAAAGCTTTTGTCAGTGCCAAATAAGAAGTCATTTTTCATGAAAGTGTATTTTGGCTTATTTTTTAACCTTAAAATTATTTTCTCTGAGCAGGTTTAAGCAATTGATATGAGTGGAAATATATTGTTTCAAAAGCTTTTGTCGCTGAGGGCCAAATGAGAAGTAATTTTTCAAGAAAATTACTTTTATTTTGGCTTATTTTTACTCCTAACTGATGTATACGGTGATCCAGAGGTGCAAAACTCAACAATTTCAGAAAAAAATTATAATAATAATTCAAAAACAGAAACTAAATTTACAAAAACAACACTTATAAAAGCATATTTGTCAAATAATTAAAAATAAAAATACGATAAATAAGAAATAAATCTTTCAAATAACAGCAAAACAAAAAATGCATACCTATGTATTAATATATATACATCACCAACATACAACCAATTACAAATCTCTCCGATTTCCATTTTTTTGGTTGAATTTTTAATTTATTTGTTATTATTTTGTATATATATATATTTTTTTTTTTTTTTTTATATCTTTTTTTTATTTTTTATTTTCATTTATATTTATTTTTTGCTCCTCTGGGCCACCATAGCTTCGGGAAATAGCTATGTCACATTTTCCTTATTTGAGCCAAAATACAATATATTTTATTACTGTTTCCACTGCTACGGGCCATCAATACAATGCACAAATGTTAAAGAAAAAAATATATTAAATACAGCTGTGCATATATTTCAAAATTCTATTTAAATACGAGAAAAAATGTCCAATAAAAACATGGGTTCCCTTCCAGGACTGCCAATTGAGAAAATTTAGAGGCATACTTAAATTGAACAATTGGATTGTGTTTCTGCCAGAGGAGAGAGTTCGACTGTCTGCTTTGACTCAGTGATTCTTCAGTGTCTGAAAGGCTTTATTATTTTTTAAAGGATAACAGTCCGAAAGCCAAATCTTCTGCATGTCAATTTGTTTTATAAAAGAAGAAGAAGACATCATTCAGCAACAGCACATTTGTCAACTCTGACATTCATTCATTCACTCAACAGTGGTCCTGTTTATTTATTATCATGTCTCAGCAGAACATGACATATTTCAGATGAGACTACATGGAACCACACACTCGTGAACCACAAGATGGAATCTGTAATTTCAGCAATGTGTTGATGTGTTTGGGTAATTGGATATGGAATACTGTATTTTCCATCCAAATGGTAACCAGATCTTTCTTTTTTAATTTTTTTTTTTTAGAAAATGGACGCCTCACAATGGTGAACTGGACTGTTTCACTCCCTCCTTCACTGCTACGTTGCACCAGAGGTGTGGGGCCTTAATTGAATTTTCATTGCCCACTTGCCTCGTAATGGCACGGCTTCCTCTTTGGAATCAAAACTTGCCAGCGCTGCAAAACATGTACCTCTGTGGCCGTGACGTTTGGTGTTGCTCCAGGCCTTCTGTTTATGTATTTGGAGGCCTTTGGCCGTCCGGTAAGCCGAACCCGTTCTACCTGCAACCGGGAAGCCTCGTCAGCTTGAATCTCACAGTTTATTTTTCCACTTCTCTGAGCATAGACAGTTGCATTTTTTTGTGACTCACGCCACACTTGTGCATGGCAAAATCCAAAGCATACATTTGATTATACAGTAGTGGTTTCTATGTTTTAGCTAATTTTAAGTAAGTGTGTTGTTTGATTGAGAGTTGGGGCCAAAAACTGAAAAAGAAAACAAGCCCTTTTCTGTGATTGACGTCTTCTCTGGCGCTGAGACAATTGTTTTTGGTGGAGTAACCTTCACACATGTGTGGCTTTACGAAGATTTGGAAACAGGTTACGACCACTGTTTTAAAACCTATAATTTGATCCAGATCTGATATACAGGGAATTATTTTTCCATGTTCAGAGAGACCAGAGTCTTTTATTACTAACATCAAATATAACAAACTTGTCATCAGGTAGAGAGAACCGTGAAGTCCCTCTGTGCCGGTGTGATTAGCACCTGCATGCGGTGCTTTTACAAGGTCATTTCAAATGGACGCTCCCAGCCAGGCCACACAGTCACGAGAGGCTGTAGGTGGCTGGATCCGCGATGACCTCATGTTTTAGCTCCGTCCCAAGGAACGGGATAATTGTTGCAATGAATGTGGCAGTTGAGGGACCGGCCCTGTGCTGGAGACCAGGCTCTTTGAATTACCGAATCACGGCTGATATGTCCTGGCTGTTGACTCGACTGTAAATCAATGCCAGAGCACACCCTGCTGAATCTGGCTCAACGTGTGATTAGCTCTGGCGGCTAAATAAAGGCCGCGTTGGCTCGCAGAAGTGCCGGAAAACTGCTTTTTCCGTGCGCGACGTACCCACGCGCCTCACATGTGGATCAGTGTAATGCTCATGAGCTGATTTGTACTACTGTTTCTTTGCACACGGTGATTTGGATGAGTGATGATCCATCTCCTGTCTCTGAGTTTGCGGAATCGCAGTCCAAGCAAAATCCAGAAGGGGCTTCATGTGGTGCAAAGCCTAGTGATGTGTAGCAGTACGTGGACGCTAATGATTTCAGCAAAAGCATTGGTCTGCGTGGGTTTCTGAGTGGCTTCAATATCTCATAACGTCTTCTTTACAAACATTTAAAGGGGAATTACCATTTTTTTTACAACCTGGACCTTATTTCTGGCATAAAATACGATCGTTTACTTACCCATATAACTTTGGTGTCATTTGGAGTCGTTCGGAAGATATTTAGATCCAGCGGAGTGCCGCGTATATCCATATAGTGGGAGTGAATGGGGCACCGAAACGCAGCCTCTAAATAACGCATTATCTGCCGCGAAACTCGTTCATTTCACCAATATTTTGTTATGATACGCTAGTGCTATTCCCCATTGAGTCCGGAGTTACCTGTTATCATCATCCGGGGTCTGTAGATTGACCTACTAACCTCTGACCTGGATGATGTCATCTCTGAGCGTCGCGCGCACCCGCGACAGTCGGCTTGTTTACCTGTAATTCGCTACTGCTATTTTTTTGCAAAATGGCTGAATATTTTTCCTGATTCTGAGGTTATGGATGACGACTTTGTTTATGATGGATGTCCTTACCGTTTTGAGCCAGAGTATACGGATGAGGAGCTTGTTGAAAGGAGGATGAGGAGGCAGAGAGAGGAACAGCTGGCCAAAGAACAACAAACCACTGCACGTCAGCGAATAGATAACAGGTAACTCTGGACTCAACGGGGAATAGCACTAGCGTATCATAACAAAATATTGGTGAAATGTACGAGTTTCGCGGCAGATAATGCGTTATTTAGAGGCTGCGTTTCGGTGCCCCAGTCACTCCCACTATATGGATATACGCGGCGCTCTGCTTGATCTAAATATCTTCCGAACGACTCCAAATGACACCAAAGTTATATGGGTGAGTAAACAATCATATTTTATGCCAGAAATAAGGTCCAGGTTGTAAATAACAATAATTCCCCTTTAAGGTAGAAATGCCACAAAACTTTCATCTTGCTGAACCTTCTTCTAACAATTCAAAAGGAACATGTTCATTTGCTGATTTTAAAACAACAGCTGCAACTTGCATGGAGTACCAAACGCTTCCTGTGACCTCTGTTCAGGCAATCATACCTTTACTCCTCACTGCAAGTCTTTGCACAAACGTGACATTCACAACAAACAAAAGCCCACGCTGCTAAACCCCTTTCCGTTGTAAGTACTCTGGCAGACAAACCACAATCGCTTGGAGACCCTACTCCATCCTCAAAAACTGATAAAATGCCGAATGCGTCCCGTCCATTTTCAGATTTACTAGCGTCTCTGGAATATTTACCCCAAAAAAACAAGAAAAAAAAGTGCTTCCGTTCCCGATCGCAAGGATTCTGGATGTGCATTTGATGGTTTGAAGTGGTTGCTTGGGGGTTGCTGGTGATTGCGGCCACAAAGGGATTAGAACAATCAGTGTGCAGGATTCAGTCTGCTTTACAGATATGTCATTTTTTCTCCCAGACGTTTTTTATTTATGTTAGCAGAATGTCTACTTTCAGCGCCGATACCATAAAGCATCCTTTTCTTTGTGTCTGTTCAGGCTGGCCGTTAACCAAGGTTCATGTGTAGGTGGCACGGAGATAAGTGGAAACAGACGACGCTCACTTGTTTGCTCAGAATGACGAATTTGTTCGGTATTAGTTTGTATATTAGCTCCTAACCGCCATAAGATTTAAAAGAAGCATCCAATAAACCATCAGCCCCTCCATGTTTCTTGTCATTATTGTGTCTAAAATAAAGTTTGGGAGATTTAACTCTATCCAGCTTTATTTATCAGGTCTTAGCACTTAAACTGCACATTGTTTTATTGTGCCAACTATGACTGGGGATTAAAATATCAAAGGCAGGGAGGGAAAGAGTGAGAGCTGGACCAACATAGCGAGAGGTAAAATGTGCAGACGGGACGCAGTGAAAAACGAAACCTGGAGAGATGCTTAGAGCGGCCGTCCAAATCAAACAGACACTTTGCCAGGGCTCCAGCCTCAGCGAAGCCATCCATCACCGGACAGTGACATTATTACGAACGTGTTTTCAGCATTTGGGTCCATAGGTGCAAAGTAATTTTTAATTTTTTTTCAGGTTGTACTGTAATTGCAGAGACCCAGCCCGTGCTGGGGGGGTTGTTGAATGCGTAATCACAGACGCTCAGAGGTTTCTGTCGAGGTTTTACCTTCGAGGATTTCTTAGTCATTTCTGGGAAAAGGGGATTTATGCATAAATCTAAACAATACACTTAAGGCATATACTAAAGCAAAGTCACTAAATAATTCTTGTTTTAACGTTTTATTGTCAAAAAGAGAGCAAATGAACCAAAAAATATCCTTGCTCTTTAATATAAAGCTAACCTGTACTTAAAGACTAGGCATGATGGGTGCATCACTTCATCTGCCTCTCTTCTTACCCTGATGGTTCCCCACTATCCTTCCAGTTTTTAATAATGCATTGGACAGTTCTTAACCCAGTTTTAGCAGTTTCTCCAATCTCCTTAGATGTTTTCTCTGCATGCCAATGATTTGACCCTTCTCAAACTGACTAACATCTTTTCCACGACCACAGGATGTGTCTTTAGACATGGTTGCTTAAGAAATGAGAAGCTACTCATTGCATCAGTTGGGGTTAAATAACTTGTTACCAGCTGAAATATAATCACCCATGCAGTAATTATCCAATAGGAGGCTCCTACCTATTTGCTTATTGAAATCCAGGTGGCAACTTCTTTTTTTTTGTCCAGGCAGTGCATCTAATCAGTTGATTCCGCAACTGATTCCACCTGAGGAGTCTGACGGTGCCTGCTGATTGGCTGGTTCAGGCCCAAGATCATCCAATTACAACATTAAAAGCCACAGGATCTGTTCACTGCTGCTCTGCTGCTTGCTCTCTGCTTCTTTATTGCCCGACTCTTACTTTGATTGTTGTTGCCCACTTCGTTTGTTATCGAGACGAGTGCACCTTTGAGTGCCATTTATGTTAGTTATGATGGAAGGTGCGGATTATAGTGGTTGGTGCCATCTATGTATTGCTGGTTACACCTTTTAGTAGATAAGATAAGGCCTTTTGTTTGTTAATTTCAACATGGAGAAGTTCATTAGCCAGGACTAGTTTTGTGCACGTGGTCCAGTCTTTCCCCACTGTGTGTGCGTCAATCAGATTTTCAGTTACCGTTGTATTTAAATAAATTCTGTTAAGTTTGCTTTACATCCAGACTCCACTTCATTAGTTGGGATGTACATTGGGAAAGTTTTAAAATATGTGTCAAAAGAGTTTACTGTTCTTTTTTAGCTAGAGAGCTGCCTAGCATCTCCTGTAATCAAAACAGTGCACAGAGAACTGCCCATTTGCAGCTAGCAGAGGCTAACTTATGAAACTTGTAGTAGTTACAGATTTAATCCTTTTTAAATAAAAAAAGAAGTGGTTCTGTTGAGTGCTTTAAGTGGGCTAGTATGCAATACTTCCTAATTTTAATTTGTCTTTACCCTCTCCAGTGGATTCACAATGGCACCACATTACCCAGGGGTTCTTGGAAGCATTATGTGACTCATTTCTTTGTTCTCGTAAAAGCATAACGTCATGCGCAAATGCTCGTTGGGTCTTCTGTTGCAGGCCTCAAGCCTTCAATGCACCACAGACCAAAGCCAAAAACCAAACATCATTTTCGTCTAGAATATTTGATTCACGGTATCAATTCAGAATGTGATACGTAATCATTTGTCAGTTGCACAAACCGAAAGGCAAATGAGGGGATTACCAACATTTATCTTCTGTGAGGTAAATGGTTTTGTAGAGAAGAGGAGAAGAGTTGTAAAATAGCTAGCGAGACGGCTAACTTCTTCTATCTTTCAACAACAGCAGCTGGTTGCAAAAATTTCTGATGCTGCACGACTAGACTTACTTTTTATTTTTTGGCTCACACCAGCAAGAAAATCATGAGTAACTGTACTGAAGGTGTGCTCAATCAAGACAAATAACACTAAGCTCATGTTTATTGACATGCTAATGCATCCATGAAGCTATGCATTGACATTTACAGTTTAAACTTGAAACACATTTCAGATATTACAGGTATTTTGAGGAAATCAAAACTATCTACAGCAAGTTAAACATAGTTTGCTTTCTCCCATTTTACTTTTTTACATGCTTGTTCTACCAACTTTAGCGGCTGCAGAGAGCAGATGCTAATCGCTAGCACGGCAGCGCTACTTTCCAGTTCACAAGTTGTGTAAATTCTGTTGTAATTTAGTAGTTAACCAAAAGATTAATCAGCTACTCGGAAAACATTAGCATGGTTGCTTGCTGCTAAGTTTATTGTTTGACTGACACTGACATGTAGATATAAATGTTTTGAACCTCATGTTTGCACCAAAGAACGTGTCAGGGATTCTTTTTAAAACTTAACTTTAGCATCTGCTCCGTGCTGCTCTGCTGAGACACTCAACTGCATCCAAACACGTCTCTAATTTGTCAGCGATCGGCGCTCCTCGAGTCTGGAAAGTCAACTTTGACCCAGTGGAACATATGCTTACATTAATTTTCTCTCCCGGTCCCACGGCATACTCTTAGACCAACTTGACTTGGTGAAGCGCCAGATCTTTGAATGCAAACACAAACACACACACACACACACACACACACACACACACACACACACACTGCGTGTATCGTTGATTCATTAGTGAGCGTTTGGGTTCAAAAGGCGTTGAGTCATATTTGCACTACGTGCACAGAATCACTCACACTGCACATCCACAGACAGTCGCTGGCGTTTTTCAAATTATTATGGTGTCCATGTGTGAATGAGGTAATTACACAGGCTTTCACAATGATAATGCTATACGGCTCATTTGAGTCTCGTTACAAACCCTTTCCAGTCGACTCAGCTGTCACACCGGACCCCTCCCTCACCTATTCACATGCCCCGTTCCACCAAAGCACAGGAATAGACAGTTTTCTCTTGCGGTGCAGTAAAAACAGCAAAGGACACTCCCAGCTGCAACATATTCCTTTTGTCTGTTATGGAGTTAAATAATGTGGGTGTCTGCTGGGATCTGCATCAGGGCCCCACTCATACGGCAAATACAAGCAGGAAGGCATCCTGTAAGGCTTCCTGTAATTTAAAATGCAAGCGTGTTTCCAGAACGAAACGTCACCGTCTAAGGTTTTTCTGCACACACATTTCTCAGACTCCTTAGATTACATTTTATAAATACGCGTTAGGAATTTTGGCTTCGGCCCCCGTGTAACGTCAGCGGGGAGGACTTCATTGTCTCGCTAAAAGCCACTTCAACGTGTCAGCTGATTAATTGGCTGCTGTGGCGACTGAAACTACACGCAGCTACGGAGGTATTTGCTGCTCATTATTTTCGCTTTTGTGTTCACGCTACAAAGATTTAGAATTATGCTTGTCCAAAATAAAATTAAATTATGAAAAAAGGGGGATTTAAAAAAACAGCAGTACAAAAAACATGGCGGAAAATTGAAAAATGAAGATTTTATTAGCAGAACAAAAGGTTTTATTTCATGGAAGGAGCTTGTTTATAGTAAACTGTGTTGAATATTTATGTATTGTGGGATTTATATCGAAACGCAGTGCTTTGAACCTTCAAATCTAATTTTATTAAAAGGTTTGCAAGACTGAAATTGAGATTTAAAGGCTTGCATGAATGTGTTTTGCTTGCCTTTATTGAAAACTTGAAGGAAATCTGTTGTACTTTCAGCAGAAATCTGTAAAAAACGAAACGAGAATAGAAGCTGGCAAACTTGAGGGGCTACCATGTGTAGCACACGTGGCACAGAAATGCTAGACCGCACCGTTGTGGCCACTTACAGGCCCGCATTATATGGTTATCACCCTTAATATTCATCTCCATACATGTGTGAAGCCGTGGGTTGGTTTTTCTTTTCTGTACAGCATGTGTTCTTTTACTTACTGCACGCATGGAGAACCAACCGCCCTGCAAGTTAAATTTTTGGGGAGGTGAAAAACCATCTCCAGGACATATTTATCAAAACCACAAATTCATAAACTGTAGTTCCGCAGCTGGGATTACTCTCATCCAAGTCTGGCATCGCCAGGTCTTACTCTTTAGCGCCAGAACACCTCCTTTCATAAAGTACCTTCTCGTTTTAGGGCGTCCTGTTGGCTTTCTTCTGCCTCACTCTCCATCTTGTGTGTTTCAACATCCACTTTATTTAACTCCTCATCTGTGGCTCATCATGAGGGCATTCAGGAGTCAGGATGACCACGGTGAATTCCAGCTTGGCACATGTAAATTAAGCAACATGTGTGGTTGAATATGCTGGTTGATTAGATATGAACCTGTCCTGGATGGAGATGTCTAATGATGGGTTCGCACACCCAACACTTACTTGACACGTTACACATCAGGTGTGTCGTCAACCAGTCTGTGAATTTGTTTCACCAGTTAATTTTCACTCTGTGCGTGCACCACCGTGTTCTCACGTTGCTGATGGTGTTTTCAGTGTACTGTAGCTGGCCATGCATCGCTGCTTTGCATCTTTTGTCACTGGTAGTTTAGTATAACACAGCTGAAACTAGGGTGACTGGACTTGTTGGGTTTCTACAAGATGTTTCATCCAAGCAGCTTTGTAGGTTCTAAGTGACTGGTCGGGGGTTTAGGTCTTTATCTGGAACGTGTCAAGGTAGGGTTGCGAGGTAAGGGGGTTAGGACCCAGATGCAGGACTTAGAGGGCTGAGGCAGGAGCTGACAAAAATTCCTTTAATTTAACAAAAGGAAACTTGCATAAGGCAGGATATCCGAAAATCTATGACTGGGAAAGACATGAACATGGCAAAGAAACAGTATGACACAACAAGGAACAAAGGCGAAGACAGGTCTATATACACACAGGGAACAGAGGGATGACGAGACACAGGTGAAGCTAATCATATAGCACAAGGAGAAATCGATGACCTAATCAGAAGGGGAAACACAGGGAGTAACACATAACAGGAAATCAAGAAGTTAACAAAATAAAACAGGAAACAGAAACCCAGGAAAACTAATCACAAAATCATGACAGAACATCCGTGGGTGTTGTCCACCTGAAACTCAGTTAACGACCAGATGCTTACCTGTAATTGGAGGACTCTGTTTTCCTTCTCCAATGAAACATGCCCTAGTCTCAAAGTTACTGCCCTCTGCAGAGGACAAGCAGGCGCTAATTGCTAGTCGATTAAAAACAAATAACCGGAGGACTCTGTTTTGATCCTGTTTTCCTTCTCTAATGAATGGTAACCTGAAGGTGTGCAACTTTCTGGAGACAAATATTAAGACTGTGCTGTAAATCAATGAGAAGGTTCTGGGTTCGAATCCCTCGGCTTCCTCCCACCGTCCAAAGACATGCTGGTTAGGTTCATTGGTGATTCTAAACTGGTCGTAGGTGTGAGTGTGAATGGTTGTCTGTCTCTCTGTGTTAGCCCTGTGATGGACTGGAGACCTGTCCAGGGTGGACCCCGCCTCTCGCACTATAACAGCTGGGATAGGCTCCAGCCCCCCTCCCATTGATGGCAGATATATCTTAGTCCACATCCAGAGAGATGTCAAAGATGTGGATGTAAGAAGAGTGTCCCTTGTCTTTCAGGTACAGGTAGACCAATTAATCCCAGACTGAGGAGTTTGTTTTTTGGATATATCGTGACCTGGATGACTGAGAGCCTGCACGGAAAAACACAACTCGAAAAATGGTTAGAAAGCTGCAGGGACCTTCCAACACTTCCATTCCATGCAGATATATGTTGTTTTGTGAGACTTCCTCTCCTAGGAGGAGAGCGTGCAGTATGACCCACAGATTTATGGGTAATTGAAATATTAAAGTTAACTTCTGAGTGTTTGTTATAAGCCAGAGTTTAATGTAAACGGCATGCGTTTCGGCTACAGCAAAAACCAGATGGCTCTCATATTAGAAATGCAAAATCAATCATGAAGCATAATAAAGTTTATGTGGGAACATGTGTTCTTATTTTTGAGGCTGATATCAGTTGGTTTAAACAAATATGTCGTGCAGTTTCTTTTTTTTTTTTAAACTAACTGTTCTCACAAGCTGCTCACCAAACGCTGTCACGGACTCATATGCATGGATGAATAGTAGGGGTGGGGAGGAACAAAGAAACTTGGTAAATTTGAGCTTATCACAGTATTAGGCTTTGATGAGCTGCCACAGTCCCGTCGTAGTCCGCTCAGACACGCCCTCGCTCTTGCTCGGCTCATCCTCGAGCTTCCTATCGTCCCCATATGGGACGGATTGAGTTGCGACCGCAGCTCCTCGCTCCCATCCCGAATCCGGGCCGCACAAATCAGCCTCCTTTCACGCTTTCCTGAGGCCACACAGAAGGAAAGGAAGGCACTGATTCAGCACTCGATTCCCTCTCCTCTCTGCTCAGGTCGGATGTAAATCCCCCGCCGAGGTCGGAGGTCAAGTGTTTTCATCATCTGGCTATTATTTCACATGTCATTATCAGCTGCATCGAATCCCAGCTCACACAGGAAGCGGGCGCACATGCGAGCGAGGAAGTGAAGAGATGCTGGTCTTGTATGGCTTGTTGCCCTGCAGCTGTGGTTTGGGTCTCTTTTCCCCCCTCAGGACCTCACGCGAGCCAGTTCACGTCCATCCAGCAAGTCCTCGCCGTCTTCAGACTGTAAAGGAAGCAGCTGCGCCTCATCCTCACGACCGCCGTTGGCAAGACCGAGTGACCATCAGCGGACCCCGAGGCGCAACTTCCCCGTCTCCCGACCGCAGCTGCTCCCATTCTTGATAAGCTCAGAAGTTTTGGGGCCATTTATTAGATCTCAGGCCGCTTCCCACCAAAATCACCCTCGTTCTTGTACCCTACAAGCGGAGCCAAAAGACATTAGCCCCGTCGTAATCCAATCCAAGCGCTGCACGTTGGCGCTGATAGAAAGCAGCAAAAAGGGGGCCTCCTCCTCGTTTATTATTTATTGTCGGACGCTGAAGTCGAAGTTTATTATCGAGTAAAGGCTCACACTTTTCCACAACACCGGCTACCGCTCTCCCACACACGTCACGGATGTTCCTTCACAACACGGATAAGATACGCAGATAACAGATGAGATCCTGATTAACGTGATATAAGGAGAATGTTATCCTCCCTCCCAACCAGAAATATTTTCACTGTTGCGCAGCAGCAAATGACTCCGTCCTACCTGCCAGAGTTATCAATACTGCCGACTTGGCGAGGCGCTCGTGCTATACGTGTGGACTTGGAGGCTCAACTCGCCTCGCCTCCATGTAAGAAGATGAAGCAGGATTATTATTTAAAAGCTCTGTGTCTATTTGTTCACATCTCTCTTTACAAAAAAGGGGAACTTTATCATCTGCTGCAGAGGCAGTTCGTGCCAAAGACCGTCCCGTGAATGAATTAAACAACTGAGGTCAATAAAAGTCACACAATCCTTTATTTTTATCAGTCATTATAAATGGGAAATGCTCTAATCTAATGGTGCGATGCAACCGTACGAGCTCGATGATCAGGTTCAGTTTTAATTCATTTTATTATTTTAACTGGACCGTATTTCCCCTATAAGCGGGCTTCGGCAAACATAATTTGCCTCAGGAGTGTCCTGTACCTGTTTATGTTAGTTAATGTGTTATAACTTTTCCCAAAGTCTTCAGCCAGAAAGGAAGATCTTCGCCAGATACAGCTGATGGGTTCCAGCCCAAAAGCTGTTCAACAACCGCCCGAATGTAAGATCGATATATTGTTTAGTACTTTGGCGACTACGCTGGTGTAGCCTGTCATTAAAAGAAACTATGCAGTCAAAGCACACAAATCACGCAGCAGCAAACTGCAGCAGCCAAACACCACAACTACTCATATCTAGCTACTACAGAGGCATGTGATCAGGTCATACACGATCAGCCACAACATTAAAACCACTCATAGGAGAAGTAAATAACATTGACCATCTTGTGACAGCTCAGTATTCTGCTGGGAAACTTCTGGACCTGGCATTCATTAGTGTGGATGTTACTTAGACATGTAGCACCCACCTAGACCAGACCAGGCACCCCCACCCCATAGCAATGACACTCCTTGATGGCAGCAGCCATCCCCAGCAGGATGCAACCACAAAAACACTTTAAAAAAAACAGCACAAGGTGTTGACCTGGCCTCCAAATTCACTAGATCCCAAACTGATCAAGTATCTGTGGGATGATCCACAGAGGCCCCTCCCTTCAAAGGACCCCCCACTAACAAAATCCTGTTGCCAGACACCACAGGACACCCTCAGAAGGCCCATGTCCATTCTCTGATGAGTCACAACTGTTTTGGAGGCACAAGGGAGACCTACACAATATTGGAAAGGTGGTCATACTATTGGACAAGGCTTAATCAGTGCACATTCAGTGTGCTCAAGCATGCACATGCACACAGACACTTTGGTTTTGTTTCAACTGAGCATTTTTTAGAAAAAAAAAACAAAACAAAATAATCTCAGACCACCCCAGATTTAGTTGTATTTCCACTCGCAAAATAAAACTTTAAAATTGCCCGATCTGCCAACACTGTCAGAAATCAATCTGTCGTCGAAAACCCTGTTTGCACGGGCCTTAAATATTGTCTGTGATCTTAATCTTGAGCAAATGGGCCATCGCCGTGAGTTATAAACTTTGTAATTTGTTAAGAAAGAGCACAAATTAAACACCATATGTCTCCACACACCAGAGGTCCTGAGATAAAAACTATTCCTGTGTGAATGAATGAGTTGATGTGGGAATTTTATTCCCTTTAGAGCTTCTTCTGCACCTTCCTCACAAAGGCTGTGCTGGCAGTTGACATGAAACATTGGAAAAAGCAAGCTCAAAGCCATCAGAAAAGCAAAAACTAAAACGATGATGACATAGGCAGGCATTAATGTGTTTATCACTTCAGTAAAGATGGAGTCAATTTAAATAGTGCCAGGAAGTATCCAAAAAGCGTTTAAAAAAAGGCAACAATTTTTGAGAAGAAGTTTCACCACTCATCTGAGTTCAGTTGCATTTTTTACAAAGCTTTTTTGGATATATCATGACTTGGATGACTGTGAACCTTCACAGACAGTGCCAGGAAGTTTGTAAATTCTCCCCACCCGAATCTGTAAAATAACCCAAACTGTCAAAAAGTGTAATTGTTTCACCTTCTATAGGGCGAGGAACCGTATTTGGTATCTTCTGCACACACTTTCTGGTATCTTCTGCACACAGTGCCTCTCAGTGAGGTTTTGAGGCATGTGGTTTTCACACAGCCAATCAGGGAAGATCAAGGTGACATTCTCAGGTCAAATGTGGTCTACAAGGTTCACCTCTGCATGAACGCTGAGCAGAACTGCTTCATTAGGTACCATGAAGAAGTGGCCTAATTAATCTTGATTTTCAAAAAAGTAAAAGTCTTCTTATGCCCTATAATAACACACATAATAAAGATATAATATCCACTCTGACTTGTAAGGAAGTAGAAGAGGAAAGTGGCACTTGCTTGGCATCATATTTGGGGATAACATCAGACGTAAGGGGGTAATTTTAAAATCTCATGATGATGGATCATGAGCTCCACCCTCAGTCTTTGGCAGCTGCTGTCTATCTAGCTGTAGCATGCTAAGGCGGCTAGCCTTCAGAGTTTGTTGCATCAATACTCGGAGATGTGAGCAAGTCTGAAACCAGGCTTGAAATGTGCTTAAACATTTCACGGATCAAGGGAAACTACACCAACTTCTAGGTCAGATTCATAAATGTGTTTGACTGAAAGTGGAAGCCGAAACACCAAAGTCAAATACTGATCGTTTTCAAGTGAAACCACCGTCGTCGCTTCGAGTAACTGACACCTTTTTTAAGTTGCGTCATCGTTGGCGGAAAATTAAAACCAATTAGTCAAATCCTTGCCTCCAAGTTTTCTTTCAAGAGATATTTAATAACGCCCTTACAGAAACATTTTCCAAAGGGGATTAATTGTATTTTGAAATTAAACCCTTCATTTATAAAAGGGAAGAGCCGAGGTAGCCAATAAAAATTATAAATGAGCTCGGGAGAGGGAAGCCAGGGAGCGGACCGTGCAGGTACGCCGTCTTCACAAGTCATCCACACATTCATGGCCCTTCTGAGGATATCTCCTGCCAGAAGTCGGCGGACTCCAAATTGCCGTTTAACGTGAGCAACATGTGGAGGCTCTTTAGATTGGCAACGCCGACACGAGTCCAAAATCCTCATCATTTACTCTAAAACAAAGCCCCGCTGATTGAGGCTGATTGACGGCGACGTTTCCGAGAGTTACGAGACGTCATGTCACAGCCGCCGCCGCCGCCACCGTGACTTCCATCTATTTTGCATTCGTCTAAATTGACGAAGATCGGTTTCAAGGAATCCAGACCGTGACCTCCGCTTTGACTCGATTCCCTTGCCAGGTCTACTCTCGGGCCAAGGAGCTATTTGAGTATCCTTTTTATTGAGTGCGCGCAACCATTAGCTTTTCGTCGAGGGGAAATTACACTGTTGTTACTGCAGAGGGTTTCATGTGGTTGACTGGAATGACCCCGTGTGACCGCAGGGGCAGAGGGCCCGATAAAAACGACAAAGCATGAAACTATAGATCACTCTCCAAAGAAGGAGTGGTGTTAACCTTGGAAATCAGGGGAGCTGGGAGGTTCAAAGAACACAGGCCTTGAGTTATTTGCTTAGGGTTGAACTGCGATGAATTGGACCTACTAAGTTACTAGAGTCATAGCTCATCTGCGCCCCTCTTCCTGGACGGGTCAAAGGCCACTGCTGCCGAAGAGACCGCACAACACTTGAGAGCAAAAAGGGACTGCAACCGTTTCTTTTTGCAACTGTCCCCAAGAGTAAAAGAGAAGTTAGATAAATAGTCTGCGGTGCAAAACTCCATTTAATCATATTATGACCTCATTTTTTGGTCTGCTTTTGATAAATGTCATGGTAGCATTCTAAAAAAAATAAAATTAAGAAATGTTCTGCCGCTCTACTGTACGTCTCGCAAAAACCACAAAGCACGATTTCTTTACAGCACAGAGAAGCCCTTCCCTCGCTCATGTTTGCTGGTTTTCATGTAGGCTACCCCAGGCCGGCCTCCTTCATCATAAAGATCCTGTAAACCACATGCACTATAAAATATTTACAGGAGCAAAAGTCACATCCGAAAGGGGTTTCCTGGTCTAAATCCTTTTGCCCATCATTTTCCGTCTGAATCACATACCGTCCAGATTACACTGCCAGAGGATTTGAGTGTTTCTCTTTTATACTTCCTTCGCTTAAAACATACTTTTATGAAGTCACTTAAATTCAAATCACTTTATCTGTCGCAAAGGACAATTTAAAAGGGGCTTCAAATAGTCACAATCACGATCAATGGACACAGAAAACAGTTCACCATGCAACATTCCCAAATAATTTAGTGTTTTGTGCATTCTCGCGCCTCTCCTGGTTTTAATAGACTTCAATAAAAGTTTTTAATGGTATTTTTGTGTGTTTTAACAGTTTTTTATTGTCTTCGACTTATGTGCCTGTTTTATAATTTGCAGATTTGGGTCTTTGTTGAACACTTAGTAACATCAATCTGAAAAGTGCTACAGAAATTAAGATTATTATTATAGTTATTGTTTTACCCCAGACTTATAAGGTATTTAAGGTATTAAGATACAAGATGCTTTTGTTTAATATTGCTGAAATGAACTGACAAGTAGCAAAAATCTGAAGCGGCTCAAAAAGATTTTGACCCCTAAATTCATTCATTCGTTCATCTTCTATAACCGCTTGTCCTGTGAAGGGTCGCGGGGTCTGCTGGAGGCTATCCCAGCTGCCATCGGGTGAGAGGCGGGGTACACCCTGGACAGGTCTCCAGTCTATCTCAGGTCTAACACAGAGAGACAGACAACCATTCACACTCACACCTACGGCCAATTCAGAATCACCAATGAACCTAACCAGCATGTCTTTGGACGGTGGGAGGAAGCTGGAGAACCTGGAGAGAACCCACGCAGACACAGGGAGAACATGCAAACTCCACAAAGAAAAGTCCAGTCGTCCCATCGATTCAAACCCAGAACCTTCTTGCTGTGAGGCATCAGTGCTAACCACCACACCACTGTGCCGCCCTAACCCTCCATCCAACCATGCGATTTCATTGTATGATATATAGCATATACGTTGTATAATGATACCTTTATATTTAGAACTTATGTTCATCGTCTTAGTTGGGCATGCTAGCATTTGCTAATTACCACAAAACAGCCATTGCTCTTGCATGTGTCTGGTTTTTAACCAAAGATCTATTATTGGTGCTTGAGTGAACCATATTATCCCTTGTATCTGGTATCTGATGACACATTTTGCCTAAAACATCAATTGTCAGGTTCATGGTGGCACCAGAAGAAACTTCAGGATATCATGACTATAATGAATCTTCTGAAAACCATGAGTATCGGTACAGAAATGTATTCAAATGCAGCAGATAATGAGATATTCAATCAATCCATGCCGTCAAAAAGCTGTTGAGACATCTCAGTCTGGGCCAAAGTGGTGGACTAGCCAACAACGTTACCCCTGGAGAAGCATCGCATTAATTTGTTCATCTTACCATCTTAAAATTCGGTGAAATTTATAGACAGCTCGTGACAAGGGAATTTAAAAAGGTCTCCGTTGGCTTTGAAATGTCCCCCCCCCCCCCCCCCCCGAGGTCAGGATACAGTGGTTTAGATGCTTGACCCTTTTGTACGTACGTCTCCTGTTCAGAATCAGCATTGTTTTCATTGGCGTGTGGGGCAACACACGAGCTGTCTAGTTGCACAGCAATAATCAAAAACATGCCAATCTAATTATTATAATGTCGGCTTATGGTCCTTAGATAAACTATCATCTAAATGCTTCGCCCACGGCAGACCTGTTTTTCTTAGCCAATCAATTTCCTAGGCGGCAGCCCGGGATTATCTCCAAGGCTGATTCAACCTTCCTGCGACAGGCTGCGAGCGCCGTCCATGTCTTGCTTATTTTGCCTTCCTCCCGCGTATTTAGGTCTATTTGTTGATCTTGGTCGTGCTTCCCCCTTTCGAGCCCGAACTGGTTTTGTGTGCTTTGTCTGGCCAAACGCTGACACCGGGCTGGACACGGGACCGCGCTGTGGCCCAGAATACACAAACGTCACTGGTCAGAGGGCCAGGGAGAGGCGCGAGGAAACGCTCGACTTAGACCACACAGCCGTCGAACGTGCCTCCCCCGTGAGATTTGGGAGAATTCTGTGAATGCATTAGGTCAACGCTGTGGTAACTCCGGCTTCTCGCTGTTTAACTGTTCCTCTGCAGAGGGAAGGGGAAATACAGGAAGGCCCTCCGTGCTGTGTATTTTTGCAGGAAGTTCTGATAGAAACGGAGGGATCACAGAACCTTGATTCACAACCACTGGGGTCGCTTTAAACAAATAAATGCAAAGAATAGACCGGTTCTTAAGAGAGAGAAGAAAAGGACTCCTGGTGAATAATTTCCTCAATAGAAGAAGAAAAAAAAATAAAAATTGCCCAATTATGTTGGTCTGGAGGTCCCAACTCCCAGAGAGTAAAAATAGTCCACTAGATCTTGGACATTTCAGGATAAATGGGTATATACTGGCGCACATTTATAAAACCTCAGAACAGGAGAATTATAGCATTTTTAAACTAATGGGCAGCATTACAGCTTTTATGAATGTTCTGCCTCATTTGAAGTGACTTTTTGGACACTGAATTTGATGTCAGCGCTCAAAAAGCATGCGTATGAAATGAGAGTAACGGCTCATATTTTCCTTCATTAAGGGCTTTTCTTTTCCTTCCACGAAGCATTCACTGTCTTGTTACGGACTGACGACCAACGTGGTTTTTGGTTGGATGAAACCAACGTGTGAAAGTTGATGGAAATTTGGTCAGATCTTTAAATTGCCCAAAGCACGCATGCATGAAGACGAAGGATCTCTGAAGCAGTTCGGGAGGAAGCTGTCTTAATCTGGTCTCAGCTAAAAAAAAAACAGTTATTTTCTAACAAAAACAAAGACTTGTTCTGGCTTTTAGCCCAGCAAGGACCGGACCTAGTTTTTACACATTACTGAGTGTTTGTACAATGAAGGCTTAATGTTTTTTCTTCCATTAATTGACTGCATACTCTTAGATACCCTCTTTAATATACAAGTTTTAGGGGCAACAGATTCTTTCATTTAATATGATTTCCCTGTTTCTCCTGTTGGACAAAGGAGACAACACGTTTCAAGTAGGACATGTTGCTTCTCTCTACATGATGCTTTAACTCCAGCCTGTAATGGTTGTTCAAACATCATGGTAAAATCCCCCTAAAAAGCATTTTACTGCATCTTGCAGACTTTTATTCTTAAAGATTAAGGTAGGTAAAACTATTAATAAGTTGATCCTTCTGACAAGATCTGTGTTGTCAGAGTCTCTCAGGATCTTAGCTCGGTCATTCTCCTTCAGCGACATTTCCCATTTTGACCTCCGGCCGATACACTACGCCACCGACTTGGTTATGATCTTACCTCCATACATATTATGTGCTGCACAGATTACGTCCAGTAGATCAAACCTTCCAAAGCCTCAAAAGAAGAAGACAAAGTGGTTGCACAGTGAAACTGCTAAATTGAAACTGCTCCCAACTGTGGCTGAGCCGCAGAATATTTGTACTATTACATGGAGCTGAGTCTGATGGTTGGTTGGTGGTCAGAGGCTGGGAGTCATCGTTGTGTCCCTATCAGTTGTTTTTGAGAAAAGATCTTGACAGCCGTTTAAGAGCAGAATCGCTAGAATGGCAGCGCTGCTTTCCAGTGCATTTACAAGTTGCAAGCAGATATTATGTAGACCTATAAAACTGTATATGTTTATGTACATATATATATATATATATATATATATATAGTAGACAGGTATGTTTACAGGGATATATGTGTGTATATGTTTATATGCATATATGTATAAATGTAGGTATACTAACAGGACATAATGCATACTGATCTATATATTAATATTACACTTCTTCCTTTTATATATACTGTAACTGTAAAATACTAACTTATTTGCAACCTGTACAATAGTTATATAGCCTATTACCTATTATTATTGAGTAAATTTTGCGCTTTTTGCACTTCTGGTTGGATGCCAAACCGCATTCCATTGTGTATGTACCTGTACTATATGCAATGACAATAAATCTAATCAAACAACGTGAATTCTAAATGGGTGTTAGCAACCTTTAGCAATAATTAGCATTAGCATAAGACTCTGGGTTCTAACAATTGACAGTATAAAGATGGGCGGCGGAACTGATCCTCAAAATTGAAGCCAAACCAAGTAGAGCTCCCCCTGGTGGCTGGCTGCAGTATAGGTCAAAAGCTCCGCCCCCTCCATGTTAGTGGGCGGGACTTGGGCCAAACTAAAACACTAAAATACATGTCAAGCAATTTTTTTTTCAAGGATGGTTTATAACATTTTAGGTAGTTAATATAATGTTGATGCATGTTCAAGTGTCCAGTTACAATAAGCACATGTCATTGAAGTTATGTATGTATCTTTCCTGATTACACTCTAATACATCTGAACTTTTATTGAATAGTATAATTTAGTAAAACTTCTGGACATCTTTGGGCAGCCTGCACCTGCAGTCCTGTCTGCTAACGTAGACCCCAGCCTCTACCGATCTGGTATTCAGAGCACTGTGCTGCCATGCTTCGGCCTCTCTGCGTTTTGATTGTCCTCTTGGAGAAGGAGCCAAAGATCAGCAGAAGCTCAACACAAATGCAATCCAAAGTGGAATATATGCAGTATATCTGAATGTGTGTGTTAACCTCAGCCAAAGGTTTTTGTTCTCACTTAAGAGTGTCACCTCACAGAGAGTGTTACAGACATTGTTTCACAGTGCCAGAAACCTAAAGAACCAAAACTGTTGAGCACTGACGGGAAGTAAAGTTACAGCATTTGCATTCAAGGGGGTAAAAGGAGATGGAAAATCCATAAGGTGTGATCCGCCCCAGCTTCAGAAGTTTCAAACCTGCTGAAAGATGGGGAATTTTTGACTTTATTCTCGTTACGGACTTCACCGCATGAGTCCTGTACGTTTGGAGCCTTCCATTCCGCAATTTATTCAATAATGACGGTGAAATTCATCTGTTCTCCAGGTCGGTTCCAGGAGTTATAAATGATTTGGAAAGTTTTCTTCTGGTTTCACACGTTGTCTCTGAAAAAAAAAAAAAGTTAAAGAGAGAAGGAAAATGCCACCCTGGATGAATTCTCACTCTTGCTTTATTTCTTTCTCCCATTTTCTCTCTCTTTTTCTTAAATGCACTCCTGAGATCCCTCTATCCGGCGCGCGAGTCGACACTTTTTGCCCAGAAAACCACGGAGGCATGTTCACCATCATAGCAATTATACTCACCAGCAGGTTTACAACACAGCTGAATTAGTTTTTGGATTAGGTGTAGCGCTGCTTTTCTCATTAAGGCCTGTTGGCGCTGCTCATTTCATTGTTTCCGGACTCCTGCCTTTTGTCCAGGGAGCTTTCCATATAACTGGTTCTGCAGTTGCGTCACCCAAAGAGGATTTTTTGAATTACACACTTTTTCAGAAATGTTCAGGCGTATGAAATGTGTATCGTAAAATTCTGGTGAAGTATTGTCAGTCCTCTGTTAGGTGGCTATAAAAAAAAAAGATAAATGTGCGTCAGTGTTAATTTGCAGTAAAGTCTACAGACATTTGCCAGACATTTTTGGGGTAACTTACCGTTTAGCTTTGTTAAGGGGGTTTGTGAGATTGAATCCAGATAGTTTGCGAATTTTGTTGAGTGATTCAGAATCTCTCAGGAATGGTTGCTTCCCCAGATGCAGGAAGAAATTACTCAAATGCAGCCTCACAATGGAAGTTGTGTGTTTTTGACGTAGAAACTTGATTAACGGGCGTTGAAGTTAAAGGTAATAAAGTCATAAGAGCTGCGGTAGATTGATGACTGCAAAGTTGGACAATGTTTTGTTCCCTTTTCAAAAGATTTATAACGACTAATTTTGTCGAGCAGTGTTAGCTTAGCATACACAGTGTAAAAACAGACTTTAATCTACATGTTTCCTTGGCTAACATGTAGCTACTGTAATATACCTGCAGATTTCTCAGCCATTTTATTCAAAGATTATATGCTGCCTTAAAGGATAGTTTACCGCCTTTCCTTCTCCACAGTGTGTTACATAAATGTTAGCTTGCTATACTGCTAGCCTGGTTGGCTTCCAGGCACTTAGGTGTTCCCATGGGCTAACATTACCACTTGAACACCAAGCATTTGTTTCCACAACTCATCAGAGAAATGTCAAAGAACAGGTAAGGTGGAAGTAGGGGTAAATGGTAGCTAATAAGTTAGCTCATTTAAATAGCTAGCTAGCTCACAGACCTGAACCAGTTAGCTTGCTTTGCTTGCGAGTGTGGTGGAAATACACGTCAAACCAGTACCCTTACTAGCAGAAGGTAAAAGAGGAAGCCTACCCGAGCGAAGGGAGCTCAACACACGGCCCAACTATCCTGTCTTCTTCTTTGACATGAGCAGACGCCACCATACTCCCCAAGATCCCAATGAAGCTGCACACGAACAGCACAGCCAACGCTGCTTACAGGTTGCACCACGGTTCCAACGGACAGAGCCTTCGTCAGGTGAACGCCAGACAATAGTGTGCGCACCAGCGAAAACTTGCCCAGTTAAGCAGGTGCGCACCACTGCACAATCAGACCCAGGTGTTACTAATTGAGGTCGGAGGTGGAGCAGTGCTCAACCTGCCACGCTAGCTTGCAAAAACCAGCCAACTTACTGAAATGTCGTATCTATATACCTAAGTGCCGACTATATTTACAAGACACTAAGTAGGGAAACTTTTAAATTCCTTTCGAATTTGTAGCGAGCAATATTTCTGATAACCTCGTATCTGGCTGCTACGAAGCATCAAAATGTCTGAAAATCACCCTTTGTGTGCATTAAATATAAACTAAGTAAATAAATAAATTTAAGATTAAAATATGTAATATGTAGCGGTGGGATTTGATTAAAAAAATTTAATCTAATTAATTACAGGCTTTGTAATTAATTAATCTCGATTAATCTCATTTTAATCGCATAAAAATATTTGCCCCAAAAGACAATTTTTTTTTAATTTAAATGGATTTTAGTGGACGACTGAATCAAATAATAGACACAGACATGAATATTGTAAACTCACACACTTTTAATGTCTGGAAAAAAGCATTTAATTGCATTTCAATTCAAAACAGTAGAAAAAGAAATAGAAAATATCCCTGGCCAAAACTGAACACATCCAAAGTTAAGGTACTTTTTCAGAAGAATATTGACTTTAAATGGAAAAAACAACAACAATTCAACAGAAAATACAATTTCTACTTCTTTTGGTTACACAATCAGAAATATAAATGGTCATTTGACAGGCTTAAGTCTCCTTTAAACTCCAAGTACCCTTAGCACAAATTATTAAACAGTTTGATCAACATTTTAGCGCAAAAAATAACAAACCCATTGGTCTCACCAGTTGCTTAGACAAACTAGCCTGTTCACATTTTCAGAGCTCAAGTGAACGCAGCATTTAATCATATTACTAATATGTTTAAATGCTATCTACACTTCAATTGTAGCAAGCTAGGTAGAATGGCATCCATTGAAGTAGCTGCAAAAGACTGTCAGCTGTCAAGTCTTTTCCTCATCTATGTTGTGAACAAGGCAAGAGTTAACTTTTTTCCAAATCTTCTTCCCATTCTGCTGTGAATGCAGCATAAATTACACTTGACTTATGTTAAGTATGCACTTGGTAATTCTGTCTCGGAGTCATCTGAGCCACTAAAGGACTGCAAATCAAATCCCGCAATGTCAGACTGCAAATGTTAATATTTACCATACAGTCTGAATAACAGACGCACTTGCTTGGATTTTGGAATCGCCAGCTATTCAGCAAATTGTACAATAGAAAATAAATAGTGTTAAAAATACACACAACGGTTCCTGATCTTGCTCTCACATTAACAGCTCTTTGGCTTTCAAGGGGGAACAATTGGAAAATCTTACTGCTTTTTCAGGAAGTCAGGGCATGGTGTGGGTATTAAAATTCAATCTGAAAACATTTTTAGCACACAATCTGCAAGTACAACATTTTTCCTGCAATCGCTGACGTAATGCATCTGTCAAACAACCCCAGTTCTCCTCCCATAGGTGGCGCAATCCTCTTTCTCTGTTTGGTCTAAGTGAATATCACAGCTCATTATTCTGTTCAGCACAAACAGACTGGAAAAGTAAATCACATCACTCCCTTTCAGCCAACACATTTTTCCTGAGAGGGACCAATCAAACATTGTGTGTTTGGAACAACGGCCATAAAAAAGCTTCCAAGAACTCGTTGTATTTTGACTCACAATTGTGATAGAGAGCAGCAAAATGCCGATCTGTTTATTTGAAAATGTCACATTATATAACGTTCTGCTGCAATCATTTACTTATTTCCCTCGTAACCTTACCCGGTGTTGCCCATATTCCCACAATACAACACACACACACACAAACTCCAGCCTCGTCTCGGGGAGTTTATATTTCAGTTGCTCTCTGCAAAAAATACCCTTCTGCAATAATCTGAAAGGTAATTTTTTTCACATGTTTGGGTCCTGCAGTGTATTATTGTACAATCTTTTTGGAACAATGCAACCAATAGATCATTGTAAGTTGCTTTGGACGAAGCCTGTGCCAAATTAATGTGATTTAATGTAATACATCATTTTCTCTACATGTTTATATTCCATTATCACCTTGAATGTTTTCATTTGGCACAAGCAAGGCGGACCCTTTGCAATAAAAAAAAAAAAGCTATAAAGATTTTGTACTTCTGGCATGTTTAGAGTATACACTGAGTGGGCTGTTGAATGGATTGCTGTGAAATTTGGCACGGTCGTTTAATTGTGAGCCGTCGTCAACTCAAGAATTTTATTTGTTCAATATTTAGGTTGAGCTTTAACTCAACAACATCAGCACTGCCATTGTGAGCCAATGACTGCATGGGCAAACTGTTCCTGACATCAAGCTTTAAATCTCAGTTCGGGGTAGTTTTGTCCGTTATCATCTCGGCAACGCCTGACTCCACATAGCTAATACAGCTAATTCAAAAATAGGCAAAGAGGTGGGGCGTGAGTTGAGCTGAGGCCGACATCTAGCAACATTTGAGGTCACTCGCCTTTCACCCACATCCACCACACCCTTAATTGTGCACGCCGCTAAAAGCTGTGACATCCGCGGTCCAAGATTTCCTGGTGACCTGCACGTTTGGCGCTCGTCGGACCCCTGTTAGCAGCTTGTCAGTAGTATTCAGCGTGTTGAATCAACAGCATAACAAGTGATATACAACAACATCATCACGAATGAATAAACTGTAGACAGACTGGTCAGCATGATTCAGGAGTTTCCCAGATACTTCCTTTCTTTCCTATGAGCTGTGCGGAACATTAAATGCGCATATTTGTGCTGCCTGTTGTGAGCAAGCTAACATGCTAATATTAGCATTTAGCTAATGGGCTGCTTGCTTGAGAGTGTTTTATCTACTCCATTGTTCTGGAGAGAGAACTTACAAAGGGGTGGTCGATAATGCAAGGAACATCTATTAGTACTGCAAGGTGTAAGCAGCTAATGCTAGCTTTTATTAGCACTGAGTTTGTGATTTTTCCCATTTACACTGCGCTGCATCTCTAAAGGTACAGACACACCTAACGGACATGAAACTACCGTCATGGCCTAACCTTGAACGCATCTCAAAGACTACAGTCAACGGCCGAATAACTCTTCAGGGAAACCGAAGAGAGCTACTATTAGCTGGGAAGCTACAAGCCGTCGTACAGAGGTCTCGTGTTGTTGTGAAGATGTTTGCGTATTTGAATGTTCTGACCGACTAAAGAGCTGTCGACTAAGTGGCAGCAGAGTGCAGAGACAACGGAAACACAGGCGCTCACCTCTAACGGTCGGATGCCAGAAAACATCGTCAACTGCAACCCACTGTAAGATATTGTCCTTTTTTTCCCCGCCCACAAAGTTTTGACCAGAAGAGTAACTACAACGTATTCATAGACGCATTCTGACCACTGTGAAGTTGAATTTGTTAAGGAAATGACTCTGATTGGTTGTAGGATCATCCAATCCTACCACCAAATAACCTGTACCAGCAGATTAGAATAAGCAAAAGTGCAGATTTCAGTTCTCTGCCATGGATTGGACAGTCTTGGCCATTCGGTCGCCCAAGTGAACCCTCTCTGTCCAGTCTACGGGGGGAGGGGAGCAGATGATTGATTCCTCCAGCTGGCCTTCACATTTGAACCGTGACCTTCCAGCCACTTCTCTAACCTCCGCGTCTTACACAGCCTTTATGCTCCAACAGAAGTACAGTTCAGTGCTTTGAAGCCAACACCACCTCTCCGGGCTTGCACTAAAGAAAAAAACCTGTCAGAACTCGAGATCTAAGATCATTTTTTTTGGCTTCCGCGGTAATAATCAGCATGGTGCAGCGCAGGCTCGTGACCCAAGCAGAGCAGATTGAAGACAGGTTCTGGATGGGTTCTTTATGGAGGTCACATCGTATTTTTGGGAATGCAGCCACCCTTCAATCCCCTCCAATCCACAGTACATCAAAGCACCGCGTCCTCTACCACTCGCCAGTGTGCAAGTACGCCGCAGTATGTGCTGGCCTTCATTCAAAACCCCACTAATTACCCCCAAGTCTTGGTGGGGACGATGTATTGTTTGAAAGCACTTGTTTCTTTGGTAACTGTTTAAACCGCGCATGGTGTGCTGGAGTAAAACAGCTCGTAACTCCCTGATCGATGAACAACTGCAGATTACAGATCGCAGAAGAGATTGTGGAAATTACATGCTATGATCATGGCTTTGTAATCTGATTTGTGTTCAGTGTAGTGTGTTTTTTTTTTTTAATAGAAAAATGTTCCTCGAAGAGTCTTGGAAAGAATCCAGGTGCTGTACAACTGGAGTTCATTGTTGAGAGGAGAATATTTACAGTATCGGTGCAGGAACTAGAGCTCATAAAGTGGAACCGACTCGAGAGAACAATGTATAGTCTTGATGTTTTTCTTGTCGTTTATTTGTTTTAGGCCCACAAAGAAATACATGAAAAATGGAATGTAATTTATTTTTTCGCCTCTGAAACATGCTGACTTTGCAGCTGTTGTGAAAACGAGCCGTGCCGAGAGTACACGCACACCCCCGGACTCCGAAACCCACAACTCCCAGCTCCACACCCAAGACGCCTCTTCCTCTCTCTCTCTCTCTCTCTCTTCCATCCAGACATTCTCCGTCCTGTCTGGGGTGCAGGAGTCAACCGCCACCCCTTGACACCAATCCATTCGGGTTAATTGACAGTGAAAATACCTGCAGGGAAAACAGACGATTTAAATCTTGACTGGATTATTAAAAAAAAATAAAAAATAAAAAACTCCACAAGCACGCCGCAGAGAAAACGCCAGATGAATAGGTATTCTTTCTTTCCTGAATGTGTTGTTTTTCTTTGAGGAGCTTTAAGTGCTTTGGACCTCCGCTTCAGAGGCAATTTAATGGATGCACAGCAGCCACACTGTGCAGAAAATAGTATTAAAATATGTTCCCGAATTCAGGCTCCGGCGCGCATCCGTGGCTCTGCAGTGACACGCTGAGCTTTCTTTTTATATATACATATATATTTATTTTTTTGGCCTCAGCGACGAGAAACGTCGTCCAAGCACTTGCCCCAGCAGCACTCTTACAATCACAGAGGAACACTCTGCAGCCAGGAAACATTTGAGCAGATTTATTACCCTGTGGCTCCGTTTGTTGCCTGATGCTGAAAATGTTCTGAAAACGTAGTCTTGCGCATTGCCACCCCTTAAGATCTCGGCTTGTGGATTAAATTAACGGCACAAATCTGCGACGCCCACAGAGGAGGTGATGGAGAACGACAGCTGAACGCGGCGCCCCCCCCCCCACCGCCGCACGCAGATCCTCCTCCAAACCACTTATTTTTGGAGGACGGATAAACAAACTCCGAGCATTTTTGCATCTGCCGTGTTGTGCAGCGTTTTGCCTTTTGTCAACTGTTAATGTTACAGTACACAGAGTACGGCTATGTTTTCCCAAGGCGGCGGGACTCAATCGAAGATAACATCGGTTTTAAACATCACCAGAGGCCTAAACATGTAAAAGAAACCAAACGGCGGCGTGCAAGTCAACACTGCAGATTCACATCCCTATCTGTAATCAAGGGTTTCCTCACAGCTTCTTGTTTGACAGCGTTGCATCAGCTGTTTTGACAGTGGCTCAGCGGAGCTAAGCTTTTTTTTTTTTCCCCGCTCATCCCACTGCATCAGCACCGGCATCTTTATTGTTTCACTTCCTACTATGTTGTTTTGAAGATTTCTGAGCTATTGCAACCGAAAGAACTGGTGAATAATAATCCAACTCTGAGTCCCAGTCGAGCTCCGGGCGCGAATGTGTTTCCGTTTACTCTGCACCGAGTGGACAGAAACAAATAAATGCCTGGAACAAGCAGAAAATGCATTCAAATCTCCGTCTCAACCGCAGAAGCCCGGTCTGCATGTTGGTTCGCCGTAATGTGAGGTATTTTGTGTTATGATTAAATGTCGCTGCACTCGGTTGCAGAGCGGGAGACTGTTTTTAATTTGTCTGAGCCCTTGTTGTCCGGCTCAGAGCGACATAGCCCGGGCCGCTGTCACAGTGACATGTCCACCTTCGATTTTATGGCCTTCCATCTCGCTTGAGTTATCGCCGAGCCCGCTGTGTTTTTTGACAGCCCTGACACGGAGACATCACGAGAACACGGGTTAAACCTGTTGTCCTGTCTCTTCTCTTTTGAGGCCTCTGGAGTTTTTTTTTTTTTTTTTTTTAAAGTGATGTTTTCTTTGGTCTCTGGGAGCGAGTCGCTGAAAAGAAGCTAAGACGGGTAGCTTAGAGAAAGTACCATCCTACATCTGCTTTGTCTCACGTCGCTCTTGTCTCTTCTCCGTCTTTCATTCTTTTGTATCGCGGTTGCCATTCGTTTGGAACGTCCCGGGATCGTCTTTTCCATTCCCAGACAGCTGGAGCGAGTTACTGGCTGCTTGGCGATCGGGCCGGTGGGGGAGAAGCAGATGGTTCAATTCTCATGTCACCCTGTCTGCTTGGCAGAGACGTCGGGGAGCAAGTGGAGAAGGATTTACTCACACACTCACACACACACACACACACACTGGACATACTTTATATACATACACATACGGATGCACACACAAATAGGATCCATGTACGCGAGCAGAGTTCTTCACACACATTTTTTCCATTTACGTTGGAGGTTTTTACTCGACGCCTTCATCCAGAGACACTCAAACAGAGCGCGGCCGCAGAGCAAGCGTCGCTCCGAGCCTCCAAAATAAGCAGCGGAAAGACAAAACCTGAAACAACATATTCAGGGGGATCAGCTGTAAACATTTTGCACAAGTGTACACAAGTGTTTGCACTCGCAGATCTGCTTGTGTTGAGATGAAAAAGACACTAAAACAGAAGTCTGGGCGACGCATGCCACAAAGAAAACTGAAAAATGAAAGTCAGAAAGGGACATTTTTATTGATTTTCACTCATCTTTTTCTGTTAAAATGATAAAGTGTCAAGAAAATTGTAGAAAGAGACAAAACTAAGTTGCCATAACCCACAATTCTGTCTTTAAAATGCAGTCCAAACAACTAAAATAATAAAAATATGAAGTTTTCTATGATTTCACAAAGAAAAAACAATAAAATTTAATCATTTTTACTTAATAAAAGAGAACATGAGCAAAAAATAAGCTGATACATTAATTATGATCAGTATTGCCTCAGTAATAGTTGAGCTTGTTTTGTCTCTCATGCCGTTGCCAAGGATGAGAGAGATATTAACCAACTATTTATTCACTATTGCCTTCAGAACTACATCTTGAACCCTTCAGCAGAGGCTTGAGTTTGCACAGATATCAAATGGAAACATGATAAATGGGAAAATCTAAATCCTGTTGCGGTGAATGCAACAAGATGTGGCGGAAACTCTGTGTTACGAGAAGAGGTTGAGCCTCGACAATAAAACCTTCTACGGCACGATAAACCAAATACAAGTGCATTCAAAAACAATTTGCACATCTCAAACTTTCAAAGAAAATATCTATATGCTCGAGTCTGGAAACTGAGTCGTCATACAGCAAAAACATGGTTAAAGAGAACGACCAAGTCAAAGTCCTGACCTTAAAACTATAACAATGTTGTGGAAGGACCTGAAGCAAGCAGCTGATGTGAGGAAACCCACCATCTGTTCTGAGGAATGGGCTAAAATTCCTCCGAGCTGCTGTAGACGACAGATCAGCAGTTACCGGAAATGTTTGGTTGCTGTTGTTGCTGCACAAGGAGGTCACAGCAGCTACTGGAAACAAGGGTTCACATACTTTTACAACTCACAATATGAGCAAATGATTATATTTTCTTGAATTAAATGAACGTATAATATTTGAGAGTCATTTGTTTGATTGCCTCTTTGTCTACTTTCAGGACATGATGATGCTTTGAGTCATTATTATGCAGCCAAACATCAAAAACCAACTTTTTGAACGATCCAAAAATCTGTGTGTACACATTTTTACAGTTATGCACAACTTACATGCCAAAACATTAGGTACATCAGTGAAGTCGAATGCACTCTAATATACATGCATTTTGTTGTGTATGTACCTGTACTATATGCAATGAATCTAATATAACATTCATTCATTCATTCATTCAGAGGCGGGGTCCACCCTGGACAGATCTCCAGTCTATCACAGAGAGACAGACAACCATTCACACTCACACCTACGGCCAATTTAAAATCACCAATGAACCTAACCAGCATGTCTTTGGACGGTGGGACATGTGGGACGTTTTGGAGGTTTGAGGTACTGTTAAACTGGACTGACTGACTAAAATGTCAAAATAATAGGAACATGCATGGGTACAAGACGACACGGTTCAACAGTGCTACGAACCACAGCCTCCAAAATGAAAACACAGACGAATCAGCAGCTCTCAGATAAGATTTAGTTCGAATGTTTTCTCTAGTGTACCTAATGATCTGGCATGTTGGTGGTGTGTGTGTGTACAGTGCAGTTTCCTCTATTTTACAAACAAAAAAAATGTAAATGAAAGCTTATGTTACGCTTTAATAGGAACAGTATGAACAAGGCAGAGAAATAGAGTAACCCATGAAAAGTCAAAAAAAAACCAAACGGTTTCATTTCCAATCATAAAACTTGACTAAAGCTGTAAATATTGGATGAAAATGCTTTGCTTTTTCTTGCTGGGTAAACAACTTAAATGACAAAACAATTCTCCAGACTGTTCATTTCTTTTTTTTTTAATAACCGCCCACATTCTCACACAGCTCGGCTCCACAGCGGGTCTACGCGGTAAAATGCACAAAAAAAAAATAAAAAATTATCCACTCTCAGATTTATTAATATTCACGTAATTACAATCACATTTTCCCCCGCTGCAACATCAACAATGGCCGTGCCACGCACCACATTCACGGTTTATTTAAAACATACTTCTGGAGCCGATGCGGTCCCTGGAAAAGTTGTGTTCTACTCAAAGTCTTTTTTTTTTTTTTTTTTCTCCTGTTTGTTTTCACAAAATGAACCATGTTAAATTTCTGGGGTAGTTTAACTCCAATAATTGTTTGCTGAATGTTTTTTAGGGTTTGTTGTCGTATCTAATTTTGGCAGAAGTGCGGGCTGCATTCCTGCGGTGCACGGCTCGGCCATCGTGCTCGACGAGGCCTCGTCCCCAGCTGGGCAGGAGGAGACTACTGTTTCTACATGTGTGTGTATGTGTGTGTGTGTGTGTTAATGTTGCACACACACACACACAGTAGGTGGGAGGTATCCGTAGCATGAAGACCCTGCTGACAGCTGCAGACAGGTGGGAAACCTTACAATAACATTACACTGGAGTTAAGGGAATGCCGGTTTATGTGTGTGTGATGAAGTGTGTGCATACATGCTCCATGTGTATATCTCCGTGTCAGACTGAATGCATGAATTCATAAGTCAGCTGATAAATATGTTATCAGTTAGCCAGCGCAGCGTGCTGGTATTAATAACGTCAAAACGAAGGTTCTTTTGCTCGAGACCGAAATCAAAATGTTGTGTTTCTTAGAAATTATCCTCTAAATTCTTTAACTGCTTCAACTTGACGGACACCAGTGTTGCCAGATCAGGTGGCTTCACACCCAACTGGGCAGAAACATTGAAATGTATATTGAAATATTGATGCTTTCACGTCTATATTTTGTGTTGATTCAGGGAGTAACGTATACAGCGTAGTTCCAGTGTTGTATTTGGGATAGGATAGGTTTTATTTGTCACATGCGCAGTTATACGTAGTACAATGCACAGTGAAAAGTATTTTTCTGTACCTGCAGCAAGTAATACAGTAAAAACAGTAGTAACTGCACATAGCACACAAGGTAAACAATATAAGTATTAATGTAAAATAAAATATAGACTGTAAACTTGAAATGTAAACTTAAAGGTTGTAGCTCTTGTATATGCATACATTTACAAGAGTTTAAAGCATCTATGTGATTAAAGTGCAGTAGTGCAGTGGTATTTAAGTCCGGTTAAGGCTCAGAGTCGAGCAGACGGATGACATGGGGATAGAAACTCTTCTTCAGCCTTTTGTCAGAAATGCCAGCCTGGTGGTAGTAGGGAGGAGAAGAAGAAGAAACGTCCGGGGTGACTGGTCTGTTCCAGGATCTTCTTGGCCCTTAGCCTGCGACATATTTAACCTTGGTTTGGTTTGTGTTTACATATCAGTCGAGGGCAAAGCTCTGACACGCCCTCGTCTTGCAAACAGTTTTGCGTCAGTTCCCAATTTTGCAGCAAAACGTTGATTTCAGGAAATGACCAGTTTGAAAATGGAGCGTCGGCAGCGAGTGTGGTCACTGGCATTTATCACTGTTCAGAGTTCTGTATGTGAACGTGGACGGTTTGATCGAGGACACTCTTCCAAAGACGCATCAGTTAAACTGCTTGGTTATACATCGTTACCGGTCCGTGGGTAACACGTGTTCACACGGAAAATGAACCACTTCAGGGAGCAAACGCAAGCGGACTGGGACCACCGCCTCTGACCGGGCTCAGCTCCTGTTCGTTTGTTCCAGGACTGACAGTGATTGTTGTGTTCACACAAGCCCAGTAGGAACCAGCCTGAGGAATACACACTTCCTGTTTCGACACAGGTGTGAAAGCACCTATAGTTTTGTGGGCTTGGCCATATTCTCATGTGTTATGCTGCCTTCAAATGGAACGTGAGAGACCGTGGTTACCACATGGGAAGTGGTTTACAGATAATGCTTGACGTTCAGCTGCAAGTCGTGAACTGCTGCTGCTGCTGCTAGGCACCTGCTGGCATCTAGAAGCCAGCGTAGCAAGGATCTAAAGGGACTAATTGCTAACTTATCACCCACATGCAAAATTTCAGGAAACGTCAGCAAACGACCTCTGACCTTAACGAAAATGACCAGTAACAAACTTGTGATTACGACGAGAGGGCACTGTTTATGCAATCGTGTCTCATGAACACAGTAAACATGATTTGAAGGCAGCAGTACACTTTATATTCTGATGTATTTGGGTTTGAGGTCAAGAAATGGTTCAGTGGGTGGTTTGAAAATTCAAAAAGTCTGCACAAACCCTGCAGTGACTTTATATTTTATATATTTCATTACACAAAAAAGGAAGAAGCACTTCAGTTTTGCGAATACACTAATCCACATGACAGTTACGGCTCTGAAAAAGGCGCTGAATCCAAAAACAATGTTATTAGTCTGGATCCCGGCGGAGAGGTCCAGCGTCCCGCGTCGCTCTTAAAGCTTGCGAGGACTTTCCTGCAGCGATGCGAATAAAATTCCTGGGCAAAACCCAGAATTCTTGTCATTCTGGGGAATTCAATTAGTCAAACGCATGGATATTGAGTATCAGGACATAACATCCGTGGCAGTCTTCAAAGTCCCAAGCGTGTGTTTTATCCATACCCCCCTGCAGCTGAAGAATCTTCACCTGTGCACCGAGTTCATCTTCCTCGTCTTACCTCCTCATCATGAGGCCCCCCTGCCTGGTTGCTTCTGCATGAGTGCTGCAACACTTGGGGGAAAAAAAACAAAAAAACAAACCCACACGTGCAAGATATCTCAATCAAGCCAACATGAGTCACATCAAAAGTGAAATGAAAACTGGAAAGAATTCCTCAGAAGTGGCTTTTTTTTTTTGTTATCTGTAACCCGGGATGTGCTTTACAAATGTGTGCAGGACGTCCATAACCGAGCTGTCCCTCGCTGGGTTTTTATGGCGAGATAAAAGAAAACCGAGGAGGGTTATCTCCGACTCGGCTGACATTCCAAGTCAGAGGATGGTGTTGACTGCAGGCCGCTAATTGAAGACACATTTGAAAGACGTGTGCCAAACGGGCTTCGACCGACCCGGCAATCCTGGTGCAAGAGGGCCCTCCAGTGGCCGGGGCACTTGTGAAGAAAAATGCAACTGCTGCCCTGTCAACGCTTCAGATGTGTCAAGTATGATGCAGAGCAGGCACTTATGAGTGAGTGGAGTTTTCTAGGAGTCAAATCAGATGCCTTGATTGCTGCTGGAGAGTATTCTGAGGTGTTTAAAGTTCGCTGACAATTTAGGAGGGCTTAGGATTTGACATTTGATCAGTATTTATGACGTCTTGTGGGTGTTTTCATTCCAGTTTGTACTCCTTCAACCCTTTGAATTAGGAAAACTAGACTAGTGCCATAAACATAAGGAAAAAATGTTGTAATCTCCTTATTAATCATATAAAAAAATATATACTGAGTATATGATTTATATTTTTTAATCAAATCAAGAGCTGCTAGTTACTGCTCATTAAGGTTTATATTTCAGTACTGGTAGGCAATTTCCGGTGTAAAAAAAAAGCCACAACATTATGGACAGGGGAAGTAAATAACATCAACCATCTTGTGACAGTTCAGTGTTCTGCTGGGAAACTTTTGGAACTGGCATTCATTGGTGTGGATGTTACTTAGACATGTAGCACCCACCTAGACCAGACCAGGCACCCCCACCCCATAGCAATGACACTCCTTGATGGCAGCAGACATCCCCAGCAGGATTCAGCCACAAAAACACTTTAGGAACTCTTCAAAAAACACATGAAGAACAGCACAAGGTGTTGACCTGGCCTCCAAATTCACTAGATCCCAAACTGATCAAGTATCTGTGGGATGATCCACAGAGGCCCCTCTCCTCAAAGGCCCCCCCACTAACAACATTCTGATGCCAGACACCACAGGACACCCTCAGAAGGCGCATGCCCATTCTCTTATGAGTCGCCACAAGGGAGGCCTACACAGTATTAAGTAGGTGGTCATAATGTTATGCCTGATCGGTGTATGCATCATGCTATGGTTCAGATGTGCTAAAAATTCTAAATAGTACAATGTTAGTAAAGAAACAATGCAAAAAATGCTAAGCTAACGTCAATCAAGACCGAGAAACAAGCAAAACCAAAGTATCCGTCTCGTTAATTACCTGTAGATGTTTTGTTGGTTTCTCTAAAGCCACACGTGTTGCCCTAGCCAGCCTTGCGCTTCACATTAGCAGCAATCATTGTCCGCATCAACTTTTAGACAGATAGACTCCATCAACCCTGCAGCTTTTCTCTCCCAGAGGTATCAGCATTTGGCACAGAATGATTAAACATGGATTGGTATTCTGTAGCACTGACGCAATTCAGCCGATAACGTTAAAACTAAAGTCTCACCCAAAGCATCCACCAAAGGACATATTTAAAACCTACTGATTTGTCTCTTGACGAAATTTACTTTAATAGAGCCTTTTTCATTTAAAGAGTCCTGACATAATTACCTTTTTAAAACACAACATGGGTTGAGGCAGCGGCATCTCAGCTGATGCTTTAATGGCCAAACGGAGAGAAAACAAGACAGACATCCCCTCTTTCACTAACGATGTTCGACAAAAAAAAAAAAACCTGACCGAGAACATTTGCGAGTTCTCACTTCTTGTCTTATCAAGTGCCAGAGGAAAGGCTTGATGTTTGAAGAAGAGGTGGAGAGAAGAAAACACAGATGGAGTGAGGGGGAAAAAAAAGAAAAAGAAAAGCTCCAAAACAATCCTGCCCTGGCACACAAAAGGCATTTCAGGTCTGAGGGAAAATAGATTGCAGCTGTTCCTGCCAAATCCCGAAGAGGAAATGTTTACAATCCGGTGCACCTTGTATATCACATTGATACCAGAAGGATCTGAAATCTCGTCCCGAAAAAAATCTTTTGAACAGTTTAAGGGTGACAGAAGTCATAAAAAAGCTCAACTAAAGCATCATTTTGTCATGAAGTCAGATCAGAATCAACCTCTGAATGCTTTTATGTTGAGTTACGTGAGAAGGTGGACACCATTCACGGGTTTATGTGGTAAATACGAACCGGTTAGCTTAAAGACTGGTTAGATTAAAGACTGGAAACTCTCTGTCCAAAGCACGTTTTTGCCACATGTCCAAAAAAAAAACTTCAGAATTTAATCTTCAAAGAAAACCTGCCTCATAAGCAAGGCCCCTCAACCTTATGGACATCTAGCTTCTCGTTTTGCAAGAATGAACTTATAGATCCAGCCTAGAAATCAAAAACAAAGAACAAAACAAGGCTTTGTGTTCTCTTCTCTAGTCCTTTTGTTTCCACTCCTTCATTTCTCTTGTTACATCCCAATCAGCTCCCTCTCTGCAATCAGAGCCTGCACACCTGAAGCCTATCCACCTATCTAACCATGCGGTTTATCTACTCTCATCCCACGCCTTTAGGTCTTCAGTCTCCATTTAGCAAAAAAGTAGTTTATTCAAGCATACTGTGAGTATACTTATTTTATACTAAAACTGAGGCAGTAGACTTGAAGTTTACCTTTTATATGCTATATATTATATACTTAAGGATAGTATAGTGAAGTATACTTGACTTATACTGAAAAGTATAAAGAAAAGTGTAAGACTAAGTACATTAATACTAAGACTTACACTTGTACTTTAAGACCAGAGGTTGCGCTAGACTTTTTCGTTGCCGGCCATTCTGACTGATAAGGTCATAAAAATCCCGTCATAATCTATTTTTACCCGCCACTTTAATTTTTTTAAATGATAATAAAGACGTATTCAATAGCATTTCATTTTCATTAAAGTTTCATTAACTTTAAGAACTTTTTTCAGAACAGTATTGACTTTAAATGGTAACAAAAAAAAAGTATACTTTAAGTATACTTTTATAAACTTAAAAATGTTCCAGTTTAGTCCGAAGAAGTATTAAATTAGTATACTTTCTAGTAAGCTACAAGTACATGGTCTGTAGTATACTTGCTATACTTATATTTATACTCAAGCATACTTAATAAAATGAACTTTGCCTGCCGACCATCATCACCCTCAGCTTCACATTAACCTGTAAATATTAAAATAATTATTACTTCACAAGCAAAAACCACGCCTTAATAATTGATGCAAGGGACTTTACTGGAAGACTGGATGTGAAGGAAATGGATGGAGGGATGAGAGGGGTTGAATGTGTAGATGGAAGATGGTAGAGGAACCCAGGGAGTGAGACTCGGGGTGGGGGAAACATCTGAAGAAGCTTCCCCCAGGTTCCTTTAATGAACAATGGAGGAGGAAGAGTAGAAAGGAGAGGGAGATGGTTACTTTCGTAGGTATGAGCAGGAAGTAGTCATTTTTCACCACAAACCTCTGGATCTGTGTCCTGCTTCTGGGTTTGTTTTACACCACCATGTTGCAGCAGGAAGATCTTTCCCAGCTGTTTAGGTCATGCTAACGGTTTCCACCAACCTTCAGTGTTTATGCTAAGCTAAAAGCCTGCTAGCTGTGACTGATATTCCCCATACAGTAAAAAAGTGATTTTCTAAGCACATTTTCTAACACAATTTCTACAGATTTGAATTGATGAATTGTGAATTTCAGTATATTTAAAGAAAGAAGGCCAAGTAGCAGGACCTGATTGATGAGGCTGGCATCAAAGGATGGCACGCAGCCTTATTCCCGATCGATGTAGGCTGTCGAGGTTTCCCCGCAACATCAGTGCGCAATTTCCTACAAAAGATCGGGCCAAACCCTAAACAATTGCAGAAGGCCACTGGGGAGCCGAGACCAGCTCCAGGTGGTTGTGGCTGACGAGGAACTGCAGCTGGAACCCCTCTGCAGGTGAAGGCTAACTCAGCCTTAGCTGCACCACTCAGGAGAGGTGTACAGGTTTAATGGCGAAACATCTGTGACCTGCTGATGATGCAGAAGGGTCTTCAATTGCCACGTCCTAAGTTGCTCCTGCCGTCTCTGCTTGTAGCAAAGCATCTTTGATGTTTATTTCATCTTTCATCGCCAAACGTAACCTGAACTGGCGTTTCTATCACTTATACTGTAATAGCTGAACATTTTTCATGCTGTCTGTGGTGGAGCGGTTGAAGGAAAATCCTCAACATCTTCTCAATGAGATCACGAAACATTGATTTGAAAGCTGAACATCCAGTTACAACTTTCTCCTTCATCTGGCCATCCTGGAAATCCACTTTGGAGCAATTCATCAAAATTTAGCATTATGAACGTTGGCAACACCGACGGCGTAATAACTATGAGAAACAGCAACCATAACATCAGTCAAAATGCCGTGCCAGTGTAAACACTCAATAGACTGGAAAGAATATTTCTCAGCATAAAACACATCTGTCTTCCAGACCGTTGATATTAGGCTTCGTACGACAGTAAAGGGAGGTTGTTCCTCCCAGCCGGCCGGAGCTGGAACGACCTCGTTGCTGTGCTTCACCTGTGCTCTGGACGGTCTGGGCAGCTTCCACAGCCGTCTGGGGCTCATCGCTGCCTCCGCACACACACACACAAACACACAGAGTCACCCTTCAGTCACCCCTCGGGCTGTAAAATAAGCCGCCACCACATGCCAGCTCGGGGTCAACGGCGTGTCAACATCTTGCCTCCGTCAAGCAAGACGACACATACGCACATGTTCGCATCACTACGTTAAAGTTGAACTGGTTTCCTTTCGGCTCTGCCTGCTAAGCCGCAACTTCAACCTCAAACTAAAACTGTAAGAAGTTAAGACCAACCAGAGAGAGAGCTCACAATGGACAGTTTTGTGATTTCACGAACAAGACCATGCCACATGTCATTCTATTTCCTGTGCTTACCTATAAATGTGTATTAAGCCTTGCCCTCTCTGTTCGTCTCCGTTCTCAAGCCTCCCCATGCCTCTCTTTTCTTTTCTTCCTCTTCCATCTCATTACAAGAATCAAGGGGACAAAGAGGCAATGCTTCCTTAGCCTTAGACCTAAAAAGACTATATTGATGAGGAGGGAAATTACTTGTTCACAGTAGCTCAGTTTTACAAAAAACAAAATCACTAGTAAAAAGAAAAAAATAGGTGTAAAAAATTATGAAATAGTATAAGAAAAACTGTACAAGATTTGCATATATACAAGAAGTAAAGACAAGAGTAAATATACACCATATACATAAGAGACTTAAGCACAGTTTATGCCTCTGCAGAATGTAGATGCCGTAACCTACGTACGTATCCTACGCCGGTGAGAGCCATTTATACCTGTGCACTTGTCAGTCTGGCTCGCTCTGTAAAAACGCCATCCAAACACTAGTCGGCATTGTGTCTTTTTTGCAAGTCAGGTTAATTTTTGTTTCTACTTCCTGCTTCACTTTCAAGAATGGCGACTGAGACTTTTGCCAAAATTTTGCCGAAGTCGAGTCGTACAAATGTTTGTATCTCCAAACCTCCTCAGTTAACCTTTCCTCAATGCATTCCATCTTTATTGATCTAAAACAACTGATTCGAAAATTGCAGAATTGAAGAAACGGCCGGAAATACTAAAGCGGACACACGCTACTACCAAGCCGACCAATCACAGCTCTTGCGGTCTGCGTCGCCGTGACGTGTAGTTACATTTCTGAAAGAAGGTGCACGTCAGGCTACGGTGTTATGGTCTGCGTATGGTCTGGGCTATCGTGTAGCTATGGCCTCAAATTGACGAATCCAATCAAATCTTTTAATATTCAGTATCGCCCAATCCCAGTCCAAAGCCGATCATAAATAAGTAAAAGCTCCTCCCCTGTAGTTTCCTAAAGTCTGTCCTTGTCTTCCTTATCTTCTCCTAGAGTCGACTGGATTCAGTCCAATAAATATTCCTGTCAGTTAATGAAGTGTGGAGAAGGTAGCTCGTACCTTGGCTCCAGAAATCTTCTAGTCATCCAACGCCATAAACTTCCTAGCCCTGTTTTTCTCCTTGACGCTGTCTCCAGGAAACTTTTCAATTCTTTTAAACGCAGCGTTCAGCATTTGTTGTTGTTATTTGGGAGCACAACCTTTGCCTGAGAGTGCTCCGGTTTGTGATTTTATGTTGTATCACCTCACCAAACATCCAACATTGCACAATTCACAAATTTCCAGCGTTTCTCCACACTGCAGAAAGGTTGATATTCTTTCTTCTTCTTCAGTTTTTGTCAGCTTTGACGATTGCCAACCGCCCTTAAATCAGACAAAGAAGAAAAGGTTTTGACGCTACATGGACGTGGTTTGTGCTTACATTTTCGTCTCACTGTGCTTCAGTTTCCTCGCATTTTCGCATCTGCTTAGCCTGGGTATCAAATGAACTTAAGAACCCAGACCCAGAACTCCCTCTTTAGCTTTGCATCTCAGCTATTTGTTTTGTTTACAGCAACGATTCCTCCGCTTGTGTTTCTTTAAAGGCAAGAATAGCTTTGTGTTTACATGCAGCTTTGTACCGTGAGGCTGCTCGCCGCGCTCAGCTCGGGCGGCGACTGTTAATCTCCCGCCGCCAAACAAGGCCCCCTCAAAATCCCGACACCTAACCCTTGTGTGTGTTTACGTACACCACCGTCAAACATTTACATACTCGCCTGAACCTGGACGATCCCGCTCTGTTTTGCATTAGCATGCGACTGAGGAATTCGCCCTTTTTTCTCCAGAGAAAGTCCCTGAGCATCCATAGTAATCAATTTGATGAAACCAAACAGGAGTATACACGGAGGACACGGGAGTAAACAACTTCTGACTCAGTTGGACCCGAACACTCATCTCCTCGAGGAGCGAACAAGACGTGACTCCATGTTTCTAACACTTTGTATTTTAGCTTCGGCTCCAAACCGCAAACAACTTGTGTGTGTTTTGTGAGTGCGGACAGAGGGGTAATTCTCTAAATGGACCCCAGCCCTCATAAATATTTAATAAACATTTTCTTCTCACAATAACTGAGCCTTTTCCAAACCCACGAGGTGCTCTTTACAAACCATATACTGTAAGCTACACGCTCGTGGCACGTAATCTGTTGTATAAGCAAGTGCACCGACGAAATTCACACGTGGAAATACAAGTCTCATGGTCTCCTTTTTTTTAACAAGTCTCACTCTTTTAATGGGCATATCCTGGTGTTAAATGTCCGTAATGTGTTTTCCCTGGCTGTGACGACGCTCGGACATAAACATGCTATTCTTGCTGCACCTATAATTGTTCTATTAATAACGTATATAACGTCTGAGTCTGGTTCTGCATGGAAGGGCGCAGGAGTATTTACTGCGTGCGAACGCGACCTGTTTCCAGCTGCCACACGTTGTTAATCTCCGGCTACACCTTGGCCGTTTGCAGCCCATTTAGGTCGGGCTCCGTTGGCGCTTGGCGGTCAGAGGCCGAGCCACTGCCGCCGCCGCCGCCGCCCTGCCACTGATGTCCCTCGTGGTCAAGGGCGCTGCCGCAAATCCGGGGCCACACCTTTGCGGCGGGACGTACAGTAAAGTCTGAGCATCAGCATCACCTCGCGTCTTGTACCTCTGCCCTCAACTTTAGTGTTACACAACCCCTTAAATATATGCTTACATTGCTCTCCAGTGACTCTCTGAAGGACAAGAGTACTTAGACACGGACCACCCGTAGTGGCATTTGACAGACCTGGGTCTAGCCTTTTTTTTTTTCTTTTTTTCAGGGGAACTATTGAGCATTGAAAATCCAGACTGCGGAGCGCCAAAGGTTTTATAGCCGTAGGTCTGCCGAGGCTCACTGTACATCCGTGAGTTAACAAGTCGACTGTAGCGTGCTTCGACGATGGCGTTTATAAGAGGCCGTGAGAGGCGATTGGCCGCGCTCTCGTAAAATGTCTGTAAAGAGGTGGCTGGAAAATGGAAGAGGTCATTTTTCTGTGAAGGTTCTCAGTCATCCAGGTCGTGGTCTACTGAAAAACGAAGCTAAAGAGAAAGGAAATGGGACCTTTATTCCAAGGAGCTTCTTCAGTTCTAAAAGACAAACGGCGAGTTGGAGGTGTTGTTCATTAGAAACGCCCATGACTGGGGTCTCTTAAAAACCACATACTTACCTGTAGTTGGAGGACTTCAAGAAACTCTACATGTCCAGTTGCACTTGTTTCAGATGTCGTATTTTTGTCGCAACACCACTGCCATCAAGTTACCATCAGACTTTTTCCAAGGCAGTTGGTTTCATGAGAGAATGCACGACAATCCAAGCCTCTGGTTGACTCACACCGATGTGGATCCATGAGGAACTACTGGCAGCTATTGGCGTGTTTTAAGAGTTCCTAAGTGTTTTGTGCACACATTTTCTTTACAAATAAGACAAGGACCATCAACCAACGTCCTAACTACATTGCTAGCTACACAAACTGTTTGCTTGCAAGACTCCTAAGACTGCTACTCATTGTGTTTCTTCAGCACTCTCTACAACCTCGTATCGTAGCGCAGGCTGTAATAACCGTTGCTCTAAACGTGGCGTAAATCTTCATTATTCTGATTTCCTTACAGTCAAGTATCTTGATTTCCTTGTTTCCCTTGTTGCCTTTGTTTATGTGTTTGACAGTAGTTCTGTTTGGTCCAGCTTGTTAGAGGATATTTGCACTTTTACAACCCATCAAACCACCTTTAAATCCGTACACTTCCCTGCAGTCTAATAGGCGTTTGACCCGACTGGAATCAACCGGAGTGTAAATGAAAGAACAGGGAGTGTGTTCCTGTTTCGTGTAAAGTCAGCTTCATTGTGTGACGACGTTAAAATCCAGGATTAACTTAAGGTGTACTGCCTAATTATCGCACAGGGAGAGGTAATGAAAATCAGTGTTTTGGTTGATGACTAAGACGCTGAACTAATCCTCGGGCTGAAAACTGTTTACAAGAGTCAGTGGAAAGTATTTGCTTTTAAAAGTTTTTGAAAAAAAAAAGATTTTTTTCAGCGATGAACACGCACTCACCATTGATTCTGAATTAATTAATGTCGCTTTAAAGCTAAATATAGTATAATTTACACCTGTAAGACAGATGGTAAAACACCAGGATGTGACACCAAAGACAGGTGTTACTATTTATAAGTTCACTTTATTTATAAGTTCAGCATGCCAAGCTCTCCAGTTTTGAGTCCATTTTTTGTTTCGACCCAAGTTTGTGGTGACAACAACGTGCAGTTACAGCAATCAGCCACAACATTATGACCACTGACAGGAGAAGTAAATAGCATTGACCATCTTGTGCCAATTCAATGTTCTGCTGGGAAACTTTTGGACTCATTGGCATTCATTGGTGTGGGTGTTACTTAGACATGTAGCACCCACCTAGACCAGACCAGGCACCCCCACCCCATAGCAATGATACTCCTTGATGGCAGCAGCCATCCCCAGCAGGATGCAGCCACAAAACGGTTTAGGAACAACTAGGTGTTGCACAAGGTGTTGACCTGGCCTTCAAATTCACTAGATCCCAAACTGATCAAGTATCTGTGGGATGATCCACAGAGGCCCCTCCCCTCAAAGCCCCCCCCCCTACACACACACTAACAACATTCTGTTACCAGACACCACAGGACACCCTCAGAAGGTCCATGTCCATTCTCTGATGAGTCACAAATGTTTTGGAGGCACAAGGGAGACCTAGACAATATTAAGAAGGTGGTCATAACGTAATGCCTGATTGGTGTATATTGCACATGCAAGCGTTTTCAGACAATGAAGGTCTTAAAGAAAGTCTTAATCTTTTAAATCTCTTCATAAAGATTCTTGCTGACAAGAGAAAGCCATGCTCCAAGTGAAGAGATGTGATCACTAGAGTAACGGTTTACCAAACTCCTAGAGGGGGAACAATCAGTGGAGCTTCATTTTGGTCTAAACAACACGTTTGTTGTTTCCTCTGCACGCCAGCTGCTTTTTTTCCTGCGAGGATTCACTGGCAAAACAACAAAAGGGAACATTCTCAGGTGCTCTCGCTGGCGGTGTTGATTACCAGCTCTGAATAATGGACAATTACTGAAAACTGTGACCAGACAAACTTTAGGCACATGTGAGGTGCATGTGTGACACACCGAAGCAGGACAGGAGCCCGTTTGAATGAGAGTGTTTTTCATTCAGTCATATATCACAGAGACAGAGGACAATAGTGGAAGAAGAACAATGAACGTATGGTTTCACAGGTATGTGTTTCCAAGACTGTTTTGTTTTTGTTTTTTTCTGAAACAATGAGTAGGAATTAAGCTAACCACACACACAAACACCCAGCAGTTAAACTCTGGTTTGCAGAAGGTGGGAAGAGAAAGCGAAGACGTTCAGGCTCCAGGCTTCTGTCCTCATGGAGGTTTTTGGTGTCCGTTGATAGGGCTCCCCGCCTGAGGACAGAAAAATAAACTGTAAGTGAAGATGACTATAAACAGAAGAATGTGCAAGAAGGGAGATCGGAGTGAGTCAAAGGTCAACAGACGTCTAGATATCAGTGTAAAAGCTCAGTTTAAAGGACGATTCTGGTTTGTTTCATCCTCATGTGTTGCCTCACGATTCTACTTCCATTCAGAGAAGTTTGATTGGGTGTAAGGCCTGATGTATTCCTGACTGACCCCTTGTGACAATCATAGAGGAAATCCAGACTGAACCCGGCTTGGTGCAGACGTTCGACCCAGATTATCTGGTTAACTGGGAGGTATTTATCATTCGTATAATCATCCGGGCCGTCCTAGTTAATATCAAACACATTCAATGTTTAGGATTTAAAATCTAGATGATTACATGAGTCTATAGTCAGTCTATAAGGGCAGGAAGCAGCTCATGTGTCGCCAATGGACGGTGAACATTCACAGCTAACATTAGCTAGCGTACTACTATTGATAGATATTAAAACTGAACAGGAAAATGGCAGATTTTCCATGACTTTCTCATGGAAAGACCTGGACTGAGTAAATAAGACAAATCAGTCTGGACTGACTGAAAGTATGCAACTGGGGGAGCAGCACGGTTTGAATCATTTAGGTTAAATTTGATTTGGAAATTTATTCATGGTGTCTAGCATTATACTTTTTTTTGGAAGGTGCAGTTTCTGTCGATACTCCAGCTTCCTCCCACTGTCCATAGACATGCTTGTTGGGTTAATTGGTGATTCTAAATTAGCCGTAGGTGTGCATGTCTCTCTGTGTTAGCCCTGTGATAGACTGGCGACCTATCTAGGGTTGATGACAGCTGAGATAGGCTCCAGCCCCTAGTGTCCTTCCACTATAAGCAGTAACAGATAATGATTGAATAATGAATAAATATGTAAAGTCTGTCGTCTCCCCTCCAGTTCTCTCTGAAGAACATCACATCGTAAATTTACAGCAAGTTGTGTCATTGCAGTCTTGACAGACTGGCTCATAGACTGTATATAAATATGGACAATGCGTCTCCACTTCCTCACATTGGCCAAACTGACGCCATTTTCCCGTAGATACGGGCAGCGCCGTTTTGCGAGTTTGGAGCCAGAATCTGAGCAGAACGGTCCGAATTTGGCCCAAGTCCCATCCACTAACATGGAGGGGGTGGAGCTTATGACCTACTTCAACAAGACACCAGGGGGAGCTCTACTTGTCTACGGTTTAGCTAACATCAGTTAACAGGATGGTGCATTTACTCCTCCCTGACCTGGCACAATAAAAATCTCTGTATTTTTCAGAATCCTGAGATGAATAACTGTGATGTTTCCCCTCAAGTGTGCAAAGGAGCCACGTTTTAAAAACAGAATAAGTTAAGACAGCTACTCAGGTAAACAATAACCACATATCACTTTCTATTATTCTTAAAGTAAGAGTTTATTTTCCTGCTGTTCAGAAGACAAGAACAAAGCTCAGACGGTATTATGGGGCTAACCTTCGCTCCAAAATGATATTCACTTGTCATCCACATTTAGCTGAATTATAACAAAGACTGTGAACTGTCTTTCACCGCCCTCGACTGAGCTACAGCTCTCTCATATAATGTTTATCCAGGCATCAGTTTCATTTCCTTTCTCAGTGTGTCATCGAGGAGCGATACTTATGTCTACAAAATGTAAAACTGCCGTTTCCATAAATCACGTCAGAGCTGGTAATGTGTTTTATCGCGGCTGTTTCCTCCATGTCTCCGGCAGTCCCTGCTCCTCCAGCTAAATTCCCTCCCTCTCTCTCAGCTCTGCAGGGACTGAGAGAAAGAAGAAGAAGAAGAAAAAAAAAACCTCTCTGCATCATCTGCACTCAATCAGAATAATTATCCCGAGAAATGCACTGCAGAGCCTGTGAGAGGTGAGGGGGAATGAAGCACAGAGGCTATTGGCAATCACCTCCCTCCAGTCATTATTAGTCATCGCTTTGCTGCTTTGGAAAAGGACCTGTATGGATTGAAAGGAAGCCATGTGCAGCAGATAGACAGGCAGGCAGACAGTTAAAAAAGGCCTGATGTGACTCGGATGCCCAGAAAGTATCAGCGATCTCTGAAGGCTCTGGCAGCCACGGCCGCTCCTCTGGGGCCTGGCAGCCGTCCGCACATAGAGCATTAGCCTTATGTTCTGTCTGTCAGGCTTCCTCTTATCCTCAGTATTTAAGACACCGAACTTGTCATTCTGATGATGTGGGAGCTTTTAAAAATCCCCAAAGCGGCCGGCAGACACCTTTCACTTCTAAAAAGCCCTCCAGCAGGATGAAGTGTTCGAGGTACTGTCAGGATTCGCGAATGCTTGCTGGAGGAGTTCTTTGTGGGACGTTGTGGGGTTCCTGTTTGATTGCAAAATGGCTTTGCAAAAAACCCAAAGTACCTCAAAGGCCTCTAACTGTTTTTGTAAAGCACGCAGCAGACAGACTGAAAACAAAAAAGCAAAACACTGATTAGACTCCGGTGCCCATGAAGTATCAGTTTTATTAGCGTTCTGGCCGGCTTACGAGTCCACGGGGGACTGGCAGCCGTCCTCAGATGAATATCGCTGTTTTGAATTTTTCCTTCACCCCTGAGATTTGCACTTGTCTCCTAGCCAAAGATATTTTAAAGATTAGATTTGTCACTTTTAGGATGTTTTCTAAAATCCAAAGGCAGCTACTTGTGAACCTTTACCTTAAAGAACATGTTAGAAGTTTGGGCTACATGGTTAGCCTAGCTTAGCATAAAGACTGGAAACTTGTTGTGGTTTTCATGGCGGATTAAGTGGAGCACTATTTCTTGACTGGGAGGATCTGCTAGTTAACCGTCCAATAATGACAAAACATGCTTATTTTAAATGTAATTAGTGAACTTGAGAGATGATTGATTCTGTGGTTTGACCCTTGGCTTGCCCTGTTGTTTGGGAAATCAGAAAGCGATGGAGCGGTAATACGGTTGGCGAGCAGAAACGAGTCTCCCCAAACTGAAACAGACAAAGAGCAGCAACCTCAGCCCTAAAAATGACTATCCCAACTAGAATAAAGCCACCTGTGTCCACTATATAGAATATTACGTTGCATGTAGGAGCAATTACTTTATCAAAAAATCTTGACTCAATTTTAGGGGCAGCATGGAGCGATTTGATGCAAATCGTCTTGTATTTTGTAGTGGTCCTCAGTCATCCAGATCATGGTAAATCCAAAAAATGATGGAACAAGGGCAACTGAGGTGACAGCTTCAGGTGGCACCTGAAGGACAAAGGAAACTCCTTTGAAAACAGATGGTTTGAAAGAGGAGTAAAGGACACAATAAAGTCATCTGTCCACCTCTATTCAGAGCTTTAAGCACAGGTTATGCCTTTGTGGGATGTAGACGGCGTAACCTATGTACGTAGCCTGCACCGGTGCGAGACATTTATACTTGTGCGCTCATCAGTCTGGCTCGCTCTGTAACAACGCCACCCAAACGCTAGTTGGCACTGTGTCTTTTTTGCCAGTCGGGTTCAGTTTTTGTTTCTACTTCCTGCTTCACTTTCAACAAAATCTTGCCGAAGACAAGTCATACAAATGTTTGTATCTCCGAACCTCCTCAGTTAACCTTTCCTCCATGTGTTCCATCCAAAACAATCAATTTGAAAAGTACGAGAGACGGACAAGCAGCCGGAAACACTAAGGTGGAAACAAGCTACTACCAAGCGTACCAATCACAGCTCTTGGGGTCTACGTTGCCGTGGCGCATAGTTACATTTCTGGGGAGGTGCACATCACACTACAGCGTTAGGGTCTATGTAGAGTCTCGGCTGTCGTCGTACCTATGGCATCAAATTGTGCACAAGACTGCAGCCTCCTCATTTGAGAAAGAAGACAAGGTCAAACAGTCTCCTCCAACGATATTTAAGTATCTACAGCAAGCAAATTTAGTTGTTTCATCGCAATCTTCTTTTAACTCATAGACTGTATATACATATGGACAATGTGTATCCACTTCCTTGCATTGGCCAAACTGACGCCATTTTCCCAGAGATATGCCCGGAGCCAGAATCTGAGCAGAACGGTCCGAATTTGGCCCAAGTCCCATCCACTAACATGGAGGGGGAGGAGCTTATGACCTATACTGCAGCCAGACACCAGGGGGAGCTCTACTTGTCTATTGTTTAGCTAACATCACTTAACAGGATGGTGCATCCCTGACCTGGCACAATAAAAATCTCTGTATTTTTCAAAATCCTGTAGTGTGGGCGAGTTTAGAGGACAAGGTCAAACAGTCTCCTCCAACGACATTTAAGTATATGGTCGTTATGTCGTGTCACTTGCTGATGGGTAACATCCACAGATGTTCACATTTAGACCTCAGCTCCCCACCAGTCATTTAGGGCTGGAAGAAACATCTTCAAGAAACTCTACAAGTACGCTAGTTTCAGCATTTTTTGGACGAATCGTCTTGTCGTCGACTTGTAACGAACACTATGAGTTCATAGCCTGATTAATTAAAGACGTTAAATCATCATTAAAAGTGTTTTGAAAGTATCATAGTCTGTGAGACTTCTGGCTGAACAGCAGCTCCTGTCGGTGGGGACTGACTGTCGCGCCCAGATTAATATTAGCTCTGTTTTTTGGACGTTTCAGTCCTGAGATCAGCGCCAGAGCTCATTTAAATAGAGGTTTGCCTCTGTTTAACGTTTCTGGACAATCATTTTATAATTTCATTCCATTTGCTAGGAAAAGTCCAACAATTTTACAGCTATAACTAGTTTTCTTTCTATTTCTCTGACATTTCATAGACGAAATAATAAACTGTTTGACGTTTGTGGAAGTCAGAGCTTAAGTAACCCCTACAGGTACCTGAAAGCCTCTTTACTCTAAACAGTCTACAGCATGTTAGACGTGTTTATCCATTTTAAATTTCTGGAGGAACCGACAGCACGGCAGCTCCTCTAGGGACTGGCAGCCATTCTTGGATGAATATTTCAGCCTTAAGATTTACACGTGTCTGCCTCCTCAAAAGATTCAACAGAATAGACTGAACAGGTGAAGAGACATTTCGGGCTGCAGCGAGAAGATTACTTCGTTGACACCCGCAGCAAACGCTCACTGAAGAAACCTGTTAGGTCGGAAGTTTTAATATTTACCTGGCTGAAGAGCTTCTCATACAACATGTTAGACTTCTCCACCCGCGACTCCAGGTGAGTCAATGCGTCTGGATCCCACAATGTTACGCTGCTTCAAAAGAAAAACGGGTTTAAAAAGTGGAAAGCACGTAGAGAATTTTATTTTACGTCTAGAAAAAATATGAATTAAAGCTGATAAATTAAGTAACTGTTGGTGTTCTTACCTGTCACAGCTCTCTGTGTCCTGTAGGGGGCAGAGCAGGCTCTCTGTTGCACTGCCATCTTGTGACCTCTTCTTCAGGTTCCCGACTTTCTTTTCCAGCGTGACGACGTGTTGTAGCAGAGCCTCTCTGTCCTCCATCAGGGAATCTTTGAACCTGTATAAATCAATACCTCAACTGGTCTTCATGCACATTTAAAGATATCTAATGAGCGTCCTAATATGGATAATTAAAGGCTAAGCTTGTTGCTGAGTTCTGCCCCCTAGTGGTCAAATCGAGAGTTTGTTTATACATTTTCTGTAACCGCTTGTCCTCTGGAGGGTCTTATCCAGGAGCCTATCCCAGCCGACATTGGGCAAGAGGCGGGGTACACCCTGGACAGGTCTCTAGTCAGTCAGCATCTATTTATCTTCATCATCTTAATCATGTTTATATTTTTTACATTGTTATTTGTCCACGATTTGTCCACAAAAATAATAATTCACTGAATAAACAGAACCCATTCTGTGCCAAATAAATACAGATACTCAAATCCAAGGTGAAAAGATACCCACCTCTTGACACAGCACATCCAGTTGCGCTGTTGCTGACACAGCCACTCAAACTGCTCCGCCGTCTCCTGGAGTTTCCTCAGACTGCCCTCGTTCTCCCGCTGCAGCTCTCTTACCTCAAAAATGTTGAAGACAACATAATCATGAATCAGAGAAAGACGGTGGTGTGAACACAGGTCAGTGACTCAACGGGCTTGAACCGTGTCCTCATTGTTCTGACTTTTGGCCTTGTGCGGGACTCCTAAAGGAAAAGTAATTGCATAGTTGTTTGTAGTTTGATGGACAGGTTGAAGCAGAGGCCAGTAAGTTTACACTTGGCTTCAAATTAAAAAAAAAGAAAAAACTAAACTAAACAAACACAGTGTGGAGGAATGTTTCACTAATTCCCAGACCCAACACACACACTAATACAAACCTAATGCCAGTAAAATCTGGATTAGTGCTTCTCTAGGGTTATTGTGGTTTTTAAAATTTGGCCACAGTACAAAAAATTTAACTTGCACTTCAATGTTCCCTAAAATAAATTATTCAAACGAGCAGAAACAGTGTTAATCCTTTTTCTTCTTATTGGTCCTGCTGGCTTCTCAAAGGCCAAAGCAGTGTTGAAGAAAGTGTCCGATCCTGACACCTGCTGGTCAAAAGTGACATTGCAACAACTGAACAGAAGAAACACATATTTTTACCTTCCTAATCACTCTTTAATTCTCTACATGAGGAAAAATTACCCATAAAAAGACTCAAAGAGGAGGTGCATTGTGCCTGGATGCAAAATGTCTTGTGTCTCTTGTATGTCTGAGCTTCTTGTCCTGCTGTAGAATTAATTTAGCCTCCCTTTGTAATCCCTAATGGTGTTGCATGACTCTAAACATCTAAAATATATTTATAATCTAATTTTGCCCATCCTAGGTGTTCTCTTCTATACATATAAAAATATTACATGTCTCTCCATCATGACAGAGTGGCACCTCCCATAGATTTCTTACATCTTTACGTTTTTTTTGTTTAAATCAAGTGTCTAAGGACAGATAATGACTGTAAAGCCACAAATTTACGACATGTGCATGTATCTAATACTATTTATGAACTGTATACATACATAAAACAAATATGACAGTGTCAAAATGATAATAATAGTTGACTTTTCTATCACACCCACAGACAGTATAAAGATGGACGGAGGAACTGCTCCTCTAAAGTGAAGCCAAAGCAAGTAGAGCTCCCTCTGGTGGCTGGCAGCAGTATAGGTTATAAGCCCCACCCCCTCCAGGTTAGTGGGCGGGGCTTGAGCCAAACTAAAACACTAAAATACACGTCAAATTTTTTTTTTTTTTTTCAAGGATGGTTTCTGTCATTTTAGGTAGTTAAAGGGATAGTTCACCCTAGAATGATATTTCGCTCATTATCTACTCACCCTCATGTTGACTAAGGGCTGGAAGAAGTTTCAGAGTCCTCCGTCCCTTCTCTGAGTTACAGGGGGTCTTGGTGTAGCAGTGCATTTCAATGCAACGGTTGTAAAGGGACACCAGAGCTCTTCGTAAAAAAACACACACAAAAAAACATCCAAATACCTCCATGATGCTCGTATGTAATGTCCGTCTTGTGCTGAAGCCCCAAATTGCGTAATTGTCCCGAAAAAAATTAAATAAGTCCACATTCCAAGCATGTTTGTAGCATTAGCTCCGAGTGTTGTTGTCCCGGCTCTTCCGCTGCCAGCGCGCATGCGCAAGGTTCGCACTGAGACTCGCTTCCTTGTTTACCCCGGCGAAGGACTAGAAGCAGCCCGTAATAGCCTGCCTTGCACCGGGACAACACTTTTTCGTGCAATTTTAATTTTAATTTTTTTTAATTTCTTCTTCTTCTTCTTCTCTCGTTGCACGGCGGTTCTGGTCCTTCGCCGGCTGGCTCAATTCGCCGGGGTAAACAAGGAAGCGAGTCTCAGTGCGAACCTTGCGCATGCGCGCTGGCAGCGGAAGAGCCGGGACAACAACACTCGGAGCTAATGCTACAAACATGCTTGGAATGTGGACTTATTTAATTTTTTTCGGGACAATTACGCAATTTGGGGCTTCAGCACAAGACGGACATTACATACGAGCATCATGGAGGTATTTGGATGTTTTTTTGTGTGTGTTTTTTTACGAAGAGCTCTGGTGTCCCTTTACAACCGTTGCATTGAAATGCACTGCTACACCAAGACCCCCTGTAACTCAGAGAAGGGACGGAGGACTCTGAAACTTCTTCCAGCCCTTAGTCAACATGAGGGTGAGTAGATAATGAGCGAAATATCATTCTAGGGTGAACTATCCCTTTAATATAATGTTGATGCGTGTCCAAGTCTCAATTTTTTTTGGATAAGTTTCAGAAACAGAACAGGATGTGACATAATGGCGACTACCATAATGCCAACCGCTCCGTGAGAGTTGTAAAAAAATAAAAACAAGTACAGTGTATAATCCAACATTTCCTTGTAACTGGTGGAGGTAGAGCAGAGCAAAGTATTAATTAAACAAAAACTCGAGTGAGTCTGGAGGAAGTGTGGGCGGGGCATCGATATCGCGGCTCCTCGTGTTTCCACTCTCGGACCTTGGTGATCAAACTCTGGCTCCAAAGTCGCAAGATGGCGCCGCCCGTATCCCCGGGAAAATAGCGTCAGTTTGGCAAATGCAAGGAAGTGGGGACGTGTTGTCCATATTTATATACAGTCTATGTATTGTCCTTCCTTGTTTCATTATTAGGGCCTCTGTTACTCTGTGAACTTTAAGTGTAATCATATAAATATTATTAAGGGTTGTGCACGTTTTGTCATGTTGTATAGACAGCATATTCAAACACTAAAGTATTTAGTGTTTTAGTGGCCTGATAAGAAACTCAGTGTAAGTTCATTCAGGAAGATTATCTTTATCTTCGTCCATTCACAACTCTCCCTCTCTTCCTGCTGCTCTAATCAGCTGACTTTTTATTAGGCCTATCTATTATTTTGTGATCTCAAGCAGCCAGTCACGTCATTGATGTCAAATTTTAAACAGGTTCTCATCTGCTGCTGTCAGATTTTATTTCAGGTGAAGTGCCGTGACCCTCCCTGCTCACAGCATTTCTCTCACAGAATTGATTTCAAAACACTCCTCCACAAATCACTGAATGTTTTAGACGCATGAAACTAAACCTTTAAATTACCAGAGGAGCAGCAATCAATTTAAATGAAAACTGAAGATGCACCCGTTTGCTTTTATAATAAAATAATTCAACTGGTCCAGCCTTCAATTTAATATACTCGCTTTAACGACTAAAATGCATGAACAAGGGTCATGGACGTTTTTACGGATGTTTTGTCACTTGATGCTGCACACTTTTCCTTAATTCATCCCACAGTAAGGGTATGTGCAGTGTTGCAGCGGCAGACAGTTTAAAGAGCAGTGCACACAAGAGATTAAAAAGTAAACTTTAAATAAACAGAAAAAACAGAAGATTAGGGTCAGTGCTAAACTTTGTTCCCTCACCTCGTTCTGATGAGCTCTTCGAAGCTCCTCCAGCTCCTCTCTCAGGGCTTTGTTGGTGTCTTGCAGCTCCTCCAGCTCTGCCGTCTTACTGTCGACAACATATATAGAAAAAGATCTTATTTATCTGTGTGTACACTTTACTTTTAGATGGTTTGACTTTACTAGAGACAGTGGAGACATGGAGCTCTCAGGCAACAAATACATTTGACCCTGAACTCTTTATATTCCCACACATTTCTTTTACATTTCAACTGTTCTGTATTTTAGTGTTTTTGCGTCTTTCGTTAACAGATCTAATCATTCACGTTGATTTCTGTTTTCAACCTTTCACAGACAAGCAGATATGTCGTACTCGACAGGGATTTTAAAGCAAATGTAAATATTAAACTTCATTTCCATCATCTGTATTCTCGGAGTCATGATGTGATAACAGTCTGACTCTCTCCGCGGGGATTTAGCAGAGTCAGCAGGCTGAGATGTGGTGCAGCTTTTCTGCTGACTTCGAATCACCGACCCCAGCTCGATGTTTTTATTCAGTCTTCTCTGTGCGTTCACAGAACAGCTGATGACAGCTTCACTCTGCTTCGGTTCGCTGGAGATGGTAATCGAAAGTCGGACATTTTAATGTTTGTTTTCTTTGTCCTTATCTCGGCTGATGCTCGTATTTGTGTTTTGCTCAGTTTTACAGGCTGGTGCGAACACGGAGGAATGTGTTTAATAAATCAAGCCAGCAACAGTTTATCTTGACTAAGAACATTTGCAAACCTATCAGAGAAGAAAGCACGAACAACCGGAGTGGCCAGATCATTCACTCATTCATCCATTTTCTGTAATCACTAGTCCTCTGGAGGGTCATCTGCTGGGACAGGGCACAGGGAGGAACATGCAAACTCCATACAGAAAGGCCCCAGGATTCAAACCCAGGACCTTCTTGCTGTGAGGCATCAGTGCTAATCACCGCATCTCTGTGCCGCCCTGTGGCCAGATCAACTGTGCATAAAAATGGTTCTAATTCCTACATCTTTCCTCCAATACGGATGTAAATATCCTCAAATTAAAGCTCAGATTCTGTACTTTAAGCCCGTACATACAACTTGAACTTCACGACCTTCGTAAACAGCTATAACAATAACTAATGTCTCAATGTCATAACATATAAGGACCTATAAGTGTATGTCCCTGTCACTGTAAAAGAAAGTTGCGTCACAGTAAACTACTGTTAGAAACAGTTTTAATTCTCAATTAAAACTGTTGATTTTCTCTTTTAGCAAATAAAATCAAAAAAGAAAAGGCCTCTAGTAGAGGGTCAAGGAGTCCGTGGGCTGGAATTATTTACAGATTAATGTTTGTTGTTGCAAAGTTAACCAAAGGACAACAAAAAAAAAAGAAATATGTTGTTGTAGATTACAACAAAAAGAGGTGAAACGACAACCAAGATATAAAAATTGCTGAAAGGTAAAGCAAATTAACTACAAAAAGACACAAAATAACCATAAATTGCAAAAGCAAATGCAAAGTAATGATTACAAGCAACCTTAAAAGACATAAAAAGGTGGAAAAATGTCACAAGAGCTTCTACAAGCGAGGATCCTGCCTTCATTTTTGTTGTGTTTCCCTTAGAATCTGTTCCTATTTTAAGTCTCATCTAGAATTAGAGAGATGATTTGTTCCAAAATGCTTCATTAATAAAGTGTATTTGTATTATTATCTCTTGTCACCGTGATTGAAAGCATCCAGAACCTTCTCATAAAGTTATTCAGAAGCGCTGACAGTTAATGTGGGCCCACCTGCGCAGCTCCACATGGAGACTCTCCGTCAGTGCGGCTCTGTGCTCGGCCTCTGCACGCAGCTCCACCTGGAGACCTTCTGCCGCCGCGGCTCTGTGCTGGGCCTCCGCATGCAGCTCCTCCACCAGGCCCTCCAGCTTCACCTCGGAGCTCTGCAGGCACAGCAGCTCTGAGCCGACCTGTCGGAGCAGATCCGCATCCCGGGAGCTCTCCTCCACCAGCAGGACCACGCGCCGCTGCAGCAGGTCCACCAGGTCCTGCAGGGAAGACACATGAACAAACTCTTATTACCATTTAATGATTGTACTGTTTTATACATAGCTAAAATAGATCTATAGAACATATGAATCATGCATTACCAAAGATTTTCACATCTCTCTGCAGACGTCCTGATCAAAGTAATATTTTCCATGACAGGCTGCACAAATGATATCAAACACACCTATATGCAAAAAGGTCAGGACAAGCCCAAACCTGACTCTATATTAAATCTATGAGGGAAAATTGAGGGAGTCACGCTCTACAAATATCCAACAAATACCACAGAGGTTTCTGCAGGAGCTGATCTTTTGTTACTGTGAAGCTTCCAGGTAAGAAACAGGATAAAAGTCTTTACTTACATGACTTAACGCCACGTAGTTAAGTTCTTAAAATTCTTAAAATGTTGTTTTCATAGGGGTTTGAGTGTAATTAATGAGCCAAAGGGCTACCACATAAAAAAAAAAGTCCTGTAAAATTACAAAACCAAGTCTCCAAAAAGCATTAAAATTAATCATTTAGAGAAAAGCATATCAGCATCTTTGGTTCAAACCTCTTAGCGCTCATACCTCATACCTGTGCAACTTGTGCCAAACAACCCAAAAAACACAGAAAGCTGAGCAACCACAGCCACAATCTCTCATTTTTACCACTTATAAACCCTGGCACTTACTGGCAGCCTAATTCAGTGTAATTACAGTAACTGCAGCCGAGCTCGCCAATTGGCACGGCCACGGTTGTGTGCATCCAAATTAGGGGATTGTAATAAGGTTAAATGACGCAAAATTATGGAATCACTGCCACAACTGAGCTGAAGGCTGGTTCGTAAACCACGATTAAAAGCAAAGAGTCGCTCACTGTGACGAAACGTTATCAGCCAGCTCTGCAGCCTTGCAACGTTAACCTCTTTCACCGAAGGGTTTGATCTCAGTGTTTCCAGCTGCAGCAGACAGATGTTTGTAGTGAAAAGCCAAACGGCAGACAAAGTTCGAGACAGGCCGGTGAAAACAGTAGCAGCTAAAGAGACGGAGATCTCACGAGAGTTTACCGGACACCAAACCTGTAGCTAAAATCAGAGTAAATGCTGTTTTCCTGGTACATAATTCCCTGCAGCTGCAGGTTTAGTTTGACTAGTTATAATTGACCCAAACTCTCTTTCTATTAAGTTGTTATTCCACACCATTAATAAGGGTGCAACTGAATCAGTTCATGATGGGAAAAGTTAAATAAACACCTACACTACTGCTGAAGCAGCTTTAGGTTGCCGCCATGCGTTTAAATAACATCTTTAAATGTTTAAAATTTGAATTAATGCTGATTTGAGCAGCGCAAATATTAATAATTCTAGGACAGATTGAAACTTAGGCTAAAACAGAAGCACTTCCTGTCTGCTGAGGACTGTAAATAGTTCTAAAAAATACACAAATGCGTGTCAGTTAGCTCGTTCCTCTTGCTAATGCTAACTACCATAGCAGGAAGAGAAATAGAATAGAAACACTGTCATTTTACATTTGCTTCAAATATATAAACCCTTAAAGGCCAGAATAAGTTAATTTAAAAAATTTGAAAGTGCAAAAAAATGGCTGAAACACATATAATGCAACTGAAAGCTAACTCGGCTAAAAACTAAAGCTAGGCACTGTTAGCTTAAGCTAAAACGTAACAAACGTATGTTAATTTTAATATTAACCTTTGATAGACTGGTTATTATTTATTGTCCTTAATTAAATGAATCAGAAATGTATTCATGAAGGAGAAAAAAAAATGCTAATCTCCTGCTAATGCTAACTAGCCTAGCAGAACGGAAACAGCTATAATCTCAGATAAACATCAAAATATTTAAATTGAAAAAATATATATATTAATAAATATTTCAAATGGCATATAATATATACATATATCGCTAAAACAGTTTACTATTTAATGTAATAATTTACTTTTAGATGTTGTCTGGAAAAAAATAATCTATATGCAAGTAAATGTTGTGTAAACACATAAAATCCTTCTTCCACATTTCGCCCAGTAAAACACTGACATATTACCACCTTCTCAGTTAATGTGGCAGCTAGTTTTCTTCCATGATTAATATAAAAATAAGGTTGACTCTAGCAGACTGAATGCCTCCAACCTAACCCTCCGACAGAGTTCACCTGCTGCTGGTGGATCCTGCTGATGAGCTGATCCTGAGTCATCCTCAGCTCCAAGTTGAGCTGCTCCTGCTGGAGGAGCCGAGAGGCCACGGCCTCCAGATCATTCTGCAGCTTCCTCTCCCTCTCTCTGGACACCAGGAACTCCCTGTCGAGTACTGCTGCAGCAACAAAAACACCAGAGCACGGTCAGGGCGGACAGGTAAATCCATCGACTATAACCTTACACAGGTGTCAAATAAGAGATGCGTAAGTCGTCCTTAAGAGTCAGAGAAAAGCACTTCAAATAAAACAAAGCAAACAGTTGTATACTAAATACATACCAATACTCATTTGTTGATGGTTGACATAAAAGCAGAGCATGTCTCAAATGCTTTCCTCCCGTCTAAGAACACCATAAAAGATCTCCACATACTGACATGTGACAACGAATGCAAGATGTAGTCTGCGGTGCCGGAAACTGGATTGAATTAAACTTAAAAGTGTTTCAGTTCTGCAGCCTGGCCGACTGACTAAAATGGGGTTGCCAAAATAAATAACTGGAACATGTGTCGGTACAAGACAATACAATTCAATAGAACTACAAACAGACGAATCAACAGCTCTCTCAGTTATTTTAACAAATCCTGACACATAACCTTCATGGAAACAAGGTCGAGTGCAGGACTGAAATTTGTCTTCACTAGTGTACCTAATGAATTGGCAAGTGAGTGTGTACTTAGTTTTATCTTGTGATCTATTACATGATCCCAAACACTGGCCTGGGAACCACTGAGAGTAGTATAAAAAGTAGTTTCAAACCAAATGCTGCCTTTACAAAATACAATATGCAAATTACATTTGTAAACTGGTAAAACTGATGCATCAAAGTACATTAAAGTATAATTAAATCTTTGGTCTATTATCTGTGGTGTCATCCACTGTCATGGTATATACCAAAATATTAAAGAAAGGTAACTGGACTTGTAGAGTTTCTTTTCTCCAGTCTACTGATCATGTGCTTGTATTTACCTTTAAGTAGTTTAATCTATAAAAACATCAGATTTAATCAGCTCTTTATGTGCTTTTGTAATAACATCATGTATCAAGAGTGATCGTTCCTGAGTGAAAGTACTTGTATTGTGTACTTGTGCCGAAGCAATAAATATAAAACAAATACTTTTACAGCCAATTAGAAGCAGTTTCATTTTGAATTGTGATCTTTGAACCATCAAAGTTACACTGTCAACTAAACGTTAACGTTAATGTCAATTTAGGCTGTAGCGTGAACATGTTTCGTCAGATATTATCTTTAATTTTATGGCATTAAACCAGTTTAAAACATATTAACAATAAAAATAAAGATAAAGATCAGGAAGTATGAACTTTTAATCCACTCTACGGTGCTTTACAGTAGTTGTCCTGTGCACACATAGCGAATAGAAATAAAGCACTAAAGAGGATATGTACTTGGTTGTCAGTTTATTAGGAACACCAGTCCTTCAATGAAGCCTGCTTTTATGAAAATCTGAAGTACGCTGTACAAGTTACTTTAACAGTTCATCTGAAATCAGCTGGAGCAGAAGCAGGAGACATTTTTCTTTATTACATTTGTCGGACAGCTGCAGTTACTTTAAACTTTTAAAGATTTTTGTGCACAGAACAAATGAAAAGCTCGTAAAATGTGATGTTGTTTATAGTCAGTAAATATTACTTATATTAAATATTATTTATTTAGATAAAGTCCTGTATAATTTAACACTTAATTTGCAATACAGTTATTTTGAATTATTTAATTATTTAAATGTATTTTTAATAATTTTATGAAGGTGAAACTTTAGGCGATTGTGACATGCACCTCACACATATATATTTTTTAAAATGTGCATCTTAATGAATATTATTTCATTGACATATATTTCATTGCAAGACTTTAACTTGCAGCAGAGTATTTCTACGATGTAGTATTTGTAGTTAAACTCAATTAAAGGACACAAATACTTCCTCCAGTAGTCTAGTGGGTGATTCCTATATCTATATCAGCCTCCATGAAGGGAGGATTTACTCTCTAGCTTCCTGATAAACTGTCAACAGAAGCGTTTATACTTGAGGTCAAAGTCTCGACCTTCCCGACTTACCTTTGTCATGAGCCAGCCGGGTGCACTTGGCCGTCAGATACTGGATCTGACTGTAGTCCTCGTCCCGGTTTGCTCGGAAAAACCTCCTCATGCTCATCTGAGCGTCTGAAAACGGCTCGCTGCCACCTGAAGACTCCTTCCCATGATCCTCAGGGCAGAGCGGGCGTGTCCCGCACGGTCAGAGAGGACACGGCATATGCAATGTTTAACAGGACACACTGAAGGTGTCAAAGAGGAGGATTCGTACCAGGAACACAGGCTTAGGCATTAATCCAAGCTGCTGTTTTCATAACATGACGGCAGGGCCTGCTGCTGCTGCTGCTGCTGCTGTAATCTGTGTGTTTTAATGCCCGCTCCTTGAATAAACATGGAAAGTATGCTACTTTCATGCAGAAATAAAAGACATGATCTGGCGTTATATGCAACATTTGTGCTGAAACTCTCCCCTGAGGTGGTGAAGAGAGCTGAGGGAGTCGGGCATGTTGTGTCTAGCAGGCATGCGTCTTTACAGCAGCAGCCTCGGGTTAGTGCTTTGCATATAACATTGCTTCATAAATTTAATAGAGGGAAACTACCACCATGAATAATATCTGGTGCATTTTACGTATTAGATGTATTTGAGTGCACAAGACAGTTAACTTTGTGTTCATTAATGATAAAAAAAAAACTTAATTCTGGGTCACACTATGCAGGTGTGCATGTTGTAATGAAGATCCATGTTAAAATAATAATGCAGAGGATTGTGCAGCTTCTATGTAGGAGGACATCTTGTTTTAAGGACATCTTATGAGTCTTACAGAGAGGTGCAACACGGTAGTAAGTACGCATGTTTGCTTTCTGGTCGAGCATGAGATGAGAAGACGGTCGCTATATTCTCTGTCCGCTCTATAGCCCAACAGGTTAGCTTAGCTTAGCGTAAAGGCTAGGAATGGGGATAAACAGCTAACCTGGCTCTAGCTCCAGTGTGTTCAGCAACGTAAGGTTGTTTAGCTATCTCTACAATACAAGCTTAAGCAAGTAGAGCTCCCCCTGGTGGCTGGCTGCAGTACAGGTCATAAGCTCCACCCCCTCCATGTTAGTGGGCGGGACTTGGGTCGAAACTAAAACACTAAAATACACATCAAATCATTTTTATTTCAAGGATGGTTTCTGTCATTTTAGGTAGTTAATCTAATGTTGATGCAAATTTAATTTTAGTTAAATATTTGACGCTATAGAAACAGGTCATAATGGAGACTACCAGTTGCCATGCCAACGGGAAAATAGCCTCAGTTTGGCCAACGCAAGGAAGTGGCGACACATTGTGCATATTTATATACAGTCTATGATTTGAAGTTGTGCCTCAGTCGCTCAATAAAAGCAAAGATGGCAGACAGCACCTTCTGATTGAGGTTGTCCCTTAGCTTAGCTTAGCCTAGCTTAGCATAATAGCGAGAACCAGCTAGCCTGGTGCTGCCTGCGGTTTTATTCCTTTGCCTGGATCTGAAATAACCCAACTAACGATATCCGGAAAAAACAAAAGGCATCTCCAGAATCTCCAGAGATTCTTTTATTGGTTTGGATAAGAAAATACTTTGTTTACGCTATTACAGATAAAAGATTCTGATTCCCAAGATGGCAGTCTGCATCCACTACCTAGAAAACAGACTTGTAGTTAAAACATTTTTGTGGTGTTTGTTTCAGGATTGTGTAGATAGTTTTCCCTCACTTTCAAGTCTTGAAGCTAAGATAAGCAACAATGTTCAGAGGATGTCATCTGCAAGAAAAAAGAAAGCATCCATAGACAATAGGCCTGTATCTGCTGCTTGACATCTTTGTTTCTATTCAGAAAAAGAGGCGCTACTTTGAAAATAACAGTGAAACCTTTTTAAATTCTGATTTTTATCCAAAGAGTACCTTCTGAACTGTGTCAGTTAATTAATGTTTAGAGAAACTGATGGTTAAAAACTGTAGCCTTTGTCCAAAGGTAAAAATCCACATAGCAGCTCATCCAAGATCTGTTTGGTGGTTGATGTGTTGGACTGTTTTTTGCTTTTTCCAGCATTTAAGTGAAGCTATTTTCTCCTGTAGCCGAACTTTCCTACAGTGGTTCACCAATAACTTTTTAAACTCTGTGTTAGTTTTCTGGGAATGCTGCATAAAGTGTGACAAATAACAAATATTCATGAGAGCTATTGAGGAGCGGAAGACACATGTAGCTCTGTTAAAAAATATTCTCAAAGCTGAGTGTGAAGCCAAAGTTCAGTGGTGCCAAATGTGTCTATAAAAACCACACTTGTTGTCACTAATCACACCTCAAACTTAATTTATAGTTTGAGTGTTAGGAGCCAAAGAAAAGCAAGTAATCTGTGACTGCAGCTTGCTCTCGTCTCCTGCCAGCAGGTGGCGACAGACCTATCAGAGAAACCTTTATCTCTTTGAATATACACTATATTGGCAAAAGTATTCACTCATCTGCCCTTACACGCATATGAACTTAAGTGATTCTTAATCCATAGGGTTTAATATGATGACAGCCCACCCTTTGCAGCTAGAACAGCTTCAACTCTTCTTGGAAGGCTTTCCACAAGGTTTAGGAGTGTGTTTATGGGAATTTTTGACCATTCTTCCAGAAGCGCATTTGTGAGGTCAGACACTGTTGTTGGACTAGAAGGTCTAGCTCACAGTCTTCACTCTAATTCATCCCGAAGGTGTTCTATCGGGTTGAGGTCAGGACTCTGTGCAGGCCAGTCAAGTTCTTCCACACCAAACTCACTCATCCATGTCTTTATGAACCTTGCTCTGTGCACTGGTGCTCAGTCATGTTGGAACAGGAAGGGGCTATCCCCAAACTGTACCAAAATCTCTTGGTATGCTGAAGCATTCAGTTCCTTTCACTGGAACTAAGGGGCCAAGCCCAACTCCTGACAAACAACCCCACACCATAATCCCCCCTCCACCAAACTTCACACTTGGCACAATGCAGTCAGACAAGTACCGTTCTCATGGCAACCGCCAAACCCAGATTGGTCCATCTGATTGCCAGATGGAGAAGCGTGATTCATCCCTCCAGAGTCTCCACTGCTCTCGCGTCCAGTGAAGGCGTGCTTTACACCACTGCATCCGAACCTTTGCATTGCGCTTTGTGATGTATGGTTTGGATGCAGCTGCTCGGCCATGGAAACCCATTCCATGAAGCTCTCTACTGTTCTTGAGCTAATCTGAAGGCCACATGAAGTCCGAGTTGGCGACCTCTACGCCCTCTGTCATTTTAATGGGCCTGCTAGCATGTGGCTGGGTTGCCATCGTTCCCAATCGCTTCCACTTTCTTATAATACCACTGACAGTTGACTGTGGAATATTTAGTAGCGAGAAAATTTCACGACTGGACTTGTTGCACCTTGTGGCATCCTATCGCAGTACCGTGCTGGAATTCACTGAGCTCCTGAGAGCAACCCATTCCTTCACAAATGTTTGTAGAAGCAGTCTGCATGCCTAGGTGCTTGATTTTATACACCTGTGGTAGTGGAAGTGATTGGAACACCTGAATTCAATTATTTGGATGGGTGAGTGAATTCTTTTGGCAATATAGTGTATTTGAAATTTGAAATTAATGTTTAGCTTCAGTTTAAGCAACATAAAGACATAGTGGTCGCCTGTATCACTAGATAAATGGTTAATCTTCAAAACCATGTAGGAACGAAGGATTTATGATCCTAAATAATGAGCTAAATAAGAGTTTATGTATTGTAATTGTCAGTTTTTTCATGGATCTGCACCACCTTTTACATGTGATTCAGTTTGTCTCATACTTTTGAGCTTCGAATCCCCAGATTAGTTGAGAAATTAAGTCAAGCAACAGAAAACATATTCAGTTCTTTAAGCAAAAATGCCAAATATTTACTATTTCTAATTTCTCAGTGATAAGAATTGCTTTTATTTGTCATACATGTCAATAAATTGAATAATCTGACAGTAGGCCAGATTTGAAAAAGCTCGACAATCATATAAAGGTTATTTTTCACTGTTTTCTTGCAACATAATTGATATAACTGTGGAAACACACTCAAATTAAAGCTGACAGTACTGATTTATAACTATACTTGAATATGTTTCAGTAAAATGTGTCACTGTCCAAACATTTATGGACCTAACTCAATTCTAATTCATTTCCTATAAATACTGGTTGAGTTTATTTCTGGCGAGCGTCTCGCAGCCACACAAGCCGACTGACTGGGCCTCGCAGATGAAATCAGTGAAGCTCGTTTCCTGTGCAGTGTTATAAAACCAGCGAGCTTATCTGACGCAGTCTCGCAGGAGTCGAGCGAAATGCATCTGTAGTCATTCAGAGGAGAGGATGTTCAAAAATGGCGTTTATTTAAAAATAAAAAGGAACCACCATGCTGACTTCTGCTTCTTTTAACATAAAAGTTGTAGATAGAAAATGGACATTGACACAAAGCGTCCCACAAAATAAATAAATACAACAGAAAAAAAAAAAAAAAAAAACGAAATCCCCATCCCACAGCTACACACCAGATAGCGTAACATCAGAAGGATCACACCAGACTATAAAACGTTTGACATATTCAGCTTAAAATTCAACATATACAGACGTTCACGGCTTGTCCGACCAACACACTGAGTTTGTTTGTTCATATTCACAAATCAAGTCAGTAGTAGCTTTTTAAACACAGGTGATTTTTCTTTTTAAAAAACAGAAACTAAAAGACTTTTTTAATACAATCAATGCCTTCGCTGAAAATCTAATGACGTCTGCAGCTTTTATTTTAATTCATAGTGGTGTTCTGAGCCCCTGAGTCCCTCGTAGGACTTCTAGTGCTTTCCTCCTGCATGTATATATATATATATTCAAATTAATGAAGTAACATTTGTGTTTAGCTTTAGTTCTCTAAAGGAGATATTCTTGGACCAAGTATGGTGTTAGAAAAGGCTGAAAAGATGGAGGAAACATCTCATGTTCAAAGCAAATAAATACGGTTTCTCTTAAATTCACAGATTTCCATGTTGGATTCATCAACAAAAATATAAAATCTGTTGTTAAGGAGTGTTGTTTTACAGTTAAAGCACAAAGCTCACTTAAAAAGCACAAACTGTCAGAACTAAATGTCTGTTTGTGTGAACTTTATGAGCTGTTTCCCCGATTTCCAGTCTTTATACTAAGCGTATTACCTCAAATGTCGCACTTAAGGAAGCGGACATCCATATTTACCAACATAAAAAACTATTCCTGTAAGACGAATAATTAATTTTCTGCATATTTATTAAAAAACAAAACAAAAAAAAAAAAAACATAGACAACTTATTTCAAAATCAAAATGAATCTGGTAGTGGGACAAAATGTGTGAATACTTTAACTGGGAATCCACCGTTCTCCTACTGGGCTCAAGACATAAGGACTAAAACATTATATTCTTATAATGATAGGACACATTTTAAATAAACAAGAGTTTTCAAAGAGATTTGAAAGATTTTTTTTTTGTTACAGAGAGCTCATTTTCAAACGGAAAAAATAAACATAATGTAAAAATCAACTCTCCGATCAACAAACCAGTGTTTTAACGAGACAGCAGAAGCTTAATCCTTTGTTTAGCTATCATTAACGCACTTAAACGTAACAGCGGGCGGCAGGTCCTGCTAATCCTACCTTGAACCAATGCACAGAAAATACAGAACTTTTTTTTTGTTTTTTTTTATCCTGGAAATGCTGGTGTGAGGAAATGCAGCAGCGTGTGCGCCAGATCTGGATCTAATGTGCTTAGTTAGCGCCGAGCACTGCCTCTGGGTTCTTTTACTTTGAAGGAGTCACATTTGAAAGCTTAAAAGGCTGTTAGTGACTGACTGGATTATACGTAGCGCAGGTCTTACGGGGGCTTGGCCAAGTTTCCAACAAGGCTGCTGTCCTCGAGCTAATCCTATGCTAGCTGGCGGCTGCTAGAGGCTTTTCATCTTTCCTTGACCTAACGAGGAGAGGCATACATACGGTGAGGTAAGAGCTATCAGATGCAGAATAATGCGGTGAACGAGCAGCCTGCATCCTCTGTTGGCACCTGGGAAATCACTATGTCAGTTTAATTTGATCTCTGCAGATGTGGTGAGGGAGTCCGAACGAATCCTCACACGCTGCTCCTCAATTTGTGTGATCAGAAATATCTAAACCACGTGTAACAGCTTGGCGGCAGAGAGAAAACAGCCCTGCACTTTCACAAACGCGCTCGTCTACTTGAAAACCTTCACAGCTTAGCGTCGGTCACGTCACGTTAGCCGAAAGCGGACGCAAATCTGCATTATATCAGCTGAAGTTTCACCTTTTCATGGGGCAAAAATAAGAAAATAGACTGTTTAAATCCAATAACATGAAATGGAGGGTGGTTTTCTAGCTGTGTGGTGAAATTTGAGCTCATACTGTGCAGACTAGAAATGCACACCCATCAGTGCTCTTCGTGTAACTTTCATCCTGTCCTTTCGGTCTTAGACATTCATTCTTCTTCTTCTTCACAGATAACAAAAAGGGAGCCGTTCACCAGCCTCAAATGAATGAAGGACACACAGACGCAGACTCACAACACAGAAGTCAGAGCGCAAAACTTAAAAGTCAGCGGTTTCCATCCTACTTGTGTCAGCTCAAAATGATGCAGGCGGTGAAAACAATAAGAATAATAATAAAAAAAACGCAAGTATTGCACTGGTTTGGTGTGAGTCTATGGATGGGTGGTCATCATATAAATAACAACAACGAGAACCAAACAGTAATACCATAATAATAATAATAATCATTGCAATGCTAATAAAAACAGTTCCGACTAAGTTCCCCCTCCCTCCGCTGTTTTACCACTGCTGCCAACTGAAGTCGTCGTTGGATCCGAAGACCAGGAAGAAGCCCAGGATGGTCCCGAAGATGACTATGTTACCCGTTAGCACGAGCGCACACGCCCCCCAGGCAATCTGTAAACCAACGCATCAATAATTCAGGTTAACAAATGGTGCTGCGGAGCTTATTGAGAACAGAATATAAACAGAGAGCTTCGAGTACAGTTTTCAAAACCTTTACTCTGCCTCTGCTCTCTCAGACCTGCTGGGTAGCAGACTTCAGACCCAGTTTCAAATTGGGACGATGTTCTTGACAGATAAGTATATTTTCAAACATCTCAGATTATCTGCTGCCTTTTTAACTCCATGCATCAAAAACTTGACTGAGTTCACTGCTATGTGTCTCAGGTTCTCTAAGGTTCTCAGTCATCAAGGTCATGGTCTAACCAAAAAGAAAAGCTAAAACCAGGCCAATTGAACTTGTTGGGTTTTCACCTGAAATCCTGTAACGACGACATACTCACCTGTAATTGGAGGAATCTGTAAAACACATCTTTCTCCAGTTACAGGGGAGTCTAGCTGTCTTTGCTCTTACATATTCTAATTAGGGCTGTCAAAGTTAGCCTGGTCGTTACCATCCTACGTTTCCGCCCCAAATTTGATTTCGGTCTGCACGTTAGTCTGGCCCAATGTAATAGGAATCTGTCTCCGTAATGGGCGGATGCTTATTTTGAGGTTTAAAATCATTGGAGTTCCCTTAACCAATCAGCAACGTTTGGTAATGACGTATATTGTGCGCCGGAGTTCAGGCTCTTACGCTTACCACTTCCGCTTCCAGTTAAATAAATCAAACTTTTCCCAAAGCCAGTTGGAAGGAGAGCTACGACGTCCTTGCCATTTATAAAATTGACAAGACAAGCCTCTTGTTCCGTGATGCTCTCGAGAGTTGAGACAACTTCGCGGATGGCTTCTAGCGTCTCTTCCTCCGTCGCCATTGTTGCTATGCTGTTGAACTACAGGCTTCGCTGGACTACAAGCAACTCGGCATGCGAGTTCCGCGTCATCACTCAACTGTTCGCTGACTGGCGCGGTTACACGCGAACCGCGGAAGTGCAATTTGGCCAGACTCCGTGCCAGACCGAAATCAAATTTCGGGCGGAAACGTAGGATGGTAACGACCAGGCTATGTCAAAGTCAAAATGTCAACTTGTTTTATGACAGCTCCATTAACACATAGTTTGGGACGAGATGATCAAAGCAACGATAAGTGCAGTCGTAGTTAATAATTTTACCGCAGACAGAGTAATACACCCTGCAGCTTCAAGACTGCCAATGCCATCGGTTGCTCGCTTCAGTCTCTTGAGGAGGGTACAGTTGTCCCTCGCTATAACGCGGTTCACCTTTCGCGGCCTCGCAGTTTCGCGGATTTTTGTAGTGCAATTTTGCATGCTTTTTTTTTTTTTTTTTTTTTACAGCGCGTTGTTTTCTGCGTCCTGATTGGCTAAGGGACTGTAGATCATTGTCAATCAATCTCCACAGAATGCGTTCAGCTTGCCAAATTTACATATACAGTATCTTTGATCGCTGGCAGTGTGACTGAAGTGCGGTATGTTTGCGAGTTTTCTCCCCGACAAAACCCGCAACGTCGACGAAACGTAATATATATAGCAATAAAAATAATACTGTACTTATTTTTCTACGATCGTTTGAACTTTGAGAGCGTTTAAACGAGAGAGAAATGTGAGAAAATGTTAATGCCTGTCTGAGAAAAGTGTATAAAGTGTGTAGTGAGGGGTTTCGCAACCTTAAAACATTTATAATCATTGTAAAAAATAAAGCTGACTACTTCACGGATTTCGCCTATCGCGGATTATTTTTAGAACGTAACTCCCGCGATTAACGAGGGACCACTGTAATGCAGGAAAGGGCGGTACATTTTAATATTTTACTGCAGAAATAATTAAAATAATAAATATAACCATTTTCTATCCTAAAAAAAATTAAAAAGTTAAAAATTATCAAAACACATTAAAAGAAAAATATAGTACTGGTAGACAATGACTGGCGAGTTACAATGGAGAGCGCGTGTAATGGTTGGTTGTGTTAGAGCTTGTTTGAACGCTGAATTCCACGGCGTATATGGATTTGTTATTTTAATTATCTCTGCAGTAAAATTATTACGTATGTTTAAGAGTGTAGAAGGGTTCATAAAGGTTTAAAATACACTTACAACAGTATAAATAATGAAATAAATATGTGGTCGCTACTTCGTGGATTCTCACTTTTCGCGGGGGGAGTCTGGAACGTAAACCCCGCGATAAACGAGTGAACACTGAGAGCCCATAGCATTCTTAGAGACCCAATAGGACTACAAACAGAGCCTCCAAAATGAAAACTGTCCTCCATGCTGGACAATGAGTCCCACCCCCTGCACGGTGACCTGACAGGACAGAGGAGCAGCTTCAGTGGCAGACTGCGTCACCCTCGATGTGTAAAGGAAAGATACAGAAGGCCTTTCCTTCCTGCTGCTGTTAGGCTTCACAACGAGCACTCCTAATATGTGCAATATTATTACACCATAAGGTTGCTAGGTTCTGTTACGTAAGCTGCGTTATTTAAGACAGGGAAGTAAAGTAACCACGTTGCTGCCTGTTGGAGGCTCCTGACCTGCTTCACATCCACATGAAACGCACTAAACGACCTCCAGCGACTTACAACTTCAGCTCTTGCGAAGACAATGGGCAGGCCGAAGGCTGAAATGACGATGCCCGTCGTGAGGAAGATGGCCAGCTCTTTGCAGGCGTTACTGGCAGAGTCCGTGTCGTCGACCACCCTCCGCGAGATGCAGTAAGGGATGGGAGAGAGGATGTAGAAGAAGAGGAGGAACAAAGGCCAGTATTTGCTGCAAGAGACGGACGGGGATGGAAAGAAGAGGGAGAAACAGGGGGAAGTGAACGAGACATAAATACCCACATGCTGTGATGATAAAGGATGCAGTCAAGTGAATTGAAGGATAAAGGAAGACACACAGGCTACACTTCCGTCATGTCTGGACGCTGATATCGACATTCGTTTTTAACATGATCCGATCCACTGTACGCCGATAATACAGTAATATCAATATTTGGTCGGTAATAGAAACTTTAAAAGGATAATGACATTTCCCCATCCATTATACTAATAAGAGCCTTCCTCTTCCTCCTCCTCCTCCTCATTCTACAGAACTGAGTCACCACAGTATAAAGATAAAATGGAAATGAGATTAAATTACATAGAGTAACATCTAAGATTGTATTTGTCTGTCAAACCTTGTCAGGTCTGTTTTGAATAGTCAAATCCAGCTATAAATGAGAGGTATGTTTGTGTTGTGCTGCCATGACACGATATGATACACAGCTTTCAAGCTTGTTTTTAATTTTTTTTTTTTACCTTAGCTGATATTGCGCTTTCATTGCAGTCTGCTTCCAGAAATTTACATCGCTGCCCACACACTAAGATTTGTTTAGCGTACCTGCCTGGCGAGGTTTGTTTAGTCAACCTGTCTAGCTATGAGCATGAGGAACAGCAGCAGAAGTATGGAGGAGGCAAACTCAGCCAAGCAGGGTTTTTGTAAGTTAAAACAAACTGACTGATTGTAACTCCAACTGATGTAAGGAGCAAAAGAAAATCCTGAAACAGACTAATCCTCCAAATTAAAAGTGAAACAAATAAAGTGTGTATTTAAAATTACCCTCAATAACCTAGTGATTTAAACGGTAATGAGAATGAGTCATAGCCTATGTTCAGTGGTATTTATACTTGTGCGCAAGTGTGTCACAAATCCAGTTGATAAGTTGATATTTTGAAGGAGGCAGAAGGAGTAAGAGATGTGGACCAGGAAGTGCATTTTCGACCAATCACAGGTGTCGCTGTCCGTCTGTGTCGCAGCGATGCAAGGCTAAGATTTCCGAGGAGGTGTACGTCAAACTACGGCTTAGGTCCAACGCAGAAGGACGTGGATGTTGACACTTTTTCAATTTTAAATTGGAGCGTGTGTCGCAGTGGTATTTTAAAGTGGCTTAAACTTTAAGCTGCTGCTGCTGCTCTCTACTGATTTTTGTTTATAAAGCGCAACTTTTTAAATAAGTTCTTTACTTATTATTACTATTCTAAGTCTGATATTAACAATTTAGGTAGAAAATAGGACAGTCAGAGTACATTAACACATTGATTTTAACGCTTTCTAACCAATGTGCTTTTCTGTGATTTGACCCTTGGCCCGACTTGTAGTGTTTTGGAAATCAGGAAGCAGAATCACACGTCCCAAAGCAGAAACGGATAAAGAAAAGGGTCTTCCATAAGGCGAGCTCAGGCCCAAAGCCCAATAAGAGGGCTCTCTCAACAACAATTAAGTCACATTTAAGACATTTAAAGATAAGGCCCCAGTTTAGCACTGGAGGGGCCCAGGAGCTCTTTTATGCCCCAAAGCCCCTAAGAAGGATACCGTGGCAATGCTTCTGCAGCTGTTAGAGCTGTAACGCTCTGATGGGGAACCACAAACTTGCACCTGAGCACCAAGTGTGAACCTGACACACACACACACACTGGTTTATGTGGTGTGTGTGACTGTACTCACTCATAAACAGGGAGGGCACATCCAAGCATGAGGAACATGAGGCCGATGGCCCCTCCAAAGGAGAGGCTGATGAGAGCTGGAAGAGAGACAGACAAGCGTGTTGTTACAGCAGTGTATCCGTGTAACCACACACCCGTCAACATCCTCCTCTCGTGGTGGTGGTAGCACTGAGTGCACGGGTGGTAGGCAGCAGGGCCCCCCCACCCCCGGAGGCTGCAGCAGCTCTCATGTGATGAATCAGCTGATTTCACGTGTAACAGCTCCATTAGCTGTCTAAGTCATGCTATAACGGGCGCAGTTAAACCCCGAACAGTCACTGTGGTAGCTTGTTAACCGCAATTAATCCACGCAGCTCAGTTGCTGGAAGCGCAGCATCCCAATCTGCGCCGCCTGAGTTGCTGCTGAAGTTAAGGTGCAGCTAGCATTAGCATTATAACGGTAATTACTACGTTGTTATAAGAATAAAAGGACATGTCATTAAATATGGCAGTATAATACACAATTGTAAGGTTGCAGTGTCTCGTTTAAGAAACGTAAAAATACATTTAATAATATTAACCATGTAGCTGCTGCTTCTACCAAAAGGAGAATATTCGGCTAGCCGATGCTAACAAGTGTAGTGGCCCTGCGGCTAACTACATCAGCGCGACCGTTAGCTAGCTAGACATAACAACAAACGCATCCACGTCTCTGCCACGTTTAGCCACATGTATTATAACTGGACCGGGATTCAGAGGGTTTAGACAGAAAATAATAAAAAGCGGGGAATGCTCACCTTTAATCCCGGCCATTTTTCCTCTGGACAAAAGCTCGACACTACACAGCCCTGACAACACTGCCCCCTCCGCGGCTGCCGAGTGAGTGCGGCTGAACCTCTCCAACCCTGCCCGGTGTGCCGCCTTCAGGTGGCACCCGGAAATGTCGCAACTGCACTTATTCGCGACAGGAACCTTCTATAATGACACATCACACACAAGCGACCAAATAGAAATGATAAAGCTCAACAATTAATTTATCTGTTATCTGATGTTAATTTATAGCCAATTAAGTCATTTATCGAACATAAATGTAAAGTTTTCCCAAGCGTTAGCTTTTGATTCTTTTTTTTTTTTTTTTTAGACTTTTCTGCCATTCTTTATCTTTTGTTATAATAAATGCAGTGCATATTAATTTTTTATTGTTGGTCAAACAACATAAATACTTTAGAGACATTATCTCGGGCTTTAGAGAACTCTGATGGACAGACATTAATCAGCAGGTTTGTGAAGGTTTGCGTGTGCAGTACATTCTGCTTTCTCCGGCTTAGTGGTAGGACGTGAAGGCATCATTCCTATGCGTCAATGCTAAATGAAAAGCGTCAAAATTTTAACTTTTTTATTTACACTGAAATATCATCGTAGTATTATAACTATTTATATAGTTGTTTTAAGTTGACGTTATTATTATTATTATTATTTTAATTTTAATTAATAAATACCGCTGTTGTTCACCCGGAAGTGAACACCTTCGACTTCCGCTAGTCTCCGAGACCATTCGGCGAAGATGGCGAGCGGCGGAGTCTCCGTGGCTTCGCTGTGGACCGAAGTGAACCGCTGCGGACAGAATGGAGACTACAACAGAGCACTCAAAGCTCTCACTAAAAGTAGGTATACGTGTTTGACAACGCTGTTTCTTGAAACCGGCAGCGGAGCGGGGGTCAAGCGGCAGAGAAGGGATGTGTTTCTTCTGGTAACTGTTAGCGGGGCTCACTGGTTGAGCTAGGTCCAGCTGCATAACCAGCTGTTAGCATGTGGCTAAGCTAACAACCGTTACACCGCTAACTGTCAGGTCTAAAAATACTTAACTAGCTCCGTGTATCAAACTACAGCTTACCAACGTATATGAAAGGAATATATCTACACATTAGAAGTTTTGTGCGTGTGTTTTTTGTTAGAGTTAAATAATATTGTGCCTTAAAAATCCCCCGTGGTTTTCTGATCACTGACGTGTCCCTAGCCTGGCAGCTAGCAGCATGATTAGCTAATCAGCTGTCCTGTAGGTTCAGTGGCTTTTTATTTATTATTCATGCCTTCAGACAGTTCAATCACAAATAAACTGTATTCTAATTGTATTGTTGACATGTGCGTTTAAAAAAAAATCTGCATTATTGAATGATTTGCCATCTGTCTGCTTTTGTCTTGTGCCACAGTTTTGCACGAAAACAGGGACGATGTGACGGCCCTGCACTGTAAAGTTGTCTGCCTCGTTCAGAATGGGAGCTTCAAGGAGGCGCTGAATGTCATGAACACATACTCCAAAGTGCTCGGCAGGTAAACGACAAACTGTCACTCACCTGGAGGGTATTCATTTAGATTTAACCTCTCCAGACACAATCACAAAGAAGTAAACAATCATAACTAAATATAAAATAATACCAACAACTGCTATAAATCAAGACATGCCTGACTATTCAAGGTTTTGAAGGCAAGTAGTCAAACCTTAAAATCAGTAGCAGTCTGGATTAGTTGCAGTCTAGTCTGCAGAAGATAAAACATTGTGGTGTACCTTTCCTTGTTTTGCAAATAAAACAAATTTGACCAGGTTAGATATCTAAGTTGGACAGAGCAGGACCTGCACAAGTTGTGGTCAAACAAAAGACTCGGAAATAAAGCCTCTTTTGTGAACATCGTCTACAAACTAATATTTATTTTCTCCTCAGTGAGGTTGTTTTCGAGAAGGCGTACTGCGAGTACCGGCTGAACAGAGTGGAGAGCTCCCTGAAGACCATCGAAAGTGCTGCTGAGCAGACGGACAAGCTGAAGGAGCTGTACGGTCAAGTGGTGAGGCTGTTTGATTTCATTTTTTTTGTAGATTATAGTGAATAATTTCTTCCACAAACAAAGGCAGTTGGACTTGTTGAGGTTTCTTGTGGCCGTTTTATCCAAATAGCTTCTTCAGTTCGGAATGATTGGTGGAGAGTTAAGGGTTTCATTAGGAACAACTGTGGGTGATACTCACTTGAAACTCAGGTTACTATGGTCTGTAAACAACAAGATACTCGCCTGTAATTGTTTAAATTTGTTTGTTTTCCTTTAACAGCTCATTAATTGTAGGAAACTTTCCAAATTCAAAGTGTAAAGTGCGATGAAACCGTTTGTGGACAGACCAAGCTTGTATTTTAACGCATGAAAGTAGTTCTTTTGTTTTCCTTTAAGAAACTTAAAGCTTTTAAAATACTCTTATTTCTCCCTGGCTGGTAGTATTAGCTTGTTCCAACTTCATTTTAAATCCATATTATTATTATTATAATACAGAGAGACACTTGTGATGATCTTTAATTGACTTTGCCCCTTAAAGGCTTATGCATTTTTACCAAGTTACCATATTTTATTAATGAGAGACATCACTGATATACAAATAATTATCATTTTAATAATTTGTAGGATTATTTCTCTATGTTCTCCCAACTAATCCTTCTTTTCGTTACGAGTGTGACTCCGTCCTGAAGTGGCTCTCTCTTCATTTTCCAGTTGTACAGACTGGAGCGCTACGATGAGTGCAAGTCCGTCTACACAGACCTGATCAGGAACTCCCAGGACGAGTACGAGGAGGAGAGGAAGACCAACCTCTCGGCTGTAGTGGCTGCGATGAGTCAGTGGGAGAAGGCTCCTACGGTGAGTTTCCTTCCGCACATTTATTCATATGCTTCTTCATCCCAGCGTCAAATTCAATCGTTTAATATTTTTTCATTTTTCTTCTGTAGGAAGATCTAGGCCTTCCTGAGACGACTTATGAGCTCTGTTACAACGCTGCCTGCGCTCTGATTGGTCAAGGACAGCTCACGGAGGCCTTCAATAAACTACAACAAGCAGAAGGTCAGTCCTTCTACGTTCAGTCTCCTATAACCATCTTCTCTTTTAGTAATTTTTAAAGATGTTTGACATTTACCAATTGCTTTTTTTGACAGAGCTTTGCAGAGTGTCGCTGGCAGATGATTCAGTAAGTCTTGCTTTGTTTTTCTGACAGTGAGAAATAAAAGTCCAACCTAATTAGTCACGTTTCCTGCCTTTGACCCTCTTCATCACCGTCCCTGCTGGTGTGTTTCTTTCAGGATGTGACTGAGGAGGACATCGACTCAGAGCTGGCCGTCATCCATTCTCAGATGGCGTACGTCATGCAGCTACAGGGTCAGACGGACGATGCTCTGAAGCTCTACAACCAGGTCATCAAGCTCAAGTGAGTCGGGGCTTCATCACGGGAAATATTGTCCCCAAACTTTAAATGGACTTTAAGAGAACGTCGTCAACCATTTTGGTTTTAAGCTGATAGTTTATAGCACCATCTAATTTAATTTCAGGCCGTCTGATGTGGGGCTGCTCGCTGTGACTGCCAACAACATCATCACAATAAACAAGGTGAGTGGAAGCTTTAATGAGGTGAGAACAAAACCGTAAACCTCCCACTTTTATATCAGCCTTTTTGACGCTCTCGTCTGTCCCATCAGGACCAAAACGTGTTTGACTCGAAGAAGAAGGTGAAACTGACAAACGCCGAAGGTGTCGAATACAAGCTGGCGAAGAAGCAGCTACAGGCCATCGACTTCAACAAAGCCCTGCTGGCCATGTACACGAACCAGGTGCGGTGAGATCTGGGAGGAGAAGGAACCGTTAGCGGCTCATTTTTCTTTTCCGTTGCTGATTCGCTGGTTTCTTCTTCTTCTTCTCGACAGGCCGACCAGTGCAGGAAACTGACGTCCAGTCTTCAGTCGCAGAATCCGGGTCACCCGCGGCCGGTCCTCATCCAGGTGGCTCAGCTGTGCAGGGAGAAGCAGCACAGCAAGGCCATAGAGCTGCTGCAAGTATGAATCACATCCTCCACCTTCTGTTTGATTGCGTAGAGAAATGAACCAACTTTTACTCTTAGTTTGGCTAAAAATCAGTATTAGATCCTTTTATGTAAGCATGCTGTGATAAATAAATAAATGACTTTTCTTTTGCGTTCCAGCAATACTCAGATCAAAACCCAGAGAGTGCGTCTGGCATCAAACTGACAATGGCACAACTCTATTTAGTACAAGGTAAAGACACGTTCAGACTCTCTGAGGACATCGCAGCATTTGTAGAAGTTAAAGTTTGCAGGTTCCAGCTATAAACACACGGATATCTTGTCAAATGGAAGCTTATTTTAGTGTTTGCCTTAGTGGTTTGTTCAGTTTTTGCAGTCAAAATGTTTAGAAAAAAAGAAGTTAAAAGGAAATAATGTGACATTTTTATGTTGATTTTATTTCTTAAATGTGAATTTAGCAGTTTTGTTTGATAATCTGATGTTTAAACTGTTCTGTTTTCGGTTTACAGGTCATGTAACAAAAGCCTGTGATGTCCTGAGGTCTATTGAAGAGTTCAAGCACAAATCGGGGATGGTAAGACTTAAAATGAGAAAGCTATGTTATGCGGAACCTTTACACAGCTGTACTGTGTTATCGGACTATTTTCTAAACTGTGTTGTTGCCTCTTCAGGTTTCAGCTCTGGTCACGATGTACTCTCACGAAGAAGACATCGACAGCGCCATCGATATTTTCAAACAAGCTATCGAGCATTACCAGTCTGAACAGGTTTGTGCCGCGCGCTTTCCTTCCACAAAAATCTGATCTAGTTCTTCATTTAAACTCAGGTTCTTCATAATTCCTGACATGTAATCTTTGTGAACATTCCCTGTCGTAGCCAAGTTAGGATTATTACTTTAATTTTAAGAATGTGAAACGCCAGTACATCAGACGTTTCCATTGTTTCTTTTCTCCTCGACAGCCTGGATCTGCTGCACACTTGGCTCTGGTACGAGAAGCTGCAAATTTCAAACTGAAGTACGGACGGAAAAAAGAAGCAATCAGTGATCTGGAGCAGCTGTGGAAGTGAGTTACATCCCCGCAAAACACTCGGCCTGCTCAACATGTGTGACGCCTCTTGGGTTTAGTTAAACTACAGCTTGTCTCACAGCTGCCTCTTTCTGCCAAGACGATGTCGAGTAGCTCGAGTATTCATCAAGCTCTTTAACTGCTCGACAGACAAATTTCTATTTAACAAAATAGTCAAGTGTGCAATCTGTGACTATGGGTGCAACTTAGCTTTTCTCTTGCAGGATTTGTTGGAGTTCTTTCTTTGACAATAATTGAACATGTTTGTTCTTTACACAGACAAAACACAAAAGACATCCACACACTGGCACAACTCATCTCTGCGTATTCTCTGGTGGACACGGACAAAGCCAAATCGTATCCTTACACCTAATTCATGGAAAACTACACCTGTTTTAGAACTTGATTGATTGTTTCAGACGTTTTCTAACAGAATAAATAAGGGACAGTCTCTGATTTTAGCTTCTCAGACTTGATAATTTGATGCTTTTCTGTCAGATACTTGAATGTTTTTGAGTTTTGGATTCATACTTTGATAAAGCGAAGAAACATGTGCCATATTACAGCGCTAGAAGACCAGAATCTGCTCTGTTTTTGATTTGTTAACTGCAGAAGCATGCTATAAAGTTGAGTCCTTAGCATTCCTCTGCAGCCTCAGCAAACACCTACCGTCTGCAGACACCATGTCCTTCAACTTGGACGTGGACGAGCTGGAGAACTCCCACGGAGCGTCGTCAGTCAGGAAAAAAGCTGCTAAAGTCGTAGGAGAAAACCTTCCCAAAGAGTCGGGGTAAACCCTCGTTCCTCTCACACATTTTCTGCTTTTAAATCAAACCTTTTTCTTTTTTTGTGTTGAAGACGTACTTACAGGATGATTCTTTTTGTTTCTGCCTTTTCTTCACAGACAAGTCGAGATCAAAAAGAAGAAGAAGAAAAAGAAAGGTGCGTCTGTGTTTCACCCGCGGATCTGTTAGTGCTAGTGCCCCCAGCCTTGGTCGTAGATTGCTCACGCCACTCGTCTGATTTTTTTCTTCTCAGGTAAACTTCCCAAGAACTGCGACCCCAAAGCGACGCCCGACCCGGAGAGGTGGATGCCCATGAAGGAGCGCACGTACTACAGAGGCAAGAAGAAGGGGAAGAAGAAGGAGCAAATAGGAAAAGGAACACAGGGAGCGATGGCGGGAGCTTCGGCCGAGCTGTGAGTAAAACTCCACAGAGGGCCCTGTTCATATGGCACCTGCAGCTTTACACCTGAATGCCAAACATTACACCTTGACGGAAATGTTTGGTGGTTTAGACTTCTAGCTACGTAGACAGCCCAGACCCTAACGCCGTAGCCGGGACGTGCACCTCCCCAAAAATATAACAGCGACGCAGACCGCAAGAGCCGTGATTGGTCCGACATCTTTCTAATGTCTGCGGATTTAAAGATGTTGGAATAAAAACAACATTAAAGGAGGAATCACTCCTGTCTGTGTTTGAGTTTTCTGACCTCCGTCTCTCTTCCTCTTCTTCAGGGACGCCAGTAAAACAGCCAGCAGCCCCCCGACCTCCCCGAGACCGGGCTCAGCGTCCGGCTCGTCCACGGCCCCCGCCAGTAGCGTGGTGCCCCCGCGACAGCAGAAACCTGCGGCGTCGGGGGCCACGCGAAAGAAGACGACACAGAAGAAGAAGAAGGGAGGCAAAGGAGGCTGGTAGTCGGAAGAAACACACGAAGAAGAGGACCGTCATTTGATTTTCTTTTTTTTTTTTTTTTTCTGTTTGTATCATTTATTCGAAGCCAAAATCTCCCGTCGCTCTTCTTCAAGATTAATTTGATATTTTATAAAATACAGGAGAAGGAATATTAAAAGGACAGTTCCACTAAAAGCAATCGATGTTGCTCCACAGAAGCAATGTTTTTGTTTTTAACCGGGTTACATAAACTGCTGGTTAATATTTGTTCGTTAAATGTGTAATGAACGTTGGTCTTTATTGTACGCCTCTTTTACTGTATCACAACTCATTTTACTGTCTCACATCATATCGTAGGAAACAAATGAATTTAATGTTCAGTCCGAGAGAATCATGTCTGTCCTAATATTCCCTCTGTGGGGAACTCACATGTTCATTTATACATTAAAAGACTAAACCCGTTGTTGCTGCCTTATTGTTTTTTAATATTCGTAACCAATAAGTGCAGTTTATAGCTGCACCAACTGCTTTTGTGGAGTAACTTTAACGTTTGATTTTAGTGGAGTTGTCCTTTTTTTTTTTATTATTATTTAGGCCCGAGTATGTCCTGTTATTTTCAGTCAGCTGCAGAGGAGTAAAAGATATTTATTTTTGAAATCTCAGTGTTACTCTGAATTCAAGCAAAATGATTTAAATTTTGTCAGATGCGTGTTTTGGAAAGACACTATTTTGGCCAGACAGATGTCCTGTTTCTTTTTTTGTTTTTTTGTTTTTTTTTTAGTCTAAATAAAACTCTGAACAGCGACTTGCCTCCTGTGTTTCCTGTGATTAAATTATTAAAATGGTGTTTTTAGAGGAGAGTTACTTGCTTTATTTTTCTCATTTTCTCTAAAAATCTTAAATATCTCCTTTTACGGCTGATTTTCTCAGTATATCAGCCCAAATATCTACTATCAAGATATTTATTACTAAAATTATTATATTATTAAAAATAATCATATTTCTGTTTCAATCAATTAAATTGTAATATTTATAAATGCCATTTAAAAACAAATAAAATTAAGAAAACTTTTAAAAATTCCCTATAAATGAACAATAAGAAAATGTGAAAATCTACAGAAGATAAACACTTGAGTTGATATTTTTGTTTTTGCAAATAAATCTTTTCACTTAAATATTTAAATGTGAAATAAAATAATTTTACGAAATAAATGGAAAAATACGGAACCAACTTTGCAGTTTGTGCATTAGTGCAAAATTAAGATTTATTTATTTAAAAGTTATTTTATTTATGCCACTTTTTAAGCCCCTTTGGAAGCCTCGGTTGGTTCCTCCTGCCGCTAGTTGGCGCTGTTGTTTCGCAATTCGCCAACAATGAGCTGCACCTGCTTTGAGCTCGGCCACTAAACACCTGACAGTCACTTTGGGGACTTTCTCAGTTGGACACCATGCCTCGCTTGCCGCCTGTTTATGAAGATTTCTTCTACAGCCCTCTGACTGAGGACGTGGAGGAACTCCTTGCTCGCTTCCAGCAGACAGACTCTGTGAGGTACGAGGACTTTTCAGCCGTTTGGAGGGACATGGGCTTCTCAGACATCTTCGTGGGCATCAACAGCATGACCGAGATGAAGAGGTTCTGCAAAATATGCATGACCACGGCCTTGAAGTACTTCCTGCCTCCGTACAGCTACCAGATTCGAGTGGGAGGCCTGTATCTGATGTTTGGCTTTTACCAAACTCAGCTCGCCAGCCCACCTGTGACCGTGAGACTCCCCCTGAAGGACTGGCCTCACGTTCAGACCTTCCTCAGGGACACTGTGGACTCTGGCCACCTGGATGTGGTGTACATATACCAGAAGCTCGTCGCAGACAAAGCCTTCCACTACACGGCCATGCTGCATTTTCTCACCTTCCAAAAGCAGCGGAAACCAAAGAAGGAGGCCGTGTGTGCAGAGTTTCTGGGCAGGACGACCGCGGTGCACGAGCTAGTCTCTGCAAATATCTTGGAGGAGGTGACCAACATCCAGAGCCACTACGAGAAGCTGAAGGAGTCCACTGTGGAGGTGGGCGCCCAGGTCGCCATGACCCACCGAGACTTCGCTTCCCGCCTGAAAGACTGCATGTCGGAGTTCATCGCGTGGCAGCAGAAGACTTTCTCCTCATCGCAGGTCAAGAAGAGCACTGGAGCTGTGGAGGATGAGGATGAGGAGGAGGAAGAAGAGGACAAGGAGAAGCCAGACGAAGAGGAGTCCAGCAGCAGAAGAGCCAGGCTCTTGTCCTCCATCAAGCAGAAGAGCTACACCAGCTACAAGGAGGCGTCCAAGTCCAGGAGACACCGGCAGGCCGAGACGGTGGAGGCGCACAGCTCGGGGCCGGAGCAGGAGGCTTCAAGTCTGCGGAGGAGGAGGCCCACCTCTCTGCGGGCTCGCACCTGGAAGAGCCTCGGGGTGACGGAGGAGGACAACAACCTGCAGGCCTGGCTGCTGAGCGCCCCCGAGCAGCAGGAGAAGGTGCCGGTGAGGAGGGTCCACAACACTCCACCCTTCAAACCCTGAGTTTATTAAGATCTCCACAGTTACTGTATTAATATTTAACAGGAGGCATTTGTTAATAAAGTTATCAATAAATATTTATGTTTCTGACACATCGTCTCTTCAGAATTTCTTATTTATTAATTTATTTAAAGAAAAGTTTGTCTTCAAAAGTCAAACCTGTTGCTGCTTGTGGGAAATAAATAAAAAACATTGGGGGATAATGTCGCCACCTCGCGGCCAAACGGTGGAACTGCACCAACACGGCCGCGCACTTCAGCCGGAAATATCGTTCTGAGAAGTTCCTCCGGTGCTTCCTGTCTCTTAATCCACTTGTTGAAGACAAGAAGAGGAGGAGGAGGGCCTTGAGGCGCACACGGAACTTTTAATATTCACCAGACCTCCTATAATGCCGGAGACAGACGGCTAAACAGCGCCCAGACACAACAGCAGCAGCAAAGCCCGGCGGTCGAGCAAGCACCATGGTCGGTCTGAGGGAAGCCGGCGTCCTCTGCGCCTCCGTGTCCCTGGCGGGGGGAGTCGCTTATCTTATCTGGAAACACTCGTCCTCCTCCGGGGAGCAGCAGCAGCAGCAGCAGCAGCAGCAGAAGAAGAAGAAGAAGGAGGAGGTGAAGAAGGAGGTGAAGAAGAAGGAGGAGGTGAAGGAGGAGCCCGTGGTTGCAAATGTAGTAGCCCAAGAAACATCAAAGGTAAAGTTTTCTGAACACACCTGTATGAAAATTATTATAAAGTTACTCCTGAAATGCACGAAATATTAATATTTAATATATAATTAAATAATAATGCACCACGAAATATGTTCAAAATGCTAAAAATAACACTTAAAATGTTAAAATATATTTATAGCAGATGTTTAGACATGTTCTGTGAGGGTGTTGCTGTGGCATTCTGGGAAATGTAGGCCATTCACTGTAAACACTGTTATTGAAAGCAGTTAATTTAATCTGGATCTAAACTACTGTCATCATTATGGATTTTTTATTTATTTAGATTAATTGATCTACGTGAATACAAAATGTGACATCTTTAAAAGTTTGTAACTAAAAATGCTTTTAAAACTCAAAAATAATGACCAAAAAAATTATATTTTAGGATATTTTAAACTCAAATTAATATATTTACACTTATTATATTTTAAAAGAACACCATATAGCCATTATACTTAAGATATTTCTCAATATCTGAGAAGCTAAATGTTTTTTTTACTGCATGACAGCAATAATAATAAACTTAATTTACATATTTACTTATTTTAAGATATTCTTACCAAATATTTAAAGTTAAAACCACAATTAAAACAGAATAACGCGGCTAAAATCAGATAAATAAATAGAAATTGATGAGAACAAGGAAGCTGTGGCACCAAAACAAGAACTGGAAGTCTAATAAATGGCTTTTATAAGAAAAGATATGTGGTCAGAAAGGATTTAAAACATGTTAACCCTTCAGCTGGTTAGATTTAAAAGACGACAGCCTCAGATTCTTTATTCAGGGGAGTTCAGAGCCGACTCTTTGTGTAGATTTTTAAACAATGAGTGATGATGTTTAAGGAAAAGAAAGATGCTCTCCAGCTTGACAAATATTATTATTATCTGATAATTAGAATAGTTGCAGATGAATTAGTTTGTGCACTAATCCACTTTGCGTTTGTTCCCGTGCTCTATAAATAAACATCTTTTTAAGTAGTGGCATGATACTGAAATCTGCTTTAACGTCGAGGTCTGTGTTGCCGTCTCAGCCCGTGGAGCAAGCAGGGACTCAGGTTCTGGTTCTGGGTCTGGAGGGGGCCGGTAAGACCAGCCTGCTGCACTGCTTGTCCACCGGCAGCCTGGAGCAGGACATGGAGCCCACGCAGGGCTTCAACGCCGTCTCCATCAACAGGGACGACATGCACATCGAGTTTCTAGAGAGTAAGTCTGAACGTCGTCCTGCAGGTTTTTGTGCAGAACGGATTAATTTTCTACTAGTGTACCTAATGAAGTGGCATGTGAGTGTATATAGTGTTAAATTACATTCTGTGCGTTGATTAAATGTCTTAAAAATCCAATAAACCAATGAAGTGCTGAGTTTAAGCTGTGCGTCATATGTCTTTATTTCTTTTTGTCCGTCAGTCGGAGGTAAGGACGATCTGCGTCCGTACTGGGACAGGTACATGTCCAAAGCTCTGCTGCTGGTGTTTGTGGTCGACTGCTCCGACCCCGAGCGCTTCCCGGTCGCTAGGAAACATCTACACGAGCTGCTGGCCTCCCGCCCCCTCCTGCCTTTAATGGTGTTGGCCAACAAACGGGTGAGCGTGACAGGAAAACACTCAACGAAGGGTTTACAACAAAGGCCATCTGGCTTCTGGTCCTCCAACGAGAGAGAGAGAGTGTGTGTGTTTGGATTTGAACGCTTTAGTCCAGTCATTTAAATAAATATCGACAAACAAGCTTCAACTGTTATATTATAACAATTTCAGAGTTGGAAAGATTTGAAATTAAACAATTTTGTTAGTCTTTCTAGGAATCTTGAGCTTTTTTTCCTTAAAAACTCAAATATAATGGGCGGGCAATTCCCTTATAATTAGTACCACTTTGCATTAGACCTTCCTGGAAATATCAAGTAATCTTTTAGTAAATGCAAATTTGGATTACATTGCAGTGTCTTCCTAGATTACAGTAACTCAAGAGAACAGGGAAACACAACGTGGTTGGATTAGAAATCAAAAAAGGAACCAAACGCAGCAACTGTTACTGGTCTCAAATGTGTTTTCCTCGTCCACGTCTCTCATTTACATTTACTACATCCAGTATTTAGACTTAGATAAGCTTTATTGATCCACAAGGGTATATTGCTGGGTCACAGTAGCTTAGTTGCACATAAAAAACACAAGAGAAAGAATAAATAAAATAAAGGTAAATATAATAGTATAAGCAAAAATGTACAGAATTAGCATATGAACAAATGTACAAGAAATCGAGAAGAATATATATATTATATACATAGGAATGGTAAGGTGAAATAGTGTCCATCAACATGAATAAAATTGTTGTTGTTATCTTGTTGTTGTCCAGCTGGAAAGAGTAGGGGATGAATGACGTCCTGTATCATTCACTGTGGGAGTGGAGCTGGATCAATCTGTTGGAGAATGTGCTCCAGTGTCCCTCTATTGTTTGGTGTAGTGGATGAGATGGATTGTCCATGATGGAGAGAAGTTTGTCCAGTGTCCTCCTGTCCCTCACTGAGACAAACTCACTGCCAAGAACATGTCCAGCCTTTCGGATCAATATGTCGATCCTACTAATGTCCTTTCTGCTGGTGCTGCTCCCCCAACAAACCACAGCAAAGTACAGACTGGTAGAAAATTCATTAAAAGACTTGAGCTTCCTCAGAGTCTACTCAGGTACTTCTTGTCTACAACATCATATCAGAGGTGTAAAGAGTGAACAGAAGTAGTTTCAACTCCAGCAACTTCCCATCATCAGTCTTTCAACTAGTATTTTAGCTGCATTGTGTTTTTGACCCAAATTCAAACGTTAAAAGTAGTGAAAACATAACTGTTCTCTCTCCGTTACTGAAAATGACGACCCTTCACAGGAAGAAGCGGTTACAGAAAATGAATGATTGAATGATCCTTTGGGCCTAAGCATTGCTGCAGGCCATGTACACCTTTTTATAGAAGTGGTTCTGCAGGATAATATTCTCTGGTTCGGAAATTGTTTGAGGAACGCAACAACGAGTTCAAGGTGTTGACTAGGCTTTGAAATTCCAATCCAGCATCTGTGGGATGCTCTGGACAAACAAGTCCACCTCTCAACTTGTAGGTCTTCAAGGATCTGCTGCTAATGTCTTTGTGCTAGATACCGCAGCACACATTTAGAGGTCTAGAGGAGTCAGGGCTGTTTTTGGTGGCGAAATAATTTTGTGGCTGATCACTGTGTACTCATCCAGGATGTGAAAATCCATTCATTTGTTTTATGATCGTACCTCATGTGTCTCCTCATGGCCGTCTTCTCTGTCCAGGATCTTCCAAGTTCCTGTTCCATCACCGACATCCACGACGCTCTGTCTCTGTCCGGAGTCGGAGACCGCAAGCTGTTCCTCATCGGGACGCACGTGAAGAAGGGCGAGGCGGAGCTGAGCTCGGGCGTCCAGGACGCTCGGGACCTGATCATCCAGATGGTTTCTGACAGCAGATGAAACTGATGAATGCTCTCGTCGTGTTTCGGTTCCAGTTTGATGGTTTCTTCGCACTCCTTCACTTTACTGTTTTCACTACACCTGGCTGGCTGAAACTCTTTATTTGTAAGTTGGTACATTATAGTTGGGATAAAAAAAAAAAAAAAAAAAAAACATCACTGTTTTTCCGTTAAAAAAAACAAAACAGCCATTTTAATATTGTTTATTTTGTATGGAGTCAGTGATGTTACACTTCATGGGACCGTTACTGTGAGTTTTAAAGCTTTCTCAGACAGATTTACAAAACATTTTGATACCTGATTTATGACAATTAAGACTACACTGGTAAATAGATGATCATTTTCAGGGACTGAAATTTTATAAATAAAACATTATCAGTATGCAGGTTGGCAATTTGATCGCAGTTGCATCTTTCTGCCATTAGAGGTCACCACATGTGCAAACTGTTGAAGTTGTACATTAAGCAGGAAGACCGTTTCAATTATTGATCTAAAAACTTTTAAAAATTAAAACAGATTTACAGCAGATATCTAAAACATCTGTTTATGTAAGCATGTAAAGTAGAAACAAGGGCTCTTTTTGTTCCAATAAACAGCTGTTTTATTGCTGATGTATTATTAACAGGGCCTCTACTTACCACATCAACACCGTTCTTGCGTTGGATTACGGTTTTAAAAACACATTTTTATGCTACAAGTTCACTGTTACCTTCGTTTGGGTGTGTTTTGCCTTAATCTTTTGGAAGGGACTTTGCTTTACCTTAAAAAATGGACTGTAATCTGGATATATTTTTATTTTCTTGATGTCTTTTTGAGTGAATAAGTTTGATTGCTTCTCTGTGAACCGTAGGCCTTTATATTTAAAATTTGTGAGGAATGTAAAGGTTTCAAAAAGCACAAGCACCCCAAAAAAATAATATTTTTCGCATACCAAAAACAACATACAGTATTGTACGAACAGTTTATGTCTTATATGTTGTTTCACACTTAAATAAAAGTGTTTATTTTAAAATACCTGTGTGTTTTTGTGGTAATTTTAGAGGTTAAACTTTTTGATCTTTCAGTTTTTGGCAGCGATTAACATGCCGCTACCTTTGTGGCCTACGTGTTTTGAATCCAAAGTTTTCCAGAAGTCGCCGCCACAGCCAACCTCAACATATCGGTTTCCTTTTAACATCCTGTTTCGGAAGTCTTGGGTCAGTGAGATGGATGGATAAACCACTCTGACTCCAGTTTCAAGGAGTTTCAGGTGTGGAGTTGGTTGCTAAGGACTCATGGCTCCACGGCAACACCGGGTGGTTATTGTGACACCATCAATAGGCAGCAAGTCGACCCAGCAGCTTACTGAGGCTGCAAGGTGAGATGGTGTCTGGAAAACAAGGTGAACTGATCAATTCCTATCTCCACCTTTTATTTCTTCAAGTATCTGTGGTCTCGTATTTTCAATCTTAACTTTTATTTTTGATTCGTGCAGGTGTTCAGTCCAGGTTTGCTCCATCAAACAGGTGAATTTATTTATTTATTTTTTCATGAAATTTGAATTGAAAGTTTGCAATAAGTTTGTTGTGAGATGATAATGGCTATTTTTAAGATACTATTTGATATGTATTAGTGTTTATTTGGTTATATTGTTTTGTATTTGTATGTCTGTTTTTTAAAATTATAATAATAATAATTCAGTATTTCATAATAGTGTCCTATATTATTATTGTTGTTGTACAGGGTTGGACTGTTAAACTAGTTGACTAAAAATAAAGATTAATCAGTTAGGCTAAAGCTAAAGCTAAAGCTAATGAATTAAAAGTTAAAATAGTTAGCTGAGGGTAACAAACTAAATAGTCAGCTGATGTAAATAAACAGTAACCAAGGCTGGTTGAAATAGTTATCTGAAGATAGCTAGTGAACTAAAAGTAATGCTCATATAGTTGTAACACTTAGCTTAAAGTCATAAACAGTTAGGTAAAGTAAGCAACTAAACAACTAAAACGTTTAGCAAACGCTAATGAGCGGCTAGTTCAAATAGCTAGCTAGCTGAAGCTAACGAACAAACAACAAGAATTGTGGGGAGAAGCTAATGAGCGGCTAGTTGAAACGGCTAGCTGAAGCTAATAAATACATGGTTGGTACAGTTAGCTGAAGCTAAGGAGCGGCTAATTGAAAGAGCTAGCTGAAACTAATAAATACACAGTATATAGTTAGCTGAAGCTAAGGAGCGGCTAGTTCAAATAGTCGGCTAATGGCAATGAATACATATTTAAAGTAGTTTTCTGAGGAATAAAACGTTGAAATGCTTAGCTGAAGCTAACAGAATCCCAGTTGCAAGAGTTAGCCAATGCTAACGAGCGGCTAGTTTAAATAGTTTGCTAAAAGTAATTAATAAACATATAAACATCCAAAATACTCTACAGGAAATAATGAATAACCAGATGAAATGATTACCTAAAGCTAACTAGTTACAATAGCTTCACTTTCTCTATATCTAATGCCTAAAAAGTTGAAATAGTTAGCTACAGCTAATGAACAAACAGTTACCTGATGTTTATTAAGAAACTGCTAAACAATTAATTGACGTTAATTAAGAAATTGGAAGAATAGTTAGCTGAAGCTAATAAATAACTAGTTTAAATTAATTATTCAGACCAAATAGCTAAATAACAGAAATAGTTTTGTGAAGTGTTGAGTGTATAATAGCATCCAGTGTATCATCCATTCAAAACAACATAAATGACATATTCACAGGGTACGTGAGTTCATGTAGGGCTACATACACTTAATTATTACACTAAATTATAACCAAATAGTGCTTATATTAACTATTAATGCATCTGCAAGGTTATTGTTTCATTTATAATGTTAACTACGTCAGTATACCTACTCATTGGGGCCATTGTGGAATAAAATAAAAAGTCTAAAAGTTTAAGCCAGAAACTCATCACTGTTCTCTTTCAGACTGAAAAACCACTGTGACGAGAGTGAATGACTCAGAGATAAACTGCGACAATCCTGTTTTTGATTTTGATTACTGGCCACAGTGAGGTTTAATAGAGTTCAAACTTCTAACGGAAGAGTGAGATCAGTTTTTGGAAGCAGCAGAGCAGAAAACCCTCAAGAGAGACGGGAAACCCACTGAGTGATTGCAGGGCCCCCCTCCCCTTGAGCCCTCAATGTCCCTGAAATACATAGTTAATGCTGATTTGTGCTGTTCTGTGTGATTTGGCAGAATCTTGGAGCTGGCACAGCACAAAACCTCAAAAACAGTTTGGGCCACAACTCCTTGGTGAGTAGCAGGGTCATGCAGACGTCTTCCTCTTCACTGAAACAAGGTAAAGACGTATCACAAAGACCTTAACTTATCAAATGTTAACTGTTGCAGGGTGAGTTCTGTTCCAGCTGCTACATCATGTGGGATTGCATATTTGTTAATTGATCCAATGTGAAATCGACTCCAAGAATCTGTGTGGCCAGCTTTTCCATCATTGCAATTTCTCTAAACTACATAATTAAGGACATATGTCTGGCACGCTCTGATTGTGTGTTTAAAAGGGAAAAACAAAAACAATTAAAGAATGATTCAGAGTATGATTCTTTCATTATCACAGCCGCTGCTTTTTGTAAACTTTCCATCTTTTTATTGATCAGTGAGAAGCTAAGCTGGGGCAACCAGGAGCCAATATGGCCTATCAAGGCTTCAGCGCTCGGAGCCGCTCCAAGTGCAAGAATCCAATACCTAGCCAGGCACAAAAGAGACTTCTCAGCAAGGGAGGACCACCGGAGGTAACTGTACCCAGTCTGCACCTTCAACATTATTGATGACTCTATCAAAAAGGCATGAGAGGGAGCGCCGTTTGTGTTTGTGTGTTTTAAAGGATGGCACACAAGCTTTTTATGCCGTGCTGCATCAACATATTTGTGTGAAAATGTTTGCAAAGCTCTCTGGAGTCGATTCTGGAGACTGCAAAGTGATGTTCAGGACCGATGCCAGTCGCATCCTGATCGAAGGGGATCACCCCCGAGAGCTGTCAGACTCTATTAGTGGGCAAGAACGGGTAGAAAGTAGTTACAGCTCCGGAGGCTTTTATTTTGATAGTGTTTGTTGTTTCTCTGCCTCAGCTGTCACATTAAAAACAAGTGTAATTCAATCAGAAGCCCACGCAGGAAGTGCAGCTAGTGATAACTCAGCATTATCAAACATGACAGCAATCACCTGCTGGTTTTGCTTCGAAGCAGAATTCATAAAACTGAGGGGATGCTGATAACGTACATATAGATGCACTGGTTCACTGGTACGTCCGATAATTATCCTGCTGCTGAACCTCTAATTACATCAGTCTGCAGTCAAGAAGTCTACTTGATTTTGCTAATTTTAAATCTAATTATTTGCAAAATAATTGCACAAAAATCCACTTTATTTATATTATTTTTTTCAAATTGAATTGGTGTAATATTATTTGCTGGAAGTGTCATTCAAAATACGCTGCCTGGCCCAAAATAAAAAAGGTCACACACTCTAATAGTTCGTTGGACCGCCTTTATCTTTGACTACAGCACACATTCTCTGTGGCATTATTTTGATAAGCTTCACCAGATTTATTTCCATCCAGTGTTGCATTCATTTTTCACCAAGATCTTGTATTGATGATGGGAGAGTCTGGGAACATCAGGGAAGAAAAAAATCCATTGATGGAATAACCTGGTCATTCAGTATATTCAGGTAGTCAGCTGACCTCATTCTTTGGACACATAATGTTGCTGAACCTAGACCTGAGCAACTGCAGCAACCCCAGATCATAGCACTGCCCCCACAGGCTTGTACAGTAGACACTAGGCATGATGGGTGCATCACTTCATCTGCCTCTCTTCTTACCCTGATGCCCCCATCACTCTGGAACAGGGTAAATCTGGACTCAACAGACCACATGACCTGCTTCCAGTGCCCCAGAGTCCAATCTTTATGCTCCCTCGCTAATTGAAGCCAAGCGTTTAAGTAATCGATCACAATCATTCAGGATTTTTTTCCAATCACATTTCTCCCTTGCAGATGATGGTTCCCATCAAATTATTAAAATATTTGCAAATAAATCTGATTTACAAACTATTAATAGTAAGGAATCTTTCTGCTTTTCACTGAGGTCACCATTGGCTTTGGGGGATTTTGGTGGCGTGTCAATCAATATTTTGTAAACTAAATGAGTGAAAAAATATCTGTCACAGTTCCTCCTTTCACTCTTCAAGAACTTGGTAAACAGCCATGTATGTGTGTAGTCTGACAAGAAGATTTCCTTTTATTTTTAATCAGTCAGGAAGGATTTTCAATTACACGTTGCGAACTTTAATTTCTAGAAGCAAAACAATGAGTCAAAATGAGATGAGTCTTCAGGGAGCATTTGACATTGTCTCATTCCATAGTCTCGACTGTGTTTAACAAAATTTAAATGTTTTCATACGTGTGCAGTCGATTTTCCACTCGTACCTCTGTCATCAACTTGAGGACTGACACTTTAGCCATTGTTCTGTATCCCTCCCCCTTCTCCACCACCTCCTCCTTTTTCCCCTCTGGCTTGAGACAAGCTTTTGTCCCAGACAAACAACGCAACATATAATGGATGTGGTAATAGTCTCCATTTTCCTGCAGGAAAGAGGAGGAGGAGGAGGAGGAGGAGGCGAGCTTCTTCAGGAAGACCCAGCGGCCTTCCTCCAAGACGTCCCAGTATGAAACCATTGTGCGCCTGTCAACGCCCAAAACCAGGAGTCGTAGCTCCTGGGAAGAAGGGTAAAAGCATTGTTAGATGTTAAACTTGAACCATAACATGAGGAGTGTTTTAACTGCTGTCTAACATATCCCATACTAGACCAACACAATGAAAAAAACACTGGAAACCTGAATAATTAGCTTTAAAACTTGTTATTGTGTCTTCAAAAACGTGAAAACGTGCAGTCGGCTGCTGTGGGATGGATGGATGGATGGATGGATGGATGGATGGATGGATGGATGGATGGATAGATAGATAGATAGATAGGAGGATGGAGAGATAGATGTCATCACAGAACAGTCATCAAAGGGTCAAATGTTGGACATTTCTTCGACTAAGACATGAAATAGTAAAATAATCATTAGTTGCAGCCCTCAGAGGCGTGTGTGGAGGTCACAATCATCTGTTTTACAGATCATTTCCACATCCAGCCCTGCAGCAGACCTCCCTGTCACATGACAAACTCCTTCATTCTCCCTGAGGGGGCCGACACTGCAAACCAAAAGTCTCGAGTTTAATCGCAGCGAGTTAAATATGAGAAAGCCAAGCGGAGGCTGAGGTCCAACACTAACGTCTCGGCTCTGTGTGAGGAAGCCAGCGTTAGGACATCTGTTATTTCAGTGTCAGGCCGACGGAGAGAGAGAGACAATGGAGCTTATTGTCCAAAGTTCAGGACCCCTGGGACGCTTGCAGACAGCCGCGGAAGTCTTTTTATAAATCCTGATCTGAACATGTCGCCGGGCACGGGGAGAGATGCAGCCGGGGTTTGTTTTGTATTCACAACAGCGAGTAGTCTGGAAAGAGACGCTGCACTGATTGTACAAGAAATACTAATCACCAGCAGGCCTGATTTAATCCACTCATAAATAAATAAATAAATTAGACAAAACAAGGCAGATTAAAAATATAATCCTCCTCCTTCTGAGATCTTTGGAGAACAAAGGCTTCTTCTTCCACAAAATGATGAGAGATTGATAGATGGCCAGATAGATAGATGAAGAAGAGTGTGAGATTCTACATCTAAACATCCGTCTGGTCCCACAGGTGTCCTCACGCACCTCTCTGTGATAATAACTGTCCCGTCCGACACATTGATGCCAGACTGAAAACTGTTGCGATCACTCCTCGACTGCTGGAGCTCTCCAACCCCAAACCCACCCATCCAGACTTCCAGAGCAACAGGGAGGTAAGAACTGGAAGATAACTGTACCCAGGAAAATGCTAATGCTAACAGCTTGGCTAACAAGTTACATCAGCATTGATGACTGCTTCAATTTTTGATGTAATCGTCACTGCTTTGAAACATTTACAGTTCATTTACAGTATTTTTTGCACGGAGCTTCCTAGTGTCTGCATTCAATGTCCTTTATAGTCCTTTGATGTTCTCTGGCGGGACAGACGTCAGGGATTCGGGGATGTGTTTTGAATTAACTTTTGGAATTTCTCGCAACAACAAACGTGGACAGAATCTGCATTTGTTCCGTCCACAGAGCGTTTCCTCCACCGTCTCCTTGGCGTCCAGGACCGCTCGAATCTCTCAGAGACTGGTCCAGCTGTCACTGCCCAAACTGAGGGAGCGCAACATTTGCTGTGAATTAGGACGTCCAGAGGAATCCATCTGGACCGTAAGAGCACCGAGTAACGCTGCATCATCCTGTCTGACTTTAGACTGTCTTACTGAAGGATTTTAACACAAGTTATTTAACCCGTACTGATGCAATGAGTAGCTTCTCATTTCTTAAACAAAGACACATCCCGTGGTCGTGGAAAAGATGTTAGTCTGTTTGAGAAGGGTCAAATCATTGGCATGCATCAAGAAAACTGGGTTAGGAACTGTCCAATGCTTTATTAAAAGCTGGAAGGACAGTGGAGAACCATCGTCTTCCAGGAAGAAATGTGGTCGGAAAAAAATCCTGATTGATCGTGATCGGGCGATCATTTAAATGTTTGGTGAAATCAAATCGAAGAAAAACAAATCAGAACTCATGGCTATGTTTAATAGTGAAAGTTTCCACACGTACAATGTGAAGGGAACTCAAGGGATTGTGTAGCCTGTCTAGAGTTTTCTGATCAGATTTGTGTTTTAAAATGCTGCCACTAATAAATGTCTCTAATCAGGTTTCGAGGGCAGCGAGGAAAGCATCGTTGAGTGTTCGTGTTGAGATGCTGTCAGCGCCGAAGCAGCTCTCCGAGGACTACGTCCCTCCGAGAGAACCGGAGTGGAGCCGGAAAAACGCTGGAGCCCACCTGAGCATCCGTTAATATCACAACCAAGTCAGTGTTGTTCTAAAGTGTTCTCCTTTTTAAAATTCCTCAGTATGTCGTAGTTAGGTTTTGTTGATAAAGACAGTAATGATGGGTATTTCTCTTTGTCATATTCAGTGTTTTTTAATTAATTTTGAGCCACTTATCACAATTTTTTGCTAGCTAACAGAAAAAATAGAGTTGCAGTAGTATCACAGAGAGAGTTTAATGCAATAAAACCACAAAAAAGACGTTTATGTGCATTTGTTTCTGCTGATATCATCTGCGTGTGTGTGAAACCTAAACCGTGTTGGACGTATCTGGTCCCCGTCTTTGATCTTTTGGCAGAAAAGGTGAGTTATGTTGGGAATAAAAACATGTCGTGGCTCCGTCAGCTTTTATCTGAGCCTCGGCGTGATATATAATGATCCGCAACCGTTCATCTTTCCTTCGCAGCTGGGCTGGATTCTGCATTTTTATCACAACCATGCGTGTACGAAAACCCTCGACAGCGATGCAGATTTTTGTTTGGCGTGAGTGTTTTTTTCTGCCTCTTCCCACAACAGCTCATTCTAGCCACAATTTAGTTACCAAAAAGCAGCTGGGGCAACTGTAATCTGATTTACGTTGGTGCTGGCCGTGAGTGAGTGTTACATAAAAAGTAGTCGGAGGCGGCAGCCAAGCCTGGTCCTTAGATGAGCGCAAGTTTTTGGCCGAGGGAAGCCAGACATCAGAGGAGGACTGGTGGGAGGTTAATCTGGGATTAGCCTGCTGCGATCGTGACCTGCGACTGTGAAGTAGAGAAGAGGAGGAGGAGAAGGAGGAGGAGGAGGAGGAGGTGCAGAGGATACAGAGACAAACAAGGAGAAAGAGGTGACAAATGCAAAGATGTAGCCAAACAAACAACACCCTGTCCATTAGGATTAGGGCTAACCTGAACAAGTAAAATCTTTATTCTAGCTGCATAAAAAGTAGGCAGATTCCACTGCTTTTGTGGTATTTCTTTGCTTTGTTTTCTACTTCCCATGTATACATGATGTATAGTGTGTATACACCGATCAGCCACAACATTATGACCACCGACAGGAGAAGTAAATAACAGTGACAGTTCAATGTTCTGCTGGGAAACTTCTGGACCTGGCATTCATTGGTGTGGATGTTACTTAGACATGTAGCACCCACCTAGACCAGACCAGGCACCCCCACCCCATAGCAACGACACTCCTTGATGGCAGCAGCCATCCCCAGCAGGATGCAGCCACAAAAACAACTAGGAACAACTAAAAAAACAAACATGAAGAACAGCACAAGGTGTTGACCTGGCCTCCAAATTCACTAGATCCCAAACTGATCAAGTATCTGTGGGATGATCCACAGAGGACCCTCCCCTCAAAGGCCCCTCCCACCAGCTAACAACATCCTGTTGCCAGACACCACAGGACACAATCAGAAGGCCTCAGACGTTTTACTTTCATGCTTTCCAGAAAACAGCCATAAAGTGTTTCTGTTATTTTGTCTACCTCTTCATCATTTCACTCACCTGTACAGAAAAAAAGTAAAACAGCCTTCGAAATATTGTAACTTAGTTCAAAAACATTAATTGAATGTTAAAAAATCGCAAACACATTCGAGAATAACTTGTTGATCGAACAAGACTAGAAATTCCAAAATGTACCACCGTGCTCTTGGACATTCAGTACTTTTTCTAACATTTTATAAAGTCAGCGATAAGATCAAAATATGTACAGATTTATTTTTACAATATAATCTACTTCCGCATCATTTTACTTGTTTCCTCTCTTGCCATCAGAGGTTTCTATTCTAAGTCATTTTGCTTCACTCTCATCTCTTGCATGTTTTCCACCTCAAACAGGATGTTGTGTACAGTCACCCTACACCTTCTGTTAAACGCAGGAAGTAGTTAATGCAACACTTTCTCGGCGGCCTTGCAATCACTCGTTCTTAATTCATTACATCTAGCTCAACGAGACGGGTGTATATTTGTTCATGTTTTAAAACCGTCCTGCTTTGCATGTGACTCTATCTCTGCTCACATTTTTTTGTTTGCCTGGCATAACTCTGCAAACAACCGTGTCAGGGTGGAGTTACAGGAACTCTCTGGGTAAATATTCCCCCGAGCAGCGAGAAGCTGGCAGCAGCAGCAGCAGCAGCCTCTCTGTGGTGATGTGTCTGTGGTTTTGGCACTAATAAACGTGCAGAACCCCTCACTCTGTATTTTCTTAATTAACCACTATTTATGGTGCATGAGATGAGGTAAAACCAGAGCATCCATATGGTTTTACTTTATGGTTTATTCTTTGCAGTAAACGGTCCAGAACAGGGGGGAAACGGGCGAGTCTTTCCAGGAGGAAAGGATGCCAGAGTTTATCCAGAGGTGTGTGAAAGTGTTTGAAAGTAATTTAGACTAGAGGACTGTCTCAAGGTCTAGGCTGCTCGACACTTTTGTGTGGTCCTTTTTTTGAGCAGATCAGAGCTGTTTGCTGCTCTCGTAGAGGCCTAATTAACAAAAAGTCAATTAATACTAGAAACTGTGGTCATTTAAATAGTCAAATAGTCAAAGCGTCAGTGAGACTGTGTATTATTACTCTAATTGATCATTTAATGCATTTTTACCAAGTTAATACTGGGTTGAAGCATAAGGAATGATTTCTTTTGCAGCTTTTTCTCAGCCTGGAAGCCGACGCAAAGCTTTTCCACCGACAAAATCAAAACTTTTACTGGGTGAACTTCAGTCTGGGGTCGCTCTGTCAGAATTTATCATGCCTGACGAAGATCTACTGGGCCAGTCAAATTGTTTGGGCGAGCTTTGAGTTGATTTTAATGTGAAACAAAACGGCTTCTGTCGAGAAAAAAGAAAGGTGTTTAGGTTTCGCTACCGCGTGTACAAATTCACCCCCGTACAGTTGTCAGGAATGGATAAATTATCTATAGGGACTCCAGGCTGTTTATTTCTGTTGTAAAGTTGGGCATTTTAACAAAGAGGCCTATGGGGCATTGGCTCACTTTTGCAGCCAGCCTCAAGTGGACATTTGGGGAACTGCAGGAAGGTGTCAACATGTTATAAAGACCACCTTCAAGTTTTCTTATCAATTTTTTTTTTTAAATTATAGAGATTATAATTCCAAAATTGGGGCGGCACAGTGGAGTGGTGGTAAGCGCTGATGCCTCACAGCAAGAAGGTCCCGGGTTCAAATCCATGGACCGACTGGGCCTCTGCATGTTCTTCCTTAGCCGTCCAAAGACAAAAGACATGCTCGTTAGGTTCATTGGTGATTCTAAATTGGCCGTAGGTGTGAGTGTGAATGGTTGTCTGTCTCTCTGTGTTAGCCCTGTGATAGACTGGAGACCTGTCCAGGGTGTACCCTGTATCTCACCCAGAAGATGAATGAATAATTGCAAAATTAAACCTTTTTTTTCTGAGATTTCAGTTTATGCACCTGTACAAACACATACGTACAAATAAATGAGTGAGGAAACAGAATTCATTCCCTGATTCAGCCTGACAGGGTAGCTGGACCTTTCGCAGACTAACTTAGCAGAAAAGCAGAAGATGAGTGAGACCGGGAGTCTGTTTCTCAGTTTACAGGACGAAAAAGAAAAAACCTGAACACTGAATCCCTGTGAGGAGGTTCTGAAGGAGGTGGGAGAGAGGAGACGATGAGGTTTCCTGCCAACGAGACTGGAGTGAAAACGCTGCGATCGTGGGAAACTATGTGTTTCCACAACGAGCTCGACAGAAACCTACACCGATCCAACAGGTAGCTCAGCCACTCATAAAACATGCAGCTGCTTTAATTTATTTTATTTATTTATTAACTGGTGTTTCTACAGGCGTAGTCATCCACTATGAACACGCTGACACTTCTATTCATGTTTACTCACACGTTTTAATCTGTATTCTTGTTTCTGTTGACTACTAATTTTAGATAGAGATAAAGAAGTGACACAGTGGCAGAGGTGGTGCTGCTGCTGGCGTTTCCTGAGGGTGTTTTTCTCTGTTCATGTGAGTGTGAAAAAAAAAGAAAAAAAAAGTTCACACCCACCAAAGAAAAACATTTTTTATATATGAAAACACACATCGTGCCCCAGAGGCTGTGCCTCTAACGCTATCTCATAACGTACATACTTACAGTTTGGATTGCTTAACATCCTAAACTGGTTTCAGATGTCACAAGATACAGGTTTTGGTTGTGCCTCCTGTAGTACAGCAGCTTAAAGGGGTTAATACCGGTAGATACACAATTCAATGACAAATCAGTTGAATTACAACATGTATGGTGGCATTTGTCCTGTTGCTGCACGCGCAGGCTTCTTGTGTCTGTTGATTTCCGGTCATTAACAAAGATATTTATAACTATTAGTATTTTCTTTTTAAGACAAACTTCACCTGACAAAAATGAGGATACTTTTATACTTGATTCAAATGCATTAACATGTTGGTATCTGCATGAATGGCGGTCGTAACGTACATATTCAAGCTCTATTCATTTAACTACATACCCTATAGTGATAGTGAGAGGAAGGTTCACTTTATTGCTAACTCTTAACATTCATTCATTCATCTTCTGTAACTTCTTGTCCTCTGGAGGGTCGCAGGGGGGCTGGACAGGTCTCCAGTCTATCTCAGGGCTAACACAGAGAGACAGTCAACCGTTCACACTCACACCTACGGCCAATTTAGAATCATCAGTGAACCTAACCAGCGTGTCTTTGGATCTTTGGATGGAGGGAGGAAGCTGGAGTACCTGGAGAGAACCACTGTGCCACCCTAAACTCTTAACATTCACCTACTTTTTAATTTTTGACTACAGACTCTAAAATCTTTGAAGAAATGGTTGTACGGTGAAAACTGTGTGTGGGATCTAAGACGCATGTGGCCCTGCAGACGTCACAAAGGGTACGAAATGGAGGTTATTTTTATTCTTGGTGTTGCACAATAGTTTACACAGGTTTGAACTGCGAGGCTTTGTGCCTTCAAATGCTTGTGAAGATGAGATAAGATAAGGTAATTAATCTTTTATTTATACCACAGCTGTGTTGCAGCAGAGATAAAAAGAAGTAAACGGTAAATAAGAGCAAAAAATAGAAAATTAAATACATGTATAAACTATCAAGTGTCTCAGACTTTGCAATAATGAAGACAAAAATAAACAAGACGGTGACTATATAGTTTTAGTATTTCAGTTATTAAGCTTATCCCCTCTGGAAAAACAATTTGACAAAAATAATTAGATGTTATGAATTTTAAAGATATAGATGTATGTATAATTTTCATCATGTATAGCAGTTGAAGTCAAAGTTAGATTAAAAGAACATGAACAGAGCCGGTCAATGAGTCACTTTGGAATATTTTTTATGTAAATGTAATCAGTGGCATCTAAGGAGGTGAGTGCTGTGATTTCACAAGAACATCTGTAATCAGTGGAATATTTATTTATTTTATTTTTCTTACCATTGTAGATTGGTTGCCAAGTTGCAAGTTAAATAAAAATATATCTTGTGCTACAAAACCAGCGCGCAATGACGACAATGCCGGTGATTAAATGAGACGGCAAGTATCCCTCGATTGAGATCCCTAATCCCGGCTGGATTCTGTGTTTACTTTCAGTCACGCTGAGAACAAACGTTTTAAATGATTCATGTTTTTGTTTCTTGTTTTTCCTGAATCTCTGCGGCAGAGTTGTAAAGTGCAAAGCAAAGCAAAGCGTGACTCATAGCTGCCACAGCTGCCACATTAGCGGGAAATACAATATGTCGGCTTGAAGTTAAGACGCTTTAACAGTATCGGGTAGATTCGAAGAGGAGTTCAGCAGACATCCACTCATTTCTTTTGGTTCGTGTGTGGAGGAAGGAGGAAATGAATATTGTGTGTTTAACCTGCAGAAATGTACTTGAGAATAACGGTTGTTGCTCGTCCTCGAGTCGCTTCACTGAAAGGACGACATCAGATTCGTTGTGGGATTTCACCGACATGAAGGAACGTGTAGAAAGCCTGCAACCTCGTCCTTCAAAGTGGAACCTCTTTGACGGCCTAAGCTCTAACTTTCTGGTGAGATCACATCCTTTTATTCAGCGACCAGTCATGGGGAAAGAGCGGGACAATGAAATGACATCACCTGCCATTTGTTCAGCCCACAATGTCATTCATTTCCCTCCTGGATAGAAGTTCTTGGATAGCAGCAGCAGTGGCAGATTCCAGCAGCGTCTATTGCAATCGCAGCGCTCCTTTACATCTTTTATAGTCATGTGAACAGCTTCCAGCGTCCAGCTCCCCGCTGACAGACTAACATGTAAACAAAGCTTTAAAACAAAAAAGCTCATCCCTCCATTGTATAGCCCCGCCAACTCAGGGAATCTGAACCCCCCCGCATGCACAGTAACCACAAAGCACGCTGCAGCCGGTTTAACTTACAACAACGATATGTTTATTTCTGTAAACATGGCGGTTATATTGGCAACAACACACAAACAAACGCCTTCACATTCTGCAACATAAAATAGCTTCATAATAGATACAAAAAGACAGAGAGAGGGAGAGTGAGAGATGTGAGGGGAGGTCAGTTCGTCCAGGAGGAACAATGTCGGCGAGGATCTCCAGAAGATGGTCAGTCAAACACCTTTCCCCGTTCAGCTGGAAGACCCTCCGCCTCCCTCCACTTTGCGTAACGTAGTTTGAACCATATCTGGAGGAAACAAAAAGAAAAGGTGGGGTTTAAAAAAAATAAAGAAGTGTTTTTGTTAAGTAATGTACTCCTTGCTGAGCCTGAAACACAGGAGCGGTGACGTAAACCGGTTTCTTCTGACCGAATGCAGCCCTGACTGCAATGAATATTCCTGAGAACTTGCACAGGTGGACGTCTGCACTGCCCAAGGATTAAATACTGGCCTATCCAAATACAGTTTCATCCTCAGGCCTCTGGCTACGTTTACATGTGCACAGTAATTTAACTATTGAAAATACCACCTCTGTCCGATTCCCAAAGGAAATCTAATCTTTGTATTCAAGCAAGACGCATGAGCTAAACAACTATATCATCTACAGAAGGGAAACTTAAGAAGGAGTGAAGACCTAAAAGCAGCAAAAACACCTTGACTGGAGGAATAGTTTAACAATTATAAAAAAGATCTTGTGCTTTTTAATTGGAATAACGAACATTTCTTGCCTTAATTCCCATCATCTTCTTAATTATTGAGTATTTTAACACGCTAATGTTAGCATGTTAGCAAGCCAACAAGCTACATTACACACTAAGCTAACATGTTGAGATCTGAGTATATTAACATGGCTAAAGTTAGCGTATTAACGTATATATTTGTGGTTATATGCTGGCATTTAGCATGTTAGCATGTTAACATTAGCCTGTTAACACTCTTATAGTAAATTTGACATACTCTTCCTGCATGTTGTCATAGTTTAACCTTTTTATTTAGCTTTAGCCTGTACACTTTAGCATGCTAATGTTAGCCCGTCCAGTATGTTGATGTTCAGCGTTTTACATGCTAGCATATTAACGTTAGCCTATTAAGATCAGTTAAATTCAACATGCCATTTAGCATGTAGCATTTAGGTACACCAAAGATGTTAATGTCACGTTTACCATACTGTATGTTGACATTTAGCATTTTACATACTAGCATGTTAACATTAGCCTGTAAATTTAGCATGTGCTGGCATTTACAGTTAACATTTTAGCATGCTAATGTTAGCCCATTAACATCATTGTTACAACCAAAAATTAGCTTGTTAGCAGCAGTAAAGTTTCATATGCAGCAAGCTGACATTTTTCACTTTGCAACAGGTTAACGTTACCTAATCATCTAAAAATCCTAATATTTAGCATTTTATTTTAGCATGCTAATATTAGCCCGTGAACATCCATGCTAGTGTAAATTAAATTTATCATATGCAGACATTTAGCAGGAAATATTTTAGCACGCCAAAGTTAGCACGTTAATATCTGCAGAACTGAGTGTAAGCTAGCATTTAATATTTGTCGTATGTTAGCATGTTAACACAGTACAGTATGTTAGTTCACAATGTCATGTGTTTGTTATCTTTGTTAGCATGTTAATGTGCCCACAGTTGGCATATTAACAGGTTAATGTTTAGCATAGTGTTAGCCTCTACTTGTTTGTTGGTTTTGACAGAAAAGTTTATATTTTGCGTCTAAAAGATATCAGACAGAGAAGATTAAAATGAATGATTTTGTTTTGTTGTTCTTGTTGTTGTCAGGGTTAAATAATAAAACGTTTTGTTACTCCTATAAAACTATGACTAAACTGTGATTCCATCAAATTATCTTCACAATCACATTGCAGTCACATTTCTCTGTGCATGTTAATGTGGTCGCTGAGTCACAGTGGCTCAGCAGTGACCCTCGGGCTAATTTTATCAGGGAAACCACAGAAAACAAATGTTTCCATCTCATTTCTAGAGAACGTAGGCTCCGACTGGGCCCGTTTCTCTGCACAAGCCTTCTGAACTCTGACCACCAACGACTGCTACGCTCAACTCTGACCAGAAGACGACTGCGCAGAGTGCCCCGACCTGTTAAATTGCTGTTATGCTGTTCACGTTGTCAGGGGATTCACAACAGCGCTGACGTAACCTCGATAGGACCAAAGGGAAAGGGAGGGATTCAGCCCTCTGACACAAGACTGTTCGAGCCGTGTGCCTGGCAAGAGCGACCGTTTCAACATTTTTCTTCTGGAAACACATGAGATTCTCATTTGAAGCCGCCTGCGTTTGCACTTCAACATGCAGGGACTCAATTAATTCAAGACTTTCTCTCTCAGCTCGGGCCGTTCAGTCTGCACTTCTCTGGTTATTTTCAACTAAAGATACGATCTGAAAGGTTTGTCTTTTAAAAAATGCAAGCACAAAAGATCTTTCAGTGCCTTACAAAAGCATCACACGGATGCCCTTTTTCCGAACAATAAAGGCCAAATTTATAATGCTGTCAACCAGCACAATGGCGCCTGTGTCATTTCTTTCCTGTTGACTTGCAATGGATTACATAAGCAGGTCTTTCAAACTCTACCTTCCAGTTGCAGCTCTGAAAACAAATAAAAAACAGTCTGTGGAAAGCGCCCAAGCATGCCTGTCAGTGGCCGGAGCACATTGTAAATGTTGTTAATGTGAAGCGGGAGTGGTAGTCGGGGTGGGTTCCTTCGCCTTTAAACCCTTCTCCAACGAGAGCTTTGTTAACAAATAACCTGAAAGGAGAGGGGCGGCAGGAAGAAAAACGGATAATAAGTCTTTTGATGAGGGGCCAGACCTTTACCTCACCCTGCCTGGACTGGGCTTCCTCGTCAGGTCAGCTCCCACCTTTGTATACAGTGAATGGAAATGCAGAATAGGCTGGATTATAAGCGCCGGCAGCCACATTTCTGCCGTCGTAGTTGGGGTGGGCTGAAGTTGAGACGCGGCAATATCAGAAATTTGCAGAAAGTCTTTCAAAGTTCAGTGTTTTCTTTTATAAAAATCCTTCCTTGCATAAAATCACAAGACTACCAGAGTGAAGACGCCAAGTTTTGTTTGGCTAACACTGAATGCAAAAGCCTCATCAGCTGACCCTATTAACGGGAATAATTGGGCTGTTGAGTAATCCTCTCAATGCACAAGACTAGATCATTTAAAGGGGTATTTACAAACAAAAATCTGTACTTGTCATTGGGATTACTGCATATTCAGAGGCAGATTTATAACCAGAACTTCTTTTTCCTCCTTCCTCTTTCCGCTTTTTATCAAAATGCAATTCTAAATTACTTGGAGGACTCTACATTTTCATCTGCACATACAGATGTTTCAAGCTTCCTGCGTCGCATTGCGGCCACCTCATCTTCCTCTGCACCATGTGGTTACCCATAACACCGTTATGCAACCTCCAAAGCTGATAGAGCCAACACATAATGCATCCAAAAACAGCAGTTCCTTTATCGGCCACTAGAGGCTCCAAAAGCAAAGGCCATACACCTCAATGCTAAAAACGTCCAACTTTACAACATGTTTTGCTTAATTTCTCCACTAATGCCAACTTTTATATATCTCACCTGTTTAAATTAAATTATATCAAGAAGGGTGAGGTCACGGTTTGCTAACATTCTGCCTCTGCTCCACTCACGTGCCACCTCTTTGGCCATTTTTGAATTAGCTAGGCGCTACCACTTCGGCAGAATTCCCAAAGAGCAGCCTTGAAGCTCAATTATGTGGCATCGGTAGTTGCCATCTTGTTCCATCTAATGCTACAACACTTGTTGTTACAAGTTGAAAATGTATCGTAGCTTGTCGCTCTCTCTCTGCTAGCATTAGGTGCTGTCAGGCGTTTCCAAGATGGCGACGGCCGATGCCACTCATATTGAGCTTCAAGGCCGCATCAGGAACCCTTTCCTACACGTAATCATCGTTTCAGACTCATGAAAAAAAAACAAAAAAACATCTACGTTGTGATTCATACGGAGCTCTGTCACTTCTTTTGGGTGCAAATGTGTCTTGCCTACGTACAAGCTAACTACATAGCTAGCTGCACTGATTGCATCCTAGGTTCCAAAGTAGCTTGTTGGGTTTCGCCCCGTGACAGATGGTGATAGATTTCGACCTCTCAGATGATTAATCATGTGATGTGTTCGATCTTATAAAGGAGAACTGGACTCATTGACGCTAACTTATATTAAAATGATTGTTTGACGCATGCGTTTAGAAGGTTTTCTCTGTACATATCTCCAAAATAAAGACACACAGAAGAATTATTTCAGCTTTGCAAGAGTCGTCCATCTATCGCACATCTAGATGTTTATACGCAGCCTGTTTTTTAGTTTTTTCTTCAGACAACAGGATTTCTTTCTTCTCTGGAAGCCATCCCGAACTTTGCCTGCCTATGAAAATTTTGTAGGGAAAAGTTGGTTAAAGGTCGCTCCCCTGGGAACTGATTATGCTTCGGCGTAGATCTGCTGGGCCAATCAAATCATTTGGGCGAGGCTTTATTGGGTGATGTATAGTAGAGCAACACAAGAGCTTTTGAATTTGTTTGACGACAATAAATGCTCTGATTGCGTTCAGAGGTATTCTTTTTCTCTAGTGGTTGAAACACGGCCCATAATGAAAACCCAATGACGTATTACCAGATGAGTGATTCTTTCTTTTGGCTGTCTAAATAAATCTAAACCATACCACGATGTAGCGGCAATCTAGAACAAACAGAAATAAATAGAAACTACACAATGCACCTGTTGGCACGTCAGTCAGAAACCTGTTCAGAGTTTTTTTTTTTTGTGCAGGCAGAACCGGTTTGTAGGGTCCAAGTATAAAAAGCATGAGAAGAATCTGACGTAATTGCTGTTGAAGTGTTTGTACTTGTCGTCAGGTAGGAGCTGGTTCTCCCTGACATCATCCGCCTGCGTTCCCGGCATCAGCGACACAAACTCAGACTGGAAAATTTGCCTACAGTGTGAAAATGATGTCGCGTCAAAACGGGCATGACAGAATTTACATGCAGGGCTTCACTGGGTACAGCTAAGCAAACAGCCGTGTTGTTTGCCTGTCAGAGGAACGCCGCATGCATAGCTCGGTGTTGTTATCGGCGCACTGAAGCTTCACATCTGGCTGCTGCTGCTGTCACGGATGCAAAGACTTCTGCAGCAGGCCAAAGGCATTCCTCAGATAGAGCGGCGGTGGGAGTGTTCGGTGGGGAGTGCAGCTATAGAGACTAAATGCCAAAGTAATAGAAAGACATTTCCTGTGATTAATTGTCTGTTTTTCCACTTCAGTTTTATGAAGTCATTATAATTAATTAAGCTGTGCCTGGTGGCCTTTTCTCATTGGACAGAAGAAGCTATGATTTTTGATTGTAAGTTTTGTACGGTCTAATAAGGAAAAACACAGTAAACGCAAAGTTTTACCTGGATGTTAAATGAACGTAGGCGTTGCTGTTCAACAAATTTGCCTTTGTGGCAAAAGGTTTGACCTTTAATGTGTTTTTACATGATTTTGCTGCAGCGCTTAATGTGCCAGCTCACAACCAATCAATGCATCTGTTCAATAAAAAGTCAGAAATCAGTTTAAGACGTCCCCAAACGCCGGCCTTCAAATTACAGATCGGCAATTAATACTTGTTTCGTTCTCCTGACATGTAAAAGAAAACATCTTGACATGTATTAAAGCATCAATGACTCTGTTTGTTTGACTTATGACTCATAGAAGAATTATTTCAGCTTTGCAAGAGTCATCCGTCTTGCACACATTTAACATAACTGCTTAATTTAGTTCAGACGTCTACGTATGCTGCCTCCTTTTTTATGAATTAAGGATTTTCTTTTAGCCTGAAAGGCATCCCGAACTTTGCCTCTACACAATGGTGTTGGGGCAGGAAGTTGGTCTGGAGTCTCTCCGTTGGGAGACGATTATGCTCCAGCAAGGATCAGATCATGTGGGCTGGCTTTATGAGTCACTGGACAGAAGAGTAAGAGCTACATGCTCATACCGTCTTTATAGTTGTCGGTGCACAATAAGCCAAAAGGTATTTGGGGGAGATTTCCATTTGAATTAACCTTTAATCGTCCCGTTTCTTCTGCAGGACATTAGAAGTCCCAGTGGACCTTAAGCACACCGCTATGTAACAACTGTGAACCTGTAATATACATCCAAACTGGTGTTTCTGCATGAAAGTCCAACAATGTAAGAACTTTTTGCACATTTAGAGTTCAAATTCAAATGTATTTGTTTTGTGCTAATACTGACGACGTCCATCACTAAAAACTAAATTAGTTTTTTTTTCATGGACCTCAAGCAACTGCATGGTTTGCCTGTCCTGACATCGTCTGCTTCTCCACTTGCTGCAGTTGTCACAACATGACTACCATCATCGTCACCATCATGTACAGAAACTCCAGCAGATGATCATCTAAAACGTGTGACCGACGCCTCCTCTTTCCCTGAAGTCACTGAAATACCTCGACCCCCGTCCCCAGGATGAATCAGTGTCTGTGACGCTGCTGCAGGAAACTCAGCTCTGGACAGACTCCAGTGACGACCAACGGGGCGCTGCCTCGTGTTGTCACTTTACACCCAAATGAGAGTTACTTCATCGGTCTGTGATGTAAACAGAGATACTGAAAGCTGTTCTGTTTGCTGTCAGCGCAGACAAATAAAGGTTAGAGGTGCATGGCTGGTCTGAAGTCACCTGACAGTCTGCTGTAAAAGCTGTTCAGGAGAAGCCCAGACTCCATAAAGTCACTTTTACCATGTTTTTTTATTGTCACTGCACAGAAATAAAGTTTTATTTACTCTAGAGCTACTCGTGCTTTACTATATATTTTATTAAAGACAATATAAGTCATAAATGCTTAAGATTAAACTAGTCTGTGGTGTATAATCAGTGCATGTTTTTGATTAAAAGACACATTTTGCCCTTTACTTATTCATATTTAATATTAAAAAACATCTTTAAGTTGCCAGTGTGTGATTTTAAACGTATTATTAATTATTAAATGACTATTAAATCATAATTTACATATCAAGCAGAGGATGTTTAAGGAAGTCCTATAATACCTTCTCGTTTGTTCAAGACAACAAATTCTGTTTCAGTCTAAAAATAAATGATAGTTTGGGCTTTACTAGAGTGAAAAGGCTGAATAAAACGTTTACCTGCGTGTCCCTGTCTGACAGCCCGCACTCCGCCGCGATCATCATGAGCGTCGCGCCCTGCGGATCCTTGGTGAGCCTGAAATTCTCCTCCAACAGTTTGACCTGGTCCTCCGACAGATTCAGCCTCTCCATCGCTTCCGAAGACATATTCCTATTTCAACCCCTGCTCTCCAGTCGGTCCAGTTGTCTTTTTTTTCTTTTTTCTTTTTCTTTTTTTATCCAATAGTTCCGGTCCCGGTTTGGAGCTCAGATGTGCGCACAGCTGGACGCGCGGAGCAGAAGGAAGACGCGGTGCGCAAAAAGGACGCGGAGATGTGAGCGGCTGTGCGGCGGCGATCCTCACTGACAGCTCGGCGGGAGTGTGTGGAGGTTTTTTACTACTGTCAACAGAGGCGCGTCATTAGCCAGTCCCACCGACTGAGCCCTGCCCCGAACACGAGGGAGGAGGAGGAGGAGAAGGAGGAGGAGGAGGAGGAACACCAACACCCAACAACTCCAGCTCCAACACCTCTAAGAGGAATGTTAAGGGTTCGTCTTGGAAATAAATGGGTTTGTGAGATTATTAAAGATGTATAAATTCTGCTCAGTAGAACATTGGTGCTTTTTACGTGTTCATTTTATGTCCACTAGGGGGCGGCAAATCCAGAAACCTTAAAATACTAATTTAGTGTATATATTATGGCTATTTGGAGTAGTTGAACAATTTTGGAAATAATTTTATCTGCTTTCATTCAGTCTGAAGTCTTAAGAAGCTGAAACATCTTCAAGAAACTCTACAAGTGTGGTTGTTTCAGCTTGTTTGTTGGATATACCTTAACGTGGAGGACTGAGAACCTTCACACGTGCACACATTTGATAGTCCTACAACCAGTCATAGCCATTTTATTGCAGGCAAATTCAACTCCACGGTGATCAGATGACATTTATGACTACTGTTGCTCTTCTGTCCATCACCACATAAAGTCCGTCTAAACAATTTGTTTGGCCCAAAAGATCTTTGACGGAGATAATCGGGTCCCAACGGAAAGACTCCAGACCAACTCTGTAGGTGGGGAAGTTTATCTGGCTTCTAGGTTGTTTCTGGGAAACTTTCTCCAAGCTGCATCAGGGCAGGTAAACCATGCAATAGTTTGAGGCCCATGAAAGCAATAAAAAAAATGGAAAGGGGCCCTCTTCTATCTATCCTCAGACAGATTTGATGCTTATAGACTGTATAAAGATGGACAGTGGTGGAACTGCTCCTCTAAAGTGAAGCCAAAGCAAGTAGAGCTCCCCCTGGTGTCTGGCTGCAGTATAGGTCATAAGCTCCACCCCCTCCATGTTAGTGGATGGGACCTGAGCCAAACTAAAACACTAAAAATACACTTCAAATCATTTTTTTCAAGCATGGTTTCTGTCATTTTAGGGAGTTAACATAATGTTGATGCATGTTCAAGTGTCAATCTTTTGGATAAGTTTTGGTTTGGTTTGTTATTTGACGCTATAGAAACAGGATGTGACCACCCATTGCCATGCCAACCGCTCCGTAAAGTGGGAACCGTGAGAGTTAAATAATAAGTCTAGTTTATAATCCAACATTTCCTTGTAACTGGCAGAGGTGGAACAGAGCGTAGTATTAATTAAATTAAATGTGAGTGAGTCTGGAGGAAGCGTGGTAGGGTCATTGATATCATGGCTCCACTCTCGGACTCTGGCCCCAAACCATCTTGCGCTGGCGCCGCCTGTATACCCGGGAAAATACTGGCAATTTGGCCAATGCAAGGAAGTGGAGACGCTTTGTCCATATTTATACGGTTTTGCTGGTCTTTGCCTAGGGCCCCACAAAGACTAGGATCACCCCTGTGGATAAGCACATATAGGGAGATTATAAATACTACAACATATAATATACAGCAAACCTGCAAGAGTGCAACAGCTGTTTCATTTATTCCTCACCAGCCATGTTTTCTTTACAACAGATTCAGTTTATGTAGCAACACAAATACTTTTTGACTCTTGGGAAAATAAAGGAAAGAATAAAGAATTAATTCCCAGTTTTTCATTTCTGCCCTCAGCTTAATCTGAATGTTTATTTTCCAAAGTCTTTTCCGCTCCCACTAATGAACGCGCTGACTGATCGGAGGAGAGCACAATGGTTCGAGAGCACCTGTTCAAGCATGACTGAGAAAATAAGACGCTCCTGATACACTTGGAGCAGACAAGGAGGCTTTCATTCCACATCGGTTACATCGCCGTTGTCCTGTAATGAGTGAACGCTTCCTCGCTTTGACCAGTCCAGCCGTCACAGGCAATTCTGCTGCAAAGAAAACATCCTGAACGAATTATGCTGAGTTTCACATGACAGAAGCGGTAAACACGCTCGCTCAGCTCCTCGTGATGCTATCTTTGGATTTTGATTAGGCCCGTAATTATGTGGTACCCTCACTGAAAAGCCTGCTGGGTGATCTTCCTGCAGAGATCCATGCAGCCTTTTTTTTCCCGCTCGTGACGCAGCCAGAACACATTCAGCTTTTCTTTTTTTTTTTATAAATGATATATCCTTTAATGCATGGATTTAACGGTTAAGCTCAGGCTTTTTTTTCATCCAGTTCAACGTGTTTGGATGCGTTCTCATGCGATTCACGTAAAATGAGCCGCAGGAGAATGCGAGAGCTTTCTTCTTCAGCAGGATCATGGTGATCTTTGTTTATTGTGAAAACACCGTCTGAGAGGAAATGACCCCAGAGGGCAAAGTTTTCTGGGCGTTAGGAAACACGAAGCGGTTTCTTATTGTGATTTTAACCAAGAGATATGGACACCGCAGCAGAAGATATAATATAAAAGGCCTGGAAGTGGATCTCTATTGACTGACTTCTGCTTTGAGTGCTCGTAAATTAACCTTTGGTGACGTGAGAACACTTAGTAGACTAATAAAACTGTGAAACAACTATAAACCTGTAATCTACATCCAAATGTGGGTTTCCCAACCTTTAAGGCCATAAAAAAGACCAATACTGTAATAACTTCTGGAACATTTAACGTCTAAATTCATTGTAAGTGTCTAATGATTCAAAAAAGATTCACTAAAAACAGCTGCAGAAATGTTTTACAAAAATCTAAAAGCTTCACCCTCCCTCTCTCCGCGATACCGCTGTTCCCGACAGCTCAGTGTACGACCACACCGGGGATAGATAACAAGCTGTCGTCTTTTATGACGGACAAACACAGCGTGCAGGCCGGTGGAAATGTCACAGCGCGTAATGCTCTCAGAGCCGGATTGGCTGCTGACGACCGTCCAGCTCGCGTTCAGCGATAAGGCGGAAAAATCCAGTCGGAGAGATCCAAAGTTCACGCTCGGCGATGCTCCTGGCTCTTCTGTGTTTGTAGATTATATAACAGTATTCCTGGCGACTGTTTGCGCGAGTCATTAAAGGCAACCTCTGTCCTCCGTAATCAGTTTCAGACGCTTTCGTTGTCAGGCATTACTGTTTTAAGACAGATGATTGTAAAAGTGTTGGCTGGAGCCTCTTTAGTTTGTTGCACTGAAGCTCTGTGATAGACTGGAGACCTGTCCTGGGTGTACAATGCCTCTCGCCCAATGACAGCTGAGATGGGCTCCTGGGATAGTGTTCTTTTAATTCTACTACATTTATTTACTTATTATTTATTTATCTACAGCCGCCCACACTGCCTTTGGTTATCATACGAAGTTAAAACTTTAGAGAGTTCTTTATCAGATTTCTAAAAAGGTAGCCAGGACGCCAGACAAATTCCCCCGCCTACAAATATTTTGTGGATGAAAGTTGATCTGGATTCTCTCCTTTGGGAGCTGATCATGCTCCTGCAACAGTCGGTTTGTAGATAATATAAAGTATATGACAATATTCCTGGTGACTGCCTGGTGAAGTCATTGAAGGCAACCTGTGTCCTCTTCAATCAGTTTCAGACGTTTTTGTCATCAGGCATGACTGTATGGCGACAAAAGTGTTTTAAAATGTTTTTAGTTTGTAGAAAATCTTATTTTATGTAATAATAATAATAAAAAAAATAGTTCATTAAATATTATCTACGGCCTTGTATCAAATCGTTCCTCACCTGGGCTCTTAGTCGGCGCTGTGTCTTTTTTGCCAGTCGGGTTAATTTTTGTTTCTGCGTCCTGCTTCACTTTCAACAATGGCGACTGAAACCTTCACCGAATTTTCGCCAAAGACAATTTGTACAAATACTCGTGTCCACAAACCTCCTCAGTTAACCTTTCCTCGAGGTGTTCCATCTTTATTGATCCAAAACAGGCAATTTGAATGTCGCATTGCATACTTACATTTCTGGGGAGGTGCACGTCAGGCTGTGACACTAGGGTCTACGTAGGATCTGGGCTGTCGCAGAAGCCTAAACCACCTATTAGTCTGGAGTCTCTCCGTTGGGAACTGATGATGCTCCTGCAAAGATCTGCCGGGCCAATGAAATGATTTTGGCAGGATTTATAGGGTTAACAGTTGAGTCAGGCTACGACAGGCTGGCCAAGAGCTTTATGGATCTATTGGGCGTTATTTATATGTAATTTAATGTGTTAAAGTGAAGCTTTTATTACTTGGAAGAGTTAATTAATAACAGTGACAAATCGGTCAGTCAATACAATCCAGATAACTTAATTAGTGTCAATGATTGAATAATCATTTATCATTTATAACTATTTATATGACAACAAATAGAAAAATAACTTCAGGTTGACGTAGTTTCTGTCTTTTTTTCCTGACTAAATCTGTTTTCAGTGGTTTAACCGGGAGGAGTTTGTTTTGGCAATACACAAACGTCTTCCAGTTACTGAGGGTAGATAATAAGGCGTGGGATAACAGGGACTTAAAGCGTGGAGCCCAAAATAGAGCAACGCTGCGATAGAGGTGAGTGGTGGTGAGTCCACGGCTGATATGAGTAAAAATAATAATCGCAGGTCGTGACACTTTATTTCCAGGCAGTGCGTCAGACAAGTCAGTATTTCTAGGTCCTGATGGTCAACGACTTCTTGGCTCAGTGTGCATTATTGTTTCGTTAATTTAAGCAGCCTTAACATGTACAACAATCAGCCATAACATTATGATCACCTGCCCAATAAGTAAGTTCTCCTTTTGCCGACAAAATACCCTGAAGGTGTTCTGTGGTTTCTGGCTCCAAGACGTTAGCAGCAGATCCTTTAAGTCCTGCAGGTTGAGAGGTTTAGGGCCTCCATGGATCGGACTTGTTTGTCCAGAGAATGCCACAGATGCCAGATCGGATGGAGATCTGGAGGAATTTGGGGGCCAAAGTCAACACCTTGAACTCGTTGTTTTGTTCCTGAAACCATTCCTGAACCATTGTTGCTTTATGGGAGGGAGCATCATCCTGCTGGAAGTGGCCACTGCCTGTGAAACAATGGTTAGGTCCGTTTCAGAGGAACATCCACATGAAAGGAGGGACCCGAGGTCTCCCAGCAGAACTTTTCCCGAAGGATCACACAGCCTCTAGCCACAGTACATCCTGGTGCAATGTGTTCCCCAGCTGTGACACCGTGACCGGTCTGCAGCTACACTGCCCCAAACAAAATCAAACTGTGATCCGCTGTGTGCCTTGACTCCTTTCTATCAGAACCAGCTTTAACTTTTTCAGCAGTTTGAGTCGCAGTAGCTCGTCTGTTCGACATCCATCTTCTCCTTCCTTGGACCACTTTTAAAAGGTACACACCACTGCAGACCAGGAACACCCCACACTCTAAACCAGTCGTCTTTCCATTACCATTTGTTCCCTTGTCCAAGTCGAGTCAAATCCTTCCACTCGTCCATTTTTCCTGCTTCTTACATCAACTTTGAGGAAAAAACAACAACTGGATAATCATAGGTCATAATGTTATGGCTGATTGATGCGTATACAGTATTTCAAAGTAAGCTTTTTTTTTAATGAAGATAAACATAGAAAATAAAACAAGATTTTATTTCTGAGGTGAGGTTTATCACATTATCACCAAGCGTTTAAGTGTCAACATTAGCTTAGCATTAAACGCTTAATATCAAAACATTGTTCCTGGTTTTATCTGAGTTTAGAGCGGCCTTCTGTTCCCTCGGGCTGGGATTACTGCCGGGGGAACATAAAACAACCCTGAGGTAATCGTGGACTTTGCAGACAAAGTCTGAATCACGATGATCCCCGCGTGGGATTCCTGCAGCGGGACACGGGATCGCCTCCTCTCCAGAGTCTCCAGAGTCTCCAGAGCTTATCGCACCACACAGGCATGTAGCCAAGAGCTGTTTTCACCCGTAATTACAGGGACAAGCGTCAAAGTCCAGACACGAACGCTCATCACGGCAGCTTCTGCTATTTCTCACCATCAGGATGCGAGGACAGAATCACAGCTGTTAAACGCCTGAGTCAGAGGCTGAGGTCATGATATGAGTCGAGTGATTAAAGCGCGATTAGCACGCTGGCGATTTACGCGGAAAGACTTTCAAAGCCGGGAAACTCTCTACGTGTGTGAAGATCTCATAAATGCTCAACCTTGATCAAAATCAGAAAATTAATTTGATTAAATTAATCGAGTAATTGGTTCTGGCCTGTTTAGCATCCTGGGCGAACTTTGGTCTTGGCTCTAGATTGGTTAGGTACAAGTACAGAATATAAACCATACTACAACAGAAACTATACAACCTGCTGGGCACAAAAAAATAAAAAATACGAAATATGTGTATAATGTATACGTCGTCTAAGTTATCTTAATGAGCAAATAAGTTCATCTGAATATCGAAGAAGCACCAGGTTTTATCTGTGAGAAACATCCAAACATTTTGTCATAATGATCCGACTAAATTCTAGCTGTAAATTATAGATGTAGGTTACTTCCTCTTTGGGCTACTGTTGTTTTTTTGTTTTGTTTTTGACTTGTTGCACTTTTATTCATTCTTTAATTCATTCATTTTCTGTAACCACTTGTCCTGTGGAGGGTCGTGGTGGGGCTGGACTTTTATTTTTATTTTTTTTCAGATTTTTAACTGAATGTAGAATCCGGTAAATGTCGTGCACATGCAAATATCTAAAAGTTTGTATTTTGTATACCTTGTCCTTGGGTACAATTGCAAGTCTTGTACATTTTTTATATCTTACTGTATTTACTGTATCAGTATCACTGAATCAGAATCAGAACACAGAATCAGAAATTGTTTTGTTGCTGTTGCATCCATAAAGTGACAGTTGCAAGGCGACAGAGCAAATACAAATAGAATCAAAAGTAATATAAAAATATAAATATATATAAAAAATAAAAGTAAGATGCGTAAAAGTAAAAGAAACGATATTGCACAAGAACTCAAGTTGCACAAGTACTATTTCATTATTATTATTACTAATTTATTTTAGTTTATTTCTATTTTTACACCTTACTAGTGGTCTTCAAGAGTGTTTTCTTTTATATGCAGTCGAGCTACTGTGACCGAACAATTTCCCTTGTGGACAAAGAGATAAAAAGTTGGAACAGTCACCTCAGGAGAGAGTGTTAGTGGAGTTTACAGACATGGATACTTAGCTGGTATTACTGACAACAATAGGCGTCATATATTGCATTTACATGGACGGAAGTATTCCACTAATAATCACAATAAAAAGGCCTCACGTTACTACCTAAACCAGAACAAATCAGACAGAGTTTTCAATCAAAAGTAGAGACGGTGGTGTAAAACCTTCTCTCTGGCTGGAATAAATCCATCCAAACATCAGGTGAGAGGTTTCCAGGAGGGACGGACACATGGAGGTAGAAAAACAAGATGAACCAAGCTGGAATCCATGTGGACAGAGACGATTGGAGACGTGGAGACATCTTGGTTCATCTTCTTCTGTCGAAACAATTCTGTCTTGTCATTAAAGTTGAGGGGAAACCATTTCCTACTTCCATCCTTGTTCTTCTTCTATCATATTCTGGACAGTTTTAAAGTTCAACAGGAGCAGAACCAACACAGATCGGATCGTTTTATGTCGACACTGATCTCAATTTTATGAGGTGCTTTGCTTTTGTGAATGGGAGGATGACATGTGAGCGGCCTAACCGCTGTGAAGAATCCGAGACAAACGGTGAGTTTTGCGTTCAGAAAAGGAACCTCATCTTCCTCGCGAGACAGTCAATCCATGCAGAATCAGATATGTGCGGCGGGTTTGTTTCTATTAATAAACCTCCGTGTCCTGTGGGAAACAGGGGAAGCAGATCTGTGGTCGTCTCAGGATCGTGTCCTCCCCCCCCCCCCCCCCCCCCCCCCTGCACCGTTTAACCCTGGTAATTCACAGAGCCTTGTTTTCATTAAAGAGCGGCTGCGATTTATTACCGACGCCTGGGAGAGAGCGTTCATCATTGGCTGGGGTTTCACGTTCGGCACATGGCTCTTACATAAGTGGCCCCGAACGCTACCCACCCACCCATTCTCGCACTCCCTCATCAAACCAAAACATCTGGGATTGAAGAATCTAATTCACACTGACCAGGGAAAGGAGGAAGCATGGCGACTGGCTAGCTGAACTCTCAAAGGACTCTTAGAGACCGACATGAGTGATTTGAGGGGATTTGTATGTGTAGATTACAGATGATGGCGTATAAACACTTATTTAAGGAACAATAAGACCACTGGACACATGTATTAATGAAGCAGTTTACCTAGAACCCTAGTGTTTTAGTGGCGTAGTTACAGAACATCGCACAGGCTTTTAATGCAGGAGTATAAACCAAGCTAAACCGGAATATACGAAGTATGGAGCTGATGCCCAGCACTTGATGCGCGCTACATATCAGCTGATTTCAACCTTGTCCGACGACACCATCGACAACCAAATGTGGTAGCTGGTCAAGCTAACCATGTTGTCATTTAAAGCACCTGCGCCTTTAATTATCCACTACTTTAAGCATTTATATAATTTAATCCGGTGATTTACATATAAATTATTCCTTGTACAGCTGGCATGAATGGAAAACTTAGCTATAGAACCCCAAGACTGTTCCTTGTACCAGGTTGTAAACATGCTTATTTCTGCTGCAAAGTTGGACATTTTAACATGGAAGTCAATGGGGATTGACTCGCGTTTGGAGCCAGCCTCTAGTGGTCATTTGTGGAAGTGCACATCGTCATTGACTTTTTCAATCTCAGACTTCGATTTTTTTTTATTAAAAATAAATAAATAAACAATGAAAAAATAAGCTTTTCTTTTATTCTGTAGACTAAAACTAAGTTTTTTTCTTTCTGCTAATGTGAATTAAAAAAGTAAAAGAGCAACAAGTCAGAAACAAGCATTGATCATCACGACAGCCCCGGGGCATGCTCAGTGTTCAGCACAACTTTCTGTTTGGATGAACCTGGTGCTTCTCCAGATTCAGAAGACAAGGACTCAGAGATAAATTCAAATGACATTCATTGTGTCATAAAATCTAAAAATAATTATGAATATTGTCCCAAAGTCCCAATGTCTCTGCTCCGTTTAGATCAACAGAAAAGGTTGCTGTAAACAGCTTCTTCTTCACGGTTGTCGTCTTCTTCTTCTTCACCTACAAAAACGTTGGGTATCATATGAATCTAATTACTTGTTTAGTTCTCTTTTCTAATATATTAACGGATAAAAGGCAAATTTACTTGTTGAACCACCTCAACTCGTCCTTTCGACACCTCCTCCTCCTCCTCCTCCTCCTCATATGCTCTTAAATCCAGTGTGTTTCCATATCCTGCAGCATGTGTGGACACATTTTTAAGACATTGCTGATGTTAATAAGCACTACTGAGGCGGGGCAGGTCTGCTTGGAGGAAGCGTTGAAGACGTTTGAAAACAGCCAGAGAGGAAAGCCGAGACCTGAACGGCAGGAAACGACTTCCTGAGTCGGTCTGCACGTCCAACCAATGCAGAGGAAGCCGGGAGCTTTGAGGAGCGGGGGCATAAAGGCAGGATCTCTTACGTAACTGGGCGGATTTATACGTTCCTTGTCAAACACTGGAGGCCCTCAGTAGGTAACCACTCTGGGGAAGGGGTTTAGACAGAAAGCCTACTGATGCTGCGCCGTGGGCCAAGTACAACAGACTGAATAACTGCCACCTATTTATGGACAAGTATTAAAAGAGCTCAACTGAACTGTGAGCAGATAAATCAGCCTTTTGTCCGTTTAGGAGGCTAATCCTCAGACCATCTGACACCTCTGGGCTCAGATTTGGGAAAATCAACAGCATGATTTGACATTTATTATTCAGACTTTTGTGCTGGCCTCCTGAGAGCTTGGCTGTAAGAACATGTAGTCACGTCCTGCTGAACTAGTTGAGTTAAATTTTTCTCAACAACGTCTTACAGGAAAACATCGTTCTTTTAAAGCCAAAAACTAGAAGCAACTTCATGTTCAACGTCTTACTTATTTAACTACGTCTGCACAGATCTTCGAGAGAAACACAATTTCATTCAGCCTCCATTACAAGCTTGATTTGATCTGACTTGACCACGTGGTCCACGTCCCAGGGTCAAACCGCTAACCCATGTGGTCCGTCAAAGCAGCCTTTTGGTTACCATACAAACTCAAAACATCAGAGAGATACATATTGAACTTTGAGAAGTTATTTTATTGTGGAGGAAAGTTGATCTGGAGTCTCTCCGTTGGGAACAGATTATGCTTCGGCAAAGATCTGTTGAAGTAGAATAGCATCCCTGGTTACTGTTTGCAAAAGTCATTGAAAGGCGGCAACCAGTTGCTGCAATCAGTTTCAGACGTTGCTTCAGCTTGTAGAAAATCTTATTTTATTTATTATCTAGGCCAGAGGTCTTCAACAGGGGGTCCTCGACCCCTAGGAGGTCCGCGGAAGTACTGCAAGGGGGTCGCAAAAGTCGCGAAAGGGGTCCTCGCTCCATCTCTCCATCAGTTTGGAGGTCCTTGGCCTGGAAAACGTTGAAGACCCCTGATCTAGGGCATCATATCCAATTGGTGCAGAGGTAGCCACACCAAGAAAAAACCAAGATCTGGAGTCTGGAGTCACTTCACTTTGGGAACTGATTCTGCTCCTGCAAAGATCTGCCAGGACAATCAAATTATTTGGGCAGGGCTTAGACAGAAGAGTAACAGCGACGTAGTGATAAACGTCTTCTGAGCGCCGTGGAGTTGAATTTGTTTACAAGAAAATGGCTCTGATTGGTTGCAGGTCTACCCAGTGGTGTGCAGGAATCAGCTGAAACATAATGAGAATCCCAGCATCATGTTGCCAGACTCTCAAAAACATAAAACTCCAAGCATTTGAGAAGATGCAGCTCTGCCCTGTCAGAAGCGAAGTACCTATGATTTCATCAGTGTCAGATGCGATACCATCCAAATGTGACAGATTCACAAATGTGTCTCTGTTATCAGTTTACATACAGACCCCGAGTTCAGGTGTCTGGGAAAGGAAACGTTGAGGTTTTGCCATATTGAGTGAACATATGTTGCTTTTAAAACCAAAACTCACGGACTATTTATTTAAACGAGGAACAATCTTAGTCTGTAGCCCTCAGTGTCCGCTACATGACACGTATTTCCAAATTAAAGCCAGAATCAGATGGAAAATCCAAACACAACCAAGGGCCGTTTCTTTCTCCTCTGGCCCCAAATACTAAATTCAGTCATATGAGTGAGGGAAACCGTTGGCAGGAAAACGGCTCCTTGGCCACGCCGCTGTGTGCGCGCTGTTATTTTATAAACCGGCTGAATCATTGCGTTGTCTGATCCAATAAGCGACATTTATTAAAAGCAGGATGCAGTCATCTGACACGACAACCTGGAAAAACAGCAGAGGACCAAAAGCAGCGGTGAAGGGAGTTGTGTTTACGGACAAGCATCCCACCTCCCCTCCCTTTTCCTCCCTCTGCTGAAATCAAAACGAGATGTTCAGACACCTACGCGGCTCCGGTCTCGTGGCTTCTGAGGTTATCCGTCTGCGATACGGCGCTCTGCAGTCGGTGGGAGTTTCTCTGGGAGTTGCGGTCTTGGCCTCGCTCAAAAGAAGTATCTGTATTTCGTCCTGTAAGCAAACAATGGGGTACTGTTGCACCGGATCTACTCCAGATAGTCGCGGTCAGCAGTCAAAACACGAGAGGAAAAGCTCTGGCTGCAGTCAGGGAGGGAAAATATTCAAGTCTGGGGTCTGATAAAGACTCCACGCGCCTTGTTTCTTGACTTCTAAGAAGCAGGAATGAGGTTTCGTGAAGCAGCCACGTCCCTTTTTCCTGAAGATTTATTTAGTAGAGTCCCGGTCGATGTTTCCGGCCGTCTGTGGAAGCATCAGTGATGATTTCAGCTTTCAACGTGTCTCTTTATCGCCACGCCGCTTCCCTGAGGAACAAACACTTTTGTTTGTTCAGCTTTCCTGCAGCTTGACGCAGCGACACGCCGGCCCTCTGCAGGCCGTCGGGAGGAAGAAAATGAGTCCAGCTGAGTTTATTATCATGAGCATTCCTCTTCAGAGAGTCCTCAACTTGAACCGCAAGCAGAACGACTTCACAGAGGATGAATAGCGTGTCTTTAAAGCGGGCGGAGAGTTGTTCTCTCGTCCAGTTAAGCTCAGGGTATCTGCAGGCTTCTTGCCTCCTTAGAAAGCACCGACAAGGGTCCTCACTAGCTTATTTACATATTTTTGGTTTTGTTGGAGCGTTCTTGATCGTCACTAAAGTACCACTAATTGGGAAAAGAAGAAAACAGGACGCATGTTCCCACGCAGGACTGAAGAAGCTGCTTGGACGAGTGGTGAAGCGTTTTCAAGAAACCTCTAAGAAGTCCGGTTGCCTTTGTTTCAGCTTTGTTTTCGGTTAATTGGTGACATTATTACAGCCAGTGATTACTTTCCTCATTGATCAATCGTTTTAAAACAATACACAAATGTCTTTTTGTCCATAAATTCCCCAAAATATTAAATTTATTCCCAATTGAGAAGCTGGAACCAACAAATGTTCAGCATGTTTATTTAAACAAAATCAACCAGCTCCCGGTTTTTGGTTCAGGAGGCAGACACCCTCTCTACCTTTAAGGTCAGGCTTAAGACTTTCTTTTTTGATCAAACTTATATTTAGGGCTGGACTGAACCATCCCTTAGTTGTGCTGCTATAGGCCTAGGCTGCTGGGGGACGATGCACCCAGCACATGTCCTCTACTCTATTCTCGCTTGCACCGAGCTCCTATCCTCTAATTTCTTTTCTCTGGCACCGAGCTGCTGTCCTCGGCACTGTAAACCAATCAGCCACAAGTCCTAAAACACTTTAGAAACAACTCAAAAAAACATGAAGAACAGCACAAGGTGTTGACCTGGCCTCCAAATTCACTAGATCCCAAACTGATCAAGTATCTGTGGGATGATCCACAGAGGACCCTCCCCTCAAAGGCCAGACACCACAGGACACCCTCAGAAGGCCCATGTCCGTTCTCTGATGAGTCACCGCAAGGGAGACCCACAAAATATTAGGAAGGTGGTCATAATGTTATGCCTGATCGGTGTATATATTATAGCATTTCCAGAACAATTCCTAGTCACACAAATCCAGATATTTAAGTTTAATAATGTCATATTATCAATAAAACTGTGTGTTTAAACTCTTTAAAACGACCTCCATCCCAAACTGTCCAATGACAAAAACTGACGCTGAAGCAACAGTTAATGTTTGAGCTGAGTGGGGAAACTGTGACTTCATGGTCGTGAATAATTATACAGAGGGTCTGGAGTCAAACACTGGACCAGAGCTGTGGCAGGGGGTGCGGGGGACGTGGAGTCGGGGGGGGGGGGGGGGGGGGGTTTGGACTGTTGGAGGTGGGCGTGAGAAGGGCAGGACCAGTCAGCACTGCAGTTTAAATATAGCCGCTCAAGAACAGCACTCACTTGTTGTTTGTTGGGTGGAAAATAAAGAGAGTGCGCCAGTTCAACGCGTTTCTGTGTTTGATTTCTTCCATCTGGCATCACGAGTCAAATTACACTTTTATATCTGCACACACACGCATACACAAAAAAAAAAGAAAAGAATTTAAAATACGACCGCTTTGAAGATCCTGACGAGGCTTTTCCAACGCCCCTCTCCAGATGGATGTGGCCAGCGTTTCTTTTTTGTTTTTTCTTCTTCCTCAACATGTTTACTCATATCTTACACTGAAGCGTTTGAAAATCAAAAATGAAAATGTGAGACCACTTAAGGCAACTCTTCCACTCCTGCCTGGCTGGCTGGCTGGCTGGCACGGAGAGCTGAAGGCAAATATTTGAGATTTCCAAGCTTCAGCGTGCAGGCAGAACATATGGAAGCCAGACACATTTAGGAACAGCTCGCTGGCTGTTTGTGTGTTTACTGCAGATTAGCTTCACGGCTCCTTCTCAAGAAGCGCCGCTCGCTTAAAGAAAATAAACCTTCTGAGTCTTCTGAAGGTCTGAAACTACCGAATTTGACCATTTATTGCAGCTAAGAATAACAGAGCAAGCCTGAAGAATCGTGGGAACAGTGGTCTGATTATGGTAAGCATAGCTAGCCTTATGTGGTCCAATCCAACCGACCAGCTGAATCTTCTGAATCTTCAAACAAACGCTCCTTCAGTCCAGATGATCCCATCAAAACTAAATGTTTTTCAGTTTAAGCAACCAGACTGTTGAGCTGTATTAAAAGTATTTGGAGTCAAAGATTTTCATTTCTCTGAATAAAACAGTAAAACAGGAACGGTATACAGAAAGCTTTATCAGGGTTACGTACAGGAAACTGATCCTGAACGCCGTAGTAAAAATTAAAATTAGTTTTCATCAGCACAAGCTTATATATTTATATTTTCTTTACACATTCAGGTTTAGACTTTTAGAATCGGAATCAGAATCAGAAAAGACTTTATTGCGAAGCATGTTTGTACATACAAGGAATCTGATTTGGTGTTGTTGCATAAAATAAAATAAAATATAGAAACTATAGAACTTGCTCTCAGACATATAAAATACAAAAATACATACACAGTCTATTCCACCAGAACATTTACTGTGGGATGGTAGTGGGTTTGATGTGTTCATGGGGGGGGCTTGGCATTGTTCAGCAGACGCACTACGGATGGGAAAAAACTGTTCGCCATGCGAGTGGTCCTACACTCGATGGAGTGTTCTTCCTGTAGTCCACGATCATCTCCACTGTCCTGGAGGCGTTCAGCTCCAGGTTGTGGCGGCTGCACCAAGTCACCAAGCGGTCAGTCTCCAATCTGTAGGCGCTCTCATCTCCACCTGAGATGAGCCCGATGAGGGTGGCGACATCCGCAAACTTCAGGAGCTTTAATATAACATTGCTCCTGGTTGCTTTTTACACCGCAACGATTTGATGTTGCGTTCTTACTAAAAACACTGATTTTTGAGTCGGAAAAGATGAAATAAAAAGTTTAGTTTCACTGATTTGAAACACACAATAAACACATGAATAAATGTGTGTATTCTTTAAAAAAAAAAAACCACATGAATAAATGTGTTTGTTGTTTTAAACAAACACATAAATAAATGTGTTTGTTTTAAAAAAACACACGTATAAATGTGTTTGTTTTAAAAAAACACATGAATAAATGTTTGTTTAAAAAAAAAACACATGAATAAATGTGTTTGTTTTAAAAAAAACACATGAATAAATGTGTTTGTTTTAAAAAAACACATGAATACATGTTTGTTTTAAAAAACACACGTATAAATGTGTTTGTTTTAAAAAAAACACATGAATAAATGTTTGTTTTAAAAAAAACATGAATAAATGTGTTTGTTTTAAAAAAACATGAATAAATGTGTTTGTTTTAAAAAAACACATGAATAAATGTTTGTTTTAAAAAAACACATGAATAAATGTTTGTTTTAAAAAAACACATGAATGTTTGTTTTAAAAAAACACATGAATAAATGTGTTTTTTTAAAAAAATGAATAAATGTGTTTTTAAAAAAACACATGAATAAATGTTTGTTTTAAAAAAAAACACATGAATAAATGTTTGTTTAAAAAAAACACATGAATAAATGTGTTTATTGTTTTAAAAAACACATGAATAAATGTGTTTGTTTTAAAAAAAAACACATGAATAAATGTGTTTATTGTGCCATCCATAAATATTCCTAGTTGCGTATATATTTTTCTGTGAAATGAGCGTTAAAGTCACACGTTTATCGAGATGTGAGGTGGAGGTTGTAGAAACGTGACGTCTGAGAATAGAGAGAAATATATTCTTTCATTCATTCATTTCACACATATTTATCACAATAAAAATAAATCTGATATCTACCAATATCAAATCACACCAAACAAGCAGAGTTGTGTTTTTTTTTTTGCTTTTATTTAATAAGCTGGTTCATAAATTATCGCACATAAAAGATTCTCTTCAGTAGTTACAAAGTGGATAGCAACGTCAGTTAGCGCCTGGAAAAATAAAACAAGTGAGAAGAAGATTGCCGACGACAACGGGGGGAGGAGAAGTTTGTGGAGTTTCGACAAAGGGGGAGTTCGCACAGTTGGAGCAGAGAAGACGAAGCCGACGGGACGTCCCGGTAGTCTAGCAGCAGACAAAACTGTGACATGCGTTTTCGAAAGCGCATGCCAAACTCTTGTTTCTGTTCTCCAGTGTATTGGAAACGAAATTAAACAGAGCGGAGGGAAGGGAATAAATTATAAAACAAACAAATTAAAAAAAAAAAGAAGAAGCACTAGCTACGTTGTTAGGCTCACAGAAACAAACTCAACTAAAAAAGAAACAACAACAAAAACAAACGTGATGAAGTGGCATCTTCTTGGCTCGATTTTCTTTCCCCATTCTCTTCTCTGGAGCGATGGATCGGACGAGAACAGGTTCGACAGTGGTTAAGAGGCAGCGAGGACCCCCCTGCAGGAGCGCCTTTCAATAATTCATTTTGAAATAAATCCCTTCATTCATTTATTCATTTATTCATCTATTTATTTCTGTAGCTCTTCTTTTCTACAACTATCCCCTCCTCTGCGTCTGACGGGTCATATCACGAATGACCGACCAGGTTTTTATTTATTGAGTCTCGTTTAAAAAAAAGTTAGAGGTGGGGGGGATCCCACCTCTTTAAAACTGGTCCGAGGGAGCGACGGATCACTGCTAACGCTAGCTTTCACTCTACGAGGCCGAGGTCCTGTCTCGCTCTTGGTTTTCAGGAATCTAACAGCAACGTCTCTCGGAGCGACGGACGGGACGCCCTACTTGGGGACTTGCTGCTGAATGTGCTGCAGGAATTCTTGGTAGGACGAAGCCGAATCGGACCGGTCCTCCACCAGGTGCTGGAACAAGGTGACTTTAGCCGAGGCGTCGTCTCTGCAGGAGAAAGAAGAAGAAACAAAACAAGTGTTAAAGGGATAGCAGCACCTGGAAATGTGTCTGCAATTTGCACATATTTGTCAAGGAAAGGTTTGCCTAAATAAGTGAGTCTTTAAAATATTTTTAACCCTCTGAGGTCTATAGTATAATTTTTGACTACTTTTGGTTTTACCTTCAAATTTCATCCTAAAAACCGTTTACCTTGCCTTGTTTGGTCTCATTCTTTTCAGCACAACCTCACATGTGTGACTTTACAGTTATTTTTTTCATTTTGACAAACTGCATTAACACATTGGACCTAAAACCACACTAAAAACATAAAATCAGAGTAGGAGAAACTTTGATTTTTCACTGTGAAAACCACAAACATGTCTGACGAACCATTTTTAAAACTTGGAATCTAAATCTCTATAAACGCTTGCTAGCATTTTCCTTTTCGCTGTTTCTTCTTGCACTAAATGCACACCAAACATGACGGCAATATTCAGTAATAAGCATGGCGTCATTTATTTTTAATAAGTCTAGTTTTACTTGGCAACACAATTTAAAAACTGGCATATAGTTTGAAGTTAGCACTTTCTACACAAGCTGAAACGGAGACTCAGTGAGACTGCGTCTTGCTGCCACGTCGTCTTAAACTGGTCGTGTGGTTTGGACACGTCGACTCCAGAGGGGTTCACCTTTAGTTTTGTAATTTGGAAAGAAGGCTGGAAGAGATTGGAAGACTAAAGTCGTAGCGGTAGAGAGTCGGGGTTTTTAATTTGGAAAGAAGGCTGGAAGAGATTGGAAGCCCAGAGATGCCCATAGTGGTGCATCCAACTGGCCGAAGTGGAGCGCTAACCAGAGTGTTAACCAAACGTGAGTGAGTCTAGAGCAGGGGTGTCGTGGTCATTTTAATTCAGGGGCCACATACAGACCAACGTGATCTCAGGGGGGCCGGAACAGTAACACAACAGAATAAATAACCCTATATACACACAATGACAACTACCAATACGACAACCAAGTTTGCCCTTTGTCTTAGCGCAAAGAAGTACATTTAATTTACTATCCTTCTACAAAACATTTTATAAACCACCTGAAAACTCTTTAAGAAGAAGCCATCTACTGTTTATTTCTGGGCCTCAACAGTGCGACCCCTAGTGGACAAATTAGGAACAATCGATTCATTCCGCAGGTCAGATTGGGCACTCTAGCGGGCCGGTTTTGGCCCGCAGGCCTCATGTTTGACACCCCTGGTCTAGAGGAAGTATGGACGATGGAAATGTGTATAGTCTGGAAGACGGCACCACCCGTGAACCGGACAATCCTAGCCTCACCTTGATCAACGGGAGGAAGTGGTGAAGCGTCTTGTATTTTTTTCCTACAGTCTATGTCAACATGGTGTTACCAGCCGGACCCTTCCTTTAAAGGGAAGTGGACTTGTCTGAAACCTAAGTGATTAAGGTGTAGTTGTTGGAAAGTGTTTGACAGCTAACGCTGCTAAAAGTTAGCCCCTTGAAACCGACACTGCTGTCTGTACACAAGAAGTGCAAAGAAGTCCATTCACTGGGGAGAAGCACATCAGGTAAGGACGCAGAAGCATAAATCTAGCTCAACATTTGCTGTCAAGTCAGGCGTTCAAGTCTCTCCGTCAGGTGCCAACAGGAACAGTGAAACAAGTTTTTCCTGCTGTTCAGTCATTACAAGATTCCTTCTTGCTGTGATTTCACCTGGATTTCCCTCCCTCTGCCACTATGACTGCAAAAGTTTATCCAAAGTTAATGAGCTTTTAACCGTCAGTTAGATAATCAAGTAGATGTCTTACACCTGTTCACCCATAAAACACGAAACAACTTTCTTTTTAACAACTGCTCGGAATTTTATATGAAAACCGAACAAGATAAACCTGTTTCTGCCTTCGTGAAGACTCAACCTCTTCTTTCAGCTCCTCTCTGAAGCCACAGCTACAGTACAACAACACATATTTGCCTTTTAAACTATTTAAAGAACAGTTTTAATCTTTTAGGTGAACCTCTGTCAGTCCCGTCGTCGTTTTTGCTTCATTAAGTCGTGACCCTCACCACGCAAACATCCGCTCAGTCCGTTTGCATCGACATCGGCCAACAAACACAGTGGCGTAAACATGTGGTCGGGCAACAATGCAGCGCCGCAGAGGAGGAGGAGAGGGAGGAAACAGAAACAATGCGTTCCCCCGTGGATGCCTTAACCAGCGCCGTCAATCAGTGGCCTCACCGCTCGCTTTGTGTTTACACTGGAAATAGTTTGCCGTCAACCTCAGGCCAATGCCTTTAACATGAAACTGTCCACACCCTGTTTCTGTTCCGCGCTGGCAAGAGATGCAGGGTTTTCAGAAAGATGAGCACATTAACTTTTAAGGCAGACGTAGAAGCAGAAGTTGATGGGGAAGTGGACCACAGGACCGAACAATCAAGCTCTGATTGCAATAGTGTAAGACGGAAAAAGAACGGAAAGCACAAACCAAAAGAAATGTTCTATAGACATGCTAGCGGCTCGGCTTTATTGATTGGTCCCGACGTGAAAAACTACAATTGGCTAGTTTGACTGTATAAATATGGACGGAAGAGGAACTGCTTCTTTTAAAGTGAAGCCAAAGCAAGTAGAGCTCCCCCTGGTGTCTGGCTGCAGTACAGGTCATAAGCTCCACCCACTCCATGTTAGTGGGCGGGACTTACACCAAACTAAAACACTAAAATTCACGTCACATGATTTTTTTTTCCAAGTTGTCCAATGGTTTCTGTCATTTTATGTAGTTAATATAATGTTGATGCATGTTTCGTTTTAGTTATTTGAAGCAGAACGTGGCATAATGGCGACGAATAGTTGCCATGCCAACCGCTCTTGTAAAGCGGTTTCCACGTGGTTCCACTCGCGGACCGTACTGACCAGACTCTGGCTCCAAGATTGCAAGATGGCGCCGCCCGTATCCCCGGGAAAATAGCATCAGTTTGGCCAATGAGAGAAAGTGGAGACGCATTGTCCATATTTATATACAGTCTATGGCAGCAGCAGCAGCAGGAGGAGGATAACTAAATAAATAAATAAATTAGGATTGTCAGGGTTAACGGGATAATAACAACTTTGCGCAAATGTCTTTTGTGACGCACGACTAACTAAACAAACCTCCTTAAGCAGAAACGGACGGAACGGAAAACACATCTTACAGCTGGTTTTGCTTTTGTTCAGGCCCTCTCTGTCGACAAGTTCAGCTTCAAAAAAAACCTGACAGATGTTTCTCTCAACCAGAATAAAATTATTTGCATTTCCCGTCAATGCAAACTGAGATACCAGCTCAGCACACAGCTGATAACAGAGAGCCCCCCCCACCCCCCACCCCTCCTCACTGAAGGCAGACCATGCTGCATGGTTTGCAGTGTAGATGCAGCATATTTTTCAGTACCTTTGCGGTTATTGCGGAGAATATTCTGAACAGTATTTGTCATTGTTTCGGGCTGTTGCAATTATAATAACATGCATTTGGATAAAACAACATGTTTGTCTACTGCCGTGCTTTCAAAACTTGAAAAATATCCCTTTAGGGTACAGAATAGTCAAAAAATGGGCAATTAATTTGTGATTTATTCTAAGTTAACTGAGGACAATCATGATATTAGTGACAATTAAATATTTAAATTGACTGAGAGGTCCAATATAAATATGAAGTGCTCTGTATTAACACTTTTTTAAAATCTTCTTGGGCTCGTAACTGCACTTTAATGTCATTCAAACTCAGGGATGTTGTTGCTCAGACCTCCCTGTTTTCAGCCGCTAGCGATACGGGAAGTGAAACTCATTTTTCCCATTGTGCCAAAAATCTAAAATCAGTCTATATGTCCTGGTCCGACTCTGCTGCACCCAACATCTGGACATCGTGAGGAGACGCACACAGCTTCCCGGAGCGTTTGCTAAAATGTGAATCCAGATGTGCAGCAGTGCTTACTTGACGACGTGTATCGTGGAGCTGAAAGCTCTGTTGTCCTGGAGCCAGTCGAGGAACGCTCGCACCCTCTCGGACAGAGTGGTCTCCAGCTCGGGAATGTGACTCTGGGTTTCGTAGAGAGAGGAGGAGAGAAGGAGGAGTGAACCAAAACATCAACATTATCACTGCAGAGTTCCAGATAAAGCAGATTCACATCCTGGATACACAATGCGGCCTGTGGTCGGGAGTGCGGGTTTGTACGTAGGTGGCTCTGGGATGCAGTGACCTCCAGCTAGACAATTAAAACACAAAAGCATAAACAAGTGCTGACATTTGCTGTTTGTTCTGGGTGTTGCCGTGACGCCCACAGTGTGGTAATGACAGGAGTTTCGAGCAGAAAAGCCACACCAGCAAATCCTTTCTGCTGCAGGAGGTATTTTTTTTTTTCTTCTTTTTTTTTTTTTTTTTGTAATGTGGGAATGTGGAGGTGGTTCATTGTGAAGCAGAACTGAGTCATTTACAGGGAACCGCGTGTACTGCTGCACTGCATCATTGCATCATTCATGCTGCAACTGGGCGGCGGTGTTATTCCAGTCACTACTAATGTTTCCATAACCACAGTTATTCTCTATAATCTCCCGATGTGTTGGGACGGGACATAAAGACATAATTGCAATTTACTTTAATCTCCTTCTGAGGTGAAAGCTGCTTGTGCGTGTTCTCCCTCGCCTTACTCACCATGCTGGGGGGTATTGAGGCGTAGTTGGGGCAGCCCAGAACGTCCCGGATGAACATTTCGTTGCAGGATTTGCCGATCCACAGATAAAACACCTGGATGGACAGAAGAGGAGGTCAACATTACTGCACATCTTTGCCTAAATGTGCAAAAATCAAAGACGGCAGCTGCGTTTAAAGGGACACTGCTTCACGTAACCGCCTCAATCAGAACTGAATGACCAGAAGGACTCAATGAACCTCTGACAATGAAGTATCTGCATGGTTATTGAGTTATTAGATAACATTTTCCTGCTGATCTGCTGGGTTCTCTCTGCTTACTGGAATAAATCCATTCTCTCGGAGCAGGTTAGCTCCACGTGGGGTAAAGAGTTTTAGGAGGAGTTTCCACGAGGGACAGAAATACGAGAGTAGAAAAAACAACCAGCTGTTCAAACAAGTGTTCGGAAAGATGAATGAAGCTGGAAAAACGGGGGGGAAGCAACGTTGTCAATGAAGTTGGGGGAAAGAAAACCACTTTTCCTGTTATGTTTCCAGCAGAACCACTTTCTTCTATTCTGATTGGGGATGTAAACACATTATGTCTCTTATCAGGTCATTTTATTCAGCGTCCACGTGAACAGTTAAGTTGGCAGCTCTGATCAGAATGATTCATCGGGGCGAAGGAACACAGTGCAAGTAAATGCAGCCGCCGCCTTTTGGAAACAAATGAGGCTCTTTATTATCTCAATTTTAGGAGTCATGGTTTTGCTTCAGCAGCATCACAACAAAACATTTGTATTTCCAAATATCTAAAAGCACTTTCCATTTCCGGAAGTTATACTTAAATTAAATTATACGACACTAAACCCAATAAAATCTGGGCTGTAATGACTTTTCTATTGATTATAATGTCACAGTTAATGCTAACATAAATTCTTCACCACATCCTCAAACCATAAATGTCATTTTAAGCCAAAACAACACTTTACTTGTCTTTAATTTACTTTAAATTGTTATGTCAATAAGACAAACTTGATGGCTCTTCGGCTAAAGAAGTGAAAAGCAAAAGAGTTTGTGGTGAAAACCGCTGAAGAACCGCATCCCTGCAGAGAGCGTCATGAATAAATAACGCTGAGAGCTTACGTGGCCGCAGTCCATGAGGAAAGCTCCATCTCTGCTCAGCCGCTCTGCAGACAGGTGGAGGAGAGGAGGTTGCGGAACCACGGTGTCGTTCAGATGGAGCGCCCCCTGCAGGTCACACACACAACCAGAGCAATATGTATAATAGTGTACAGTAACAGCTGTTCAACATGTCACATATGATCCCAAAAACAACAGGGTTAGACGGACTGTAGGTTATATTCACTGCTACTACACTAACTGCAGAATGCCGACTTGAGTATATACGCAGTGTGACGTGTTAAACCGCTCATTAACGCGTCTAATCAGCCGATCACATGGCAGCAACCCGGTGCATTTAGGTGCGTGGACATGGTCAAGACAATCAAGTTCAAAGTGACCTTCAGAACGGGATGTTAAGGTCATTTAAGTGACTTTAAATGTGGTGAACGTGGTGCCAAATGAGTTGGTAGGAGTATTTCAAATGGTGCTGATCTACTAGGATTTAAACCCACAACCACATCTAGGGTTTAAGGTCTGAAGAAGAGAAATGATCCAGTGAGCGTCAGTTAGAGCATCTCTGAACGCACAAGACGTTGAATCTGGAAGAACACCTACAATTTATAAGAGCTAGTCAAGATTAGATAAAAGAAGATTGGAAAAAAGTCGGCTGGTCTGATTTCTGCAGCGACATGAAGACGGTAGGGTCAAAATTTGGATCCATCCTGCCCCGTATCAATGGTTCATGCTGGTCGCAGTGTTGCAATTGTGCATATTCTCATTAGGGATGTCCTGATCCAAGTTTTTTTGCCACGCCGATCTGACACTTTTCAATTATGAATAAACAAAATTCCCTCCCATGGAGATTCATGAATTCACTGTGTGACAGCATTAAGTGCAGTGCGTTAAGTTAATGCTATAATTGCGCATCAACCCAAAACTCCCTGTGGCTGACGTGTAAACGTCTAGACTCTAGAGGGTAGCTCCCTGATCAACTCCCTAACCCTCTCAGTGATATTTCTTTCCTTGACATTGTCTCCAGGAAACTTTTCTCTTCGTTCAGTGTTTGTTGTTTTTATTGTTTCTGTGCAGCCTTTAACCTGAGTGGACTGAGTGGACTTGAATCAAATTGGTAGTCCTGAATGATGCTCCCCTACTACCACCTCACCAAACATCCACTTGGCACGATTTCTGTCTGACTGTCTTCATTCTCCAGAGTAAAGTACTTCCACACAGCAGACATGTTTAGTCACATGGATTTTTGATTTTTGGCAGCTTTGATGCGAGCCAACTGCCATTAAAACAGAAGAAGTGTCGATGCTACAGGGATGTGGTTTTGGTTTATGGCCTGGATCAGAACACCCCTACTTCTCATAATGGATGTGCAGCCAATCAAGCCGCATCAACTATGTGATGCCATCATGTAAATATGGATCAAACTCTCTGAGGAACATTTGCAACACCTCGTTAAATCTATGTCAAAAAGATTTAAGGCAGTTCTGAAGACACATGGTCCAACCAAATACTAGCAAGGTGTACCTAATAAAATGGCAGTGTATATAATATTGAATTATTTAATACATGAAGCTGATTTGATTTGGTTTGATGAGGTATATGATATGAGAAAGATGAGATGAGAGATGAGATGACATGAGAGATGAGATATGAGAGGTGATATACATGATATGAGAGATAAGATTATATGATATGAGAGATGACGAACGATTAGATGAGATATGAGAGATAAGAGAGATATAAGAGATGAGATATGATATGATATAAGAGATGAGATATGAGAGGTGATATACATGATATGAGAGATAAGATTATATGATATGAGAGATGACATGAGCGATTAGATGAGATATGAGAGATAAGAGAGATATAAGAGATGAGATATGATGTGAGAGATGAGATATATGAGATGAGATGAGCGATGAGACAACATATGAGATAAGATGAGATATGAGAGGTGAGATATATGATATGAGAGATGAGACAAGATATATGATATGAGATGAGATATGAGAGATAAGAGAGACATAAGAGATGAGATATGATGTGAGAGATGAGATATATGAGATGAGAGGAGATGAGATATGAGATAACATGACATAAGATGAGATATGAGAGGTGAGATATATATGAGAGATGAGATAAGATATATGATATGAGAGATGAGAGATGACATGAGTGATTAGATGAGATATGAGAGATAAGAGAGATATAAGAGATGAGGCGTGATATTAGAGACGAGATAACATATGAGATAAGATGAGATATAAGAGATGGGAGATGAGATATGAGAGGTGAGATATATGAGATGAGATGAGATGAGAGATGAGATAACATATGAGATAAGATGAGATATGAGAGGTGAGATATATAAGATATGAGAGATGAGATAAGATATATGATATGAGAGATGACGAGTGATTAGATGAGATATGAGAGATAAGACAGATATAAGAGATGAGGTATGATGAGACGAGACAACGTATGAGATGAGATATAAGAGATGAGAGATGAGATATGAGAGGTGAGATATATACGATATGATAGATGAGATAAGATATATGATATGAGAGATAAGAGAGATATATGATATGAGAGATGAGATAACATGAGATACAAGAGATGAGATATGAGGTGAGATAATATATATGAGAGATGAGATATATGAGATGAGTTGGATGAGATGAGATGTATGAGATGAGATGAGATGAGAGATATAAGAGATGATATGAGATATGAGAGATACGATACAATAAGAATAATAAATGTTGTTGCACATGGCGTTGAGGTTTGTGTTGTTAACGTTCGTCCAGTTTTAACCAAAGCCTGAAGCGGTCCGGTGTTGTCTGCGTCGTACCTGGTCAGAGATGTTGTCCAGTCTGTACAGGTCAGGGTGAACCATTCGCATCAGCTGCTGCAGCGGCTGCGCCTTAAACTCACACATGGCGAAGACTCGTTCATCCAGCCGCGTGCTGGTGCCTGTCCGCAGAGCTTTCTAAAAAAACAAACAAACAAACAAACAAAAAAAATTCAAATCTTTTATTTAATATAAAAAATATCTAAGAATAAAGAGCACACATGTTTATTTTTCCACCCTTCTGCTGCTGCACAGTCACAAAAATCAATACAGCTGCTTTAAGGTCACAACATTTAATAATAGAGAATAATGAGGCTCACAAGTTATTTTTCTTGTTTCCAAGTTTGCCGCATTTACACTAATGAATGGTTTAGGGTGTAAACTGTTAACACCAACAGCTGCAGACGTATTCCTCCCAGAAAAGGGTGTGTTTAATGCCTTAATGTGGACACACCCTGGATGCATGAATACACACCTTCTGGGCGGATGAATACAGTCACTGACTGGGTCTGTATGACGGTGAACTTAGCCTTTACTAGTGCATAAAGAACACATTTTGTAGTTCAGGTAGAGGTTGTTTTCAGGGTGTGTATTCTAAAACATGTACTGTAGTGAGTACTGAGCTGCCGAGGTTAAATCAAGTCAACATTGTCGTCTGTCTTTAGATCATTAAAGTGGAAAAGAAAACCCCTAAAGAAGGTGTCAAACAAAAAAAAAGGTGGATTACTGTGTTTATTCACAACTTTTCCAGCTATTAAACAAATGTGCATATGTTTTATTTTTCTTTGGGCTGACATATGTGCTCGTGTGTCATTAATGCCAGTTGAGCAGCCACACCTGTTTGAGTAGAGCGAGGATGTAGATGGCGAAGAGGCGCATGGAGGCAGGAACGACGAGGCCAGAGTGCTGCAGGTTCGACACGTTGCTCTTGTAGGCGCTAATGAAGTCCACCACGGCGTTCACCAGGGCGTCCCGGGCGTCCGACAGGCTGGATGATATCGACCGGTCGATGGCTGGAAGACAGGGCAGAAAAAGAGTCTGATTTGCTTATTTCCTTTTCTCCCAGTGTTTTTAATTAATACTGCACAGGAATCAAAGTAGGATCAATCTAAAACTGGAAAACAGTAGAGAATGTGTAATGACATTAGAGTGACATTTAAAATGCATTTATTAGGGATGTTTGCTAAAGTTTGGTTGGTATTATTGTTAATTAGCGACCACTGGTATGAGCTGCAAGCAGTTTCTTGCTTTAAACGGTAAGAGAGTAATGGAGCCAGATGATTTTTACTAATGAGAAGAGAGATCATTTTTGCAAAACTCAGGTTATATATCCAGTGACAAGTAGTAAGCCCGGCAAGTTCTGCAACTGCAGGAAAGGAAGCAACTCTACGTACCAGCTGGTGGCAGTAGTCTGCATTCAAAAACAGGAAGAGCTCCTATTAGCTTGGAGGCTAGGAAGCTAGGAGGAGCTGCAAACTTGTCGTACAGATCAGTTTGTTTACAGTTTATGCCGTTGTGGAAATATTCGACTGTGATGTCCAACTGATGCCCAACAAAAACCAGACGCTGACTAACGTCCCGATACCAGAAAATGGCAGCTCTTGGTGTATCACGGCCTTTAGACTCCAGTTAGTCTGATTATTTTGACGCCAATTAGCCTGACATTAGCCACACTCAGCTCCTATCAGAATACAAGTCTGGTCTTTAACAATCAGCTCCCAACAAAGCCATTCCAGAACTAATACTAATTCCTTAAAATATCCCTGAATCAGCCTTGATACCAATCCTTAGCATCCACTTGGGACATCTCTAATATTTACTGCGTGTTTCCCATTTTTACGTAAACCACGGTGAAGCTAAAGGCTCAAGTTTATTCCTGAGACTCACCCATGTTGGCTAACAGACACGTGATAGCTTGGACGTCGGCTCCGGCGTACACATCGCTCAGCTGGTTGACCACAGGCAGACAGAGTGTGTGGACTCTGATACGCCTCTTTCCTACAAGGATAGATCAGTAACAATAATCTTTTAACACGTGTTGGGATAAATGGCAGATTAGTCCTCAGAAATCAACATGACACTAGTTATCGTATGATCTTTTCTTGTCTGTACCTTTACAAGACGTGTAGAGCAGAGCAGCCTGGAAGCAGGCCAGAGACGAGTCGGCCAGAGAGTCTTCGATCGACATCTGGACAGCGAAGGCAGAGTCTGGGTTCACATTGGCCAGGGACAACAGGTCGGTGGAGCGCACGAAGAAGTTACCATGGAACGTATGGATGGACAAACCTAGAAGGCGAAATTTCACATTTGAGAAATACAGGCACAAGTCGGATAAATATGTGGAGTGGGTTCTATTTTTTTGGTATTTCAAGTTTGCTTTTAAAACCCTTCTTTCATTTTGTAGTCTCAAATGAAAAAGATGTTAGATGTTTCTTTCTACTAACGTGATTCAAAAAATAAAAGTGTTCGTATTTTCCTTCAGTGAAACAGGAAGCAGTCTACATCCGGAGTGTACAGCGCTCTTACGGACATGGATCATTACGACAGCCAGGGAATTTTTCCGACGTTTCTTACGGAGAACCTGGTGATTCTCCAGATTCAGAAGATAAATTTAGAAGACATACCTGAACTTACATCTGGATATTGTTCCAAAGTCAGGTCTGTGCTTTGTTTCATAGAGAGCTACAAAATCACTGACTGCTGTAAACAGCTTCTTCTTCTTCAGTGTCGTCTTCTAACTTTTATAAGAATCAAATAACGACTGTTTTTCTTCTTATGTTAAAGAACAAAGAGCCAATCCTTGTTAATTGATAATCAAATAAACTATAATTTAACTATTATAGAGTCTAAAAAACAAACATGAAGTACCAAAAAGTACACGGACCGTAGTGAGGGGGAGTATAAGTGATGTCCAGTTACCTTTAGTGCATCGAATTCTCATGACCGCCTCAAAGCCGATCTTTCTGGTGAGGTAGCGCTCCAGATCTTTCTGGAACTTCTCCAACTGGGCCGTGTTGTGGATGTAATGAAACGACGGGTAGTAAAAGACGCTGCCCGCCGAATACTTGGACATACACGCTGAAGGACAGGAAGAAGAGCAAATTTAACATATCGTGTATAGTCTGTCAACTCTGGGCAGGAAAGCTCGACCACATCAAACAGTCATGCTCCGTTGGATCGAAAGCAAATCAATTATGCTGCAGAAGTATCTGAAAAGTTTATGTTCCAAAGTCTCCAAAGTTGATCCAGTTTATAGGCGGTTTAGGCTTCTGCGTCAATTTGACGCCGTAAGCGCAGACCCTAGCAGAGATTAAACCTCTGTGGGACATAGATGCCGTAACCTACATACGTGTGAGCCATTTATACTTGTGCACTTGTCAGTCTGGCTCGCTCTGTAAAAACACCACCCAAACATTAGTCGATGCCGTGTCTTTTTTGCCAGTCGGGTTAATTTTCGTTTCTACTTCCTGCTTCACCTTCAACAATGGCGACTGAAACTTTCGCCGAAATTCCGCCGAAATTTCTCCGAAGACGAGTCGTACAAACGTTTGTATGTCCAAACCTCCTCAATTAACCTTTCCTCCAAGTGTTCCGTCTTTATTGATCCAAAACAAAGATCATCAATAAAGACGGAACACATCGAGGAAAGGTTAACTGAGGAGGTTCGGAGATACAAACGTTTGTACGACTCGTCTTCGGAGAAATTTCGGCAAAAGTCGCTATCGAGGAAAGTGAAGCAGGAAGTAGAAACAAAAATGAAGCCGACTGGCAAAAAAGACACAGCGGCGACTAATGCTTGGGTGGCGAGCCGGACTGATGAGCGTGCAACTATAAATGGCTTGCACCAGCGTAGGCTACGTACGTAGGGTAAGTACCTTGAGTGGTGTAGGGTACGTATGTAGGTTACGGCGTCTAGTCCTAGTGGAAAGTGTCTGACAGCTAACACTGCTAAAAGTTAGCCCCTTAAAACCAACACTGCTGTCTGTAAACAGGTTAACGTCTATGTGCAAAAAAAAAAGTGGCGACATCATTTAATGTACAGGAGGAAGAAGAGCCGGTGACTGTGCCACATGTTACTCGTGCAGAACAACGAAGTCAAATCCATTTTATCTCCAAATAATAGAATTGCTAATTTGGTTTCTGTGTCAAAAACTATCGTCCATTAAATGGTTTAACAAACATAAGGAGGAAGGCAACTTAAATTGTTAACCAGTATCAACATAATGTGATCATATTATTTTCTAGAGGCAAACAGATAAAATAAGTCCTGAATATAAAATAAGTTTGGATCCAAACTCCTACAACAACCATCAGGAATCATAACCTGAAGCATCAGCCCTGAGTCATCAGTTTGGTCATGAACACAGCGTCAAAAGTGTTCTAATGACAGGTAGAAGAGATGTTCAGTATTGCTGCTTTTATACCTAGTGAGGCGAGGTCCGTGTACTGAGAGCTGAGCAGGAAGAGATCCACTCCAATCTGTTGTCCTGAGCAGTCCAGTGCAAGCTTCTTGTAGAAGTCCGTGGCCGGGCCGAGGTGCTGTACTCCCTGGAAATATAGAAGAGGTTGTTACCAAAAGATCCACAACATCGAGGATATGTTTGGATGACAGGTTAAAATATAAAATCACTTCCATGTTTTTAGAAATATCCGGAAAGCGCATAAGCCAAAAGAAAAAAAAAAAAGTCACTTTCCCTGAACTTCTTGAACTTTCTTGGCATAAAAATAAAATGATGATCAATAAATCTCATTCTTGGGACGACAAAAAACACCCGATCTCAGCTCAGCCTCATGGTTTCCACCTGGTGATAAAACTGAGCTGTGGCAGGAACATAAATATAAACAGAGAGCTGGAAATATAAGTGAACACAGTTGTTCCTCTCTGGGCTGTATTTCATCTGTCGCACGGTTTGGGTTTTGGCTTTGGCTCGGCAATAAATCGAGGGAAAGGTCACGCAGTTTACATTAGTCATTCATACATTCACTTGCCACTTCATTAGGTACGTCGTTTAAAATAACTCCAAGACAGTGGGTTAGGCTAAACTGATAACTGGTTGAGTTACCACCTTTCTGATGCCGTTTCAACATAATTTGAACATTAAAACCTTCATGAAGCTACGATGTAGTGGAGGGCTGTTATATTAGAATTCATTTGTTTTCACTACTGTATCTAATGAAGTGGCAAGTCAAAGAGCTATCACAAACCTTCGTGCTGGAGCGTTGATTGGGATCTTCTCTCGACTGCAGCTTCCCAGCACCGAGTGTCGGCAGCTGAGTCTGGAAAACCGAGACGCGGCCGCCGGTGGGCGACATGAGCTTGAAGGCGGCCTGTAAGGCAGGACCGAGGGCGCTGTGGGTCTCCCTGGTCTGGCTGAACATGGCTGGTAGAGACGTCAACAGGTCCTTCACCAGCTGGAGGGAGAAACGGAAAACATCACTGAAAATTATTGTTCTTAGACTTGCTGCAAATATACATTTATTAAACAGTTCTTGCCGACTTTTAGCTACTTAATTGTGCACAAATCTACTGGAGACAACAGGTAGAGAGACGGAGGACACAAAGAAGAAGACTCTACCTCTTTGCTGTCCTTCAGGTTCACCATCAGACTGTCGTGAGACGGAATAAAGACGTCTGCAAAAAAAAGAAAAGAAAACGTCATTAAAACCCAAACAATTTAAACTAAAATTCCAGCGGATGCTTTCTCCTCCTGACCTCGTACCTTTATCCCAAAATAGATAAATCCAGACACAACTACATCTGCATCTATTTTTAGGATTAAAAGTACGACAGATTTAAGGCTACAGCCACCGAGCCATGACAATGTGAACCTGTGGATAAAGAGTTAAACGTATTTCTGTCAGGAGACGGTAGAAACAAAATTTAGCGATAAGACAGAGAAACATGACTCCAAATGCATGTATAGACTCACCTGCCAGTTCATTAGGTACAATAATTAAAACAAATGCATCCTAGTGTAACAGTCTTGTACTAAATCCTCCTTCATGACTGTTATTATGTTCAGTTCATGATGAAACAGGCACGTGAGACCCTGGCATTTTCATTTATTTTTGCATCAGTCGATCTTTAAATTATTGGAATTATTGGACTCTTGTAGCAAATCTATCTGTTGCGTCCTCCTCGTTTGCTGTTTCACAGACGTACCGTCGATGTCCGACACCACCAGCATCTGCGGCTGGGACAGTCCCTCCTGGAGGTTGTAAAAGTGGATGGTGCTGTCAAAGGTGAGGAAGCCCACCCTGGTACGCGTATCTCCAGGCAACCTGAAGCACACAAACCCCTCACTCTGTCAGAACTGATTTACACACACACACACACAAAAAAATACTCATGCTCCATTTATATTCTCAGATCATCAGCACTCACTTGTCCAGGTTGTCGAGAAGTGATTCACAGAAGTACTTCAGGTAACCCGCTTCCACGGCGTTGTGAGACACGTCCAGCACAAACAGATAAACCGCCGGCTGAGGAGGTCGCAACTGAAAACACAAGAGGAAAGAGACGTGATTAAACCTTTAAAATATAATATATTTTTTTACATTAAATCACACGTGAGCGCTCTTCCTTTTGTCTGTTCAGATAATATGATGTTGCAGCTGTAACACAAGACTGCCATCTAGTGGACACACCATGTAGTCTGAGGAGGCGATGAACTCCACGGTGGAGTTCTGGACCTCTGGCCTCTTGTGTGGCTCCCCGTAGGATCTCGTGACCGGATTGTACATGAACTCATCAGGTACTGAGCAAGACAAAAAAACAAAAACAAAAAAAAGATGTGACATCTGCAAAACTACATGCAAAATAATAAACAATATCTGATTGGGCTTTTACCATCGTTGACTCGGTAGCAGAGGTTACACTTCCACCTGCGCTGATCCAGGAACGTGACGAAGGGGTTGATGTAAGTGCGACAGGAGCGACAGCGCACTATCGTGTTCGACGTGATCACTGGTAACTGCTGCAGAGGGGTGAAGTGGGGGGGGGGGAAAATGGTTAAAGATCTTCGAAGAAAAAATATATAAGATTCATCTTGTGAGGGTTCTTTTCAAGCCTCCCACCCAGTGACCTTTTTAAAAACATTCCTCTGTTCGCGCCGACAGCAGACAACTGAAGAGAGCTTTGTTTTTTCACTGAGGAATGTAGTCACAAGAAACTTTGACTCATTCTTGTTTTTCCGTTTGAAGGTTTTTGTTCTGAGGAACTCACTTTAAAACAGTGTTAAATGCATTTTAGTTCGGGGGCCACATCCAGCCCAATTCGATCTCAAGCGGGCCGGACCTTTGTTTAAGTGCAAAGAAGAACAAGTAAATTAGGAGAATGTTTACATTTAATAAATGATTTCTAAAGAAAAACAAGTGCAATTTGGGCACATTGCTGTCTGCTGTTCAGTCCTGGGTGTCAGTGTTGTGTTCTGTCCACTTCTCTTACTTAAACAGTGGACAAATTTTGGGATAGCCGCTATCATTTTCACTTTGCGACCCTCCGGTGGGCCACTTTTGGTCCACGGGACGTATGTTTGACACCTGTGCTTTAAAGCTTTCTACTTTTCCCCTTAGAATGGAGGATATTTACTCTTCAGCACACCATTTTTCTTTCAATTTACCAACAAATACAGCTGAAATTAGTATTTGATAAATGATTAGTCGATAAGAATGTTTTCGGATTTATTTAATTTCTTGCACAGGTAATGATGGACGATACGACAGCTAACTTAATGTGAATCGCAACCTTCGTGGAAGAGGATGGGACATGAGTCAAACTAAAAAAAAAAAAACCCGAGGACTTGCAAATGTGGTTTCTGTCCTATTATATCTGCAACTGACATGCAAAATCTACTAACACTGGAAGAAAGTGCAAAAGGTTGCACGTTAACACACCAGAGGCTACGAGCTAACGACCAGCTGCATGAGAGGAGATAACTCTTCATACCAGCAGGTGGCAGTAATCTTTGTTCATCATTCAAAAACAACCAAGCAGGAGTCTGACCTCTCTGGACGAGGGTCATGTTAAAGAGCAGCAATTCATCATTTTCAAGTGTTAAGAAGACGGTCTAGCTTGTATGTTTGTGATTAAAATTTACTGTTCAACACGTTCGAGTCAAGTGTTGGAAGGAGATTGTGTTCTGACAAATAATAAAACAGATGTTTTAGCGCTGACACAAGAAAACTGTTCAGTGATCGATAAAGAACTGGATCAATAAGCAGAACTGAAACTAATAATTAATCAAATATCACAAATCATCATCCCTACCGACGACTGGCAGCCGTTTCCTGCCACAGACCAGACTAATGTGAGACAGAGGAAACAGAAACCATGCGTGTGTGGCAAGTAGTATTAAAAAATATGTTTTCGTAGGATATTTATAACTGCCTTTTATATCTTTATTTGAACCACCAGCGTAGCCGAAGATGACTGGCTTAACTGCGGAGGAGTTGTGTGGTGTGAAACTGTATTCATTCCCGTCTGCTGACAACTGTTGAACAGTCGTAACGCTTCCAACGTTGTCCATCTGCTTCTCTAGATCAATACGAAGCGTTAAGAGTGATTCAGTATCTAATATACTCAAACCATGCTTTTCTCCAACCTGCTCAACTGTTAGGACAAACACTTTCTGTCAAACGACATTCCTGCACTGCTTTTCACTTTGCATGTAAGACCTCTTTAAATATCTGCACCTTTTTCCGTCACTGTGTACGAGAGACTTGCATACAGTAAGTGAACGGAGCACATTTACTCTTCAGCACACCTTTTTCCTTTCAATTTACCAACAAACACGGTTTAATTATGATGCTTTTCCAACTATTAAAAACTACTTATGTCGTGTATGACACATAAAATAAGAGCATTTGTATCGGTACGTCTTTAAATTACCGTAATGATGCGCTTATTGGATTGAGTGACCAACAGCCTGTGCAGATCATCAGTTCATGTACAGGAATACTAAACAAAAGGCTGTTGAGATGTGGCATCCTATGGACACATGCATGTAAGTTTAAATAAAGAGATGCTTTCCAGAGCACAGCGTTGTTTGAAACGTGCAAAAATATTTCCGATTCGTACTTCTGGTTCAGGTTTTAACTGGCTAAAAGTAGAATTAAAATAATAATCACCACCTTTGTTGTGAAAACAAATGATTCTGCATCGCTTTTGAGGAATTACTGTCATCAAGACGCGTAAAGTGGTCTCAGAATATTTTGGATTTGACAGAATAAACCACAGCAAATCTAATGTACCGCCTGAAAAAATACTTTTTTCCCCTCACACCAAAGTGTCTGCGTGTTTGATTATGTTGAGCTTTTGCAAGTTGTTTCACCTGTAGATCTCTGAAGGGGTGGAGTAGGAGGCCTAGAGGGAGTCTGGCTTTGTTGAGTAGAGCCTGGGTCTGGGGAATGCTGCTCAGCGTGCACCTGAAAGTCCTGGTTAGCAGAAGAAAACAAGAAACAAGAGAAAATTAGAAAACACATCCAGAGATTAGACGATGAAAGACAGAATGTGCTCAGTTTTTAACCATTATTTGGTAATAAACAGTGAAACAACATGTTTATTTCTGACACTGAGACAAAAAGTTTCCCTCAACTTACTGTGGACTACAGTTGACCTTCTTGAGGTCGGGGCTGAGGTTGGGTTCGGGGGCCTCCAAGGGCCTGTGGGGCAGCAGGTTCCTCTCCTGCAGCAGGTTAACCGGCCTCAGGCACTCCACCTCCAGCTCTGGCACCCCGCTCAGCCCGCCCAGGGCTGCAGACAGCTGGGACAGGTTGGGGAACGGCTGCAGAGGAAGGCAGGAAGAGACACAAAGAAATGTTTACTCCCGTCGACCTGAGTATCTGCAGGAGGAAGCGTCTCAATTTACCGCCAACGTGAATCAGTTTCCTGCAGTTTAGAGTTTCCAGAGAAGTTTATCCAAGAAAGATTTAAAGCAAAGGCGGAAATAAGTAAAGACACACCAACAAACTTCATGTGTAATATACTAGGTCTACAAAACATGGGAAAATAGAGGAACATGCTTGTGTATCATACTTGTCCTGCACAGGTTAACATATTTTATCATTAGCAAGGATTAAAACACTGAATCCAGCCTCACCTGGGAGTACTGCTGGTAGCCTGACTGGCTGTACAGGTCGTGGGAGGGGGAGGCGTCAGCGTGGGAGGCCGGCCCCTGCCGATAGGCTGGCTGCATGCCGGGGTAACCATAGCTACCGTAGGGCTGAGCCTGGTTGGTCATGTCGTTGGAAGGTGGCATTGAATCTGGACAAGAGACGGTCATTAAAGTAATGTAAAGTAATATCAGAGGAACAGCTTTCAGGGATTTAACATGATTAAAAAAAAAAAAAAAAAGGATGAGAGTGGAGCTGTACGTTTTGGGAAAATCTCTGAATCTGAGGAAAATGTGTGCAAGTGTCCCAGATTTTAACCTTATTCAAAAAGTGGATCCCGTCATGAAAATACTCTTCTATGCACATATTTTTAAGCGTGTTATTATTTTTTTTTACTTAATGACGACTCCCCTCTAGACTTGTCCCTGCAACAGAGACATATTATTTGGGCTGGTGGGGCATAGTGGGTTCAGACTACATAATATTTCTTGCCGTGGATTGTTCTCTCCAAGCTGTGTGCGACTTTTAAGTGAATGAGTGAACGTAACAAGGAATGTTGTTAATAGGTCATGAAACAAGGACGTAGACCAAGAAATGGCGTCTGAAGTGATGTGTAGTTTACTCGCTCTTCTTTAGCTCAAAGCATTTTATGTGGACGTCACAAGATTTGAATTGGGCTATTGTGTCTCAACTGCAGATTTTGTCCATTTCAAAACCTGCCCGACCCATCGAATTGTTTGTGCGGGCTTCACATAGTCGGACACATCATGTGAACACCAACGGGTGGATTTAAGGCTCATTTCGGGTACATTTAACATACTTAAACCTACCTTAGGTTAACCTACGTATGTAGCCTACGCTGGTGCGAGCCATTTATACTCGAGGCCGTGCCTTTTTTTTTTTGCCAGTCGGGTTCATTTTTGTTTCTACTTCCTGCTTCACTTTCAACAATTTCGCCGAAGAAGAGTCGCACAAATGTTTGTATCTCTGAACCTGCTCAGTTAACCTATCCTCCATGTGTTCCATCTTTATTGATCCAAAACAATCAACAGAAGAAGCAGCTGGAAATACTAAAGCAGAAACACGCTACTACCAAGCGGACCAATCACAGCTCTTAAAGTCTGCGTCGTCGCAACGCGTAGTCACATTTCTGGGGAGGTGCTGCAGGTGCACGTATATATACACACAGTAGAAATATACAGGTCGTTTATATACATAGTATATACAGTCAATGGGAGCACGTCAGCTACAACTTTAGGATCTGCGCCTAAACCGTCTATTAGTTTACAAGTCGCCGTCGGAGAAGTGAGATGTTTACATTCCGCTTTTGAAAGTGAAATAACTTTAAAGGACAAATACTTAACGGAGATTTAGCATTTGTCATCACATAATTCTTTGCTCTGATTGGCTGTAGGACTATCTGATTGTTAGACTGTAATTCTTAATTGCTAGAGGTTGATAGTTTATAGTCCTATAGCGCAGATTTAGTTCTTTATATGTCCTTGAGTTATTAATTAATATATAAATTTTGTTAGGTAAATGTTGTTTCCACTTTTAATCTGATCGCGCAGTGTTACTAAACAAAACGGGAGCGTCACGAGAACGGCAGGTGTACCGGGATAGCTGCCTCCCTCGAGGGAATCATAGCTGTTGGGCACCGGAGACGCACTTCCAGTCGTGGAAGAGGACGTGTCACCACCTGAGAGAGAGAGAGCGACAAATATTTAGGATTAACAGATGAAATGTAAAAAAAAACTACAAGAGATGGCTGAAGGAATGAAGCTACAAAACAAAAAAGACAAAAAGAGATGTTTGGATGATAAAATGGGAAAAATGAAAAACTGGAAACCCAGAGAGGACGCCGAGAGACGAAGCTGATAAAAAGGAAGGAAGGTCGAAACAGAAATGAAAGAAACACAAGACAAAACGTTTTTTGTTCGGCAATGAATCGTGCTGTGCTCGGACTCCCTCAGGCTTCAAAGACAGAGAGCAAGAGGACGGAAGCAGAGTGAATGATGGAAAGAAGACATGATGAGGATGCACTCAAGTCTCCGACAAGTGAGTGGACACAGAGCGTAATGCTTTCTGTGGAGCACTGGCCTGTGAGGAAAGGAAATATGGAGGGAGATAATGTGATGGACACAGAGCGACAGTCGTAAAACTTAGTGATTGATGAACAGTTGAGTATAATAAAAATAGTCAAGAGTACTTTTGGTACTGCTGTTGGACAAAGGTCGACTTCAAACAGATTTTTATTGTTTAGATCACAGTACTTCCCGACCAAATGTCTCCCATTAAGTGGTTTGAAATGAATTAAAAGTACTAAAACACCCCTGGAGCAACTACAACAGTGGTGCATTTGTTAAATTCCAAACTATAACAGTTGTGTTCATGCGTCTAAATGTCATTTTTAATCACTCAGTCCATTATCCTTAGCTGCAACACTTCAAATCCAACCTCACGTCTCCATAATCTGAGCAAAACACAAGCAACAGGTCTTACAAATGCATGTTTGCCCATTTTGCCCTTTCACATAAAAAAAAAGGGAATAGGTTGTTTCCAACAGGATTAAAAGAGGCAGAATAGGTGAATGAACCCGTTAATCTATGTGGGCTAAAAGGAGGGATCAACGGCAGCAAACCAAGATGCAGCAGCCCTCGGGCGGTGAGCTCATTGGACGGGACGGGATCCAATTATCTCCGACTAAACCCGACCAGCAGAATACTGGATTATGAAAGAGGAGGCCAACGGGACAGCTAAGCCTTCTTCCTCCTCCTTCTCTTCCTGTTTGTTCTGATTAGTAAAAGGCATACTAGCAAGACTCTAAAAAACAAAACTCCTCACAGTTAAGCGTCGTCTGTCCCGTACCGCTGCCAGGGAAATAATTTAATAACTTGCTTGTTTTTGCTGCTGGCATCCAGATCACCGAGAGTTAAGGCTTCATGCACCATTTCTCACAGTCGACACTGATCTAATTATCTACAGTTAATGTGAAAATGGATAAAGAAGCTGCACGAAGTCGGCATGCGTCGGACTGATGGACCAGCTCAGGCTCAGCAATGCACAGAAAGAAGGATAAGAGTTGAACAAGCTAGAGCTAAAACAATGAACCAGTTAGTGGATCTTGAATGGAAGATATTTTATTACCACTACTCTACACACCCCTGTTAAAACTGCAGGTTTATAGAGACTGCAAAGAGGAATGAGATCAAATTGATGAGGACTGGTGGGATGGGATTCTGAATAAATGTTCTGCGAGAGAAAACATTATTGATATCAAGCCACTGATTCACTGGGGTGATGAGACCAGTGTTTTATTAGGAGATGTGGTAATGAGTGGTGGAGGTGCTAACAGTGCTAACCCTCGTGGGGAGCGGGAGAGTCGGGGCAAACACATGCACCGAGAGCCTGGACCTATCAGCAGGGGAGTGGCTATATTTAAACACCTGTTAACCTCTGGCTGATGACACAGCTCCGGAGGGATCGTCGTAAGCAGAACACCTGCGTGGTGCTTCAACACGGGTTTATAACACCTTGTATTACGCAGACTGATGTTTAAACAGTCTGAGAAATTGTTTTAAATCCCTGAGAATTCATATTTTGACAAAATGATTCATCATTTAGTCCAGTGGCGGACTAATGACACCTGCGTAAGCAAAGTCGTTGAAATTATTTGCCTAGCTTTGTTTTTATAGTTTGCATCAAAACATTTCCATCATTTCTCATGAAACTACTTTAAATAGCAATGTCAATACAACGCCGACACAAAACCCCAACAAATACGAGCTTGTAGCTTCTAATAACAGCCAATAATTTGCATCTTAAAATCCTAAACACAAGCAGGCGGAACGTTAATAGCAGCACTTGCAGTCAACCATAAATTAGGCATGCCGCAGGTATGACATGAAGTCAAAATTGCATTTGCATTCCCATAAACTCATAAAACACACACGAGGAAAACTTGGTGCGTCACGGTCGATAGAAAAAGCAGAACAAAAAAACCTGTTCTCTCCGATTGCTTTGTTTCACCAATATCCCAAAACCGAAGACGTCGATTTCCAATAATAAAGACAAAAGAAAAACAACAAATCCTCAAATTTTAAGTGTTTATGATCAATAGATTCCCCTTGGTTGACTAGTTGCATTAAGGCTCATTTAAGGTACTGCGGGACATAGGCAACGCAACCTACGTACGTAGCCTGCGCTGGTGCGAGCCATTTATACTTGTGCACAAGCTCGCTCTGTAAAAACGCCACCCAAACGCTAGTTGGCGCTGTGTGTTTTTTGCAAGTCGAGTTAATTCTTGTTTCTACTTCCTGCTTCACTTTCAACAATGGTGACTGAAACTTTCGCCGAAATTTCGCCAAAGACGAGTCACACTAACATTTGTATCTCCAACGTTCCTCAGTTAACCTTTCCTCAATTGTTCCAAAACAATCGATTCAAAAATTGCGGCGATGGAAAAACAGCCGGAAATACTAAAGCGGAAACACGCTACTACCAAGCGGTAGCCTAGAATCTAGACGCGCCCCTAGCGGCAGCAAATTACATTTGCTTCCAGGGGCAGTCTAGTTACTCTCCGTTGACTTGAGATTTCGAAAAATCCTAGATGGACCGGGCCAATCACGAGTCGGTGGGCGGACTTAACATGATGACGACTGACCTGCGACCATAAGTTCCGTGAATTACGCGTGAATTCCCCATCCTGCTAGAACTACCAGAGCGATGGCTGCTGCTAGCGAACAACTTTCTTTCGAATCAGCTTTGGCCGCCACTCTGAAAGACTTGAAGTTAAGCTTTTCTCTGAGAAAGGAACTCTCTTTTCCGTCGCTCTGACTACGTCACCTTCTCCGTTGCTCTGATTGATTGTAGCGCTATCCTATTGCGTGGAGAGGGAGTTTGAAAGACAACCGTTTATCCCACCCCTCCGGTTGAGCCCTGTCTATGGAGAGTGCCCAGACCCTACATTTAATGTGGGTCTGGCTCGTCAGGCTAACCAAGCGGACCAATCACAGCTCTTGCGGTCTGCGCCGTTAGGGTCTCTGTAGGGTCTGCGTATGCTCTGCGCTGTCGCCGAAGTCTAAACTGCCTATTAGAACTAAATACCTCACAATAAACTTACACGTGAGACAACTCAGACAACCACAATGATCACATCCAATTACAAACCCATTGAATCCACTGCTACTGTCTGGAGCTGTAAGCCCGGTGGAAATGGAAACGAATCGATTTTGGTGACTACAGATGGATTATCAGATTCCAAACATTACTCAATGAAAGAGAGTTAGGCAGTTAAGCATGGAGGACATCATCCTCAGCATGGCAAGTATGACATGACAGGAAACCTTTTAAAAGACAAGAACTACTTACCTGTCGCTATTCTGAGAGAGAAAGTTTAGTGTGATTTTTCAGCGATGGAACAAAAGAGCAGTGAGCACATTACATTTAAAAGATGAAGTCAACGTTAAGTGATGATTATGAGGGTTGGGAAACGTGGAGCACAACAGGTGAACTTTGGCAGGATTTTGAGGGAGCAGGCGGACAAAGGAGGAGAAATCTGATTAGCCCATTAGAAAGTAGGCAGTACAGACGACTGACTAGGAGGCAAACTGATTAGGAGTGTTTACAGGTAGAGCTGAGGTGACAGATGGCTGACGGACACAGGACAGGAGAGTGGTAGGAATGCACAATGTTTAGGGGGGGATGGCAAGGTACACGAGCACTGAATGGAGGGTGGAGAAAATGGTACCAAAAGGAGGTTATGGGGGAGGTAAAAGCTAAAGCAGACCTGCTTCCTCATCCTCATCCTCCTCATCATCATCATCATCAGAGCTGGATGACGAGGGGGCTGCTGCTGGGCCAGAGGTGGCGGCAGAGGCAGAGCTAGCTCCACTATTAGCAACATATCCATACTGCATGCCTGTTGGAAGGGGGGGGGGGAGTGGGAAAGGTACATAAGAAAACTGTAATGATTGGGTGAGTGTCAGCAGACGGGGCCGCCTGCGTTGACCGGGCAACAGACGTTTAAGTCATGTGATGTAGCGTATGTGTAGAGTAAGCTAGCTTCTTCCATTGACCGATCAAAGTAGCAGGTTGGCTGCACAATTGGCCCTTTGTTAGGCTTCTCATTGGTCTGCTAACCACCAATCAGAGGGCTCCTTCCCTTTGTCAAGTAAACACAAGTTGGGCTTCCTGTGCTACTGTTGCTAGGTCAGACAATCAAAAGCCATACACAGAAAACCTGTAATAATAAAGTCTAAAGGCAATGCGGAGGCGAGAAGGCTAACGCTAACAATCATTGCAACGCTGGCAAAAAAACAACGTTTTTCATGTTTCTGAGCGGTTTAATGCTGAATATGTCTACGAGTTTTCAGCGTTTTTTCCTATGTTTGTCTAGCTACAGTAACATTTTCAGTTTTTGTGACATGTGTGTATGTGTTCCTATTATTTTGTCGCTTTAGTCTTGAAAGGAGGTAGTAGTGCGTAATTTTAATCCAGTTTAACAGCACCACAAACTACATCCTCCAAAATGACCACACAGTCGAATTACAACCTTCTTTACGCTGTTTTGACATAAACTGAGCATTACAAACAAATGAATGTACAGCAGAGGAAGCAACCATACATGTTTTTCCCCCCATTGCTAATGCTATGCTAGCCGTCTTGCCTCCACATTACCTCCGGCCTCTATTATTACAGGTAATCAGCGTTTTTTTCCTATGTTTGTCTCGCTACAGTAACATTTTCAGTTTTTGTGACATGTGTGTACGTGTTCCTATTATTTTGTCACTTTAGTCTTTAAAGGAGGTAGTAGTGCTTACTTTTAATCCAGTTTAACAGCACCACAAACTACACCCTCCAAAATGATCACACAGTCGAATTACAACCTTCTTTACGCCGTTTCAACATAAACTGAGCATTTCAAACAAATGAACGTACAGCAGAGGAAGCAACCATACGTGTTTTTCCCCACATTGCTAATGCTATGCTAGCCGTCTTGCCTCCACATTACCTCCGGCCTCTATTATTACAGGTAATCAGCGTTTTTTTCCGTGGGAATGTACCCCCATGTCGTAGTGTTATTGCTACAAAGGGTAGAAGCCCTCTGGTTGGTCGTCAGTCAACCAATCACAAGGCCAACAGACGATCAAGGCGAGGCAGGCATCAAATGTCTCTTGGTGTTTGCGAGTTTTCATTTCCACATTTCTCAGGCAGGAACTACTGCCACCAAACAAAAAAACAACACTGCAAACTGCATCATAATAATAGACCACGGTAATCACAATCATTGCATTTAAATTACAGCTACAAATAATTGCATGCCTTATTTTTAAGACCAATTAACTGCTTGAAAAGACAAACAAAGCATGACTTTAAACATGCCTGTTTGTCCTGTTATTATTCTCCTGCCTGAGGCTAACATTACTGGGACAAAGGAAACAGAATTGAACATGCATTCATGGTTACAGTGAGATTAAAAGGTTGGCTTATTCACACATAACATAAAATCCCTATATTCCTAATAGTGGAACAATTCAAATGTCCCAAGTTCCAGGCTGGTAAGTGGCGGCAACCTGAAACCCTAAAATTTGTATAAAGGCTCACACGTGGCCACTTTGAAAGTGTGCGCTACATTCCCAAAGTGCAGCTGTGAACATGTAAACCATTCACACACACACTTTCACATCTAAACATAGACTCGCTGACAAAGAGTTACACCAGAGGAGACAAAACCCAAGCACCCCTCCAAAGCACAGAGAAACCGAGACGTGGTGGTTCTTCCTGTGACATTATGTTCAAACACAAATATCAGAAGAACACCACCTTACTATTAACCTAATGCATACATTTAGTTGTACTGATTCTCAGTTTCCTTCTCAAGCGTTGAAAAACAACAGGAAACTGTTTGCAAATTGATTTCCTTACTGCAAAAATATGTTTTTCTCAGTTGCAATGTGGCATAACTATACTGTTTAAGGCCAGTGAATAACACTTTTCTTTAAAAACGCACTACTCGGTGCAGTTACCTCGGTGGTGGCCCGGCGAGGAATGGACCGAAGTGGAGGGGGTTCCTGAGGGCGGCCGGTCTGCGTCTGCACCGCCACTGCTGCTGCTTCGGGTGACGCCGCCGTAGGAATCGTAGCTCAGAGAAGTCGGGTGGCTTTGGTTGTAGCGTTGGTGGACTGACGTTTGAGCTGCAGCGTGAAACAGAAATATAAGATCAAGCTGGGAGAAGACTAAATGAGAAACATTCTGGAGAGAAAGTGGTTTTAAAACTAAGCAAAATCAGAATTTAACAACCACCAACAAAATATACGCTCACTTGCCAGTTTATTAGGTACACTGGTAAAAAAACAAACAATGCACTCTATTAGAACAGTCCTGCACTGAATCTCAGCTTCATGAAGGTTACGGTATGCAGCTAAGATTTGTTTAAAATAACTGAGAGAGCTGCTCATTTTGGAGGCTGTGGTTCGTCTTGAACTGAACTGTATTGTCGTGACACATGTTTAAGTTATTTTGGCAACCCCATTTTAGTCAGCGGGCTCGGCCAGATAACAGAAACCCTGGTTTGTGTTTAATTCAAATCTGTTTAACAGCACCACAGACAAAATGATCGTAGAGTCGAGTCACCACCTTTCTTAAACAGTTTCACCATTACAGCAGTCATGAAGGAGGATTTAGTGGACGACGTTTTGGTGTCAAAGACCTATAGATGTGTTCATATTTTGCACAAGACGCAGGTAAAAACAAAGACTATTACACAAAAATAAAAAAATATATATATAAAAGAAAGATTATAAAGACAATCTGTGTCAGGTATGAATCCGACATACCTGTGCTTCCTTGACCATTGACCGTTGGCGCCACCTGACTGGCGGCACTGACTCCATAACCAGGCTGCACCGCGGTCGTAGAGGGTGGAGGAGCACCGCTGTATTGATGCAACGGCGCGCCCACCTGGGTGGGCATGACACCAGGTGTGGAGGTGCTCTGGGAGGAACTGAGGGTGCCGTACTGGCTACTTCCTGCCGCGGAAGGGTATGAGACAATCGGGTAGAGAGGAGCTCCAGGGGCACTGGGATGCTGCTGCTGCTGCTGCTGCTGCTGTTGGGGGTGCTGTGTTTGGGATGCGTGGTACGACTGGTGCCCGTAGTAGGATCCTGGAGTGGCATAGGGTGGATGATGCTGGAATGCTTGTTGGTTGTACTGGGCATTTGACGGCGGAGGTGCTGAAGAGGGGAGGGAGGCATATGGCTGAGAAGGAGGGGCAGAGCTCGGAGGAGCACTGTATGGCGAGGGTGCTACATGATGCTGAGGAGGAGGAGGAGGAGGGTGGTGTTGCTGCTGCTGCTGCTGCTGCTGCTGCTGCTGATGGTTGTTCTGGTAGTAGCTAGCACTGTGGGCACTGTTCATGATGGGTGCTTTGTTGGGAACAGCAGCAGCAGCAGCAGCAGGAGCATGGCCCGGGGTGGTGGGGTAGCTCTGTGGTTGAGGTGGGGCTCCATAGTAGCCTGCAGGTGGATACATGGATGGGTAGGTCTGCACTGGACCTGAAAGGAGGGACAAGGTGGTGAAGTCTCATACACCTAGTGTCAAAAGGTTCAATTAAAATGTAAGCACAAGCCTTTAATAACAATAATAATAATAATAAATAGAGATAAATTACTAATTAGCTGCCATCAAGCTTCAACGGCAGCTGTTACCTCAGCAGTGAGGGTGAATTCAAGGCTAACTCTCAGTTTGAAATAGCATCCTTGACTCCACAACAACAACAACACTACAAATAAAAACAAAATTATTTTTATTTGAGTCAATAAAGTCGTTAATTGTGCGTGATTCAAACGAAAGCCGACATTTGGGAAATGGCTGTGTGCGCAATCTGCCACACAGATAACCCCTTGAAGGCTAATATTAGCCGCTATCTCCTTAGGATTTCAATCAGCAGTTCTTCGGCTAGCTAGCATTAGCAGCTACAGTTAGCATTAGCAGAACCGCTCTGTTTTGACTAAATTAAACGCTTTCCTATTTTGTTATTATATATATTTAACCAAGCTATGATAGTTAAAAGCAAAGATAAGCTGTAAAGAAAATTAAAAACACAAAACGACTGACAAACTGCCCGTTATTCAGAGGGTTAGCATGCTAACGGCAGCTAGCGAGGCTAATAGCATCATCCGGCCTGCGTTACCATTCTGATGGGGGGGCGCTGCTCCGCCGTTCGGCGTCGAGCTCTGGCTGTAGCTGACGGAGCTGTTCAGGTTTGTGAACCCCGGCGCAGACATCGCTCGGTCCTCCCGTCCTTATGTCCACAGATACGCGAGCGGGTAAATGCACATTTGTGTCCGCGTCCCCTTCTTCCCCGTGGAGGCGGTAGGAGAGAGAGAGAGGGCCGCTGCTGGTCGGTGTGGACCCGGGCAGCCTGGCCAGGTGGTCCGCTCGGCTGAGAGCTTGAAGCTGCCTCCGGTCGGGATGTTGAGCAGATTAGCACTCTTGGCTGTGGTCCTATCACTCCCTCTTCTGGAGTTTCTATGCAAATGTGAATCGGTGTATTTTTTTAATTCCCTCTAGCTATGTAATTATACTGTTATAGATCCCACCTGTTTATACGAATCTTTATTTCTGCAGGAATTAGCTCAATATAAAAGTTATTTTGATTAGATCTTTTTGCATTTAAGATTCTGAATGTGCATTTCCCCTCTTTTGCAATTTCATTTCAGCATTAGCCTACATTCAATCTTAACAACTGCACCTAGCATTACAAGTGAACCAATATCTTAATAATCATATCTTGCAGGGAGGATATCTGAAAGTCGGTCTCAGTCCGTCGTGCAGAAACCTGCAGAAACTCAAGGCTTTACTGCACCTTGAGGCTGTTTTTGGATGCTTTCATCCTGACACACATTTACGTTTGCATAAACCACAAATGAAGTAAAGCACACAGATGTGTTGCTGCATGTGGTCTGTTTAAAGCAACACGTGCAACAACGGCAACTTGTTTTGGGAAGCAGTCAAGTAGTGCACGTCACGTAGAGTAAGTTGCAAGCTGTCGTGTTGATTAGTTGCTTTCTTTGTTGTTTTGGCCTTGCTCACTCAACTGCAGCTCAAACTGGTGAAAAAGTTAATACTGGTTCTAATAAAAACGAGTCAGAACACAAAATACATCAGAGTTTGCTTTTGCATGAGTAGCTGCAGACCAGACAGGGTCACCACGTTGACCCCTGCCCGCTCCTGAAGGCATCTACAGTCCTGGCCTGGTCTGACGGATCGTGTTTTCGTTGCTTATCTGGGGAACGCAACAATTTCAGGATGCAAGGAACACTTTCTTTTCATTGTCATGATTGTTTTTTTATTTTATATATAAATGTCAGGACCGAGGTTTCCAGAAAGAACGTGTTGTTCACTTCACAGGTAGGTGATTTTAATGTAGTGGCTGATTGATCGATACAGTATTTTCTCATAAAAATCATTTCATAAGTTAACATCAGCTGAATCTGTTTATCCCTCATATATATCTGATGTAATAAAACATATCTTTAAAATTGTACACATTCTTTCCATTGGTTTCTCTGAGCAACGTCTTTCAAGCAGTGAACACTGATTTTTTTTTTGTATCATTGCACGTCCTGAGGGATTCTGGGACGCCCGTCCGTGCACTCGCACTCCTCTTTGCGATGCGGGGCCGCCTTGCTCTGAGCCTCTCCTTTGGTCTGGCAGGTGGGACAGCAGGCGGTGCGTCCGTCCCGTCTGCAGCTGGGACAGGACAGAACCAGCTGGCAGCAGAACTGAGTGGAACAGAGCTCGTACCGGTCCCACGGACGTCGGCAGTACCTGCAGTCTGGGCAGAGAGAGACAGAATTCAATGAGACTAAATCAGCTTAGATCGGTGACGAGGGGTTCTGCTCAAACGCTAACCTGAGATGACGTCGTCGTTCGAGGAGATGGCGTAGCGTTCATCAAACACGAAGAGTTTCCCTCGATAGAAACCTTCTGGGAAACGCTCCAGGTATTTATGAATTCCACCTTTCAGCTGGTAAACCTCTTTACAAACGTCCTGTAAGTACGGCAGGAGATTCACAAGTTAACAAAACACTATAATTAAACTGTCTCTTCTTCATCAATCATAGACCTTCAAACTGAACATAAATAATCTGACTCGTCTCACTTTGGAGCGGAGGTAAGCGGAGCCGCGCTCACAGCGGATTCCTCCCGTGCAGTACATCAGGACCTTCTTGTCTCTGAACAGCTCGAGGTTCTGGTCGACGTAGTCCGGGAAGTAGCTGAATTTGCGGATGTTTGGTGCCAGACATCGAGTAAACTGCCCCTGATGTCAAATGAAAGTCACAATTATTCAAACACCTACGAGTTTTTTCTTTTCGTCGCTGGACAGCTTTCGTTTCCCATTAAAATAACTTTCAGCCACTTGTTAAAACATTATCCGTGACATTTGTTTACTGCCGCTGGAGCAGACGGAGCACAATCAAATCATTCATTCATTCATTCATTCATCTTCTGTTACCGCTTGTCCTCTGGAGGGTTGTGGGAGAGCTGGAGCCTATCCCAGCTGTTATCGGGCGAGAGGTGGGGTACATCCTGGACAGGTCTCCAGTCTATCTCAGGGCTAACACAGAGAGACAGACAACCATTCACACTCACACCTACGGCTAATTTAGAATCACCAATTAACCTAATGAGCATGCCTTTGGATGGTGGGAGGAAGCTGGAGTACCTGGAGAGAACCCACGCAGACACAGGGAGAACATGCAAACACATGATCAGCAAAAGGCCGGGACTTTCTACTTACAATTTTGCTCTCGTAAAAATTGCGGCAGTCCAGGAGGATGGTGTCGTTGCACAAATCGCCTTTGGCCACAAGAGCCTCCACTTCCTTATGAAACTCTTCAGGCTCCAGATGAACGCCTGCGAGTCAGAACAGACGGAAACACGTGAGTCACGTCTGCAGAGGAACAATCACAGCAGCCATTTGACCTGCTGTTACTTTGCTGAGAAAGGCTCAATACAGCAAAAGCTATTTATATTATTAATATTATAAAGAAGTATTGGTCTCAAATAAATATCACCTGCCAGCTGGTAGGAAATAACATCAGGGTCCACTCCCATTGGGACAATCTCCTTATACACCCCGACCTTCAAGTCTGTGAAACACTCTGCACCGCCGTCACTGGTCTGAACAAACACACACGGATAATTAGCTCCGACAATATTCAAGGTTTAATAAAAGAAAAACAAGCGATATAGCCCAGATTATCTCATGGTATGAGAGTTGTTAAGAAAACAGGCAAAGACAGAGAGGTCATACTGATGCAGAGTGAGGTGCAAAATTATGTGGGAGGTTTTCTTTATTTGATTCTGACAAACTGAAGCTGAAACAAGGGACAACTGGACTCGTAGGGTCTCTGGAGGACGTTTCATCCAAGTCTTCAGTTTTAAAAGACTGGTGGGTAGTCAGGGTTTACATCGGAATGGGAATAGGTGTTAATCACCTGAAATTCACATGACTAGGGGCTGTCAATGACCAGATACTCACCTGTAAACTGATGGCAAGCAAAGTCTGTCCCCACCATCTGTCCCCAAGACGTTTCTGGAGTCCCGGGACGACTCCAACTACTGCAAAGTATCTGCTTGTAAACAAACCTCTAGTGAGGCGAGTTCCAGGCGGGTAACACCCACAGAGGTACCTATTTAAAACCCAACTCCCCACCAGTCTTTTAGAACTGAAGAAGCACTTTTCGGATTTAAATAGAAACATCTATGGTGTGGCCCACCTGAAACTCACATGGCTTGGGTCTACTATCGACCAGACACTCACCTGTAATTGGAGGAATCCCTCTTGATCTTGCTTTACGTCTCCAATGAATGGTACTCAACCCAAATATCGGCCAGAGACTCCAGTCTCAAAGACACAGGACAAGACGGGTGTCTGGTCATTAACAGAAACTCTGGTGATGGGAGTTTTCTGATGGGCAACACTAACAGATGTTCCTATTTAAAACCCAACTCTCCACCAGTCCTTTTCGAAATGAAGAAGCTACTTGGATGAGACGTCTTCAAGAAACTGTACAAGTCCAGTTTCTTTAGTTTCGGCTTCGCATATATATATATATATATATATATATATGTACGATTCTGACCTTAAAATCTTCTTTGTCCATCTTGAACAACGGATGTGAACGCATTGCATGGATGTAAACGTCAGCAGCCACGTTGGTGCCGCCAACTGTTCCATTGATGCCTTCGGTCGCCACCCGCACCTGAATATGACGATCAAGAGATGTTTTAAAGGCACAGTCGCACTGAGTTAAAAGTTCCTAATGTAAATATTTCTTCCAGTTAGAGAGAGCTCAGTCACCTTGCCAGTTAAGTGGAGCTTCTCACATAAAGCTTTCTGCCAAGCACAGATGACGTGCGGGTCCTCCATTTGGCAGTAGTGATAGTAGAGGAGAACCTTGCCTGGACCGCTGACGGGAAACAAGAGAACAAATAAACACAGAGAAACTGAGCTCGCAAGTCAAATTTACTAAGATGTGGATAGCAAACTTTAGGTTTACCTTTTTAGTTGCTCCTCAGAGATGTGGCTGACGTCGGGTATCCACGCAGAGACGTCCACCTCCTCCGCCCCGTGCTCATTCGGCCGCCGCGTTTCAGGTTCTTCTTCCAGCTGCTCTAACAGACGCTCGTACGTGGCCTGCGTGAGCTGCTGTATTTCGGCGCTGTGACTTCTGGCCACGTGTTTGTGGATGGCAGAGTGTTCGCCGAAGGTCTGGCCGCAGCAGCTCCATGGCGCGGGCCCTTCCTCCTGACCACCGTCCCTCTTGGACGCCACGAAGGCGGCGAACGACTGAGAAGATTAAAAACGTCAATGCCACAGCACAGATTATACACCAGCCATAACATTATGACCTCTGACTTGTGAAGCGAATAACAGTGATTGTCCCGTTATCAAGACACCTGTCAGTGGTTGGGACGTTTTGAGCAGCAAGTGAACATTTTGTCCTTAAAGTTAGAAGCAGGAATCATGTTCAAGTGGAAGGATTTGAGGAAGGATTACATTTTGCAGACCAATAATAAACTTGTGGTGAATATACAATGTAGAATATTTGGCTCTGACATCTTCTCTGTGGGTTTTCTTCAAATGTAGCATCATTTAGACACGTTACATGCATATTTTTAGATGACACTGCGGTTTACTTCTGCTATCGTTAAGTATTGTTATTGTATTGTCTGTAAAGACCCCAAAGAACCAGCTGTTTCCCCCACCACCACCACATCTGGCCGGTTTTAAACTAAGGCTAATAATAACTTTATATTGTCACTTACCTTCCTCCTACAGAAGCTGTAGTATCTCCTTTGTGAGGCAGAAAGTTGCTTCTCTCGTTTTAAGCCATCACACGTTGAAGTGTCCACCTCCCAGTTCATGAACTCGGAACAGGTCGTGTCCGCTGCCATTATGTTCCCACGGCTTTTTAAAATACTATTAAAAAAAGCTTTGTTATCTAATAAACAGTATTATCTTAAGAGACCTCATAAACAGTTTTAGGTAATCGGATTATCAAATGACAATTAAATGTTGAATTATGTTAAATAAAAGTCTTAAATACGATAAAAACACAACAACAACAACACATGTACTAATAATCAACTACAATCAAGCGTGCACCCGGAAAGAAAATCAGAGGACAACACGGACGAAATAGATCGGTGCACCTTCCGGTTGACCCCTGACTTACCCGGATGTGCATCGCTTGAATCCGACCGCTATTATTTTTCTGCCGTAGCAGTAGCGGCCAAGGCTGAATGACCTAACTAGACGCTTCTTTAACCGACTTGTTGTTTTTGTTTCACATAAATTTGTTATCGTCGGTGTTTTTTTGTAATTAATAGCGAAAGCGAAACATGTCCAGGAGACGACACAGCGACGAGAATGACGGTAAGTCCGTGGACGCTGACTGCATGTGTGCATCAGACGTTAGGCTAACTAGCCGCGGCTAGCTAACGTTAGCGTGTTTTTTTTTGTGTGTGTGTGTTTTGGTGCATTCTCGCATGCTGCTTTATATGTGGATTTACGAGGCCGTGTTTAGGTTTATGTAAATTAAAATAAATAAAAATTGTTTGTTTGTGTACACCGTGGGGACTTAACGGGGATTGGGGAAGCGGACCCAGCAGCAGCGGCGGAATTAACCGGTACGTTTACCGTTAGCTGCTGGTTTAGCTTCACTTTAACCTGCGTTGTTGATATAGGGGGCGGCAACCAAATGCTGTTTATGTCTGATTAAAACTTATATATTGAAATAAACCACCCAAAATGTGTAAAGTGCCGCAGCAGAGAGCAAACTCACCCACTATCACCGACATTATCTACATTCAGAGGCTTAATATTCACGATCCTTTGACTTGTTTTCTATAAAATCATAAAGTAAAAGTGTCTTTCCAGACCAAACGGGGTTTTATATTTGCGTTTCATCTCATTGTTTAGCTTTCCCGCCTGACACTCCACTGCTTTGGTTCAGTCTTACGGCGTATTTATTGAAAAGGTTAAAGAAAATGCTACAGACATGGTGTTCAACACAGTTTCTGGAAAGACTTACAACTGAAGGACAAGAGACTGTCTTTTGAGGACAGCAACATCCACATTTTAACCTGGGAAGATAGACGGTTTGAAAGAGGAGTAAAGGAAGCCGTGTATGTTTGGAAAACTACCTCTCCGAAGAGGGTAGCTGGACTGAGACGTCAACTTATCAGACAAATATAACACAATCTTATCATCTGTCTGTCCCCATTAAGTCTTGTGCGTTCAGGCTGTACTTTCTTTCCATTAACGGGCTGCTGAAGTGTTGTGAAGGTTCTCAGTTATCCAGGTCACGTTATATCCAAAAAAAAAAAACAAGCTGAAACGAGGACAACTGGACTTGCAGAGTTTCCTGAAAACATCTCGTCCAAGTTGCTTCTTCGGTTCTAAATGACTGGCGGGAACTCAGACAAGTTTCTTTTTGGATATACCATGACCCAGAGTCTAAAATAAATCGGTTACTGCAGGATTAAAGATGTAAAGGTCAGAAGAATCTAGTGTTATCAGAATGTGATCAAGATTACATCATTTAAACACCACACTTTAATCATAAATCATGTCATTTTTATTGTTGTTGTCTATTTGCTTGCATGTAAAGGAGATCTTATCACAAGAAAACAGATTTCCAACTGAGTTTCTTTTGTGTGAAATTTGTTAAATGTGTGTTTTTAAAAATGACACGTTGACCAGTGAGTTTATCTTTTCCCTTTCCAGGAGGTCAAGCCCACAAAAGGAGGAGGACATCAGAGCCCATTGAGATCGAAGACCGTCTAGAGTCGCTGATATGTCGCGTGGGGGAGAAAGTAAGGACATTTTTTATGTTTGCTGCATGAGGACATTGAACCTTAAAAACTCTGGGAAGAACATTTTTCTGAGCCCAGCCCTGTACTTGTAAAGATAAACACCAGAGCTGTTTGGGTGTGTTTGCAGCAGTGGAGAATGCTTCAACAAAAACAAACTGGAGAAACTGTGTTTACCAGTGTTTAAATATTAAAGATGCTAAATAGCTTTCATTTCCTTGCAGAGCACCTCGTCCCTCGAGAGCAACTTGGAGGGCCTCGCTGGCGTTTTAGAGGCAGACCTGCCGAACTACAAAAACAAAATCCTGCGCATCTTATGTGCTGTGTAAGTTTATACCAGTTCTCAGCGTTTGCTTAGCGAAGACTACTTTAAATGGAAGTTCTCAGTGAATGTTTTTATGCTGACAGTGCACGCCTCCTTCCTGAGAAACTGACCGTGTACACAACGCTAGTCGGACTCCTCAATGCCAGGAACTACAACTTTGGGGGCGAGTTTGTGGAGGCCATGATCAGGCAGCTCAAGGAGACGCTGAAAAACAACTTGTACAATGAAGCCGTTTACTTGGTGAGTTTTTATTTTATATTCATCAAGAATCAGTACATCACTACACCTGTGAAGCTTCTTTTAACACATTTCTTTTTTTATTAGGTGCGTTTTCTTTCCGACTTGGTCAACTGCCACGTGATTGCCGCTCCGTCTATGGTGGCCATGTTCGAAAACTTCGTCAGTGTTACTCAGGAGGAGGATGTGCCTCAGGTAGGTGGAGTTATTCTGTTTTCCATGCTACGCTTTGGAAATGGCAAGCCAGACTTTGATCGCTCATGAGAAATGAATGAAAATATGACTTTTTATTTGTTTTTGGTCTTATGTTTGTTGTAAAAAACTAGATCATGTTATAGTTTGTCAATTTAAATAGAATTTACACAGGTGCAAAAAGCATATTCCTGAATATCTTCAGCTTAAAGCATTTAACTATTAATTCAGATATAAAATAAAGTATCTATCTATCTTAAGGGAAGTGACATGGTTATCTACAGGCTGGAAACCTGGCTCATGCTGAGGTACTCTTGTTAATTACAAGGTTTTAATTACATCGGTCTCATTTGCCCCCTCAGGTTCGGTCCGACTGGTTTGTGTACGTTGTTCTGTCCTGTCTTCCCTGGGTCGGCAAGGAGCTCTACGAGAAGAAGGATGTCGAGATGGACCGGCTCCTCAGTCAGGTCGAGGGCTACCTCAAGTAAGACGTCCACCTTGTTTCTGCCCAGCATACGTAGCGCCTTCAACGAGCATCCACCCCCTTGGCCTGCTGCCACTACTATTGTTTCACAGAGGGGATGTTTGTGGTGATGTCCGGTGCTCTCTGCACTTTTATTCTCAATATTAAACCAATTCCTCATCATTCCACATTTTTCAGGAGGAGAGTAAAGACTCACGTCCCCATGCTGCAGGTGTGGACCGCAGAGAAGCCTCATCCACAAGAGGAGGTTAGTTCTACTGCGTGTCCCTTCCCTTAGCCTTATTATATGAACAGTTTTCTGCAGCGTCTGATGTATTTCTGTAAAACTGGGACAAATATCCGTCTGCAGGCGAGTGTATGCTGATAAAACTCTACCTTCTCTCCTCCTTCCTGCTCTTCCTCTCCAGTACCTGGACTGCCTCTGGGCTCAGATCCAGAAGCTGAAGAAAGACCGGTGGCAGGAGCGTCACATCCTGCGTCCGTACATCGCCTTCGACAGCGTGCTGTGCGAGGCCCTGCAACACAACCTGCCCCCCTTCACCCCGCCGGGTCACATGCCCGACGCTCAGTACCCCATGCCCCGGGTCATCTTCCGCATGTTTGACTACACCGATGCCCCAGAGGTTTGTTGCACATAAACTCATTGCAGTTTTTGTCTTTTTTTAATTGGTTGTCAGTGTTAAACAGTTAATCTGTGCTCATTCTTTATCCCCAGGGACCCGTTATGCCCGGCAGCCATTCTGTGGAGAGATTCGTCATAGAAGAAAACCTGCACTGTATCATTAAAACTCACTGGAAAGAGAGGAAAACATGGTCGGTCATGAGCCTGGTCGCAGTTTCACTTTAGAAAAGCTTACTTTTATTAATTTATCCTCCTTTCTACTTCTCAGCGCTGCCCAGTTACTCAGCTATCCAGGAAAAAATAAAATCCCGCTCAACTACCATATTGTGGAGGTACGCACGTTTAAATTTATTTGTTGTTTTCTTTTTGTTGGGCATGATTCAAACCTGTTTTATAATATACGGAGCTGTGTGTTTGTGTTTTTCTTTCAGGTGATCTTTGGGGAACTCTTCCAGCTTCCGTCGCCGCCTCACATCGACGTCATGTACACCACGCTGCTCATCGAGCTCTGCAAGCTGCAGCCCGGGTCGCTGCCCCAAGTCGTATCTTTGATTGCTTTTAACTTTGTTTTCAACTAGCTTTTAAATTACACCAATCAGACATAACATTATGACCGACTTCCTAATATCATGTACGTCTCCCTCCAAAACGGCGACTTGTCAGAGAATGGACATGGGAACTTCTGAGGGTGTCCTGTGGTGTCTGGCAACAGAATGTTGGTAGTGGGGGGGCCTTTGAGGGGAGGGGCCTCTGTGGATCATCCCACAGATACTTGATCAGTTTGGGATCTAGTGAATTTGGAGGCCAGGTCAACACCTTGTCCTGTTCTTCATGTTTTTTTTTAGTTGTTCCTAAATCGTTTTGTGGCTGCATCCTGCTGGGGATGGATTGCTATGGGGTGGGGGTGCCTGGTCTGGTCTAGGTGGGTGCTACATGTCTAAAGGCTTGATTATGCTTCCGCGTAGTGATCACGCAATGGCCACGCAGTTGCTTGGACGCAGTCGTGAGACCGTGATGGTTCTGCGTGGGGTTTACGTGTCGAAATGCATGCCACACCGGTAGAGGGCGCTATGATTTTTTGTGACCGACCGACCGAGACTCTTGTGACGTATCTCGCCTCGAAAAGTTATTTACCTTCCGGCTTTTGTCGTAGTCACAGTGAACGATGGACACTAAGACAGAGAGACTGGCGTTGGAGCTCAAAATTATTCAAGCAGAGGAAGAAATACTTCTTTTGCAAATTAGGGCACGACAAAGGAGACAATGATGTTTATGAGTGGAAACCGGAAAAGCGGTCTCCAGCGGATGTAGTTAGCGGACCAATCACAGCCAATGCCGCTGCGTTGCTGCTGCGTTGCTGTTGCGTCGCCTCGACGCGCATCGAGGATTTTTGGGAGGTGCACGTCGGGTCCGCAATAGGTCCGTACGCCCCCTCGCGCTGTGTCAACGCGGAAGCATAATTTGGGCTTAAGTAACATCCACACCAATGAATGCCAGATCCAGAAGTTTCCCAGCAGAACACTGAACTGTCACAAGATGGTCAATGTTATTCGCTTCTCCCGTTCTCCCAGTCATAATGTTGTGGCTGATCTGTGTAAATGTCCCAAACTGAGACATCACAGTGCTGCTGTGTTTTACACTTTGATTACTTCCTTTAACACCTGCCTGTTAGTTGGCTCAAGCCACAGAGATGCTTTACATGAGGCTGGACACCATGAACACGGCCTGCATAGACAGGTAACATCGCTGCATGTTTATATTACAGAACAAAGGAAATCCCGTCTTTGCTGTGAGACTTCAACCCCCTTTCTTCATCTTTTTCTTCCAGACTAATCAACTGGTTTTCTCACCATTTGAGCAACTTCCAGTTTCGATGGAGCTGGGACGACTGGTGAGTGATGGCGTGACGGGCATGTTCAGAACTATTTTACTTGGTTACGAAAGAGATTTTAACAAAACTACTGTTGTTGTTGGTTTTGGAGGTTTGTGTACAGTACGTCTTTGAGTTCGTGCAGCTCTTCTCTGCGTTTAAATCCAATCGTTGCACGGTATCACGAGACTAGTCCTGCAGAAGTCTTCTAGTGAGATTTCTAACGAGAGGATGCAGGAAATGACCCAGCCCTAGTTTCTGATTTTATTCTCTTAAATCAACAGAAAGACAAAAGTTCCTCTTTGTAATCTCCAACAGGTCCGACTGCTTGGCCGTGGACCTGGATAAGCCCAAGCCCAAGTTTGTCAAAGAGGTTCTGGAGAAGTCCATGAGGTATTTTGTGTTCTCTCAGTCTTGAAACACTTTAATGTGTCTTTTCTTTCCTGTGGAGTAGAGAAGGACAGGACATCAGAGTGAAATATGCCAAATTTGTGTCGTTCCTCCTCAACGTGGAAAATGTCTCAGCTCGTCTCCTTCGCTTTCAGACTTTCGTACCATCAGAGGATAGTGGACATCGTCCCAGCGACCTTCTCAGCCCTCATCCCTGCTGAGCCCATCTTCTCGTACAAATACATGGATGAGAGCGCTGGTGAGAATTATTTATGATTATTAGTAACACATTTGGGAAAAAGACAGACAGGGCAGCCCGCGCGTTCTTTAGCCTCTAACGTAACGTTGAATCTCTGCTGCCTCTCAGCTTCGTTACCCGGCTACCCGGTCTCCATCACCGTTGGAAACGCCATCAAGAGCCGAGCGACCAACGAAGACATCCTCACCATCCTCAAAGACGTCCCCAACCCCAACCAAGAAGACGATGATGGTCTGTTTCCCGTTCTACCCTAAAAGTCTTTTGATGAGTTTGTTGATTTATTTCCCTCCTTTGATTTATTTGTTTTCTGTCCGTCCAGACGAGGGCGAGAGCTTCAACCCTCTGAAGATCGACGTGTTCCTACAGACTCTGCTCCACCTGGCAGCCAAATCCTTCAGCCACTCCTTCAGCGCCCTCGGAAAGTAAGTTTACCCTCTGCAGAAAACCATCTTTTTTCCCACCAGAACAGGCTGAAATGTTAGTTTTATATATAAATATGAACCCAGACCTGCTGGCCTCATCTTCATCTGACGCTTCCAGGTTCCACGAGATCCTCAAGTCCCTGACGGACAGCGACGAGGGGAAGCTGCACATCCTCAAAGTGGTGTATGAAGTGTGGAGGAACCACCCGCAGGTACGAAGCAGCGAGCCGTGGTTCAGTCCGGATGATTTGTGTTCTCAAAATATTACGAGAAAGTTAATGTTTCACCAGTTGGCTGAAAAATAATGCAGTGCAGTTCCTCAAATGTCCACTAGAGGCTCCAGAAGCGAGTCAATTTCCATAGACATTGGTGTATTTGGTCTTCATAGCTAATTTCTCCATTCATCAAGTCTTATATCAAGTCTTAAAGTTCTTAAAGAGATCCCTTTGCTGGCTCCTAGACACCGCCGCTCATCAGGAAACCAGAAATAGAAAAACCAGTGACGCCTGTGAGGGTTCGTCCGTCTTTAGGGACAGTCCAAGTCTAACACACGTCTGTCTCCGCTACGTTACAGATGATCGCGGTGCTGGTGGACAAAATGGTCCGGACACAGGTGGTGGACTGCGCTGCCGTCGCCAACTGGCTCTTCTCCCAGGACATGGCTCACGAGTTCACCAGGTGGGGGGACAATTAAATAAAAAAACAAGTGCAAACTATTTCCGTTTTAAATGCGCCGACTGAAAGACTGTGACCCTCCGTCTAGACTTTTCGTCTGGGAGATTCTGCACTCGACCATCCGGAAGATGAACAAGCACGTGCAGAAGATCCAGAAGGAGCTGGAGGAGGCCAAAGACAAACTGGAGAAGCAGCAGCACAAGAGGGTAACGTCCTCCTCCGTCACATTATTATTATTATTATATCACGTTCAGATCAAACATTAGATGAGTTCGCTAACGCCGCCGTGGCTGCTCGTGTGATTAGAGGGACAGCGGCGACGACGAGGAGATGGACAAGAACAGCGAGGACGAGGAGGGACAGCTGGAGGAGCAGATCGAGAGGCTGCAGGAGAAGGTGGAGTCGGCTCAGAGCGAACAGAAAAACCTCTTCCTCGTCATCTTCCAGGTGATTTATTGACGCGCACGAGTTGGAAGTTGGCTAAAAATTAAAACACTTTCCAAGTTTTAATCTTTGCAGGAACCTTTTTAAACGAGCATCCATCTCATTTTCTTCAAATTCAGTTAAATATCTGTTCTAAAACCAAATAAGGCGTCTGATAAATGAATCGTTATCGTGCAACACATTTAGATTTTAATAAAACTGGTTGAATCATGTCCGTCCGTATCTGTCTTGACAAGTCACAGCTGCTGACTTTTAACTTTCTGATTTAAGCTGATGATGTGTAGAGGTATTTAAAAAGCCGCCTCTCCTTCCCTCAGCGCTTCATCATGCTGCTGACGGAGCATCTGGTCCGCTGTGAGACGGGCAGCGTCGACATCAGCACGCCCTGGTACAAGAACTGCATCGAGCGGCTGCAGCAGATCTTCCTCATGGTAAAACACGGAAGACACTCTGCCCTGTCGGGATGTTTTTTAGTTTAATTTGGTGGCCCGTTAAACCGAGCACGTAGTTAAGTCTTGATTTGTGTGTCTCCCCTCGTCCCGCAGCACCACGTGACCATCCAGCAGTACATGGGGACCCTGGAGAACCTGCTCTTCACGGCCGAGCTCGACCCCCACATCCTGGCCGTGTACCAGCAGTTCTGCGCCCTGCAGCTCTGAGACGGGCCGGCGCCGATAAACCGACACATTAGAAACCCTTACCAGCTCTTGCATCAAGAATCCTCCTCCTTTTAGTTTTATTTTAACTTTACCCGTTTTGTGTTTGGTGCCATTCGTGTCAGTAACATGAAGCCACAACTGAGGACGTCTTTACAAAGTAGGAATTCAAAAACATGTCATTTATTTGCTGTAGTGGTTCTTTTTTTTATTATTATTTTGATTCTTTGTTCAGTTTAATTTTTACCTCCCGCTCTTATTCTTCTGAATGGGTCTTTTTAAACCTGTACAAACAGACGCAGCTGGAAGTAATTGTTCATAGGAGGGAGAGGAGGTTTCAGGTCGGCTCTGACTGATTGTGAATCTAGAGAGCGTTCTACTTTTTTATATTTGTTTTACGTGGAATTGGGAAGTAATTAAACCCTCCAGAGTCTTTATCCTCCGCCTGCTCGCCTGTGTCGTCGTTGCTTCTTCTTGATACCGAGTACAGATTAACGGTGAAGAGTTGTGTGAAGATACTGAAGTCAAACGTTGTGATTAATAGCTCTGAGTTGGTCCTGGATGACTGTAGACTGTGTCAGAGAAACAAACACACTGATCAGCTGTTCCTTTTAGTCCCGTCAGAAGCTATAAACGCTAAAATATGACGTTTTTAAGATGGAACTAGCAAACGTCACAGATTAAATTAGCCAATTTCACCCGTAAATGATCTAACTAGCAGCCGCAACGGATGCAAAATGTGTTCTTCTCTAAAAACAGCAACTGATTTAAAGCGTAAAACTTAATTTCATCTCATTTATTTGATTTCCTGTCGTTTATTTCATAGTTATCTGACTCAGGATCTGAATCGCACCTGAATAAGAAGAAACTTCAAACAACTATCTTTTAATTTAGCTGCAGCAGAGAGTAAATTATGATTATATAAGTTTAAAAATATCCTTCAGGTTAGGAAAATAAAAAACTAAGCATCTGTATTATTTTCCACATGTCACATTTAATTAAAATACCAATGCACAGTATTAAAGATGATTTAATTTCTTTAAAAGTGTCAAACATTCAGTTAAAAACATGGCACATGAACGTGTCCTTATCATCCACAAACAGATTATTTGGCGTCAGTTTATTTTGACAGTTTATTCCCTTTTATTGCACAAAAACCCACAGCTGTCTCATCCGTGAAGCTTCCTTCAGAGCATCTGAATCAGAGACAAAGCTGGAGCAGCTTAAAGGAATGTTTTTGGTTTTTTTTCCTAACGGTGTTAGGAAAGTGTTCATTACAACAAAACAGGAAACAAATCTGGTTTCAGTTCCAGATCAGTCACGTTAGAAACACATTTAGCTTCTAGAAAACTTTTTTTTTTTGACCTATGTTAGTGAACAGTACGTTAACAGTTGTTTTAGTCCATAGACTGTGAATAAATATGGACAACGTGTGTCCACTTCCTTGCATTGGCCAAATTTGACGCTATATTCCCGGGGATGAAAATGAAACTTATCCAAAAAGTTGACACTTCAACGTGCATCAACATTATATTAACTATCTGAAATGACAGATACCATCCTTAAAAAAATTATTTGACGTGTATTTTAGTGTTTTAGTTTGGCCCAAGTCCCGCCCACTAACATGGAGGGGGTGGAGCTTATATGACCTATACTGCAGCCAGCCACCAGGGGGAGCTCTACTTGCTTTGGCTTCACTTTAGAGGAGCAGTTCAGTTGTCCATATTTATACAGTCTATGTCTTAGTCCAACGAGACGACAGAGATGAGAAATAATAACCACAGAGTTATTTTTCTCCAGTAAAGAAACCGTTTCAGTGTTAAAAAAAACAAGTACAGTGCAGTTTGAGGACATTAAATTTGACGTATTGTTAGAAATGTGCATTTTACCTGAGCAGTAAAAGAACAGTACCTCAGTTATACTGCTTAAACTTCAGTACCTGGTCAGCTGGGTGTTTTTTACACCCATGTAAACAAAGTACCTGCAGGGGAGCGTGGAAGAGAGTTGGTCTGGAACCAGTGTTCCTAGATAAAACTGATGGTTTCACACACAAAACGACCCCAAAAATAAGTGCTACGACAACCTGGATTAGTCACTCCACTTCAGCCGAGCACCACAACGAGTCACACCTGGCTGTAGTTCACTGATTAGAAGACGGAGCACTTACCTCTTTAGAAAGAGGAGGCTCAAACAACTACCTGACACTGCTTGTCATGCAAGAACAACAGAACATGAGAGATCGTACCGTTCACAGAGCAGCTGTCTGCAGTGACTGAGGAAGGAGGAAGGAGTTCAGCTCGTGTGTTCTGCGTCGGCGTGGGGCGTAGTTACATTTCTGGGGAGGTGCACATGTCAGGCTGCGGCGTTAGGGTCTGCGCTGTCGCTATAGCTACGAGGTCAAATTGACACAGAAGCCTGAACTGCCTATTGCAGCAGCGTAGGCATATGTGTCATGTAAGTCTGTAATGTCTCAGGAGTTTGCATGTTCTCCCTGTGTCTGTGTGGGTTCTCTCCATCTTCTCTCCAGCTTCCTCCCACCGTCCAAAGACATGCTGGTTAGGTTCATTGGTGATTCTAAATTGGCCGTAGGTGTGAGTGTGAATGGTTGTCTGTCTCTCTGTGTTAGCCCTGTGATGGACTGGGATAGGCTCCAGCCCCTCTAAGTGGTTACAGAAAATGAATGAATGTCTCCGAGGACTACCGTCCCGTACATCCAGAGGTATTTTCTCCCCCCATCATTAAATCCTAATGACTCATATTCTGATAAGAGCTGAGTCTGGTTACCAGCCTGCTGCTTTCAAGGAACTGATTCCTTTTCCTCCCCCAGAATAAAATCGGTATCAGTGAGAGGAGCCTAAAGCAGCTTGTCTAGTACCTAAATGACATTTAATAAAACTAAATGAAAAAAAACTAAAGAAATTCCATAATTATTTAAATCTACAGTTATTGTATTCTCAGTTTACTCGCTTGCCACGATTAATGTGCCTCCTACATAATCAAATGTCCACTCTGACTCTCGACTGGTGCGATCTCACCGATCTCTCCCTCTTCACGTCTCCACGCTCTGAGCGTGCTCGCCACCGCCGCCGCCGTTGCACGACCCGTTGCTTTGTTTGACGCCGTATGTCGCCTGCTCTTCGGCCTCCAGGCGTCTGTAGTTGGTGTGGAAGAAGATGATTAAGCAGCAGGCGAAGAAAGTGCACAGTCCTGCCATCACCATCATGGGCACTGAGGACCAGAGACAACCAGAGGAAACGTCAAGTTAAAGCTCATGTTCATATTATCGTCTTGTTCTGGTGTTTTTGTTTCGTGTTCATCTGCATCATCATAAATACACAGATTTTTCACAGTTTTGTTTTTACATGAAAATATGTTGTAGAAATAGGATTAACAGCGTATATTTCAATAGAGAAACAAGTAAAAAAAGACATTAAACAGTTTGTTATCACAGTCAATTAATCAAAAAGTCGAGCAATAGAAAACTAATCTGATAACAAATATTCTATTTATTTTAGTCATTTTCAAGCATATTTTTCTTGTTTTCGTCGCATTTCTTTATTGTGATTTGGTGTATTTTCTTATTTATAGTAATTCTTTATATGATTAGCAAAAGAAGTAAATACATTAAATAGTTTAGAATAAATAAATCAGTGACAATTCTAATAAACTGGGATGATTTTATAATTCTTAAGCACATTCTTCTTGTTTTTAGAGCACGTCTTTGTCATGCAGGGCTGCAAAATAAATACTGTTCGGATTATCATGATTTTCTGAGATGTAAAACAAAATCTACATTACTTCCGTGTGAAGATGGTTTAACTTTCAGTATCCAGACCAATTCAACAAGTGTTTTTAGCTTTAACGTGAACAAAGTAAACAGACAGCAGCACACAGAGCATCCTAGCTCCACTCAGATTTGTGCTGTTGGTGCAACATCGTGTTGACCGACCTCTCCAGCTCAAGACGGCGTCCCCACAGGTGGACAGAGGAGAGTCAGCGAGCGGTTTGGTTAGAGCCTGAAGGAGGACGATGTAGATAAACGACTGAACCTGTCTGGAAGAAGAAAACAGATCAACACCATCAGACGACCAGCAACAGATTTCTCCTTCGCTTTCTGCTGCATGAGGCTCGTTATCAGCTGTAAATGAGCGTTAAGTGTGTTAACGTGTAAATCTAAATGTGGGGAAACACAGAATCAGTACCACAGGACTACTGGAAACAAAGGACAACTGTCTCCTCACATCTCTGGTGTCTGGTGTCGGCCGATCTGATCTTAAATGTCCTGGAGTTGGTCTCCTGTAGCTTCCTAAAGTCTCTCCTTGTCTTCCTTGTCTTCTCCTAGAGTTGGTCTCCTGTAGCTTCCTAAAGTCTCTCCTTGTCTTCCTTGTCTTCTCCTAGAGTTGACTGGATTCAGTCCAATAAATCTTTCAGTCAAAGTTAATGTAGTGTGGAGAGGGTAGCTGGTACCTTGTGTTCTCTACTCCAGAAATGTTCTGGTCATCCAACGCTGCCATAAACTCCCTAACCCTCTCTGGAAGACATTTCTCCTTGACTCTGTCTCCAGGAAACTAAACAGCAGATGGCAGCAATGTGCACAAATTGCACTGTTTTTGTAAAAGGGTATTTCATTAAATGTAAACATATTGTCATATTGTACTTGTGCCTCTGCAGACATTTGGAGTTGCTATTATTATGGTCCGGTTTTGACACCTCTGCTCTAAAGACAGTCATTTTGCATAAATGAGCTTTAAAGATCTGCAGACACTCTCTCTGACCCTCAGTGAGACTCCGACCTCCTCCACATACTGTATGAACTGTATGAACTGTATGAACTGTGTGAATGTGAACGTGCTGCTCGGTCTGCAGTACCCCGAGATGAAGACGAGCCCGGCCGACGTTGCCTCTCCCACCGGATACGAACACTCCACCGACAGCTCCATGGCCACGGGGTAGATGGAGAAACCGAAGAAGCCAAAGAGCGAGCAGACGGCGGCCACGGCGGCTTTCTGGTCCCGCACCAGAGACACCTGAGAGGGAGAGAGAAGGAACAAGGATTTTACTGATCCTTAAACTTGTTCTCTATTGTTCTTTTATTTCATTTTCAGGACTTACTGCTCTCCTGAACACTGAAAACTGTCTATAAAGTACAAGTCAATAAACTCCAGCTTTAACACTGCTTCTATTTCTGTAAGCTGATCAACTGTGTTACATCCCTTCCATATAAATAATTATAATCTTAATAGATAAACCAGAAAGCTTTCCTTATATAGTTGATATCCTCCAGACAACCTCATTCATACTGTACTGTACTCTCATGATAGTGAAATCCACAGAAATCAAAATACAGACGTGTTCTTTGAAGTGTTTCATCAAACTCTGATCTCATGTTCTCACCACTGAGAAGCCGATGCACGCCAAAGCAGTGAAGCTCATGTTGATCTTTGTGGCTTCAACGAACTTCTTGGTCTTGTCGACGTAGAAACCCAGAGCACCGGCGCCGACAATCCCGAACACGATGAAGAGAGCGCCGCACAAGCCAGCGAAGTCCTGCAGAGGTCAGGGTTTTACAAGTTTATTAAGTAACTGTATCAAGTAATTAACTAAGTGTTTCTAAAAAAAAATACACCTTCTAGCGTCATTTTGTTCAGTCGTTTTTAATTCTTCTAGTCTGTCTCTAGTCTGCTGCGTACTCACGTTGGTGTATCCCTGCACACACAGGATCTGCTCCAGCAGCGTGGAGAAGCAGGTGAAGATGGCCATGCCTGAGCCGAAGCACACCAGCAGGATGAGGTAGGCTTTGTTCCTCAGTAACTACAGAGGAAACAGAGCGGAGGAGGATTTGGAAGAGGAAAAACAATCTGTCTGCGGCAATCAACGAGGGAAACGTGCACAGAGGGGTTTTCTTTTCTTGTTTCTTGTTCTCTCCGGGTACTCAGGCTTCCTCCCATCATCCAAAAACATGCTCGTTTGGTTCATTGGTGATTCTTAACAAAAGTGTTTTTTAAACACAATTCAATGATTCAAATTGCTGACACTGTTTCATCATGAGCTGAACATTAAAACAGTCATGAAGAAGGATTTAGTGCCAATTACAATGCATTTACTAGTGTACCTAATGTTTTGGCACGTGAGTGTGATTCCAGTTGCATGTAGAGGTATTTATCTCTTTATCAGCTGAAACTAGCCCCTTAATGAAATCCAAATCACATGTTACCCGGCTACGCTACGTCTCATGTGAATCTGTAAAAGAATTTAAAACTTTATTTTTGTGTTGACAGACTCATAGTTGTGAACCACACAGCTAAACAACAACAAGCTGAGACTGAATCCTTCTGTCTGAAGCAGCTTCATGTTCGTGGTATTTTCCAGTTACCAGTTTGAGCCCCTGAATGAACGGCTCCGACGCCGAGGACTCTGCGCTGGCTGATGGCGGTGTTGGGGGCGCGCTGCTCCGTATCCCCACTGTTGCTAGGAAACAGATGATACATGATGGGACTGCATAGGCAAGCAGCTAGAGGAGGGGAGAAACACATGTAATGTGGTGATAAATGAGTGTTAGCACCTTAGATCAAAGACAGTTCATCATCATTAGCAGGTGGGTTGACCAGAGCCAGGGGGGAGCTGCTGCATGATTATATATTAATAAGTACAATCCCACAATTCCCTGGAGGCGTCTGCTGAATCTAAACCAACAGAGTGTGTTTTTAGATTTTTTTGCTTTTGATAATTTTATCCAACAGTTCATGGTACATGTGCATCAGGACGCCTGATTTAATGGCACAGCTATTTGCATCACATTGACTTCAAAGAACTCCCAGCACCTAAAGCAGACTGTAATGTCGCCTCATGTCTCTTCTGTCTGGGCTAAAGAGTTACACTTGAACACACCGTGAAGACGACAGACAAGGACAAACTGAATTTGCGAGAAAGGAAATAACTCATCATAGCAGAAGGTGGCAGTAGACGGTATTCATCATTAAAAAGAGGAAACAGAAGGAGCTACTACTACTACTACTACTACTACTATTACTACTGTTAGCTGGGAGGCTAAGAAGCTAGAAAGGACTAGTACAAGCTGTGAGGCTAGGAAGCTAGGAAAAGCTGCTATTAGCTGGGAGGCTAAAACGCTAGGAATACTGACTATTAGCTGGGAGACTAGGAAGCTAGGAAGAGCTACTATTAGCTGGGACGCAGAAGAGTTACTATTAGCTGGGAGGCTACGAAGCTAGGAAGAGTTATTATTAGCTGGGAGGCTAAGAAGCTAGGAAGAGTTACCATTGGCTGGGAAGCAAGAAGAGCTACTATTAGCTGGGAGGCTATGAAGCTACAAAGAGTTGCTATTAGCTGAGAGGCTAGGAAGACCTACTATTAGCTGGAAGACTAGGAAGAGCAACTTTTAGCTGGGAGGCTAGGAAGAGCAACAATTAGCTGGAAGGCTAGGAAGCTAGGAAGAGCAACTATTAGCTGGGAGGCTAGGAAGCTAGGAAGAGCTACTATTAGCTGGAAGGCTAGGAAGCTAGGAAGAGCAACTTTTAGCTGGGAGGCTAGGAAGCTAGGAAGAGCTACTATTAGCTGGAAGGCTAGGAAGCTAGGAAGAGCAACTTTTAGCTGGGAGGCTAGGAAGCTAGGAAGAGCTACTATTAGCTGGAAGGCTAGGAAGCTAGGAAGAGCAACTATTAGCTGGGAGGCTAGGAAGAGCAACAATTAGCTGGAAGGCTAGGAAGCTAGGAAGAGCAACTATTAGCTGGGAGGCTAGGGAGCTAGGAAGAGCTACTATTAGCTGGAAGGCTAGGAAGCTAGGAAGAGCAACTTTTAGCTGGGAGGCTAGGAAGCTAGGAAGAGCTACTATTAGCTGGAAGGCTAGGAAGATAGGAAGAGTTACTATTGGCTGGGAAGCAAGAAGAGCTACTATTAGCTGGGAGGCTATGAAGCTAGGAAGAGCAACTTTTAGCTGGGAGGCTAGGAAGAGCAACAATTAGCTGGAAGGCTAGGAAGCTAGGAAGAGCAACTTTTAGCTGGGAGGCTAGGAAGCTAGGAAGAGCTACTATTAGCTGGGAGACTAGGAACAGCTAATAACCGTCAAACAGAGCTGGCCTCTCCTGAATCATGGCAATGATCTACACATTATTTATTCTAGATTCAGATGTTGTTGTGAACATATCTGTGTATTCAGTTGTTCAGATGAGAAGAGGTTGAACAACAAGAAGAGCCTGAACTTGTCGTTTAGTTTACTTCCGTTTGTCTTGTCATGCTCTGGTTCTCTGAGTTGATCAGACGTCTGACTCACCAGGACTGGGATTTTATCAGCTGTTTGAGCAATCAAAGGAGAGACGATGTTAGCGAGAAGGATGCCCAGGGGATTCGCTGAGGAGGGAAAGGAGAAGTGTAATTGAAGCTTATTCTGGTTTCTGTCCTAAATTAACAATCAGCAGACAGTGCATCGCTTTCTGTTCCCTTTTTTTCCAGCCGTCAGCACGAGCTACATGAAAACAACAAACACCTGAAATCACATTCTCAGTGAACTCCATCCTCCTCCATTAGCTTCATAATTTCTTGAAAGCTTTTCTTTAAACATAAAAATAAACATTGCAATCCTGTTTGATTACATTTATATGTTGTATTTTTTACATGTTTGATGCTTATGCTTCATTTCGCTGTGTCCACGTTGTGGTTTGCTGACATGCTAAAATAAAAGTACTTCCCGGCAGGTGTTGAAAACCGACCCAGTTCCTGTTTAAACTGCACGTACAGAGCATGACACGAAACACAAGCACTAATGAAATACAAATATATAGAAATACTATGAATTGTCATAATTAAACTATGCTTGAGGGGTTGTTTTGTGTCCGTGAAGGTTCATAGTCATCCAGTTCACACTATGTCAAAGAACAACTTGAAACAACTTGAAGCAAAGGCAACTGGACTGATTGGGTTAACTGAAAAACAGGATCAGCAGCAAATTCCTCCAGTTACAGTTGAGTATCTGGTATCTGGTAGTGTGAGGTTCAGGTGGGCCCCGCCCGCATATGTTCCTGATTAAAATCTAAACTCTCCATCAGTCATTCAGAACTGTAGAAGCTACTTGGATAAGCAGCCTGGAGGACGGACCAGCTTCTCTCACCTACGAATGTTTTTGTGGCTGAAAGTTTGTCTGGAGTCGCTCCGTAACGAACTCAAAGATCAGAGATGGACAGACTTTTTCCGTTCATTCTGAGCTTGTGTTTCGTGTCATGCTCTGTACACACAGTTCAAACAGGAACTGGGTCGGTTTTCAACACCTGCTGGGAAGTACTTTTATTTTAGCATGAGTTTTGGACTTTCTCTTTGTCTGTGATCCTTCCTCTGTGATCGTTCCCTCCTCCCTGATTGGTCTCACCTGTGTCGTGCTCCCTCATTAGTTCTACCTACCGCTGCCTTTGTCAGTTTGTCTGTGTTCTTCCTCTGATGTTTCCTGTGGATCCTTCCTTGTGTTTTCACTTCTTTTCTAATTACCTCGCTCACCTCACTCTGCAGTGTTTTGTTACACCTACACATATCTTTGACATACACATCATCTGAGCGCTGTGGAGTTTAATTTGGCTTAAAAATGTCTGCCGTCAGAGAAGCAAGCGGTTTAGAGTCCACTACTGTGTCTGTTGTAAAAGATACTGACAGTGAGATATCTAAAACTCTGATTAAGGGACTGTCAACAAATGCCATATTTATATTTCATTTATAAATGCCAGATACGTCATTGCTCTGATTGGTTGTTGCTCTGATCCAGTTGCATGTTTTATGTTCAAATAAATATGACAGGTGAATGAATTATAAATAAAACTGCTGCTCTCGTGCGTTTCCTGTTTGTTTTAAAAAATGTTGTGACGTTTTAATATTTGTTTAGTAATAAATAAGATATAACAGATGAAGAAAATCTAATTATATAGTTTATTATAATCCGTCTTTAGCAGCACTTTCCATTTCTGAAACTGCAAAATTAGAATTGAATGTTTCTTTAAAGAAAAATCACATTTTCAAGGGTATTTTCAATAAAATTTAAAAAAAACTTTGTGTTTAAATCACAAACACAGCTTTTAACTGATAAAACATGGCAGTGGAAATAAAAGTGACACCCAGAAAAGAGAAGCACTCACACATAGAGGCGATCATGTTGGCTGTGGCCCGCTGATGGTCAGGGAACCACAGAGCCGCCAGCTTGGTGGGGGCGAAGATGATGAGGGGCTGAGCCAGAGCACCAAGAGTCTGACCTAACATCACCAACGGGAACCTGGCAGCCTGAGAAACGTACGCAAGCGTGCCGAGGAGTCGTATCATGGCTCCGAACATGTTCAGCCAGGAACCCAGGATCAGCTGCAAGGTCAAGATGGCAGGAGGGGGTGAAAGGACAGGTGAAAAACAGGAAGAGGGGATAGTGATAGTAGGGTAGCGACTAATTTTAAGGGGCAGCTCGTACCGTGATCCGTAACCCGAGCGTGTCCAGCATCCAGGTGGTCACAAAGCTGAGCGGTATGGCCACCACCATGTAGACCACTGATAACCAGTTGATCTCCTCCAGAGTCACATTCAGGTGCTTGGCGGACTGGTCTGCCACTGGTGCAAAGGTAAGCCATAGCTGGGAAGACACAGAAAGAGTTTTACTGAAGGAGGATCTCGGACTATTTTGGAAAAGTTATACACTCACTTGCCAAAACATTAGGTACACCAGTGAAAATTGCGCAAACTCTTAGCTTCATGACTTATAATGCTGAATTTATGTTGAAACGGCTGGATGGTGATTTTGGAGGATGTAGTTTGTGGTGTTTACGAAACACGTTTTATAAGAAAAGACTGGAAAATTGGATAAGTTAAGAAGGAAAGGAGGAAGTTTACATCCTTATAAAAGGCTCGTTTGTAGAAATCTTGAGCTGGGATCCTCACATTTCAAGAATAAAGAGAATTTACATGTTTTTGCTGCTCGGTATTTGTCAGACACAACATAAATAACGTTTAAACGTAGCATATAAACTATAAGACATAGTTTTAGGTACAGACACATGCATAAAGACCTAAATAAGTCAAGAAAAATAAAGGACAAATGTAAACGTAACAGTAATACAAATTATCTGTTTAAACCAAACAAGTTAAAGCTACATTCCCACACTCTTTCACATAATATTAATAAATCAAATGGTCTTCCTTGTGGATAAATAGTTAATAGTAACAATTTCCTTATCTTGTCAAACTAATTAGTACTTTGATTATCAGATATGTGGAGTATGTTGATGTCTTATGGCCCGGGGGGCAGCTGTAAAAAGGAAGTAGATGATGAGACATGCTCAACGCACGTGAGAATTATTTATAAGATTTATTTCCTTGTGTTCTGCTGTCACATGACACCACTTTTCATACATGCATTCAGCTGAGGAAGGGTGAAATAGGACATTTATTTCATGCTGCTGGACAAAACTGAGAAAGCAGCAAAAATCTGACGGAATAATGCTGACGGGAAAAAAAAGAGAGACGTGATCAGGACTAAGCACTGGTTGAGCTTCAAAACATCAAAGTTAAGCAGTTTGTGTTTTTTTTTCCTAGCTAGCAGTATTTGGTCATTTTCTGACTTAGGGAAATTGTTAACGCTATCTTGAAGTTGTGGTTTTGACCAAAATGTTTCTACAAAAGTAGAAAGGACAGACTGTACCTGCCTGTACTCTATAGAGTACGGAAGCATATTGCTGCCACACTTTAGAAAAAAAAAAAGGCTCAATATTATGTAATTACGTGAAAGTTTCTTGTTATAACAATATATTTTTCACGTTTTAACAAGATAAGTATCACGTTATTTCATGATAATGATATTTTCACGTTATAACGTGAAAATATCATATCTTGAAATAACGTGATAATTTCATGAAATAACATGATAATTTCATGTAACAACGTGATAATTTCATGTAATAACGTGATACTTATCTTGTTAAAACGTGAAAAATATATTGTTTTAACAAGAAACTTTCACGTAATTACATAATATTGAGCCTTTTTTTTTCTAAAGTGTGGCAGCAATACGCTTCCGTAATAGAGGCAAGCAGCTGAACACGGTAAATGCTTTACCTCATAAACGTCATGTTTCATTCGTCATTGTGAGCATGTGAGCATGCTGATGTTAGCAGTGAGCTCAAAGAAGGCAGAAATTAGTAAAATATCTGAAATAAATGATTAAAAGCAGAACATCCTAACTAGAAAACCATCCAACACCTTGGTATTGAACAGCAGAGTTAATAAAAACGTCAGAAACTAGTGACAATTATGTAAAACGCCTTCAAGAAAAAAAAGAAAAAGGGACCGTACTAGCTTCTGAGGCCAGAGGTACACTTTCTTCTTCCCCACATAAATATTACATCTATTTATCAACGTGTCACGTAAAAAATCAGCACTGAAACAGCTCGGCTACTGCTCTCCATTTTCTGAACAATGAATAAAACCATCCAGCCCGAGCTGACGCAAAGCTGGTCAGCTGATCTGGACGCACAATGCCGGTCTTGTCCCCCCCCCCCCCCCCCGTGGAGAGGACGGCTACCGAGGCGTTTTTACTTCTTCACACATTCCTCCTTTTGTTATTTCACAGGTTTGGGTGGACGTTTGTAGGATGCAACTACTTCACACTAGTTTCTAGTTTCATATCATGCTGATATAAAAACGATGACACCTAACAACAATTCAGTGCATCTGCAATAACTGAAGGAAATGCAGATTTATGCATGCAAACAGTAGAAATCTGCTGAATTGCATGTAAAAACTAAATCTAGCATTTGTTTGGATTATAAGGATTAAAAACTAAACATGACTAAGCATTCAGTCTCAAATGTAGTCAGTCCTATGAAAGCCATGACAGGAATATACAACATCAAGAATTTATTTTCATTCCTCTAAAATAAAATTCTGTGTTTTATGTTTTTTTTACAAGACGTACGATCATCTCCCCCGTCACCACAGGTTCTTGTAAATCCTGAACTCTTAAGTGGATGTCAGACAGATTGATGTCTAACTGGCTCATCGGCTGCTACGCCGCCACATCACGAATGACTCCCGACCAGCCGAGCTTCCTTTGTGAGGGGAGAACACCAGTTCTCCCCCGGCAAAAACAATAGCCCCCACAGAGAAGAGAAGAGGAGCCCCGTGGGAGCTGGAAATAGGTGAGGGACGGGGGCTCGGCTTGCGTGGCTCAGACCGGTACACTTGCCTCCAGGCGTACTCTGCTTTTTTACAAAGACGGCGGCATCTCTAGGGAACTGTACCCAGTTACACAAACACTAGGGGGGGGGGGGGACCACATGTCACCTACTGGGACTGTTCACACCCACAGCTGCTATTTAACGCTAGAAAAATGTGAACAACTAGGTGTCAATTACAAGTTGTAGCTACGGTGTCCTTTAATGAGACAGTGGAGAAATATATTAGAGTAACACACTACAACTTCTCACGCATCTAATGTAAAGTAAAAATAGACACATTTATTATCAATAAGCGTTTAAACGATACATAAACTATTACAACTGGAGAGGTGTAGTGGATCACTACCACTATAGTATGGAGGCCTTTGTTTGTCAGAAATAAAATGCTATTTATGGGCTTGTTTCAGTTCATGTTCAGAGGTGTAGTCGACACAGATGTCTGGTTTTGTGACTTTTGTGACTTTGTAATTTTACAGGGAACATTTTCCTTTGATAAGGGAATCAATTAGAAATGGATCACTTTCATTTTATAAAATCAAGTAAATTCCCGACCCGAAATTTCCTGTATTCTCCTTCGAAATCTTGCACGAACGAAACCAGTGTCGCAAAACAAGCAAGCAGAATGTGAAGGGGAGGGGCTTCTGGGTTCAGAGGCCACGCCCATTTAATGACAACGTTTAATTTTAATGTTTTTTCCATCATTGACTTTCTTAGATACTTAGAGGCGGTTTAGGCTTTTGCATCAATTTGATGTCGTAGCTACGTTGACAGTGCAGACCCTAGAACCGTAGCTGACGTGCACCTCCCCAGAAATGTAACCGACGCAGACTGCAAGAGCTGTGATTGGTCCACTTGGTAGTGTTCCCGCTTTAGTATTTCCAAATGCTTCTCCATCTCCCAACAATTTTCTAATTGATTATTTTGGATCAATAAAGATGGAACACATCGAGTAAAAGGTTAACTGAGGACGTCCCACTACGGCGTATGTTCTGTTGCCGTAGCTACAGCGTCAAATTGATGCAGAGGTTTCGGTTTAATCTTCTGTTTCAAGTAGAACCCACGCACTACTTCACGCAACTTGACAACTTACAAAAAAAAAAAAAATATCGTGGAAATAATACAAAGCTCTGTTACCACTGACAGCATTTTGGTGAAAACCTATTAACATACAAGGAAAAATGCTTTAATAAAAACTGGAATGAGGTCAGAATAATGTGTAGGAGCAAAAACACTTCCGGGTACAGAAGCCACGCCCACTTCTACATAAATGCGGTTTTTTTTTTAAATTAAGGAAAGAAATTTCCTTAATATAAAGAAATTTCCTCAATATAAACTAATTTCCTTAACATAAACTGGAATGAGGTCAGAATAATGTGTAGGAGCAAAAACACTTCCGGGTACAGAAGCCACGCCTACTTCTACATAAATGCGTTTTTTTTTTTAATTAAGGAAAGAAATTTCCTTAATATAAAGAAATTTCCTTAATATAAACTAATTTCCTAAATATAAACTGGAATGGGGGACACGTCGGGGTACAGAAGCCACGCCTACTTCTACATAAATGCGATTTTGCGAATTATGGAAAGAAATTTCCTTAATATAAACTAATTTCCTAAATATAAAGTGGAAGGGGGGAACACTTCCGGGTACACAAGCCACGCCCACTTCGTAAATACGTTTTCTTTTTCCCCCACTATTTTGGGCTCATGTTGGCTTCCATACATGATTACAACGTCAATAAATACGAGGTTTCTTTTTGATCTTCTGTTTCGTGCAGTGCCCGGTCACAGTAATATATAATTTTGACACAACTTGACAACAACTGTACAGTCTATAAATCACAGACCAACGGCAGCGACACTTTAAATCTTGTCATAAAGTTCATAAACTCACCGTAGCGTTGGAGCAGTTTAACAAACACAACACCAGCAGAACAAACCACCTCCTCTTGTAGGATTTAAACGACAGCAGCTTCTTCAGTTCAGGGTTTGGTCCTCTCGAAACCGCAGAACAGACGGTCTGAATCTCAGCGGAGGCTTCGCCACTAGTCTCCATTATTAATAATAATATTATTATTATTGTTATTAGGTTTTACCGGTCAAGCTAGGTTAGCAACGTTAGCTAACTTAACAAAACTATCCGAGTCATTGTAAAGTTGACATTGTTGCTCCCCAAACAAAAGGTGAAGAAGCTGGTGTATATCCATTAAAAACAAACTGTTAATCCATGCTTTTATATCTTCTGAGAGGCTGTAATGTCATTTTATCTCACGGAGAGCAGCTCAACGGATGGAAGAAAAACCACCAAACACCGATTTACAATCCGGTAACCGTCATTGTACCGTACTGTACAAAGATCTTCTAATGTGTGCGAAGATGAACCACTCCTACAGCCTTTATGTACTGCACTGTCTTTAACGCTTTTCATAGACATATTATTTATTTATTCATATATATAGATCAGTTCCTCGATGACTGATTAATTATATATATATATTTAAAAAACAATACTTTGCATAAAAATATGCATTTATTATAATTCTGCAAAAAAAAAAAAAAGCCATAATTCCAAACAATATAATCTGCACAAAGTCTCCACTTCAGGCTGCAAACATTGTTTACGCCACACCTGTTGGAGCTGGTTGCATTTATTATCAAAAGCAAAACTATTTCTTATTGAGCTACAGATGTTTTTGCTGCTATTTCTGCTTGGTTTCCAGGTTGAATACCAAGTTAGTTTTGCAGAAAAAAGTCCTAATCGGGTTTCAAAGTGTGTTTTAACAATGTCTTTCCTGCTTTTACGTCAATATAGAAGTACACCCTGGACAGGGCTGGACAGAGAGACAGACAACCATTCACACTCACACCTACGACCAATTTAGAATCACCAATGAACCTAACCAGCATGTCTTTGGACGGTGGGAGGAAGCTGGAGAACCTGGAGAGAACCCACAACCTCAAGACGCTTTACAGAACCAAGAGCCCTTTTAAAAGTAAGAAACTACGCTGATGCACTCTACAAGAAGGGACAGAGCAGGCTCTACCTTACTTCTGAGGAGACTTCTTCTCCTCAGAAGTCTCCTGCCTGCCGTAATGGCATCAGTCATTCTGCTGGAACAGAAGCATCACAGAGAGGGACAGGAAGAAGCTGGATAAGGGCATCAGGAAGTCCAGCTCCGTCCAGGGCTGCTCTCTGGACTCAGTGAGGGAGGTGGATGGCAGGAGAGTCCTAGCTAAACCGTCATCCATGCTGGACAATGAGTCCCACCCCCTGCATGGTGACCTGACGGCACTGAGGAGCAGCTTCAGTGACAGACTGTTTCTCCCTGTCTGACAATCATCTATGCACTTCAATACTTTTTGTATATATGCCCTTTTGTATGCTGTTGTAAACTGCAATTTCCCCATTGAGGGACAAATAAAGGTTTTCTTAATTCTTAATAATAATTCTCTCAAGACGCTCCACAGAACCCATCCTGAAACCCCCAGAGCAAGCATTAAGGCGACGGTGGCAACTCCCCTTTAACAGGAAGAAACCTTAAGCAGAACCTTAAGCTCTCATGGAGGGACCCGTCTGCCTAAGGCCGGTCGGATAGAGACAGAAAAATAGAGAGAAGAGAGCAGCAGGAAGAACGAGATACATCTAACTTAAAGCATACATCTAGAATCTAATCATGACACAAGGACAAGATTCAGATAATGATGTTACATGAACGACTGATAATGAATTGAACTGCATTACGTTGCACATGTTCCTATTATTCTGACGAATACATTTTAGTCAGGGGGCTAGACTAAATACCTGAAACAGAAATGATCATCCAGTTAAATCACCAGCTTTCTGACGCTGTTTCAGCACGAACTGAACATTAGAACAGTCACGAAGGAGGATTTAGTGCAGGACTCACCAGTGTACCTAATGTTTTGGCAGGTGAGTTTGTATCATTTGATCTGCCCTACTGGTGATTTTTATTTAACGTTGCTCTCAGCGGGGGACAGAGTGAGACCTCTTCCCTTCTTCAGACTCTTTGATTGCACATGACAGCAGACTCCTCCCTCTCTTTAACCCTTTGTGCCTGTTGAACATAAAAAGACATTTGAACAAAAAGGTGACACCTGTGGGTTTCTGATGAGCCTGTTCTTTATTTATAAGGTTATAAATGTTTATAGATCTCTAATAAAGGGTCTCTGCTCAGTCACAGATGAAGTTTTAACTGTTTATAGGTTGATTTTTGGTTCTTCAGGTGATCAAGCCGATCCGTCAGAAGGCAGTGAACGCTAGAGTTCAGGTGGTTTAACAGGCTGCTCTATGATCCAGCTCCTTTTTATTCACGTGCTGAAGTGTCTTTGAGCAAGACACTAAACCCAGAGGTACTCAAGATGGCAGAAGAGCACCGTGGCTGTATAATCTCTTCCACGAGGGCCACGGGACAGGCCCCTATTGGCACCTGAATATACATACAACTTTCATTATCTCCCTTGAAACCAACCTGCAGCCTCCACCTGAAAATTATTAATCAATAAAAATAATTTATAAAATAAAAATGAACAGGCAACAAGTATTAGTGTTAACAATTAATAATGTATTATTAAAATTAAATTAAAATGATAATAACTAGTTTTTCCTTCCTCATTTCCACAGATGATTCATCAACCTAATAATATGTGAAAATAATAATAATAATATAATATAATAATATAATAATGACTTTTTATTTGCATTACATTACTTTTATATAAAAGAATATAATAATAAAATAAATAATAATAATAAAATAACAATACATAGAATTATAATAAATAGAATAAAAATAATAAAATAATAATTTAATATATAGGATATGTTCTAACAATGAGATTAAGAGACTCATTGTCGTCATTATATACATCAGTGTATTTTTATAAAGTTAGATCATACAAATTTTGTCACAAGAGTGTCATAAATATCACCTTTTCCCCTGAAAAAACATATTTTTATTTAAAAAAAAACACAAAAAATACAACATTTACTATTATTAAATATACAGTACCATGTTTATAAAGTGAAATTAATATAAATTTAATTGTAGTTTGTGTTGCATGTCAGTAATAACATTGTAATTACTGTTGTATGTGTACTATATATTTAAATATCATATTTCTCTGCATATAAAGCACCTAAAATATATTATCTTCGATGAATAACCCATTGTTTACTCAAACCGGTGTGAAAATGGCAAAATATGAATAAAAGTTACATTCTTACAGTTTATAATGTAATAAATACCCATTAAAATGTAATAACATAGTAGTTTAATGTTCTGTGTCTCAGTTATTGTCCAGTAGGTAGAATTCACACATTTCACTTGTGTATTAGCATATAACTGTCATATACATTTTAGCATTTTACAAGAAAAACTAATTATTACTTTATTTAAAGTAAAATAGTTAGTCAAGATAGTTAGCTAACCCTATATAAACCCAGTTCTTCATAAATATTCAAGATTATGCTTTTTTTCTGTGACCTTTCATGACCTGATTGATGTCACATGTTCATGGTAGATGGGGGAGGGTGTTAACAGGATTAATAGCATTAAATATTTGTTGTTTCAAAGTGAAAAGTAAAAATACACATTTAAACGGTGAAAACAATGATTTTATATTACTACATTCTGGTAAAATTAGATAAATTAATTGTTACAATGCAGTCGAGAGTTAATTATGTAAAACTAACTGGAGTCAATTTTTTGGGGGGCTCCTCAGGGTCTGAGCATGGGACCACTTTATTAGTAAATTATTATTTTTACATAAATAAATAAATCAATTACAGTTTTTAGATTACAAACGGCGCCCTGTCAGAAAAAAAAAACGAATCAAATTAATAATTAATGTCTCTCAGAGGATCAATTAAAAAAATAAATAAATAAAAAAAACCTAGCTGTCCTCGTTCACCCCGCCCCCCTCTTCCTCCTCCACCAACCCCCTGCTCTCGCCGCTCCGCGCATGCGCCCCGCCGCTCCAGGAGAGCAGTTTCGGCCTGTTCCGCGGCCGCTCGGTCATTTTCGCCTCTTTGTTTTACCCGATAGTGGATTTAACTCGGATTCAGCCCAACATCCAGCGGACCGCGCGGCTCCCGAACAGGTCAGTCCGTCCCAACTACACTCGCCCTCCGCATGTCTCCGTCCTCGAGCCCGGGTACCCGGGGCCGGTTGCACGGTCCCGGTTCGCTCCCCCTCCTCCTCCTCCTCCTCCACCACCACCACCACCACCTCCTCCTCCTCCTTCCTTCCCCGTTTTTCGCATGTCTCTTTCCGCTTGCTGCTACGGGGCAATGCTATACGTGTTGTTTTAGGTGTCCGTGTGGTGGTGTATGGCGGCGCCGGGCCCTGCAGTTGCACACCGGGGATGGTGATGGGCAGGGGGGGTGTTTTTAAGGGGGGAAAAGTGTGGCAGGGACGGCGGCTCTGAAGCTAGCCGGGGTGCACACGGTTAGCAGCACCGGAGAGGAGGCTCCGGCAGCCGCCTGTCTGCCTGTCTCGTCATGTTTAAATGCTGTTGTTCCTCTGAAACCAAACAGCACTTCTTGTTTCCCCACCGAGCTGGGAATGCTCTTCAAGGAGGAAGAGTAGCTAACCAGCTCTTCCTCCTCCTCCTCCTCCTCCTCCTGCTCCCCCCCTCAAAGTTGAATATGTGGAGGGTGTGCAGGAGGTTTGGATTCAACACAAGACACAAAGTTGGTGCATTTTTCTTTTCTTCTGGGTGGATGTCGCCCCTCGCCACATTGCTGCTGTTGCTGTTGCTGCTGCTGCAACTGCAACTGCAACCAGCTCTGTATGACATTGCATAGGGGGGGGAGGTTGAGGCGTGCAGAGAGCAGCCAACAAGTCTGTGCAGTTTGTTTGGGGGAGGCAGCGGGGTGGGATGCAACTAAAAAAAACACCTTCAGATGTCGCCTAAACTTTCTCCAATTAGTGTCCCTGCAGCCTCGGAGCACTGTGCGGGTCATGTGCAGGTCAAGAAATGTTTGTGCCTGGTTCAGAATCGAATAGCATGCATATTTCTCTTTAATTCACTCAGAAAGTTGCTGCAAAGGGAGCTTGAAATTAGACTTTGGCTTGCCACCTTCGAATGTCTCCTTAACTTTCCCCCTGTCGGTAACCCTGCAGCCTTGAAGCACGGTGTGGGTTATCTGCAGGTCAGAAGATGCCTGGTTTAGAGTTGAAAAGCATGCACATCTGCGCCATTTTCCTCTTTAGTTCAATCAGAAAATGTACACACGAGCGTCTTGTGTCCAAAAAAAAGAAGCTGAAACAACTGGACTTGTGGGTTTTTCTTGCCGACATTTGTTGCGGGTCAGATTGGAGTCTTCCTCCTCCTATCAGCGACCCTGCAGCCTCGTGGGGAGATGTGCAGGTCGAGAGATGTCTGTGCATGCCTTATAACTGAGATTAATCTACTTTTAGGATTTAAAAGCGTGCACAGCTCTGTCAGATTTTGTTCCTCTTCAGTTCATGCAGAAAGTTGCTGCAAAAGACTGTTTTTTTTTTTTTTTTTTTATCTTCATCAGCTGGCAAGGTTAACGTTTGTGCGTGCTCATCGTGAAACAGAGTTTTTCCTGCGTGCTTTTGTTCTATCGAGGCCTGCCACCTTCAAGTGTCTCCTCAACTTTCTCCTATCAGTGACCCTGCAGCCTTGAAGCACGGCACGGTTGATCTGCAGGTCAAAAGACGTCTGTGCCTGGTTTGGAATTGAAAAGCACGCACGTCTGCGTCGTTCTTCTCTTTAATCCACTCAAAAAAAAAGTGTATTTCGCTCAGAAATTTGCTGCAAAAGGCTGTTTTTTATCTTCATCTGCTGGAGAGGGGAAAGTGTCTGCATCAGTCCTTTCTGCAGGCTGTTAAATCGAGGCTTGCTGCCTTCAGATGTCTCTTAAACTTTTTCCTGTCTGTGACCCTTGCAGCAGGTCACAAGATGTCTGTGGCTGAGTTGAAAAGCATGCACATTTCTGTCATTTTTTTACTTAAATGTGTTCAGAAATTAGCTTAAAAATGTTGTTTTTCAGCTACATCAGCCAGAAAGGGGAACGTTTCTATGCGCTCACCTTAAAATCAGATTTTTTTTCCTGCAGAGTTTTGTTATTTTTAGGCTTGCCACCTTCAAACGTTAGTGACCCTGCAGCTTTGAATCGCAACGTGGGTCAAAATACGTCTGTGTCTTCCTTATAACTGTGATAAATCTAGTTTAGATTGTAAAAGCATTAAAATTTCTGTCATTTCTTACTTTAATTTGCTCTGGCTGACTTCTCAGTGAAATGGTAGATGTGTTGTGCATAATTTTAAGCGTTTAAAATCATAATTTAAAAGGAAAAGTTAATGTTTTCTATGTCTTAAAGTGTGTGACTCTTTCTTGGAGAGCATTTAAAGTAAATAAATAATAAAAACCAAGTGTTAAAAGCTTTTAATTTGTTTCCTCGTTATGATAAAGCACACCGCAGACGTTTTTAGGACTCACATAAACAGGAATAACCTGAGGTGTGCAGCCGCCGCTTCACCGCTCCATATAGTATTTTAATTACCGATGAAGCAGCCTGCGACGTGCGGCCCAGATGTCTGCAGAAAAAGCCAAAACGTAGCCAGCTGTTACGTCGACGTCTAGACGTCTTTTGATCTGCAGATCGCCAAATCCATGCTCGCATGCACTGTAAACCACAGCGTTGCCGTACCGAGCAGACTTCTGCTGCAGGGAAACCAAAGCGTGTTCATCACGTCGGCGCTCAAATCAAGTTAGTGTACTTACACCGCCATCAAAGCTGCAACGTCGGCCTCTGCCAACAGCGGCGGACGTCCGTAACTTGACCGGGAACGTTACTGCTGTTGAAAGCACCTGCCTCGCGTGTTGTCTGCTGCTGAATTAACAAGTGAAGTATGCACACTGCAAGCCCTTTTTTCTTAAATCTGCTAAACAGCACCCAGCATGCTCGAGTTTTAACAGCTGAGCGGCTCTCCGACGCTTTTCTCTGAGAGATGCAACAAGGCCAGAGTTTGTTCTTTCTTTGGGTAATTATATCCGCGAGAAACTAAATGTTTAGAGCCTCAATCATTCGAGGAGTGACATTCTCACCTTTTAGCTGTTGCTGTAAAACAGCCGCAATTAAATTAACTTTACTGGTCTCTTTCCAAACGTCGCTGGCACGCTTTGAACGATGTGCCTCAGACAGCTGAATGTAACTTGGCCTGGTTTCCACCTGATATAGCTGTTGCATAAGTCTTCACATACTCTCTAAGCTTCAGCTTTCACGTCACGTTTCTGCTTACTTTGCAGGGAAACCCCAAATTGCACGCAGCCTTTTTTTTACATCCGGGCGACCTCTGACCTGAAATTGAATAACATCTAATTAGATTTTCTAATGTTTTCTGCAATTTTTTATCAGCGGTTAATGAATACGGACGACCGAGGCAACATCTACCGTGACCCCTTTACTCCAAAACATGTGTCTCTGCTGCATTAAGACGATGTTAATGGTCCCACTGGGCGGTCTGATAAAACAATCGGCCCTGCAGGACGGGCGAGCAGGATGCAGCCTCTCAAGACCCAGCGCTGCTTGATAATGAGAAAACTCGATAGTCGCTCAAGTGCCAGAAGATGCATTTGTCTCTTTTTTTTTTTTTTTTTTTTTCTTGGACAGGAAATGATCTCGGACAGCTCCCTAAATGAGCGACTGTGGAGAATCCTTTAAATGAAGCTTGCTGTCTGGAGAAGCTGCTCACATTGAGTTTGATAAGAAATGAAATCCGAATTTTGTAGAAAAAAAGTCAAATTACTGCTGAGGTAATGGGACAAGACAGGCCTGATTTGTATCCTGATTCAGCAAGACGTGTTAATGATTACCTGTTCGGTTTAGTCCACCTTTTATAGATTAAATACACTTTAAAGTAGTGTAATCCACATTTCGGACCGAAGCGGAGTTGTTGCGTTGGGGTTCCAGATCTAGGGCAGCAGGTTTTTATGAGTGACATCCATGAATTTAGAGATATTGGATGCAATGACATGAATTTTATATCCTGTCTTGGCAGCTGGATTGTGAATAGAACCGTTCATGAGCAGGAATGTGCACGTATATGCTCATACTTGGTCAGTTCGGTGCATTAGCAGCTCATTTGTTCTGGTAAAAATTTGAAACGGGTTTAAATTTCTGTACAGGACAAAGCTTCCTTTTCTTTATTAAACTTTTTTTATCTGGAACTTTCTTCGTCATGATCACGGCCACAAAGATTGTGATCATCATCACTTGTTTCCTTGTGACATTGAGTCAGTTTGAACACGACTCGGCCACAATTAAACCAGCGGAATCATTTCAAGTAAATCTGTATTTTTGTCGCTCCTCTTTGATTTCCCGTTTGTGTGATTCACCGGTTCTGACCACCAGTTGCGAATAGCAGTCGTTTCCGGAGGACGTTGCATGCTTTGACGAGGAGTCGTGGAGAGGAATAAGCCACCTAAGGCTTGGCTGCGTTTCATCAGATCAGTGCAAGGCTGTGATTTCACGCCAGCATTGTTTCCCCGCTAACTGCTTTGACTAAGGCAGCCTGCCACAGTCCTGTAGTGAATCAAAAATAGTTTTACACGTCTCGGTTTACTTAAATAACCTTGAGGTGTGGGTGGTGTAGTGAAAGTGAAACTTACCTTACTGGTTGTGTTTGAACTGCAAGTGCTTCCTCGACATCCAGTAAGTTGGCGTATTTTCATCACATTTTCATCATAAGTATCCTAATTGTTTTAGGACTATTTGGGACAATTTTTCCCCATAAAGAATATTTATCAGGAAATAATTTATAAGCAGAATTAAAAGTGGCTTTGATGTTGATAATCTGTCTAAGCAGTTATCATCCCTAATTGCCAACAGCCTTGTTTGGGCCTACTTTTCAGGGAACAGAGAGTCTACCAGTTGGTAAACTTCGTCTTTGGTGAAAGGATTAGCAACAACTTGACGTTATCAATGACGTAAATGCATCTATTTGCATGGAATACAAGAACACGTCAAATTTTTACAAAAAAAAGCCCCTAACCAAACTTCAGATGTGCAGAAATTCATTAAAACGGGGCCTCAAGACACTTGAGCGACACTTTTTATCCTACAGAGGGCAGTAACACGACAAGTAGATCAAAACCTGCCAAAACCCCAAAAGAAGACGACAAAGTGGTGACACCATGGACTGTATAAAGATGGACGGCGGAACTTCTCCTCAAAAGTGTGAAGCTAAAGCAAGTAGAGCTCCCCCTGCTGGCTGGCTGCAGTTTAGGTCATAAGCTCCACCCCCTCCATGTTAGTGGACGGGACTTGGGCCGAAATAAAACACGTCAAACTATTTTTCAGTAATTTTAGGCACCTAACATAATGTTGATGCATGATTCAAGTGCCAATTTTTTGGATAAGTTCCGTTTTATTTAGTTATTTGACACTATAGAAGCAGGGTGTGACATAATGGCGACTACCAGTGGCTTCACTCTCGGACCGTACTGATCAGACTCTGGCTCCAAACTCGCAAGATGGCTCCGCCTATAGCCCGGGGAAAATGGCATCAGTTTGGCCAATGCAAGGAAATGGCGACGCATTGTCCATATTTATATACAGTCTATGAGTTTCACATTTACAAATATTTAAACTGCTCCCAACTGGAGTGTAGCAATTAAATATTTGTGCTATTGCAGTGAATTGGTTGGTTATTGGTCAGAAGCTGGGAGTCGTCGTCGTGTCCTTATCAGTTGTTTTTGAGAAAAGAACTTGACGGATACTCAAGCAGATACTGATGGAGATGCTAATGCATAGCATAGCAGCGCTGCTTCCCAGCAGTTTGTTTCTGCACACACAGATCTATAAAACTAAACAACATAAATTTCAACCAACGTTACGCTCTAAGTCGGTGTTAGCAACCTTTAGCTTTGGTTTTAATCACAGCATGAAGGTACTGGGTTCTGACCTGCTGGCTGTCTGGAGTCTGTATGTGGAGTCTCCATGTCTTCCCTGCGTCTGCTGTGTTTCCTCTCACACATAACACAAATACATTTCCAATTACAATCAGCACAAGTCACTGAATTCACTTAAATCACTCAGTATAACTTAATTAATGACGGAATTTAGTGAAAACATCTTAATAACACTCAATACATCTGAGCGTTTGTTGAAGTGGGGTTTTCAATGTTCAAATATGTCACCATTGATGATTTGTTTCTTGCGTTGTTGTTGTTGTTGTTGAGGCCAGTTTATAGAAAAATCCCTCACAGTGGATTATCTGAGGCAGCATTAAGACCAGATGACAGACATCATCAAATGCTGCAGACTCTCTCTGAATATTTTGGAGTCAGATCGGCCCACGCTGGCTCTCCAGATAAGATTCACGGCCTCGCTGGTGCTGTCACCGATCGTATCTGTTTTATGTCAACATCTCAAATAGCAGGTCGTCAACAGGTGGTGTGAATTTAAGTGGTTTGACACTCCTTTGTGTTGACATTAAAAACACTCACCGACAGACGCCGTGTCGCGTCCTGAAAACGGCAAACAAGAGACTTCAGACACTTTCTCCTTTGTCTCATCTACTTTATTCTCCGTAACAAGTCCAACAAGCGATGCCTTAAATTGAGATGACACAATCGCACATATTTGCTGGTGTTTAGCCTAATTAGTAAAGGCATTCTTAGCACGCCAGGATTCTTGTAACGTGGCGGCAGTGTAATAGACGAGCACTGGGCGGCTTCCAGGCTCCCTTGTTAGTTCAGCCAATTTAATGAAGACAGGAAGACGGTGCACATTAGCTGTGTGGATGCTGAAAGCTGCTCTAGAAAGGAGTTTCTCCCTTTGGTTTTCAGGTGATGTAACCTTCCCTCTGGCCGCCATATTGGGGGCGGTCATTTGCTGCTGACAGTTTATTTTTTTTCCTTCTAAATTTGTCTCAACTCGCTGTGCTGGTTTTCACCGGTAACTGATACCCCGACACCAGGACCTGATTGATTTTGTCTTTAAATATGCACCCTTGTATATCTGCATGTGGATCTAAGGTAGTCATTGCTGGTAAATGCTTTACAAAAATGTTTGTTCAGTAGATAGATTGGTAAGCAAATTCAAAACCCAGATCAATACTTATCAGTCCTGAAGGCAGGATTATATATTTTTTGATAGGAGAAGCATAACTTGTTCTAATCTTGATTGTGATCTTGTGTTACTTAAAAAGAAAAACTAGTAACTTCTAGTTTGAATAAAAGTCTGTTAAGACCAGTCCAACATACCGTACTTGTAATGATCTGTTAAAGCCTGCAATGACGTTACAGAATGAATGGCCTTGAATAAACTTTATGTAATTGTACAAAACGAGCAGGGGCTTGGAGGTGTGCACCATAGACTGTATAAACGGTGGTAGTGCTTAGTGCTGGGCGGTATACCGGTTCATACCGAATACCGGTGTTTTTTTTTTTTTATGATATGAATTTTTCATATACCCCAATACCGGTGAGTAGCGCACAAAACGTTGGGAACGCAGAGCGGCGGAACGTCGCGCCGCCGGACATTGTTTGAGAGGGGGCTGTTTTGCAGTTACACCAAACAAGCAGCATATGAGAGCACAGCCTGTGTCGAGAGGTGAACAAAATGGCTCAACACGGTTCTGAAACTGAAGTTACAGAACGAGCACCGTATTTTCCGGACTATAAGGCGCACCCGAATATAAGCCGAACCCAGCTAAATATGGGGGAAACTACAGATTGTTCCATATATAAGCCGCACCCGACTACAAGCCGCACCCGTTTGTTTGTTTTTAAAAGTGCTTGCCTGTAACACGGCAGCAAAAGTGCAGTAACCCGGCTGCTCAACAAAATAACCAGCATCTTTTTCGAAAACAGCCAACACAGCAGTAAAGGTGCAGTAACACGGCCGTTTACTGTATCAAAATAACCAGCCTACTATAGAAAAGTCAGTTCTTAATCCTCGTGTCATCGTCTATGACATGATAGTGCGCCCCTGGTGACCGTTAGCTGTAAAAACCCATCCGCCGTTGTATAAACTGCAGGGTCTAAAGCAAGTGACAGAAGTAGCGGCTTATAGTCCGGAATGTACGGTAAATGAAACAGAAGAACTTGTACCGAAAAGAGGAGCCGTGTCTGTTGTTTGGAAGTTCTTCGGCTTTAAAAAATCTGACGTAGATCAAAAAACAATATTCTGCAAACGTTGTCGGGCTAAAGTTGTAGCCGCAGGCGGCAACACGAGCAATTTACTTCACCACCTCAGCCGCAAGCATGTCCTGGAATATCAGGAATGTACGAAACTACGATCTGCGTCATCCACGTCTGCAGGTAAAGGTAGCACTGCAGTCATGCAACAGTCAACAGTCATGCATTTTGATTCCTTCACTTCATTAATACTAATGTGGACATTAATGTTTTTCTATAATATTCACTCCTCATGACAGTAAAATATGTCATTCCAAGCCAATTTACTGCAGTAATTATTCTCTAAATTATTAGAAAATAAGGTTAACACCCAGTCGTGCTTGAAAAAATAAAATACCGTCAAATACCGTGAAACCGATATAATTTTGAAAAATACCGTGATATAAATTTTTGGTCATACCGCCCAGCACTAGTAGTGCTCCTCAAAAGTGAAGCCTAAGCAAGTAGAGCTCCCCCTGGTGGCTGGCCGCAGTATAGGTCATAAGCTCCACCCCCTCCATGTTAGTGGGTGGGACTTGGGCCAAAGTAAAACACTGGCTCCAAACTCGCAAGATGGTGCCGCCCGTATCCTGTGGAAAATGGCGTCACTTTGGCCGATTCAAGGAAGTGGTGACACGTTGTCCATATTTATACACACTATGGTCTGTACATTGCGAGCAAAGTAGTCAACGAAGGCCACAAGGTTTCGATTCAGTTTGAGTTACTTTGAGATGTCAGTTTCGAAACAGTTTTGTTTAGTTCTTTCTTTTATTTTATTAATCAGAGATTTGTGGTATTCCCCAAATATTCCACCGGTAGTTTGCACGTATGTCTTTGCTTCTGTCTTTTCTGTCGTCACACATTTTAAAACCAAAATGTTGCCACAATATCCTGCCTCGATATTAAAATGCTTGGCACGATTCATCCACGATTCAATACCCACATGTGAATTACGACATTCTTTGTTTTGCAACCTGAACCGAAAATTGTGACTGAATAGGGAAGTACACATTGAACCGTGGACTAACTGTATAGTTGCATTCCCCGGTTAAAACATCATAACAGCCCAATGTTGAGACTAACCCTGCTTAAGCATCTGCATTGCTTAACAAAGGGGCAGATACGCGCCTATTTAACTCGATTTCTAAATGACCTCAGACCTAGTTAGGTTTTCATTTGGCACAGTTTCTTTTATCGACCACCCATAAATACTGATAGCTGTATATCTACAATCAGCTGGTATTTATGTTGGACATACTTATATATCCACACCAAGGGTTTTAGAGTAGGTAGTAGGCAGAGATAAAGGCAAGACGCACGCCTCGAACATTAATCTAATGCAGCTGATTAAATGACATTCACAGCATAGTGCTACTGTCGTATTTCCTGTTTTCATGTCTTTATAGGCCAGTAGTTCTACATTAACCCACAGCTTTTTCTCCACCGGCTACAGCTTTATGTATTCGAACGTCTATGATTTAACTGCCGGACCTGTGGAGCAGAAAATATCCACAATTCAATTACATAACTTCCGACGCTGTTCATATTGTAGCGTATGTCTTAACTCCACTCATGGGAAACATCCGTTAATCCAGTTCTGAACGCTTTTGATTTGTGCACTTTTGTTCGTTTTCAGGTCAAAAAAAGCTTAAATTCAAACTAGATTACGATGTTTTAGGCTTAAGCACAAGAATGCCGCATGGAATATTGTGTTTTTAAACATGCTCTGCCAATATCTTGTGCTTAAATGAGACAAAGAATGTAGTAGGTGAACTTAAAGATTTGTTCATTTATCGCACCTAAGACCTATTGGTCTTGCATGGTTTTATGTTCCCCCTCTTAAATCAGACTCTCTAACAGACAACATAACAGGTCAGCTTTTATTTAGTGGTGTGTCAGCCATTTGATAAAACCTGGTCAAGGGTCAGCAAAGGTCTGACATCCCCTGAAAGTGTAACCGAGCGACGCACAAGTGACAGCACTGTTTAGCATCTCTGTCTGTTTAACGAGCCCCGGAAGCCTTTGTAAATGAACGCCAGTGGACCAAATGAGGGATTAATTACCTGCTTGCCTTGCACTTCGGCCCAGCGTGTACAGTAAATGGATAATAACTGTCATCTCAAGGCCCGTATGTGACTCACCCCCTCTCTGTCTGCGGCTTGTAGCCCGCAGTTTGTGGTTAAAACTGAAAAAGTACGACAGAACTACACACTGTTAACCAACACACCCACGTAATGCCTCATTGCATCTTTCTTGTTGCAAGCATCCTCTCCGCCGCAGACTGAATGGTGCATTTGAATATTTTTCTATTATTCTGGGAAACAGGAACTTCACAATTTGTTTAGTCTGAAATATAATAGTTTGTGATTCTCAGTCCCTTCCTGTATAAATTGTTAGCGCGCCTACCAAAAACGTCCATCCATTATCTCGAAGAACAGATAAGAGTTTATTATCTTACAGCAGTGTTTTTGTGTCGAAACAATGAGCTGATTAATAGATGAGGTCCTGCTGTTTTTCATGACAGCTGTGTATGAAGTAAAAATGACAAATGTGCTAATTCCCGCTTCAGAAAACTAAGCATGTCCTCACATATCTCTTTATGGAAATGTAATATGTTTGGATTTAGATTGCTGGTCAAGCATAATGACAAAAATTGACGAGCATTTGAAGATTTTAAATTGTGCTTTTACAACTTTTATGCACTTGAACAATGAGCAGACTGTAGGTTTACTTTAAAAACATTGAACAAGTGGTGAAAATAAGCATTATTTGCAACCCTAAACCATTTTATGCCAATATGAACATTTAAGGCCATTGAATACTGCTGTTTGGTCAAAGGTGCTGTTGTCGCAACTATATTGGTCAGGTGAATTTGCAGTTCACTCTGTTGTTAACCCAACTGCAGAAATATTGGACAACAAGAGCAAATGCTGCGCCAACATATAGGAAAGTTTCCAGTTTAAAACATCCTTAGGAGGTCCGAGGGGTATTGAAGGCATGGCGGGGGTCCATGTCCAATGTGAAACCACTATATTTTCACTTTTATTTCATTTTTGGACTTGAGTTTAGTTTTCACTTGGTGTTAGGCTTCAATACCAAAACTAATTGGTGGGATTTTGGAGATATGACTTAAAAAATATCCCCAAGGGGAAATTTAGGTGTTACAGTGGAAGGGCAAGACAGTACATAAGTACTAGGGATGTCCCGAACAGTATTGGGGCTGATCCAGGCGTGTTTTAAAATGGATTGGATCAGTATCGTGCTTCCTCCAAGCCCAGTGTTTTGCAGTTGTTTATTTAAGGTCTGCCATAAACCGAAACCACGACCCTGTACCGTCTAAACACTTCGTCCTCTTCTGTTTTAACAGCAGTTGGCTAACCGGCTAGCAAAGCTGCCGAAAATCCGGGAAAAGTAGACTAAAACAAAATGTTGATCAGGTCATCCCTATTTGACTTCCTAGGAATGATAGTGGACTACTTGGACTGATGGTGCAGTAAAGGTTGGTTGTGTCCAGGACCTTTCCTTCCTCTCAAATCCACTTGGCCCCAGGGTCCCTGGGGTAATTATCCTAGACCTTTTGAAGAAGTGCCCCTTTGACCTTAAGAGCTTTCTCTGAGCGGTGTGTGTTTTTTTTTTATCCAGTGAAGGGTGTAAAACAGAAGTGACGGTCAGATTTATGTCTGAAAAAAGCCTGATTATCTATGTGATTTCAACAAAAAATAGCACTATTATAATATGTTTTACTATGTAGATTTATTCCGCCCTTTTGAATCTACTTCTAGTAATAGTTGAGCCGTTCATTGGTCAGCTGGGTTGGTCTCAGAGGTAGTTTGAATGGATTGGATATTGGCGTGGGCAATGGATTTGTCGATTAGAACGAGAGTCAATTTACTTTAGAGCCAAAATAGACTAAATCGATTAGTCGATTCAAAGAAAATATCTTCAGTAGTTTGTTAATTGAACCTAGAAACTAAAATTTTTGTTTGTTAATTGGCCCTAAAAACAAAAATCTTTATTCGCTGATTGCACCTTCTCAAATGAAAAGACTTCCTTATCTTTGGGCTTATTTCTCTCCATATATTACAGTTAATTGACAAAGAAAATTATCCTCATTTCACTTTATTCCATTTTCACTATCCTTATTGAGTAGTTGCACTCTTACATCACCACGGGCTCTCATTATAGCCAATCCTCTCTGCTGTAAAAAGGGAAATTAAAGGCAACATCCTCTTTATGACTGAAAGTAAAGGTCTACAGGGAAATGCGATTGTAATTTGAAGAACATAAAATGTTACGTGCAGAGGATGTGGCTTCGAGCGCACGGCGTTATCGATTCGAGTCCTCGACTGCAAGATTTATTTTTAAATTCTCGGCCGGCGATAAAAGCAGGAAACGGGACGAGCAGCGTCAACCTCCCGCGACTCCTGTTGCTGCTGCTGCTGCTGCTGCTGCTGCTGTTCATGTGGAAGCACTCAACCCCGCCTCAGAGTCACACCAGTGGAGCTGGTAGGGTGGTTTTAGTGGGTGTAACTGAGCGTGTGAATGAAAATACAAGTTCAGCTAACCCTCCTTGTGTAAATAAAGGTTAAAAATATATCACAGAGGTATTGTCAAGTTTAAGTGGGAGGTAAAATGGTGGCTTTTCTGAGAGGAGCCTGAAGACAGACGAGGTGAATGAGGTGAATTTTGACACTCGAGAACTATAAGACGGGACAAGAGGTAGATAATTACAACACTTAAGCCACCAAGGCTGAAGCTATTTTCATTTTTACTAAAGGCAAACATCTACCTGATGATTCAGTCACATCTAGCCACAAACTACTGCAGCTGTTATTGAGCATCAAGTTATGGCCTTTGCTCTTCTTTTTTTTTAAACTATATCTCGACCCTTTTATCAGCTAAAAGCTAATCCCTTCGTCTTGTCTACCAGACACATGCTTGTTGCAGTCCTAATCGTGCATTTACGCAGATTATTCTGAGCATAGCGGGGGGTAGAAAGAGCTCTGAGCCTCGGGACACTGCCACAGAAAGAGGCTGTCCTACAAACGTCAAACGTGCGTCAGGCAATTCATTTAAACGAGTGAGTTTGTGTCAGTGGTAAAGATTTACCCGGCAACCGGCGGTTTTAGGCACCCTGCTAGCACCTTTTCTGGGTTAGCGCTACGGCTGTGATGAGCCGGTCATGTAATGTTGACGCATTATCATAAGCAAGATCTTTGTTTGACGTGATGCCCCTGTCGATTCTAGATTCAGAGAATCGGGGTCAGCTGGCTATAATCAAAACAACTTTTGTCTGAGTGGGACGTTTTTTGTTTTGGTTAAAACGTAGACATGCTGCTCTGATATATCGAGCCGATGCACAAAATGATCAATCCATCAATCGGCTGCTTTGCTGATTCTGACAGATCCTGTTGCGTCTTATTGATGTAAACAAAGTCTGATGGTGTTCCAGGGTCTTTTTTTTTTTTTGAGGGATTTGGGCTCCAACATTTCGTATTAATAAGACCAGAATAACAAAGTAATAATGGTCAGAGAACCTATTTTCAGGTCTGAGAATGCAAATCTAAACCACACAATGACAGGTTCTGAGCCAAAATCGAGCAAACGGTGAAAACAAAAACACACACAGTTTGTTTCCTGTTTTCTATAGTTGTATCCTGACATACATCTACACGTTTCTCCATTTAAAAGCCCCTTATCAAATGTCAACATCTCAAGGGAAAGCAGTGAAAAGCATAGCACGCTCCCTTAAATATAATATCCATTGTTGCTGTGGTGTTGTCGGGCCTTGAGATCTCTTCAAACATGGAGTGCACGAAAGAAAGTGTGGGACGGTGCTCTTTGATTCTGATCTTCTTGTATGGCTCTGAAGTGCTCACCCAACAAGTGCTACTTGTTTCTGTGTGGTAAAAATCTAAAAATGTTTTAAAACTTGCAGCATCTGAGACGGATACTACAAATTAAGTTTTGTTTCAAATCTTTGGCCAGGAAAATGTCTGTGAAGGTTCTTAGTCATCCAGGTCATGGTATGTCCCATAGACAGCGTGAAGATGGACGGAGGAACTGCTCCTCTAAAGTGAAGCCAAAGCAAGTAGAGCTCCCCCTGGTGGCTGGCTGCAGTATAGGTCATAAGCTCCACCCCCTCCATGTTCGTGGATGGGACTTGGGCCAAACTAAAACACTAAAATACACGTCAAATAAATTTTTTTCAAGGATGGTTTCTGTCATTTTAGGTAGTTAATATAACGTTGATGCACGTTCAAGTGTCAAAGATTCATTTTAGTTGGTTGTCTGACGCTATAGAAGCAGGATGTGACATAATGGCGACCACCAGCTGCCACGGCAACAGTTCCTTAAAGCAGTTCTGAGAGTTATTAAAAAAGAGAAGGTCCTGGGTTCGAATCCATGGGCCGACTGGGCCTTTCTGTGTGGAGTTTGCATGTTCTCCCTGTGTCTGCGTGGGTTCTCTCCAGGTACTCCAGCTTCCTCCCACCGTCCAAAGGCATGCTCATTAGGTTAATTGGTGATTCAGACTGGAGACCTGTCCAGGGTGTACCCCTCCTCTCGCCTGATGACAGCTGGGATAGGCTCCAGCAGACCCCGCAACCCTTCGCAGGAACAAGCGGTTACAGGAGATGAATGAATGAATGATGGAGGTAGAGAAGAGTGCAATATTAATTAAACGAAAATGCCAGTGCGTCTGGAGGAAGTGTGATCGAGTCATCAATACTGTGGCCCAGCGTGGCTTCGCTCTCGGACCAAAATGGCACCGTCCGTCTCCCTGGGAAAATAGCGTCAGTTTGGTCAATACAAGCAAGTGGAGACACATTGTCCATATTTATATACAGTCCAAAAAAGACGTTAAAGAAAGGCAACTGGACTTTCTTTAACGTTATTTTGGATATGCCAGGAAAAGTTTTCCTAAACTTATGCTGTCTGCAGTATGCTTCAGTCAGAGCAAGATGAAGTTACCTCTTCTTCTTTACATGCCATCTGGAAGTGACAATAATTGTGTGATTTTTTCAAAATATTACTTTCAACTTGAGTTGAATAATATGTTACACAAACTGAGTTCTACCGTACATGTTTTCATCCTAACAAAGCCAGCAGAAGTGCATTATTTTTGTTGCAGCTGAACTTCTTCCATAGAGCCTTCAGGGCTGAAATTATTTGTCCACATCTGAAGTGCCTCCATTTTCCTTTCATCTAAGACCAAAATAAACGAGACCACTTCCGTCCAGTGTGATTGGTGAAGTACATGTGGGCTAATGCACCAGCCACCGCCAAAATAAAGCGCCGCTTGGCCGGCTGCTGGTGGTACAGAGCATGTTATTATCTGGAATAGAGACGAGCTGCTTTGCATCTTGACAACACGCTGCCAGGAGTACGCTGTTGCGCTAGTGTCGGACTCATTTCTGAAAGAAGAAAAGGGAGTGTTGGACGTTTCTGCAAGAAAACCGCCACACTGAGACTCCTTTTTTTATTTAATGCACTCCTCACAGATGGCAGACTAAAGGTCGAGGATGAAGTTGATTGAGGTTCAGCGGTGCTTTCACGCTACTTTTTAAGTTACTGCTATCAGCCATCTGCAACACAAAGGATTTTCATAAACATCTTTCTCCGCTGAATCATAATTCAAGACTTAAGAAGTAGAATGTTATCTGCCATCTCAGATTATAAAGCCTTGTACTTTGTGGAATAACTTAGCAGCCTTGAAAGCTTAATTCAGCACTCTGTGAATAGAATCATTTGTGCATCTGCTTTGCTTGTTATCCCCTCATTTTCCTTCTTTCTGGTAGCTGCAGTCGCCAGTGATCATTACGTCTACGTAATGACTTAATTAAAGTCGACCCTTTATCAGCATCCGTGCAGTTTATTGGCCAGTTTGACCGCGGAGAATAATGACTGCTGAGGTCTAACACGGATGTTGATCTTCCAGATTTCCTCGGAGTCAATAATTATGACTGTATCCGCATCTCGACTCTCCAACCAGCGGACTGAAGGGCAGTTAGTAAGTTCAAGAGAGGTTATCAGTGTTTGCAGTTAGGAATGGCTGCAGCTTGTAGGTGTGGTTCAGCCAGGGCACTTCTGCTATCTAAAGAATAACAGAGCAGTGGCGTACAATAAGCAGCACGTTGACCCTTTAAAAAATAATCTAAACAGACATGCATATACTTATGGAAGAATATCTTGACGACTGTCTATCCTCATAGGATCTACTGTACTGTATGTTTCCACTGACAAACCCTCTTCTTTGGAATAAACTGGAGAGGATTTATAGCAAACTGTAGAAAAGAATAAAATAAAATCTGTTAAACAGTTGTACGGCATTGCAGATGTAATACAGCTACAAGTAAACACAAAAACTGGTTCCAGGAGAAATTCATTGACCGACCAGCTCCGCCTGATACTTAAGGATGAATTAAATGTGTGTTAATACATTTTGTTTTTGCCTCTCGGGTTGGCCCAACAAGCTGTAAGCACAGCATCTGACATATGATCAATCACCCTGCGGAGCTAGAGACAGAAAGCAGTTATCAATCAGCTGCCTTTTTAGACATCCAGCAGTGCAATGTTGGAATTCGTGTTTCTGGCCACTTGAGGAATATAAGGTCTGTACCGATGTTTAACCAATTAGTTGTCAACTTATATCTGTCTGCAATAGGATGTCACGGAAATAGCACGCCACAGGAGACATGCTTCATGCTACGAAATCTAAACTTTTTTTGTATATTTACGTTGTGAAACCATGGGCCAGATCTGGAGGTAGGAGCGTCATGACTTGGGGACATGATACATATTTTGGAACAAGTGTTAAGTCATTCTTTTTATTTATTGTGACAATACAGTGTTCTGCTGGGAAACTTTTGGACCTGGCATTCATTGGTGTGGCTGTTACTTAGACATGTAGCACCCACCTAGACCAGACCAGGCACCCCCACCCCATAGCAATGACACTCCTTGATGGCAGCAGCCATCCCCAGCAGGATGCAGCCTGACACAGACACACACACACAAAAACACTTTAGGAACAACTAAAAAAAAAACATGAAGAACAGCACAAGGTGTTGACCTGGCCTCCAAATTCACTAGATCCCAAACTGATCAAGTATCTGTGGGATGATCCACAGAGACCCCTCCCCTCAAAGTTGGAGACACAACTGTTTTCTTGTGCATGATCGGTGTATATCCACATGATGGTATCAGTAATTATAAACCTTTTCCAGTGACAGAATTTCACATAGGGGTCTTTTGTGTGACCCAGGATATGAGGTTCAAATAAGTCCTATACCATAAATGTGATCTGACTCCTGATTAGAGAGATTTTGAAATGTGATGCCTTTATGACTTAGTTGAAGGTTTTTGGCGCACATCTAAAAATGGGCCCTAATATTGCGCTATTAGGAATCTCCATTTACTCTTCACGTGTTCGTTTCTCATAACCTGACATACTCACCTTCACTTCCCTCCCGGCAACACTCTGTATATTACTTTTATGGAAATCTGCTGGAGTCCCATCCATTTTTTATGTGGAGTTTCAATTCCAAGCAACTCTGCAAAAACTTAAAGCATATTGCATATAAAACAATTTCCTTCTGATGATCGCTCATTGGACTGAACTTGATATTTTAACTAAGGTGCATTTTGTGACAGAGACCCTCTTTACATTGTTGTTGTGGCTCTTTTAGAGGCGACTTTCTTCTTCTAGATACGCATACTAAAAAGATTCGGGGTAGGCAAACCCTTCATCACGAAAAAAAAAATAAAAATAAGCCGGTAAAAAACATAGGCATGCATATCAATGGCACATATTCTGACATATTCTTCCTGCTGTTGGGGTGGTCAGTGTGTCCTCAGCCTCTGGATATTCAGTCATTTACTCCTGTCTGCACGGTAGGGCCGCTGCATTCTCCACAATAAGCCTTGGGTTTGATAACTTCAAGGACCTAGATAACGAGCCCATTGGGCCCTGATTATGCTCCAGCAAAGATCTGCCCGGGCCAATCAGATCATCTGGGCGGGCTTTACATAATGATGGACAGAGGCGTAACAGTAGTCATACACGTCATCTAAGTGCCGTGGGGTTGATTTTGGCTGCCATCGGCAAAGCGAGATGTTTGAAAGGCATTAGTCAAGAAGCATACGTCACGTAATTTGTTGCTCTTATCCAGTTGCATGCAGAGGTATTTTTCTCTGCATTAGTTGAAACAAGCCCTGTAATTAAATCCAAATGGCGTGTTTGTATAAACGTAGCTACTGCAGGTCTATGAATCATGCAAACCGCATCTACTTAAGTCACACAACAAAGCCTGACAAAGGAGGAAACCCATTCTTTGGTCACGTCCCTGGGCTACGTCCTTCAGGCTCCTCAACAACGTGTTAAAAATTGAATCTTTTTAGGTTTTATTGTCCAACTGTTTTGTAGCCCCTGAAAACAGGCAACTGTGTGTAAAAGTGGTTATTGTTGCTAAACCTTTCCTCCCATTTGGCACCGAATACCCTCAAATTGAAGCTGAGAATCTGCAGCTTGAATGTGTCTTCATCATAGACTGTATATAAATATGGACAACTTGTCGCCACTTCCTGGCATTGGCCATCTTGAAAGTTTGGAGACAGATTCTGCACAGTACGGTCCGAGAGTGAAGCCACGTGAAGCCGTGATATCGATTACCCGATCACACTTTCTCCAGACTCCCTTGCGGTTGGTAGTCGCCATTGCGTCACATCCTGTTTCTATAACGTCAAATAACTAACTAAAATGAAGCCTAGCCAATAAATTGACACTTGAACATGCATCAACATTATATTAACTGCATAAAATGATAGGAACCACCCTTGAAAAAAAAAATTTGACGTGTATTTTAGTGTTTTAGTTTGGCCCAAGTCCCGCCCGCTAACATGAAGGAGGTGGAGCTTATGACCTATACTGCAGCCAGCCACCAGGGGGAGCTCTACTTGCTTTGCTTTCACTTTAGAGGAGCAGTTGCTCCGTCCATCTTTATATAGTCTATGGTCTTGATAGACGGCTAACCAGATATGGGCCTATCTGTATCCTTATATGGGGCAAGTAACATTTTTTAAACAAAATTTGGTAGTTCCATAAATTGGTCGCCCTGAATGGCCATTTTGATAAGTGCATTAAAGGGTTTTCAGTTTGAAATTACTGAGATTGGGGTAAACCTGTGGACATTTCAGATAATTCATCCCAGAACCTGTTTTTTTTTTGCCACACAATGCACAACCAAGAGTTTACTAGTAAGTTATTGATATTTTCGCTCTTCATTTGCTTTACCTTGCATAAAATTGGTTGCAAAAATGTCTCTTAGGGTTTTCCTTAATTATAAAAAAATAAATCCCTGTTGAGCGTCTAAGGCGGTACAAAACAGCTGCCGCCTCACATATAATCTGATCCTGAGGAAAACACATGAAATGTTTTCTGGTGTTTTAACTCTCTGACTTGTCGGTGCGATCACACAGCTAGCACGGCGCCTCTGGGTAAGACTTGCTGACATGAAGAAGCACTGCATGAACCCATCCTCCGTATCTCAAATATGCTCACTCTGATACACTCTTAGCTTGAAGTAAGAAGGAGTCACCGTGAAATTAAAAGTTGTATCCGAGAAGCAGCAGCCGTTTTGTTTTAGGCCCCGACCTGTGAGCTGAACTACGCGTTAGCTTCTCTAACTCCACCGCTGGCCCTCGCAACCTCAACTCAAAGCTCAATTATTCAAGTTGTTGCTGCTTCTTGGCAGCGAGTGCGGCCTCCTGGCCTGCTGCAGTCTGCTTCTCTTTGGTATCGCGTCTATTGTCTGACTGATTTCCCCAGGCACCGAGTCCTGGCTGGGAGGATTGAGGGCCATCAAACAGAATTAAGAGGAGACAATAACTGTGTGTGTGACGGTGGATGTGTGTGAATACTCGGGCGGGAGTGCATTTCCATTTTCCATTCACGTCGTGTGGATTTTAGTCCGTCTCCTAGCGTGTGTGTGTGGCCCAGGAGTGTGTGTGTGTGTGTGTGTGTGTGTTTTGAAGTGAAGCCAAAGCTTCCACAACAAGCAGAGGCCTCTCCTCCTGGCTCCGTCCGCCGATACAAGCCTTCAGTGTCCGTCGCTCCAGCTGGCGGCCAATTTATACCGAGGCCAAACACTCCAATACCCACCGGCAGACCGACAGGGGCTCTTTGTGAGGCCAGAGTGTGTGTTTCTCTCCCTGTGTGTACTTATCAGCTATTGAGGCAGTTGTTTGGCTCATGATTGACTGCAAATGATGTTAATCTTAAGACTTAACAGTGCCACTAATGGCGTGAATTACACGACGTCAGACGCTCAAAGTCGGGGAATGTCTTGGAAGCTGGAGGAGCTGCTGTGTGGAGGATGCCTGATAGCGCTACTTCAAATATGTAAACAATGCTCAACAAGACACAACAGACGTGATGTGGTTGTCCCTGGAGATTTACTAGATTGGAGGCAGAAAAGTGAATTTGCCTCTAAACAATAGTGTCACGGAAAGTCCCTCAAAATCAAACGGGCTCATCAGACAGTGCTTTAATTTCCCTTTTCTGATGTTGTTGTTTCTTCACCACATCCTGGTCTATTTCGGTGGCGGCCAGTGTGGCTCTGTGAATCATTTAAACCTCGTTCAGTTAAGGCACGCAGCGAAGCTCTGGCAAAGCCTTACGAAGGAGGAAATTCTTTATATTCTCTGGTGTCGTCCACCACTGCTTTTGGCAGTCGTTAAAACTTTTCATTTATGGACGTTGGGAATGGTGTAAAATTTCTACACTTTTCCTCCGATTTGGATTTGGATGCGAATAGCTGAGAGTCTGCACTTTCAGCCAATATTCATTACATAACTGTGACTTAGTAAACCCTTAATGAACTGCTTAAGTACACCTATGGGGGGGGGGGGATTTGAGGGGAGGGGCCTCTGTGGATCTCACAGATACTTAATCAGTTTGGGATCTAGTGAATTTGGAGGCCAGGTCAACACCCTGTGCTGTTCTTTATTTTTTTTTAGTTGTTCCTGAAACGGTTTTGTGGTTGCATCGTGCTGGGGATGGCTGCTGCCATCAAGGAGTGTCATTGCTGTGGGGTGGGGGGTGCCTGGTCTGGTCTGGGCTGGTCTAGGGAGGTGGTGCTGTTCTAAGTAACATCCACACCAATGAATGCCAGGTCCAAAAGTTTCCCAGCAGAACACTGAATTGTCACAAGATGGTCAACGTTATTCACTTCTCCTGTCAGTGGTTTTAATGTTGTGGCTGATCGGTTTATGGAGTTAACTGCCTGCGTATACGGGACTAGACTTCAGATCAATCTTCATCTGAAAGAATCTTGCTGCGGTGCCACAAGGTTAACTTAACAAACCATGCAAGATCACGCAGTGAGATTTGTCCACACATGAGGCTGATCCAGAACTTGACAGAAGCTACAACTGTGAGAGCGCCATCAGGCATGCAATCTGATTGGATTTAGAAAGTATGACGACAGGGAAGAGCTGCACAAAAGCAAAGACATACAAAATACTGTAATATTTTTACAGTATTTTTATTGATTTGAATGATTTCATATTGAATACAATCAACCTGGGACCCTTTGCGATAAGTTTTGTTTTCCTTCTGGAGCAATATTTCTTCCCTACCCTGTCATGAGGCAACAGTTGGTGTGTTGGTAGTGTCCAAGAAACTGCAGATATTACAGAAACCTCCTGGTGACGGAGCCTGGCAAACTAACCCCACTAGTCATGAATCTAGCAGCAGTGATGCAGAAATCTGAGGCTCGCCCACTCACACTGTGTCTATAACAAGCTTTTTTTTCGTACACTGCATAGTACAGCTCAGCTTGAAAGGGAATGCAGTAGCAGTAGGAGATGAAACCTCACTGTGACCCACTGTGATTAAATTTGAGTATTGGTTGAATTAAAGCTGTTGATGTTTAATGCCTCAACAAAACAGTCTTTATTTGACATTGTTGGGCCGGAAGTTGAGATTTAGTAAAATACCTAACATCGAATTTGAATTTGCGAGAAAAATGTCCAACATAAATATATAATACACTAATTTTGTTTGACAAATCCCTTCTTTATGATGGTTTTGAATGACATTCCAGTGATTTTAATTGATCTTGTTGAATTTCAACTTTATTCTAAAGACCAGCTGAATGTAGTCTACAAATTATGGTGTTTACTCAAGGATTCTCTGTGGTTTCTGGATGTTTTAGGATTTGTTTTGAGGCTCTTTGGGATTAATAACAATTGGTGGACTGTAGTCAGTCTTTCCAGCGACCAGAAACCTTCTCAATACAAAAACTTCTTCATCATGTTGCAGAAAATGAGACCTCAAATTCGGTTCAAAATCCTGTTACTGCATTAAAGCTATGGCTTCAAGGTGTGAATTTGTTCCCCAAATTATTTATGAAACTTGAAACACTTGATAAATTGTAACACTAAATGTATTTTAATGAAGTTTAATACTATGCTACTTGGTGGACTATACCAAGGAACATACGGCTGTGAAATGTCACTGGATAACCTTGGTTTGGCTCAGTTCCTAAGAATAAAGGAGTCTAAAACTAAAGGAATCTCTTAAAACCACTAAATTTCCCCACAAGCTGCAATTTCTGATTTTCTGATTCAGTTTTCAAACGGTTACACAATAGCACCAAAAAAATGAAATCACTCCTCAAAAGGAATTTAGCTGATGCTATTATCCAGACTGACTTTATTTTTTTTCAATCACCGGTATTACAAGCTATTATTGTGTCCTTTGGAGTGATTGTGTAATAGAGACTAGATAAGAAACAAATAATGGAGACTGATAGTGTTGCATTGTGCCTCATTGGGTTTCTCACATGAAAAACCGACAAAGTGTTGCGTAATAACTGGGGGGGGGGGGGAAAGTGTCAAGTGCATTGCACAAACTCAAAATGATTGGTGACTCAGAAAGGTGTGGTAGGAGGGTGATTCCGACGCTATCCAACCATCCGGCTTGCACTTCAGACAGGCTATAAATCCTGCTTAACTTCTTATCCCATATGTCTCTCCCTCCCTGTCGTCCCTTCAACTCTTGAGCATTCCCCAGGAGAGGCTTACCTCTCAGCGAGAATACCTTTTGGGTTGTCTGCTTTCGACCCCTCATTAAAGGCGCTGTCCTTGTAATGGTGAGCTTTGGGTCGTTTAAATGTTTCGAAGGATTGTCGAGGAGCTTAAAACGGTGAAATCAGCAAGAAAAAAAAGAAATGGCAAGCTTCAAATGGATCGAGCAATCGTGTCTCCGTGATTAATTCTGATTAAGTGTAAAAACCATTAAGCAATCATAGTCATTTATTGAAAAATAATTAACAAAATTGGTCTTAAAGCCAATTAAAAAACCACTTCACAAGCACATGTCTCAACAGAGGAGAGCCAGCTTATCAGGTCAAGACTTCGCAGTCCAACTACACTTGTAGGACAAAACCATCCAAATTTTAGTCACAGAAGATGGAAGGATTGGCAGAGGAATAAAGGAATGTCAAATTGGAGAACCCCTCTCTAAAAGGGGTTAGGTGGAAAGGGATAGGTAGACTGAGACACTAATTATCAGCCACTTAACATCTCCCCCTGGGTAGTTTTACCCCCATTAACACCTTGAGTCTTAAGAAACAGACGTCTGTGAAGGTTCTTAGTCATTCAGGTCATGGTATATCTTCAACAAAAACGCTAAATGAAAGGCAAGTAGAGTTTTCTTGAAGACTTTTCACCAATCATCCAAGTGCCTTCTTCAAGAAGTACCGTAAATTCCGGACTATAAGCCGCTACTTTTGTCACTTGCTTTGGACCCTGCGGCTTATACAACGGCGGATGGATTTTTACAGCTAACGGTCACCAGGGGCGCACTATCATGTCATAGACGATGACACGAGGATTAAGAACTGACTTTTCTGGTATAGTAGGCTGGTTATTTTGATACAGTAAACGGCCGTGTTACTGCACCTTTACTGCTGTGTTGGCTGTTTTCGAAAAAGATGCTGGTTATTTTGTTGAGCAGCCGGGTTACTGCACTTTTGCTGCCGTGTTACAGGCAAGCACTTTTAAAAACGAATTAAATTTAGCCATTTAACGTTATTGCCTCGTCAAGCGTTGTAAGCTTTGTTTTTTGTTAAACTGCACTACTACGGTACTATGACTGCAGGAAGTGCGCTAGGAGCGCACCGTTTGTGCACTGCACGAATGCTGTTTTTAATGTCAAAGATGTGAAAGTTTGATCGATTGATTTTTTGTTTGAGTGATCGAAAGATTTATGTTTGTCAAATGTAAATAAATGGGACGCTTTGCGTTTCCAAACAGTCATTTCTGTCCCGACAATCCCCTCCGTGGTAGAAGAAACTCTTACGGTAATTAAACATTAAAACACCAGCGGTTTATAGTCGGGTGCGGCTTATAGTCGGGTGCGGCTTATATATGGAACAATCTGTAGTTTCCCCAAAATTTAGCTGGTGCGGCTTATATTCAGGTGCGCCTTATAGTCCGGAAAATACGGTAAGTGGTTTCTTACATCTAAACCCACTTACTGCAAAAATAAGCCACTTGGATCTTAAAGAAAACCTCAACATGTTCAGTTGCCTTTGTTTGTGCTTCATTTGGTTTAGAAACAGACGTGTTTTGGGACGTCAATGGTTCATTAGAGAACGATTACACGTGCAAAGAAGCTAACACCCAGCATCCTCTAATTCAGAACACTATTTGGTTGTTAATAGGCACGAGTCATGGTGCTGCTTAGCCTGACTGTGACAAGGATCTTACTGCTGTCGCCGATGTCATTGGATACGCTTGGTTTGACTTGGTTACTCAGGGCTCTAGAAGGTCGACTAACCCTTGACCCTCCTCGAAACTTACACCACTAAAACCGTCAAATTTACCCTGTGCGGCTATTTTTGAACCTTTACGTCGCAACTAGACCAAGGAGGTCACAATCAGGTGGGCGCCACCCACAGGTCCCGTTCAGACCTCGAATTAACATCCGTGTTGGGCAATCCGAATACAAGTGGCCAGCTTTACGTACCCGTGGTCAAGCTTGGTGTTAAAATGCATCTCCACATGCGTCCCCAGCCAGCACTTGAAATCTGATCTTTTTCGTGCTCTGTACGCAAATTAACACCTACTTCATTTGGGGGAGCAGAACAATAATTTGACAGCTGCTGTCTCTAATGGATCTCTACTGCCATATCAGAACCACACACAGTTTTATTTTGTATGCGCAATGAAATAATACATATTTTGGACTTGCGCAAAGCTCAGAATAGAACTTAAACCCTAAAACTTCCATACACACCGCAATTTCACCGCTGTGCTGTTTGAAGAAGTGACAGACTCCTTAATAATTACTTAAAAAAACAGTGACCCAGGACACATTGTGTGTTCACACAGCCAAAGGAACGAGGTCTAATGCGTCTGACACCACCAATATATGTCTGAGATTGGATCCCTCAAACGCGACCTCAATGCGTCCTGTAGTTGAAGCTTGTCACTTGTGATCTGATTGCCCAACACGGACGTTAATGCAAGGTCTAATCGGGGTCAAATAAAAACCTAAACTCTCCACAAGTCATGTAGGCCTGAAGAACCTTCTTGTTTGAGTTGTGAAACATCCGTCTTTGTTTTAGCGTTTAGATGAACCATGACCTAGATCACTGAGAATCTTCACAGAAATGTGTCTCAAATCTGTTAGATGATCACAAGACACCCGCCACCATAACCTGTTTTGTCTTCCTGCTCTACAGAGTTTACATGAGTGCAGTAAGGTGTGATTAATTATGTAGTTTTAATTGTCCCAGGTCATGAACCATAAGCAAGAACCATCAAAGAAGGAAATAAGTCATATTGTGTGGTAGTTTCTGTGGCTGATAAAACCAGGGCGACTGGTTTCAGTACGTGCCGCTGGTGTGAATGAGAGTTCGTTGCGGCAAACAGTTGCTGCTGGACAGGTTTCAGTGGGAAGAGGAGGAGGATGATGGTAGTGAGCTGAACGCAGTCTCATTGTGAATCACCTCGGCACGATAAAAAGCTCATCTGAGTGGGAACGGAGCCACGAAGCAGCCGCTAGTTTTGCTTTCATCTCATATTCTCACCGCTGTCAGCTTCTTGGAGCTCTCGGTTTGATTTCTGTATGAGGAGTGATGCTTGAATTGCGCTGCTAACTGTGGAGCAGCCACAGATAGTTTAAACCAATTAACAGAAAATGAACTGTCACCAATCATTTGTGTTTTGTTTGAGCAAACAACAGCCGGGCTGAGAATATTTACTGATTTAAATCGAATCATTGTTGGGCAAAACAAGACATGAAGACAGACAAATCAATATTCACACTAATAGATTGTGGCAGACGTGATCTGTGTGTTTCTACAAGTACCTAACATCCCGACATTTGATTTATCCTGGCCTCTGGTTAAAAACCGCTCTCGAATTGCTGACCTTGTCTTGTGAAGCTCTTTTGTAGCTCGGGTAAAATGTCTCTGCACTGCTGCCGTGAAGACAAATATCTGACTTTGAGCAGAAAATTACACATGGAGCTCTGTGAAAAAGGTTAATTTAACATCAGAACCACTAAACTCTTTAAACTTTACCAGCAACCAAGGACGAATAGAGACTTCCAGGTAAACGAACAGACGAATAGTTTGGTAGATAACATATTACAGCATTTTCCTTCTTTTGACTTTTGAAGTGTTGCTTTCTTATGTCCTTCAGGATACAGGTGTGGAAATACTTGATGATTTTAGCAAATATAAGGTGTCAGTGAGCCTCAGAACAGGAAAGACAGCATTTATCACACTTTCCTCCTGGACAAAATAAAGATGCAGATATTATTTGTGTGGATGTAACTGGTTCAGCACAGCAACTATGCTGCTGCTCCAAATCTTCTTGCTGGAAATAGTCGTTGTGCATCTCTTTGCCTTTCCGACATCCCTTATATTTGTGATCAGTGCCGCAACGACTCGTCATCGATGACAGTAACACGACCAGTGGCTCCAAACTCTCCAGAACCTCCCTAGCTACTGCCGAATATTTGGACCATTGCGTTTAGTCTGATGGATGGTTTGGGGCTGGTCGTCTTCGTCGTGTCCTTATCAGTTTTTTATGAGAAAATAACTTGACAGGGACTCAACCAGATGCTAATGAAGATGCTAATGGGGTTGCTAAGAATGTCAGTGCTGCTTTCCGGTGCATTGACAATTAGTACGCAGTTTGTTTCTGCACATATTGGCCTGTAAAATTAAACAGCGTAAATTTAAATCAACATTGCGCTCTAAGTGGGCGTCAGCAACCTTTAGCAGTGCTTTTAATCACAGCTAAAGCTTCTGGATGTGAACCTGCTGGCCGTCTGGGGTCTTTATGTGGAGTTAACACATAAACATGCATGTTAAGTTAATGTGAACATAAATGTTGACCAGCAGGAAAATCCATACGCATGTTCTAATTACAAACAGCACACGTTGAAATTAAAGTCAAATCATACTCGATGTATGCTAATTGATGACATAATGTAGTAAAAAAATCTTTCCTGATTACACTCAATAAATCTAAACCTTTGTTGAATGGTATCATTTGGTAAAACTTGGGTTTCTACCCAGAAAATAGTTGATATATCGATTTGAATAGTAATTGTTTGTTGCATCCCTCTTACAGCGGTGAATGCAGACTCTCTGGTGTGGTAGAGGCTGCCTTTTCTAATGTGTTTTCCTGCTGTCTGGTATCCTCAAATGACCCGTAATGGAGCAGCCTCAGTTTAGCGCTGAACTGAACTGAACTGAACTGATCTCAGGGGTTGTTCATTACGTCTTATCCGTTTATCTATATATAACTTGCAGTGTTATATCTCCAGTCATCTGCAGTGGTTCAAGAGCAAAACCGCTGCTGCTGCTGCTGCTGCTGCTGTTGCTGCTGCTGCAGAGGACAGAAACTGAACAAATATCTTTTCACAAGCTCTGCAGCCTGAACGCCTGAAGTTATTTATTTTAACGCTGTCCAAACCGTGAAATACTCTCAAAGCAGGATATTGATAATGAATGCATGTGTAGAGCCTGGGTTCTACAAGGTTCAAATCCAATATTCAGACCTGAGCTTACTTCCTTTCGCTGCGTCTGTATTACTGGCAAGAAAGCAACACTTTCAATGAAAGCTTGTGACGATTGTTGCTGTGTTGAGCTGGTGTTAACCAATCACCAGTTCATTTGTAAATGGATGACAACATCCAACAAAGAGCATTAGAGCACTTCAGCAACACATCAACGGTGAGTCCGAGACAATGCCTCTGGCCACGCTTGGCTGTTTTGTGACCTTTGTCGCTGAAAGTCTGAACGTAGCTTTTGTAACTGGTTTATTTTGAGTCCTTTTTGGTCCAAACCAACGTCTTCCTGTCATGTTGAATTTAATCTCGGTTCATGTTCAAAAGGCAGTCGATGCAAAGTTCTGACACACCCTAAATACTAAGTTCTTGCTAACAGTTTGGCGGTTGGTCATAATTTTGTGGGAAAATTTGGATTTCAGGAAATCAAATAATCGAACTAAAAATCGACCATCAGCAGTTAGTGTTCTTTGGTTCATGTACCTGTGTTCTGTATATCGAACATGTTCAGTTTGATGGAGCATCTTGAACTCGCCCTAATAGTCTATTAATTGTCAAACGGTGGATAACCGATCAATCATTTCAGGTAAAAATGCTAAATATATAAATATACAGCTAATCTGACATGAGGATTTGATGCTTTCCTTTGTACTTTTTGGTAGAAAGTGGTCATCAAAGTGGACATTTCACCACTCTAATCGCTCATTTTGCTTTCTGAGCCCAAATAAACCTCTGGACAAGTCCAGTTGCCTAAACCAGAGTGATAAAGGAGTTGGTTTTCCTGGGTTGGTATGGTGCAACCAACCTCAACATCATCCAACATCTGGAAAGCCAAACACCAGAAAAGAAATTGTTGTTATAGACACATCCATACACAGGGTTTTGGAGTGTTCAGGTGTCAAGAAGGGTTTTAGTTTTTCTGTCTCTGTGAGGTTTAGTGGAGATACATCTTTTAGGAAGTAGAAAATGCTTTCTGTGGGGTACCTAGCCTGAGGCTCATAGGGATGTCCCGAGATTGGTTTCAGGGCCAGTTCAGGCATTTCAGGCTTCAGCCAAGAACGATCTTTTGAAGTTATTTATCTTAGGTCTGCCATGAACAAAAAAGCACATCCCTGTAGCGTCCAAACATCTTAGTTTTCTGATTTAATAGTGGTTGGCTAGCGTCAAAGCTGCCAAAAATCCTGCATGCGTGATCTGGGAGACTACAAGGAAGATAAGAAAAGCATTTATGGACCTGTGGGGGAGGAAATTTTGTTCATAAAAGATCAGTATCGGATCAGGGGGCAAAAAAACTTGATTGGGACATCCCATTTCAGGCATAAGTAACTGCTCTGATAGCCGCAACGGTTTCTGTTTTAAAAGGACTGTCTTGTCATACTTGGCGTGAACTTGACCTCAACTCAACCCCGTCGACTCACAGATGTAATGCATCACAGAGGAGTCGCTGAGTGTCATGTGGCTATAACATCTGTGTGCGGGCAGCGGTACAGGGGGGTGCGTCCTCAGCAGCCCTCGCCACATTTCATCTCTGCCGGCCTAGCTGGGCTAATTTCATGATCCGATGAGCAGACGGTGGCTGACTCACCGTAGTCGCCGAGGTCTTTTTTTAAATTGTTTTTTAAACTGTGCATATGTGTGCTTTGGAGGAGGACGGAGGAGTGGTGGGCGTCCGCCTGGCCTTCCCTCTCCCATCGTGACTGGGGTGGTCGGACTCCTACAATTAGGCAGTGAATCAGAGTGACAGCGCTGCTAGTCACCACTGCTCAGCTTGTTGACCAAAATCTGTCTCCCTCTGTGGAGGAACGACATTCGGGAGCTCTTGGCTTTTAAACGTTGGAGGAGATTCTTTTCTTTTTGTTCGCTGCTTCTCATCGAGCAGACATTGCTGTGGTGTCCGCCTTGTCACTCAAGCAGCGTGGGTGGTGCTGTGGCCTCCAGTGAATTCATGCTCTCTGTCGGTGGCAATTTGTTTTCTTCAGTTGTTCTTACTTTATCAACAAAAGGAAGCAATTATTCACCTTTAGTTGCTGTTTAGATGCAATAAAAGTATTATCTCGCCCCAAGGCATACTAGTTTTGGATGCTTTAAACCAGTTATTATTATTATATACTTATTATTTGCTCTTTTCTTTGTTTACAGGCTTCGATGAGAGGCTCTCCATGATGAGCAGCTAACACTATCGGCCGCACAACCACAGGAAGAGACGTGGCTGCTGCACCATCCACAGTCGACGCATGGCGGTATTAGGGGTAAGAGCCACAATGACTGGTTTATCATTCACCCTTTTTGCATGCTATTGTCCCAGAGGTAAAAGCTTCAGTGATAAATAAATCACGGTCAATTGGGTGGTTTGGGATTTTTTACACGAAAAAATTACAAAAATAAACTTTTAGCTGGCGAGCTGAGAACAGATTTGTACAAAGTAATGTCAATTAATTAAAAATAAATATTTTAGAATAAGCGACTGCATAAATATTCATTTAAAGTGGCCGACCTAATTTAACAAAGTTCCCAGCAAGTTTTGTCACAATTATTGTAGTAAATGTGTCAAAAGTGTCTGTAGTATAAAGACAAGAGTGAAACAGAAAGACAGAAGACACGACAGTTTTAAATTTCTGACTTTATACTCAAACTTAATTCCATTAATTTTGAAACTACTGGCTCTCGTCTGTCTCTCCTCTGTGTGTCTAACGACTTCAAAACAAGCTGTAGCCTCTCAATAATGGATGCTGGCTGTCTCGGCGTCCCATTTTCTGGACTCAACCAGCTATTATCTCAGTGCTCACTGCTGGTTATTTCATATCTGATCGTTTGACTGCATCTGTCCGCTGGTAGTCATCCAGCTTTCACTCCAAAAGAAACCCGCTTTATGTGTTTGTCTGTGCTTGTGCATGAATTTCATTTTAATCTTTTTGATAAAAGTGGACAAACGGTTAGGATCGGTTGGATTAGAGTGGATTTGAGGGGTAGGAAACTCCCATAAAATTAAGTTACGGTCTGGGACAAAGACATCTTTAAAGTAAATCTGACTCAGGGAAGCCCAGCGGACTCTCCTCAGGGTGTTTCTATCAAAGGAAGACTTCTTTTAAAAACAGAGCTCAGACATTCTCTTTGACTTTGTTCTTGTTTTAAAAGTTATCTGTGCAAGTGATGAACAGAAAATCTCAGTGGGAAACTTTAAAGGGCCTATCAGCTAATCCCTCAGCAGAAGTTTGGTTTTGATATACAAGAGCCTTGATAAGCATTTTAGGGTTTCTATTCCCCGATCCCGTGAGTCCAGTGTTGTTGAGTTGTCCGGTCTGCAATCAACTTTTGGCTTAGATTCACACTCACCACTCTCATAGCAGATGGTTGTTAGCTAAAGAAATGATGCAGTTATGTGGTGAACATAGTGGAGCCTAAAGCAAGAAATTTGTTCTCGCTCCTAGGGCTGCAAGAACAAGAACTAAGTTTGTTTATACTTCACGAGAAGCTCAAGCATGTATGAATCCATTGGCTTCCTTCTCCCTCTCTCCTCCCTTCTTTCTGTCCCACCTCCTTCTATTTTCTGTCTCTACCCCGCCAGCCACAAGCACACAGGCCTTAGGCTTAGGAGCTTGGTGAGCTTAAGGTTCTGCTTGAGGTTTCTTCCTGTTAAAAGGGAGTTTTCTTCCTACTTAGGCCTTAGTGCTCGCTCCAGGGGGGTTTTGAGCTTCTGGGTTCGGTAAAGCATCCTGAGAGGAGCTATTTAAATAAATCTGAATTGAATTCCAACTTAAGAGGCTATAATACAATACGTTCTTGCAGCCTTAAGCAGGGATGTCCCGATCAAGTTTGTTTGCCGCTGATTTTTCTGTCTCTACCCTGCCGGCCTCAAGCACGCGGGCCTTAGGCTTAGGAGCTTGGTGAGCTTAAGGTTCTGCTTGAGGTTTCTTCCTGCTAAAATGGATTTTTTTTTCCTACTTAGGTTTTAGTGCTCGCTCCAGGGGTTGTTTTGAGGGCCTTAGGCTAATGATCTAGGTGAGCTTAAGGTTCTGCTTGAGGTTTCGTCCTGCTAAAAGGGAGTTTTTCTTCCTACTTAGGCTTTAGTGCTCGCAGGGGGGTTTTGAGCTTCTGGGTTCGGTAAAGCGTTTTGAGACGAGCTATTTAAATAATCTGAACTGAATTCCAACTTGAGAGGCTATAATACAATATGCTCTTGCAGCCTTAAGCAGGGATGTACCAATCAAGTTTGTTTGCCACTGATACGAGTCCCGATCCAAGTCCCTAGGGTAGGTTAACCCTAACCCTAGATGCGACTGTATTAAGTCCAATAAATAGGACATGGATTCTGTTTAGTGATTTTTTTTTTTGTGTTGAATCAAGTTAGAAGTATGGAATGATGATCTCCTATTACCATCTCTCACCAAACATCAACATTTCCCACTTCACAAATTTCTGTCTGACTGACTTAATTTTCCTCCACACAGCAGTCCACGGTTAGCCTCCATTAAAACTGATCCTCCTACCGTCACACTGTCAACTGTAAATCCAATTACGGATTTTTTTTTTCCCCCAAAAACCAACAAAGAATTGTTTCTGTTTCAACCCTGAGTACTGGGACGGAGGGAAAGGTTGGCCTGTACGTAACCTGAGAGGCAAACCTCAGGGCATAGCTTGCGATTCTGTATGATTACAAATGAATGTGGTGACTGTATGTGCTCATCTGAATTACAGTTGCTGATTTGCTGATCAGATTATGCCGTTTATAGAGATTTATACAAAATTAGCTCAAACTGCTACTAGGAATTATGTCATTTTGTCCAGTCTCATTTTAATTAGTTCCTTGTCTTTTGATGGATGTCCGGAGCCCAGTGACTTGAGTATACAATCACGCACAGTGGTAGAAGGTTAATTAAAGTATGAGCTTTGTTGTGTTTCATTGCTACCAGTCAAAGTAAAGATGAACAGAAACTGCCTTTGAAGACCATTGACAAAACATTCTGGGCCGAGTTTCTCCATGATCACTCCCACGACTTGTTAACAATCCTGCTTGTGGAGGGAAGCCTCATTTAGTCATCCACCTACACAAACTTCTGTATCATCATTCTTCTGGTGCGCGTCCTTTATAGATGAATCACCCGCAGGGCTCTCTGTTGCAGCATGTTTTCTGCTGCAGCCGGTACTTGTCGGACCGGAGACACGGTGTAGTCCAGCTGATCCTAATTCTGTGATTTAAAATTAGTCATGAGCTGCTACTGACGGCAGTAAATGACTCACCTGACTTATCAGTGATGGTGTTTGAAGTGGAAGTTGGATTATAGTGAAGAGTAGTGTTAAAATAGCAGCATCAAACTGCATCAGGTGCTGCAGTAGGGTCTTAAAAAAGTCTCAGTCCTCAGGTCATGGTAGATACGAAAAACAAGGACAATATTTTGGTTTTACTCTTGTACAGTGGGAGAAAGTGATGATCCACCCTCTGTGGTTACAGTCACTTGACAAAACATTAGGTACGCTTGAAAAAACGAATGCATTATACCTATGTAAAGGCTGTTACATACTCTGTGAGAAGCGAGAAACTTGTTCTTGCACCGAGAACAAAATTACGTCATGACACATCAACCGGGCAGAACTTTTGATCCGCGATCCAACGGACACGGCCGTCAAAACAACTGGACGACATCTAAAAGTAATAAGAAAATAGCCTCCTGTCGTCCATCTGCCACAAAGCTTAATGCGTGTGACGTACGCTGCAGTTGGAGGGTCCTATGAGGACTTCTTGTGAAATATAAATTGCTTGGCCAAAACAAACCTTTTTCTTGTTCTCACAGCCCTAGAAACGAAAACAAATTTATCGCTTCTTGTGGAGTATGGAACAAGCTTAGCTGTCCTGTATTTAATCTTAGCTTAATGGCTGCCCTTATGTTCAGTGGTAGTGATAAATTTACCATGCAGGGGGCAGTAATTCATCCTGTAGCGACAAAATGCAACAAAGGAAACGGAAAAAAGCGGAAGCTGAAACAAACGAGCAGAAATGGATAAAGAAACGCGTCTTTTGAACGACAAGTTCGACTTCAGAGTCCTGCCAAATGCTTCTCTACACAAGAACAAAGTTATCGGCATTTACTGTCAAGGTGAACTGGGTTATAAACTGAACAAGAAGCTTAAAACATAAGAAAAACAGCCCTTTCAGATACATTGAAAACAGATATTTTCTCTAAAAAAATTGAGTTTACCCTTTCCATTGACGCACATTAACTTTGGAAATTATGAGATTAATCGTGGTTGAATAGTTTAATCAGACATTTTGACGTATCACCATAGAAAAATAGTTAGTGCAAATGAAAAGTTTCACTTGCTTGAGGTATTTTATTTAAACTTTTTTGAAAAAGAATTAATGCATGTAAATGGAAATTTGTTTTCTGAATTAGTGCTGACGTAGTGAGCCTCTGCTTCTTCCTGTCTAGTGGCTCTTGCATTTCTTTATCTCTGGACGCCATGAAGACATGATAAGTGCTTCCTGACATGAAAGAATGCTCATTACTCAAATTAATAGAAAATGGTCCTGTCAACCATCAAAAGAAAAAGATCAGATCTGAGTTAAATTTGAGAATTAAAGTCTGTAATGTGAAGGGAGACGTATCACAGCCGTGTGTTGTCTCAACGTACACATTACGTCCTTGTGTGTTAACGTGTAACTTAAATAGTGGAAAAACTATGATTCTCATTAGAGGGTCTTTGGGTCTGCAGCAGCATCACGGTTTGTGATTAACTTTTCTCTCCTCCTTCTTTCCTCTTCTTCCCCCAGAACCCCGACATGCTGACGAGGAAGATAAAGCTGTGTCACATCAACGCCCACATCACATGTCGTCTGTGTGAGGGCTACCTGATCGACGCCACCACCGTCACCGAGTGCTTACACACCTGTAGGTCCCTCGCTTTTATTTGTCTCTGTTTCTCTTTGTTTGGACGTCGTCTGTCTCTGAGGAGTTTTCTCAGCTCTTGCCATCAGAGACGAATCCTGGAGGCAGAGCGATTCTTCCGACATCCGTGTAGCTCTGTTTGTCATTTCGTCTTTCATTTAACATCGCCTGAATTCAGGCTGCGGTGTCTTGTTTTATGCACCTCTGCTCTGATCACCCGTTTCCTAATTCCCATTCCTATTTCTGTATAAGATAAACCCAGCAATGTCGACTCTAATGGTTTATATCAGACTCACAGGATCAGGTAATCTCCACATTTATTAGTCCCGTAAGAAGGTGAGACGCTGACACAGAGGTACATCATTATCTGAGTATTTTCAATAAGGTAGGATAATACCGCCTGTCTCTCCCTGCAGTTAGACTCATTATATAGTCTGGTCAGAGCCCTGCTCGTCACACAAAAGACTGAAAACTGGGTCTACGAAGCGTTGTTAGAGAAAATAATTCGCCTTTTCTCTTTAGTATACTTGGACATATCGATATTGCTATTTAGGGTACGTCTTTGTCGGCTATTTATCGACTGTAATAACTTTACTTTCTTCATGTTAATTCGAGTCTATGTTCACGTTGCCGCTAATAAATGTTGAAAATGAGAACAAATATAAATAAACTAATTTTGTAATTTTCAACTTGATAAAAAAGGAAAAAATATAACAATAATAATAAATAAATAAACTCACAAGATGGCACCGCCTGTATCCCTGGGAAACTAGCATCAGTTTGGCCAGTGTAAGAAAATGGAGTCCATATTTATATACAGTCTATGCTCATAATGCACCAAGTCGACCGTCGAGCCGTTCTTCAGTGTCTGGGACTGTTTGCACTAGATAGACATGTTAAATTAGTGTTTGAGCAGATAGACGGCTCTTTACTCTTTACATCTTCATCTCATCTGACCATACAAATACACAAATATTTCCACACAACAACATCTAGAATGAATAAACTGTAGACAAACTGATCAGCATGATTCTGGATAGCCTCCCAGCTAATTAGCTCTTCCTGTTTCCCCTTTTTAAATGATGAATACAGACTAATGCCGCCTGCTGCTGCTGCTGCAAAGAGTTATTTCCTCTCAGGTGAAGAACATATGTACTAGAGAATTTGTGGTGCATTCAAGTGCAACTTTTTGGCCCAGACGCAGATGACGTCACGGTCAGCCTTCGGTGCGCTTCAATACCAGTTTGCCGCGTCCGCACATTTAGTATTTAATCATCCTCAAAAACAAAGAAGTTGTTCAGCTGAGACAAGAAAAAGAGGAAATAGAAGACACAGATGTGACGACAGAAGGAATTCAAACCACAAAACTATGTAATCCATCGTAGAGGCTTTAACATATCTTTAAATGTTTGTATCTTAGCTCTTTAAATTAAAGGAAAGGTCACATCTGAGGTGAAAAATACGCAGGACTGAATATGGGATTTTACAGTGACGACACTCATAGTTAAATTCTCTGTAAGGAGTAAACTATTTGCTCATTATTGCTCTTGTGAAATAACTCTTGAGGACGCGCTTCCTCTTAGATTCCTCAACCTCCTAGCCAGATACTTCCTCTGTATTCGTCTCTCTCTCAGTTTTTTAAAGAAATGAAACCGTTTCAGATGAAGCCCGCTGTGGAGGAAAGAAAAGAAAAGAAAGCAGCAGCGTCAGAGCCTTGAATTAGCACGTTTTGTAATCCCTCACCGAGTTGACGAGGCCTCGGCCTGTTTACCTCCTCTGCAACCTTAAGAGACCTTTAATGCTCACATGAGATCTGGCCGGGTCGTTGCTGGTACATCGAGGCAGTGGTTGTTAACAACAGCACGTTGGGAACTTGGGGTTCGGTGGGAAATAATCTAATCAACCTGGAGTGCAGACCAATCAGTCGCTCCCTGGCTCTTCTGAAGAAGATTTAACTGAAACCTAGAAAAAAAAATAGAAAATCCTAATTCTGGGCATCGAAACAGATTAAGATTAAGATTAAGATTAAGTGTCTATCGGCCAAGTATACTTGTGTATACAAGGAATTTGGTCTCTGCATTTATCCCATCCGTGAATTAGTGAACACAAAGCACACAGTGAGGTGAAGCACACACTAACCCGGAGCAGTGAGCTGCCATGCTACAGCGGCGCTCGGGGAGCAGTGAGGGGTTAGGTGCCTTGCTCAAGGGCACTTCAGACAATCTTAACAAAGAAGGAAATGTCAGGAAATACGAAAAATTAAAGAGACTATGGAAAATTAGTCTAATTCAGTAAACCCAAAAAATAACAAATAAAAATAATTAAATAAAAACAGATAAAATCGTATTTAAAAAAAAAAAAATCAATTAATATACTACAATAAAATAAAATAATAATTATATTAAGGAAATAAAACAAATAAAGAGACAAGGGGAAAATTGTATGATTCAGTAAACCCATAAAATAACTAAATAACTAAATAAATAAATAAAATGGATATAATCATATTTGATTTTTGTTAAATATGTTTAAAAAAAGAAAAACAGAGAAAAACTATTTATATAAAAATATTTATATAAATTGTATAATTCAGTAAACCCATAAACAAATAATTACAATTAAATAAAAAATAAAATAAAATGTTTTTATAGATTTTTTTTATTATTATTTTCAACAACAAAAAAAGAAGAAAAATAATAAAATAAAAAAGTCATCATGGAGGTGTTTCTAATACTCTTTAAATGGGAAAGACAAACCAATTAGAAGCACTTCATTATTACACAGCCTCCTTTTACTCAGCCACACTGTAAATTGTGCACAGAGCTGTTTTATTAAACTGAATTAGATAGCCCTGGTGTACCTAATGAAGTGGCCACTTAGTGTAAAGACTCTGCGCTAATGTGTGCAGCATAAAACGACCTGAACCTGGATCAGACGCCGTTCAGTACCTCGTCTGTCCACCAGAGGACGCTCTCCTACCACAGACCAGAGCCGTCTCCTCAGACGTCTCGGCCCAGGCTCTTTGTGAAGGGGTCTCCACTGTAGCAGAGCGGAGACAGAACACATTCACATCACGTCACCATTGCAGATGCTGCGATAGACGGAGATTTACTGCAACAGAATAATGTCAAGTAGAGACGGATTCAGGGGCAAACCTGGGCCAGTAAATTACACCTCTGGGTTATATTTTAATCACGAGATGAGAATAAGACATCATTAACAGGATCAGTATATTTTACAGAGGTACAGCAGAGGATACGTCTGTGCATCCTCTGATTTATTTATTTTTCTTCTGCAGTAAAGAGACAAATAGTTGATTAACTGATCAGGCAGTAAACATTTATTTTTTCTAATTTTTCAAACCGAATCCCAGTTTCCCCTGCTTCTCGCTGCGTCTTACTTCTTAAGCAATTTAAAGATATTTATTTACGCATTTCTTGCCATTTTAAAGCTAAAATGTTTGATTCATTTATGAAAAACAGATTTAACAGATCGGTTTTTCAGCAGCGACGCTTGTGTTTACAACAAACGAATCAAACCAGAAACAGGAAGTGATCAAAACAATAAAGTTAAAAGGACACACGGAAGCCTCTTCTCGTTTTTTATTTCCATCTCGTCCGATGATTCAAATCCACAAATATTTTCACAACTACGTGAATCATCATCATCATCCAGCGTGAATAAACTGTAGACTGACTGATCAACATGATTCAGGAGAGGTCATCTCTGTACGAAGGTCTTCCCAGCTCTCCTGAGCTTCCTAGCTTTCTGGTGCATATTAAAGACATATTCTTTTCAAAAGCACGTTTATTATTTCTGCCGGTTACTCATCGGCTGCAAGCGTACGCCGATGTATCACCTTGATAATGTAATATCTACTCTGAAATGCATCTAACTACAAGAAAGTGACTGTAGAATTTCACGTCTTTGCAGCTGAGGTGAGACTTGGTGAGGTGAAACACGCTACCGCCAAGCGGACCAATCACAGCTCTTGTGGTCTGCGTCGCCTTGTAAAATAGCAGTTACGTTTCTGGGGAGGTGCACGTCAGGCTACGGCGTTAGAGGCGGTTTCGGCTTCTGGGGGAGGAAGAGATACGAATGCTTGTACGACTCGACTTCTGCGAAATTTCATCTGACGTTTCAGTCGCCGTTGTTGAAAGTGAAGCAGGAAGTAGAAACAAAAATGAGAAACAAAAGCGTAATTATGCTGCAACCAAGCGGCCCAATCACAGCTCTTACGTTTCTGGGGAGGTGCACGTCAGGCTACGACGTTAGGGTCTGCGCTGTCGCCGTAGCTACGGGGTCAAAGCGACGCAGAAGCCTAAACCGCATATGAGTTAACATTTAAATCAACAAAAGAGTCGTGATTGCCGTCTAATAAACACGCTGCCAAAAGAGCAAACCCGAACAAAGAGGCTGAATGGTCTTTACACTCTCTGTGCGTTTGTCCACTGACCACGTTTGTCTCCTCTGTGTGTGTCTCCAGTCTGCAGAAGCTGCCTAGTGAAGTATCTGGAGGAGAACAACACGTGCCCCACGTGTAGGATTGTTATTCATCAGAGCCATCCACTGCAGTATATTGGGTGAGTGAGGGACTGCTGCAGAGCTACACACACACACACACACACACACACACACACACACACACACACACACACACACACACTGACTGCCATCAGTGATACACCACCAGCAGATAATAAACTACCAAAGGACCAGAGGGCCGCCGACCTTTACCCATTTTATTTCTACAAACAGTCTCTGAACCGCTGAGGGAGGTCTGAGTAGAACCCTTAAAAGTAAATACTTTAATATAAATATATCTAATTAATGTGTTTTAAGCTGTTAGTTTTGTCTGTACGTGGCACCGGGAATCACAATTAGCTCAGTGTTGAAGCTGCATGATAACTCCACCCTAACCTCCTGGTGAAATTCAGCTTGTTTTTGTTAGTAAATGATCGATAACAATCAGTCAGAGGCTTTCCTTCTTTCTTCAGACTGTTAAAGAGTTCTGCTTTGCTTTCCTTAAATTGTCGAGACTCTAGATGGAATTAAAAACACATCAGAAGCCAGACCGCCTTCAACGTTTAATTTTTTTTGTGGAGAAAGTTGGTCTGCAGTCTCTCCGTTGGGAACTGGTTAAATCATTTGGACTGGCTTTGTGCAGTGACAGCGTCGTGGTCGTACATGTCATCTGAGCTGTCGGATAAGCATGATTCTCCCTGGCCTTAGCCTACATTACCCAGAATACAGCGGAACTGCAGATGGTTGAGTCAGTCCAGGTGTGACTGGTCTGTGGGTGGTGCACACCTGAAACTTGCACAACTTAGGCTGGCTGTTGCTACATATGCTAAATATCTATCCATTTAGAGATATTTCAGTTTGAAACATTCGGTTATAAAAGAGATTTTTACAAAACTAATCATTTGTTCCAGAGATTTGTGGTATTTCCACAATATTTTCCCTCTAGTTTCACGTGTTTCATACGTCTTTGCTTTTGTGCAGCTCTTCTGTCGTACGTAAATATACCTGGCGGTGTTCTTAGGATTGTGGCTTCATGTTTTGGATCTCTTTAACACTAATCTCCGACTTTTTCTCATATAGAAGCCGTAGACACTTCACATCCTGACAGACTTTGACGTGTGTTTCTCTTTAACGTCTTAAAGCCAGTCATATACATGAGCTCGCTCACAGTTTACACCCCGTCAGAAGCACGATCCAGGAACGTCAGCCCTCATCCTCATGTTTAAATCAGAGGAAACAACCATGCACGAACTTAAGCTTAATATTTATGCGACAGCAGTGATCTGCATGTTGCCACAAATCCCGTTTGGTTTCATGCACTTGTGTAAAAGTCACAGTTAAAATACAGTTTGGGGTTTTCATTTACATGGATAGAAAAATAGAAGATCTATTACACAATAAAACCTGACACGATAAAACATTTTACTAATGCTTGTTTTCAAGGGAAACATTGATTGCATTCATTTCCCTCACAGAATGAGGGATTATACTGTTGGTGTCCCTCTGCACGCTCATGCATTAACGTCTGATTAATGCGTCACACACAACTACGAGCAATTTACTCATTACCGTCTGCACACTCATTGTTTTGCCCGGAAAGGCTCCATTTCAAACACATTAGCGCCTCGCGCAGCTGTTTTCTTTTTTTTTTTTGGCCTCATTGTTTGCAGGAAACTGGAGTTGATGGGAAACATCACCAGTGATGAGCAGACAAACTACTGTCTGCTCATCAGGAAGATTGATTAAAGCTTTGAGAATGAACTCTAAACGACTGACAAATGTGGCTGTCCTTGATCATTAAATATCACAAATTTAAATTGATTCTTTCTTCAAATGGTACTCCTGAGCTCGCGATTACAAAAAAAACTTGATGTTCAAATCAACTGTTGGCGTCTAGAAGCCACCAAGTTTAACAGTTCTAGCTTAATGTGAGAAGTCGTAATGAAAGGACGGGGCTCAGACATATTATTTATTATCTCCATGTCTGAAAACGTCAACAGATTTACAATTACGAAGTCGTGAACACCACTAGGGGGCGCCATTCTCAAAGAGGCAGCATTATTCTGGTTACCTGCATGTAGAGAGCAGATTTTGTCGCTCTAGGAAGAAGATGAGTTGTTGTCTGTTATTAATTTACTTTCTTCCAAAACATAGTTTGCAAAAAACGTTGAAATTATACACATTGGAACTAGAAATGCTGGCTGTAGAGTTTGTCATCTCTTACAGCTTTTCTCAGATTTAATTTTGAGTTCCGTTTATTTCATTTATCTTTCAATTTGTGAAGTCGTGGCTGCTTTACCATTAGTTTTTCATAGTTAAACAATCAAACGCATAAGTTAAAACATTTCTACCTTTCAAATCAATTATTTTTCCTTAGATTTATTCTTTTACTCAGAGTTGAAAATAGCTGAACATCAACAACTACTTTATTTAAAGTTTTATCTTGGTACTGTCTGAGGCTGCAGATTGAAATGATCTCCAGAGTCCATGCATTTTAATTGAAAAATAACAAGGAAGTAAATTGTAAATATTTGATTTCGTGCTGATTTGCGCAGCTCTGCTTGATAATTGTCTTACCAATGACTATATTTTATTGTGCAAATTTACATTCGACATCAATTTAACCAGAATCAAAACATAAAATCTTAAAAAAATACTGTGATGTCAGTATAAATAATATAGAAACTAAAAAGATTGTTAAGGTTATTCAGATTAAACACGTGAATATTCAGGACATTGAATATATTTTAGGCATGTCACTTGGGTGTGATACTTCCCGTTCTGTCCAGCAGGGGCCAGTGTTTCCCTGCTTTTAAGTCACCAGTCCTCGGCAGCTGATTTTGGCCCCCAGATACAGCAGCTCCTCAGCGGACGTCACCGGAGAAAAACATGCCCTCCATAACCATGCAACAAACTCAACATGTCATGTCCGTTAGATGACTGTCAGCGCTGGTTGTAAAAACGCACCGTCACGCTGGTGGCAGACCTGAACCCAAGCTGTGCTGCAGGTCGCCAGCACAGGAAAGTCTATTTAACACTCTGACGGACAGAGCATACGCTGCACGCCAGCATCTCTGAGTGTTAATTGGATTTTTTTGTTGTAGCCCATTTGCCCATTTTTCCAAATATATGTCATCTTGAGATCTTTTTTATTAAGCTTTTGCACAGAGTGGTGGAGTGCCCTGAATTGTTTTTGGTTTTTTGGCTGAGTGTATCTGCAGCTCGTCATCACAGGTTGCATAAGCTGTTACTTCCTCTTGTACAGTTGCATGTAGAGGGTGATTTGGTGCGTTTAAGTACTGGAATAAAAGGTAGTGATGCAAGTATTTCCCCCCTTTCCTGTCTTGTTAATCATCTCAAGATCCTCCCAATTAATCTTGTGGCCCTTTGTTGGGGTCTGGACTCCTAGGTTGGAAAACCACTTCTCTGATGATTACATCTTTGAGTTTAAAATTCAGATGTTAATCTAATTAATGTAATTATTTCCTTGTTCTTTGCAGCCATGACAGAACAATGCAAGACATTGTCTACAAATTGGTGCCGGGACTTCAAGAGGGTAAGTGTCACATGTTGCCTTTCATTAAAAGATCTATTCAAACCTTAAAACTTTAGTTTATACCCATACTGGTGTCCTTTATCACAATGTTTTTTCCTCTTGACTCAAAGCAGATGTGCAGTTATGCTTTGGTATTTGTTTATTCAGGAAAATGAGACAATATGACATATCTGTGAGCTGCAAAAGTACCTCTAGGATTACAAGTTAATTTCAAGGCCATCTGTTCAGGAGCGTTTCCATCAATGTAATGAGACTCAGGTGTCGTTTGGTGCTCTGTTGTGTTTCAAAGAAATCAGGGATTTGTCACAGTCTGATCTTCATAACACATGTTTGTGGAGGAGGAGTTGTTGCTCATTAGGCTGAAAAAGGTCACAAAACCATCTCTAAAGAGTTCGGAATCCACAAATAATCCACCGTCAGACAGGTTGAGAACAAATGGAGGAGATTTAAGACGACTGACCTTAATCCAATATAAATGTTGTAGAAGGACCTGAAGCAAACAGTTCATGTGAGGAAACCCACCAACATCTCAGATCTGAGGCGGTTCTGTACAAAGCAATTGGCTAAAATTCCTCCGAGTGGCTGTAGACGACAGATCAGCAGTTAACGAAAATGTTTAGTTGCCGTTATTGCTGAAAACAAGTGTTCACATACTTTTGCAACTCACAAATATGTGCAAATGATTGATTCTCTTGAGCAGGCAAATATACAAGTATAATGGTTCTGTTTCATTTTGGTCGATAGGGTTCCTCTTTGTCTCTTCTCAGGGCTTGTTTTGAGTCAAGTTAAGCTGCACTGTGTTTTAATACCACTTTCTAGCTGTCAAAGATTGGACTTAGAAAGCTTAATGCAGCATAATCACCCGCTTCACTGAATTTAAAATAATGTGTTGATGGCCTTGACCTTGAGAAGCAAAAAAGAAATTGTGTTATTTATTTATATTTTCTTTCCTCCTTGTGCAGCGGAGATAAAGAAGCAGAGGGAGTTCTATCAGAAGTTGGGGATGGAGGTTCCTGGTGACATTAAAGGAGAACTCTGCAACATGAAGACTCATCTAGATCAGCGCAACGGTACGAATGCACCTCTGTCCCTCACCGACTCTAGAGCAGCACTGAGGAACATGTTTATCAGACCTGCAGGTCGCAGCTCTGATAGAGGCCTTGAACTGAGATGTTTCTGGATGCGTAGCACTATTGTGAACAAACCAATATACAGAGAATGAAGCCCCCCAATCTGTACAATTAGGAGCTCAGCCACGAGTAACAGTGGAAGCCACCAAGCAGCACAGATGAAGACAATTTAGCCAGTCTGAATGTGTCTCTGCCCAACTTTTTTATTTTTTTTTTTTGCTTGTGCACGACAGCCTTTTCCAAACCAGCTTGCCTTCCATTGGGTTGGTGTAAATGTGTGCCCAGAGGGCTGTCGTGCTGGCAGGCCTAATCGCTCTCTTAATCCCCTCTTCACCTCTCTGATTTTGGTAATTAAGGCTCAAATGAAAGCGGAGTTGCTCTCTGGTTTCGTGCCTCCTTCGTTTGAAATCGGGTCCAGCTGAAGCATGCATGCAGGCCGATCAGCCACAACATTAAACACACAGACAGGAGACGTAAATAACATTGACCATCTTGTGACAATTCAATGTTTTGCTGGGAAACTTTTGGACCTGGCATTCATTGGTGTGGATGTTACTTAGACATGTAGCACCCACCTAGACCAGACCAGGCACCCCCACCCCATAGCAATGACACTCCTTGATGGCAGCAGCCATCCCCAGCAGGATGCAGCCTGACACAGACACACACACAAAAACACTTTAGGAACAACTAAAAAAAAACATGAAGAACAGCACAAGGTGTTGACCTGGCCTCCAAATTCACTAGATCCCAAACTGATCAAGTATCTGTGGGATGATCCACAGAGGCCCCTCCCCTCAAAGGCCCCCCCACTAACAACATTCTGTTCCCAGACACCACAGGACACCCTCAGAAGGCCCATGTCCATTCTCTAATGAGCCACCTACACAATATTAGGAAGGTAGTCATAATGTTATGCCTGATGGGTCTGTGATCTGAGTCTCAAAACGCTCTCAGATACTAGGATGGAAAATCGAAGGGTTCCTTGTGTTGTAATAATGTCCCTGAAGTGTCGCAGGGACGCCCTCGCCTTTGAGCCGTCACTCTTAAATGCGATCTCTGTTTATTTTGCTTTTTAAGTGCATTAGTTTTCTCCCGAGCGTTACTTGACACCGTCAAAGTAAAAACATAGCATCCACCAGCCACGCAACCGTCTCATTTCTCTGAATTACCTACTTTTCTGAGCACTTAACGCAAGAAAACGGAGGGACGCGGGGCCACAATGAGTCTGCTGAGTGCACTTTCATGACAATAAAAACTCCCACACCAGTAAACAGACGGTTTGCTCCGTCTCGTTCCTGGCGTACAGTCGCCTCGCTCGAAAATGTCATCACACATGCCTTCGGGATCCGACTGTCATTAATAAACCTGTCAGAAAGTAGAGGGTTTTCTACCCATGTGACATTATTAAACCGAGTCAGACTAAAAGAAACTTTGTAAGACACCGACTGCTCAGTCTTTAAAATCCCCAGACCCAAGCAATGATTGTATTACCTGATGCCGTCACCTCGAACACAAGCCTTGACATCGTGTCTGCCGAGAGTCGCTGATGTGCTCGGAGGGGTTGTTTGAAGGTGAGGCACAACAATAAGAGCAAGGCCCCTCTTGATAAGCAATCACCGAGGCCGACTCTGGAGACAATCACCGCTGAGACGCCAGAGCAAGCTCGGCAATGCTCCGTGGAACTGGTGACACTTAGCCCAGATGGAAAATGGTCACAGAGGGCAGAACACATCCACAGCCAGAGCCTGAGCCTGAGCCGGAGTTAACTGTCCACACACAAGTTATTACATCCACCGAATCCAGCAAGAGCAGACTGAATTTCTTCTGTTTTTTAAAGCTTACAGTAAACCAATACCCATCTGAGCTGCAATTTTGTCACGGCAACACAATTTTGACTTTGATAACTAAGTTCCATAACTAAAAATTCAATACTGCTACAATATCGCAGCCATCGAGAAAATCCATAAAGAAATATATGGTCTGGGACAACCTTAGAGACGCTGTTTCAAGGGTTTTATAAGTCGGTGAGGTGTCTTAGTCTGTGTTTGTTTGTTCCTGAGGGAGTATCTCTAGAATCTCTGCAGTGAAACGGCATAACTTTACAATTAGGTTGTTCCTAGAGCGACACATGTCATAAATGAAGGGTTGGATGGAGTCCAGAGTGATTGCATTTGCACGTTTGTCAGTGTGCATCAAAAAGAAATCAGTTTTCCGATTCAGATTGATCTACATTTGAAAGATCTGATAACAATTCATAAAATCCGCTAATAGAGTTTTTAAATTTCCTGCATCCTCTCGTTAGAAACGAGATTAGTTGACTTGTTAGATCCAAAACACCAAATACCATAAATCCCTGGAACCAATGACGAGATCAGTTTTAGTTTTAAGTAAAATTGAGATGTCTGAAATATCTCTTAACCCAGCCCTAGTTCATCAGAAACAACAATTTAATAATATGTTAAATATTTGTTCAGTTAGTCAAGTAGCTGATGAATCTTTTCGTTAACTTCCATCTAAATCATAATCATTTCTGCCGTTAAACTTCCAACTTTTCATTGAAACGTTTTCTCATGTTAACGTATTTTAGCTGTGAACGAAGAAACTTTTACCTCGTGAGACTGTTCATTACATAGATTTATTACTAAACAGGAACGTTGCTGTTTACTATATCCTGTCATTAATTAACATAGACAGTGTTGAATAGGATTTAACTTCAGTGACTTGTGTTGGTGTTAACTGGAAACTAATTATTTCTTATTTCTTAGTTGTACAGGTCTGTGTGTGCTAAAACAAACTACTTGCAACTTGTAAATTCACTGTGAATAAAAGCCTAGCTATAATTAAAGATGAATTTTTAATGAACACTGCGACACTTTCTACGCAAGGAGACATATTTAAATAGTAGTGTTGCACATACATAGCCTGGTGATGAAAAATTAAACAAATTATATAGGACTGTAACTGATTTGTGTCACTGAGAGAATTTAATGTTTGAATCGTAGACTGTATATAAATATGGACAAAAAAAATAAAAAATAAAAAATTGACACTTGGACATTGATCAACATTATATTAACTACCTAAAATGACAGAAACTATCCTTGAAAAAAAATTATTTGACATGTATTTTAGTGTTTTAGTTTGGTCCAAGTCCCGCCCACTAACATGGAGGAGGCGGGGCTTGTACTGCAGCCAGCCACCAGGGGGAGCTCTACTTGCTTTGGCTTCACTTTGGAGCAGCAGTTCTGTCATCCATCTTTATACTGTCTATATGGTTTGAATATTCTTGGCTTTATCGCATAAAACAAATAAATGTCATCGAGCGAATGCCTCTTCTAAGTCTGAGTACATTCCTCATCTCTCGCCCAACGCTCTGTGAATTGTGTCTTCATCATAAGAATAGGAATATGTGGGTGGTGTGTGCTTGTGTGATGGATAATTGAAGGTTTGATTGATTTTTTTATATTTTCACCTGCAAAACCATCGGAAATGAAGGCAAACTAGCAAATCTACCCTGAAGATTTTAACATAAACTCTTTTCATGTAGCTGGCTGAGGGTGTTCTGCAGCATTCAGGCTCCTACCAGAGTCTGACCAAAGGCACTTTGTGGTGTATTATTAAACAGCACCTTAGCTTCCTTGTAGCGCGCTGAACATATTATCCTCAGCAGCTCAGAGTGTGAGAAATCCCCCTTTTTCTCTTCCTGTTTCACCTTTATGTTCAGCAGAGAGTGCTGCACTCTCTGAAACCTGCCTCACACAAGGCGCAAACTCAATTAAGGTGGAAGCTGAGAGGTCCCCTCAGGTAGGCTAATCTGTATGGAGAATAACTGCGGCTGGAAGTTTCCCTGCATTAGAGACGTGCCTCGACGGTGGATAAGTCACATAAAGGATGCTTTGACACTCTCAGACATGTAATTGCCCTATAAGTGGACCTCTGCAGGAGGTGTTGCTACGCTCCAGCAGGCACAGGCTGTTTAAATAGTGCAGATATCGAGCATAATGGGGAAAAACTTGGACGGTTAAAAAAACACTGTTACGGTCTTTTATTATGTACGCATGTTTGCATAACCCGTTTTCTTTTTTTTTTTATCCCTTTGGTTTTCTGAACAGGCGATGCCAAATCGGAGGACACGGCCAATAAGGAGGCGGGAGAGGAGAAACCAGAGGAGGATAACGACTATCACCGTAGCGACGAGCAGGTAGGCCTCTGCTAAATTTGAGACATGTTGTCAGATATCTGCCTTCCTTGCTAAGCTAAGATAAGATAAGATAAGAATAGCAGTGCAAAATACAACAATTGGATAAGGTAAGACAAGAGAAACTGTATAAAAAAGTAAATATATTAAAGATACAAAAAAGAAGTTAATGGAAAGGTTAAAGTAATAGGAGGCTGACATTATAATGACATTCATGAATATCATGAATAAAGACAAACTCCAATAGGAGGAATTGCTCCTGAAAAACCAAGTATTGCACCAAAATGACACGAGTCTGGAGTGGATATTGCACTTGCAAGAAGAAAAAAGCAAGACAGAATTACACAGGGTGAAGTAATACAGTGATGGGTAGGTATAAACAGATGTATTATGTCCTTGTTGAAGCATAAAACTATGCAGCAGTGCTAGGAAATGCTCACGTTAAAGAGTTTGACTGCTGAAGGACCTCTGGAAGCTTTCCTTATGGCACTGTGGGTGCAGCAGTCGCCGGATAGAGGAGCTACCAAACGTCCCAGCTCAACTTTTTGTTTAGTTGCCAAAGAAAAATGTTGAGAGCAAGGTTTATTTAACAAAAGAGATGGTGTTCCTACATTTAATTGGTTTGGAGACAGATATATAAGTTATTAAATGTATAATACTGCTGCTGGTGGTGTAATAGTGTGCCTGATATTTTCTCGGCACACTTTGGACATGCCTACAGCCGAGTATCATTTAAATGCCGCAACCTACCAGAGTATTGTTGCTATCGCTGGCCATGTCTGTCCCTTTATGACTTCATGTCACGAAGCTTAAATCATCTTAAACTTGTTTCTTGAACAATAAGTTCCCCGGACTCAAATGGCCTCCACAGTCACCAGATCTCAGTCCTATAGAGAACCTTTGGGATGTGGTGAAATTAGCATCACGGATGTGCAACACTGGACTAAACTCTTAAATGTTGAATCTAAAGATCTGAAACCAAAAGTGAGGCATGCCTAATAAAGTGGCCAGCGATTGTATGCATTAAATACAATAGAGGAAACATAGGAACATAAAGAGGGATTGGAAATTTGATTGTCTTTAGGAGGTTAGACACAAATAACTGTTGGCTACACGGCATTCTGCCAGGAACAAAAGCACTAAGGAGTAAAAATACTGTTTGTGATAATTATTGGTACGATTGAACATCAATTATTGCCTTTATAAAAGCGCCCCCCTTGTGGTTTAGCGGGCCGCTCCACAATTACCGGGTTCTTTTGTCTTTCGTCTGGTTGATTTGTGCGGATCCAACGCGGCGCCACACCACCGCTCTCCGCCCGGCGCATTCATAACGGAAATGAGCTTTTCTTGATTCCATTTGTATTCTGGCGCGCTCTTAAGCCCTGCACGATGATATTAATAATGCAGAGGGAGAAAAGAGAGGGATTGTTGTGGCTGGACAGACCACCACGTTGAAATTGAAGCGTCTTTTTCCTGCATCTCGATGTCGCACCGGCTGAAGGAAAGCGAAGATTTTTCTACCACAGCCGGCGTCTTTATTCAAACAAGCCAATTCTTTACTGTCTCAGGGGAAAGCCGAGCTGACTCGACGAGGGCGAAGATCTCGCCCTTTGGATTTTTTCAGCGCCGGTGGAGAATGCACACGGAATAGCTAATACAGGAGCCTGTGTGAGCTGAATGCAATGATTTCCGAATGTCATGGAGAACTGTGGCTAGGGAGAGAACAAGGGAATAAAAAGATGGATGATAGAGGAATAGAGGGAAAAATTGCAGCGTGCAGAGTGATGAGGCATTGTGAAAAGGCTCTGCAGAAAAAAGTGGAAAGAAAGCAACTGCAATGGGCGTATGGGAGGAAATTCACGCTCTGAAGTAGGAAGCTTTTCGGTATCCAAAAGCGAGACAATATCCGCCGTGAGCCGTGTTGAAAAGACTAAAACCACCTCATTTCTTTTCAGTCAGACCACTGATTTGGTACAGAACGGCTACTGACACCCGTTAACCCCTGAAATCCCAGTGCACCCGTCTGACCAGTGCAATAAATGTGAGCACACACTCCAGTCAGATTACCTCTTAACCTCCCTGGGGTAATTCATCAGTCGCCTAGGCTGCAGCTGTGATAACCTGGGTCATTTAACCTCTAATTCTAGATAAAAATAGAGAGTTTGTGAAGGCTCTCTCACATTTTATTAGCATACACTACGACCACCCGACTAATATTGTGTGGATTCACCTTTTGCCACCAAAATACCCCTGACCCATTGCTGCATGGACTCCTCTAGACAATCTGCAGGTGTTCTTTGGTATCTGGCACTAAGACGTTTGCAGCAGATCCTTTAAGTCCTGCTTTAAGTTGCGAGTTGAAGTCTAGAACATCCCACAGATGCTGGGCTGGTCTGAGATCTGGGGAATTTGAGTCTGTGGTAGAAAATCTGCATGCTTTTATATACTCTAACAGGCGGTTTAGGCAAGAGGTGCTTGGTAGTAGCGTGTTTCCGCTTTAGTATTTTCCGGCTGCTTCTCCATCTCCGCAATTTTCAAACACATTGTTTTGGATCAATAAAGATGGAACACATGGAGGAAAGGTTAACTGAGGAGGTTCGGAGGTATAAACACTTGTTTGACTCGTCTTCGGCAAAATTACGGCGAACGTTTCAGTCGCCATTGTTGAAAGTGAAGCAGGAAGTAGAACCAAAATTTAACCCGACTGGCAAAAAAGACACAACGCCAACTATAGTTTGGATAGAGTTGTTACAGAGTGAGACAGACTGACGAACGCACAAGTATAAATGACTCACACCGGTGTAGGCTACGTACGTAGGTTGTAGCGTCTATGTCCCGCAGTACTTTAATGAGCCTTTACTATCGTCCAAAGGGTCACATCCAAATGTTTTCAGTAATATAATATAACTAAGCAAAGTCTCCGGCACATTGCTGTCTGTTGTTCAGTTCCAGGTATTGTGTTCTGTCCGATACCAACACACAAATTAGAAATAGCAGTCACTTTTACTGACACATTGCGGTTAATGTCTTTCATGTGATTTTTTGCACATTGCAAATTCATGCTACAGCAGATTAGACCCTATGGGGGCCGATTGTGGCCAGACAAAACCTTGGGTCTCATCATATTTTTTTGCATTTACATATAAATTCAGACCACATCCTTTGTTCACAGGAGCATCTACATACATATGAACTGTCTCCTTCCTCATCCTTTTGTTTACATGTATAAATCTGGTACCAATGTTCGGGGTCGGCTTACCTTCCCAGAGCCTGTGTCTCTAGGCTCACTGTATGCCCGTATACCAATAAACACTGCAGCAAACTTGGGAGTAATATTCCTTCAACAAGGTCAAGTAAACCCCTCAAACCATTCCTGAACCATTTCATGTAATACTATCTACAAAATCGAGTCTTTTGAACTACGAGAAATGACAAGAGTTGGGTTTAATTAATTTACAGTGAGGTATTTAAACTCTTAATACTTGAATGTCTACTGTGGGATTATGGAGTCTTAAATGTCTTGGGTTTTTCCAGAAACAGACTTTTTTATTACTCAAATACCAGCTTTTAATTCATTGAAACAATTAAGAAACACTTAATAAAAACACTCTAAAGGTCCCCGAAGACCCAGAATGAGCAGAGGATGCCAAAACCAAGGTGAACGATATTAGAAAAGAAAAGAGGCTCAGAGATGTGTCATCGTTTTCCAGAAAGAAAAAGAAAGGACGAATGAAGTGTAAAAGAATAATAGCAGCAGTTTTCAGCGATGGAACAAAACTGTCCTCCGCCATCACGCGGATATAAGAACCGGCAGGCAAACCGGCACGCTTGGCCGACTTCCAGAGCACTCCCCCGCCGTCTTCTGGATGACCTTTCACAGCGTAACCTTGGGGTGTGAGCGGTGCCAGAGAAGGCCAATAAAACTAGTGACGCACTAAGAAAAAAGAAAATATAATAAAAAGAAAAGGAACAGAATCGCGCCAAAAGTCACGATTAATCACAGAAGGGTGAGGCTAATGTGTCCAGATGACTGGGGTCACCTGTAGCCTCTCATTGATAAGATCTCAGAGGGATGAGAACACATGTAAATTTAACGAGTATTTTGGGCTGGAAGAAATTGGAGAACCCAGATTTGCCCTAAAATTTTCTCTCACAGAGGGCAGAGGGGAGAATACAGAAAGAAATGTTGCATCAGACCTCTTCGAACTCCATAATAAAACCTGTAACGTGGATTAAAGCTCTGTCTGCGTGATACCAAAAGACCCGTCTGATATTTTCTTGAGACGCCTGGCCGTTGCGTCATCACGTCTGTGTTTTCAGCTGCGGCAGGACTCCTTGGCTCCTTAAGCGCATCGCTAATGCACTGTAATGTAATAAAATTGCCTCGCGGGCCGCCGTCCAGCTTCTGCGGAGTCCAGGATTTTTTTATTTATTCTGCATCATGAGTTCTCCCTCATTGCCAGCGCCACTGGAAAAACAGATACATTATGATGTTTGGTCTTTGCTTATTGAAGGGCACGCTGTGCACTGAAGCGCTGCCAGTGTTTATTTGAGAGCAGAGATGATTTCCAAGTTTAAACAGAAACCCCCGGTAATGATGTTGGTGTTCCCGTCTCATAAGAGAGGGATAAAGAGGACACAAGGACACCCACAAATGAATAAATACAAAGCCCCTGCTCTGATCTTTTCGTCTTTTGATATGCGAGGACAGAAGCTGCTGCCGCCGCTGCCAAGAACCACCTAGCGTGTCACCTCAGGGGGAAAGAAGAGCACCGGCTAGTGGCAGTAATACCCTGACACTAGATTGAAGCCAATAAGCAAAAAAAGGAAAAGTAACACTAGTTCAGGGAGATGTGCTGTGGAAGCAGAGGGGGAAACCTGCACCACTGTCAAATTGAATTAACCATTTTTACATGTTACTTTAGATGAAATTAGTTTGGGTTTTAAGAATAGAATATCTGTGTTTTAGTTTCTCGTCTTTCATTCTGAGCTCAGAAACTGCTGATGAATCTTTCAGTTTTTCTACCTCGAGTTTCAAATAGGTCTACAGGCTCAGTAACGGTTCTTATTTTCAGTCACAGATTTTTACAAATCTTAACCGTATTCTACAGACACATCAAACTGACATCAAATCTGGACCAATAAGTTGTACTTAAACGCACCACAGCACGTGGCAATAGTTGGCATTTGTCAAACAAAAGGAAAAACTGGAAAAGGCTACTATAAACTGTGAGGTTAGGAAGAGCTACTGTGTACAGAGCTGGTCTCCGACCAGTTGGACTACAGTTTATTCATTCTAGATGATCGTGTTGGGATTTCCAGAGTAGTTAGGAATTATTTTAGGTCAACGAAGATACAATCAGACTGGTTTTCCTCAATCAGTGCGCTTCATAAAATTGAATGAGTCAGCTATTTTATGTAATCCCAGATTAGGCTCACTTATAGTACTGTGGGACATAGACGCCGTAACCTACGTAGTCATTTAAACTTGTGAACTCGTCAGTCTGGCTCGCTCTACAAAAACACCATCCAAACACTAGACGGCGCTGTGTCTTTTTTTTTTTCAGTCGGGTTCATTTTTGTTTCTACCTCCTGCTCACATTTAACAATGGCCAAAGACGAGTCATACAAATGTCTGTAAGCTCCTCAGTTAACCTTTCCTCCATGTGTTCCATCCATATTGATCCAAAACCAAATGGAAACTTGTGGAGATGGAGAAGCAGCCAGAAATACTAAAGCGGAAACGCGCTGCTACCAAGCGGACCAATCACAGCTCTTGCGGTCTGCGCCGCCGTGGCACGTAGTTTACATTTCTGGAGAGGTGCACATCAAGCTACGGCGTTAGGGTGTGCACTGTCACTGTAGCTTCTAAACCGCCTGTAACTCTGCACTGTTTAAATCTGTTGACCCCAGATGGTCACTGTAGGTAGTTCTTTATGGCCCAGTTCAGACCTCGCCGTCTGGGCAATCCATTTAAAAGTGTCCAGGTGTGAACACAACCAGGACACACTGAGGTTGTGTTTCAGTGATCTGATCTCAGATTTGTAGGCGGTCTGGAATGCATTTGACAGCATTCATTTGTAGTTTGAACACAATAAGTCCTGGGTCGCATTAAAGACCAACTACTCAACAGGGGTGCCTTTGTGTCAGAAGAATTCACCTGAAAAGGATAAAGCACCTTAAGTGATGTCAATTCATAGTGATGAGAGCCTTTTAAAATATTCTGTCCTTTTTGTTGTTAACTTCTTAATAAATCTAAACAAATCAGTAAGTGAGTGAGACTTTACCGCTTGTTCCAAAATGTGTATCATCTCAGCAAGTCGTGATCGATTGGTAGAGATCCATCAGCGATAGAAAAAGCTGTATGTTTACATTACCTCTTGCAGATTGCAATGGATGCACTGTCTACTCTAGATCGTCATCTTTTCTCTCTCTCGCAGGTCAGCATCTGCTTGGAGTGCAACAGCAGCAAGCTTCGGGGTCTGAAGCGCAAGTGGATCCGCTGTTCGGCACAAGCCACGGTCCTGCACCTCAAGAAGTTCATCGCCAAAAAGCTTAACCTGACATCATTTAATGAGGTACGGATAATAACGCGCTCCATCAGCCTGGAAAGCAGCGGTGATGAGAGGAAATAAACCCACAGCCAGATCTGTCGCACGATAAATGTAACTTTGGTAGAAAATTAACAGAGGGAATTTAGTTTATGTCTTTTAGAATAATATTTGTTTTGTTTTCCAATAAGTTTTATCTCACAACTCAAGAGAGGGATTGTAGTTTGTTGCTTTCATTTATCTTAATTCCTTTGCTTTTTTTAATTTATTCCCGAAGTAGATTTGAAGCAATTTGGAACAGATCTCTTTAATTCTTGGCGTTTAGTTGTAACGTGTCGGAGCACCAGCTGGGAGCGGTGTGCATCAAAGTTTAGTTAACTGCAAGAAATTACATAAAGATAAAGGTCAGTTTATTATACTTTTTGTGTGGGGCCTTTTGTGTTTGTTATATTTAGCAGGAAACCAGCACTTATCATATCTCATTTTTTTCTGCTCACTGTCTTAAACGCCTCGTTCAGATCATCAGCAAGGGGGGGTGGGGGAAGAGTGGGCGATAAATTTGACAGATGGATTTTTAGATCGCTGCGAATAATCATCACAATCGCCTGCTTGTCCTCTATTTGTGTGTTTTCTTTCTTTTTAAACTGGCTGTCACAGAGATGAGTGGGTTGACTCCATCATATCGTCGGCCTCCGTAACACAGCTTCGGCGAGGCGGACGCGCTCCCCGCCACCCAGCCATTGTTGTTCCCTCTATTGACTCTCTAAAAGGAGCCGTTTGAAACGATTCGGCTTTCAGCGCCGGGGCTCTACAGCGCGCCGCTTTCTCAGAGAACAGTAGCTCGTCGCATCGCGTTTGTAAACCCGCCGATGTGGTCGTGTCACCCATCTAAACGCCGCTGCAGGGAGGATGTACCACAGATAATTAAAGACGGAAGGAACTCTCTTAAAGAGCGTGTAATCATTGTGTCTGTAATAACTGGGCTGCAGCTTATGATCCTTCACCGGTCTGCCCATCTAGCTCACCCTTGACATCCTGTCTCTTCCTACTGAAAAACTACCCAAGAAAGGTGCAAAATAACTTTAAAAAGAAAGAAAGATAGCACAAATGTTCTTTGTGCAGTTTCTATACAGTTTGTTTTAAGCAGCCGATCATAAAAATTATTCTTTTATTTCATGTAATCCTCAATTAACTCCTGATTGCTGAGATCTAGTCTTTTGTTAGGGGATCTGTTGCAGGACTCTTTGTCTTTATTGTGGCCCCGTTCAGGCCTTACATTAACATCCATCCTGGGAAGTCAGATCGCAAGTGACGAGCTTAAAGGACACGTGTGAACACACCTATATAAACTGTATATAGACTGTATATAAATATGGACTACACGTCTCCACTTCCTTGCATTGGCCAAACTGACACTATTTTTCCGGGGATATGGGCGCCACCATCTTGCAACTTTGGGGGCAGAGTCTGATCGGTATGGTCCAAGAGTGGAGCCACGCGGAGTGTATTTTAGTGTTTTAGTTTGGGCCAAGTCCCGCCCACTAACATGGAAGGGGTGGAGCTTATGACCTACACTGCAGCCAGCCACCAGGGGGAGCTCTACTTGATTTGGCTTCACTTTAGCAGTTCCTCCGTCCATCTTTATACAGTCTATGGTGCAAACACACACCTGGGTCACATTAAAGACTACCACCTATTCAACAGGGTTGATCTTGTTTAAGCAAAGTTTCGCACACAGCCGCTATTATAAATGATCACCTGAAAGAGAAATGTACTAATGAGAGCCTTTTAAAATATTCTGACCTTGTTGCAACAAATAAATCTAGACAAGAATTAAGTTAAATTATTTAACACGAGTACACTGTGTTTGATTCTATCATTTAAAGATGTATCTGTGAAAGTTTTCAGGGTTATAGTCTGAGCTTTTTGCTAAAATAATTAATGTCAGGGCAGAGACAAAGGCCAAAATAGAAATAACTTTCTTGTCTGTCATAGTCAAGTTAAAGAAAACTCACCCCAGTGATGAGTGGTAGCTCTAAACATGGAAAGACTAAAATATAAGATCATTTGTGGTCGTATAGTGTCTTTTGTTGTATTAAAAAGGCAGGATTGTTTTCGTATTGCAGACTAAAGTGATAAGGGATGTGTTTTCATTAGAAATAGCACTATGCAACAACCTCAAGGGACTCAAAGTAAAGTGCATATACACTGATCAGGCATAACATTATGACCGCTGACAGGAGAAGTGAGTAACATTGTCATTTAGAGCTGAACTATCAGCTTTGTTTTTTGGATATACTTATAGAGGCTTCACAGACGCAAATTAAAAGTGTAGTTTTTGCTTGAAGAATGACTAAAATTATTATTTATTTATAACAATCGTTTGTACTTGCCTTTACTGGAAGCTCAAGGGTAAATACACTCATTTTTATATGTTTTATTGTCAATCAAAACTGCTCCCTCTGTGGCTCAGAGCGCCCTTCCAGTGGGGGGCAGCAGGGGGCGCTGTGGCAGTGTGTCCTACCTTTCCTTCCCTCTCTGAAATTCCCTCTCTCCCTACCTCCCCCTCCTTCTCCCAGTATTGATTGGCAGATGCAGATGCGAGGCGCTGCTCAGCAGAATATCAATGTTGACTTCACAGGAGGGGAGCGGTAGATTTGGCGAGCCGGCCTCGTGTTCAGTATTGAACTTTTTTTATTTTATTTTTTCTCTGCTCCGGAGCCCGGCAGCCTCTCTCCCTGTCAGAATATGTTCCCCCCCCCTCCATCCCCGAGCTTCCTCTCCCAGAAACAAGTCATGTCAGAACAGAGAGCGACAGAGGTGTAGCCGCTGAAAGGTTTACTTCCTCGTCACGCTGCTCAGATGAGAAACCTCCACCCTGACATTTAAATCCTGCATCTCTCAGCTCAGACGTAGCCCAGTAATCTCATCTTCTCTTCTCTTCTCTTCTCTCCTCTCCTCTCCTCTCGTCTTTCCCCCCAGCTGGACATTTTATGCAACGAGGAAATCCTGGGGAAGGACCACACTTTGAAATTTGTTGTTGTGACAAGATGGAGATTTAAGGTAACGGACTGATCCAGGATGTCCTAACAGTTTGTTTTGTGTTAAATGTTAATAAAATCTTTGCTCGGCAGATTTTCACCACGGATTTAATTATTCCACACAGACGTGGCAAATTAAGACGCCGCTATCAGACTCCACAGTCAGACCCTAATTGAAAAGTACTAATAAATAAAATGTTCTCGTAAGAACTTAATAACCCAAGAGATTAGAATATCTACAGTATAATCATGTTGAGGACTTTTTTATTAATATCACAGCCAACTGAGTTGAACTGATTCAACTGAGCTGCTGTTATTGGTTATAAGTATCTTCCCCAACTGAGACATGAGAAAGACTGCTCTCATCTTTCTTTTAGCTATTGCTAAGCTAACTAGCTAATTTGCCTCTTATTATGTCCAGCTTTCTGACACTGTTTCAGCATAAACTGAACATTATAACAGTCATGAAGGAGGATTTTGTTCAGGATTGTTATATTAGGATGAATTCACTAGTGTGCCCAATGAACTGGCAAGAATTGAAGGCCCAGAAGAGCTGATATGCTAATCGTGGCTTTGGGAGGCATGCTAGGTCTCTACTGTATGTAGTAGAGTAATGTTACTGTTAAATCAATGCCTTACTATATTGCCTCCATGTTTCTATCAGTCCTACCAGAGCTCCGACTGCAAAGAGCTCCACTTGACCATTAAGAGAAATCCATAGTTTAACAGGCGCGCTGGGCCCAGATACAGTCGATGAGCTAATTTGCGAGCGGTTCACAAAGAGGTTCCTTGTGCTGAGCTTGTGTTTTGCTTGCTTTATTTTTTTTCCGCAGAAATCCCCCCTCCTGCTCCATTACAGACCCAAGATGGATCTGCTGTAGCTGCGACGGACACCACGGTTGTTTTCATTTCTGTTTGATGGCCCAGCGGCGGCCGCGCGGACTGTGCCGAGAAGACCTTTTTTTATTTATGCAAAGACGATCAACCAACACCAAGCAAACACCCGGTATGACGGTAAAAAGTCAACACAAGCCAGCAAATCAGGATCAAAAGATGAAGGGGGGGCGGGGGGTAGTAATGGTGGTGATGGAGGTGGTGATGATGATGATGATAGGGAGGGGGGGGAGGATTGAGAAGAAAAACAAAAAATAAATAAACCTGGCAGCCTCCTGCACAGACACTGCAGCACTGGTGCGTTTTTAAGGAACTACAACAACCATGTTTTTTTTTTGTTTTTTTGTCCGCTACATCCTACATATGTGAACAAAAAAAAGAAAAACAAAAAAAACAAATGGAGAGAAAGCATATATTTATACTTTTGTACAGAAGAGACACATGGAACCAAGACACTACTGGTGCTCTGTTTACACGCAAACAAGATGTCGGGAATCACGTCTTTTTTGAGCATTCGTGCAAACTTGCTTCACCCTCCTGAGACACTGACCGAGACGACGATGAGGAGGAGGAGGAGGAGGAGGTGGTGAAGGAGGAAGAAGTTTTTTATAGAAAAAAAATTGTTTTTTTTCTTTTCACAACACACTCGACACATCTTGGGAGCACAGAGAGTATACGGAAGAAGAAGAGGTTATATAACAGGCATCAATTTTTACGCTGTTTATCAAGTAAACTGTCTCAGAATCTTTTTTTTTTTATATATAAAAATTTCATTTTGTCGGCTTTGTCTAATTTTGCTATTGGGTTCTTGATGATTGTCAATTGTGAATAGGCTAATTTTTTTTTTTTTTTGTGTAGTAATTTATGTTCTATATACCGATATTGTACATAAAATGTCGTTACAGAGAGAGAAAGAGAGAAACTGAAGAGAGACTTTAGACTGTTAAAAAAAAAAAAAAAATAATAGAAAAAAGAAAGAAGAGTGGATCCCAGAAGTGCTATCTATATGTCGGGGCGTTTAAGATGATAAATTAGGATTATTAAAGACAGACTCATTATCAGTATCAAAATATATAAATGCATCTTTATGTTGTCTGAGAAAGACACAAAACAGCTATATCAAATCCTCTTCCATTTACGTAGGGTCTAAATACGTGACACTGCTCTGATCTGATAGAATCACACTCCTCATTTCACCTGCATTTTTCTTTTCCTTTTTCTTTTTCTTTTTTTGACAATATAATGAACAAATTTCCCACGAAACACATTTGGGCAGAGTAGTGGTTCATTTTTTGTTATTATTATTTTAATACCGAGGTGTTTGCACCACGCAGTCCTTAATATCCGTCCCCCCCTTGAGTTTCTGCAGCCTTTCAGCAGCACCAAGCAGGAAAATGCTGATACACCCACACGTTTACAGCTTTAGGTTTTGCAAGCAGCAGATGTTTCCGGCGCCGTGCACCCCTCAGATTTTCAACTGCAACACAACAAGAACAGGATTCTCGCTCGTCTCAGCAGCCTCAATGACGGTCTTATCCCATTTTTATTGACATTCATCTTTTAAGAACAAAATCTTAACCGTGAGCTCACAGTTTTTGGGCCCAGGTAGACAAACATGAGTGCAGGTTACTGATTTTTTTAAGGGGTGTATTATAGTTTCACTGCCACTTGCTGGAGATGCAAACACGCAACGTAGCACAGTGTTTTAAACGAAACAAAAATTGGTTTTAAGAACATTTCTGGAAGTGGATTTGTCAATAAAATATTCAGTATAATGACGCACAAAACAGATCTTTTTGAAAAAAAATAACAAATTCCAGGTTTCGCACAGGGACTGAGATTCTTTTTGAACACTTTGATAATGAAATTCTGAATAAAATGACTCGCGTTTGGTCATTTGGTGCTTCTAAATGTCTGTTTTTAAACTCGTGGTCTTAACCGTGTGACACAGACAAAAGCCAGTGTTCTGCTAAATGACAACACAAGTCTTAACTCTTTCACATCCCGACCTGAACCGTCTTTAACGTTACTACAACTGGATCCATGGCAGACCTCGAGTAGTATTACCTCACTGACTTGTCAATTTACCCTTTTTGCATTGTGTCAGCCCTCGACAAAGCTTCTTTTTTTTTTTAATGTGTATGTTCGTGTGCAGGGTTCCTATGCATCTCAAAAGTCTGGAAACTAGCAGTTGGAAATTTGATAACAGGTGTGTAGGAACGCTTGCCTCGTAAGGACCTATGACGTGTGTGTTCGATGCATTATTATAAAAGCCTACAGGTGTGTACAAAACCAGCTCAACCAAAACTCCTCCTGCCGTTTAGTTTTTATGGTAACCTTTGCGTTTTAAGAACCTTGATACAGCTCTGTTCTGTAAAGCGCTCATTGTTTTTGGTCTTTTGGTGACATTTTACCTGCATAAAATAAAGAACAGAAATGCAAACGTTCTCCTGTTCAGCACCGAGTGTCCACCTACTTATGCTCTCGGCTGAAAATCTGATTAGAAGCAATTTGCATCTGTTTCCCAAACAGATTTTTCTTGTAACTTCTACTCTTGCTTGATTGGACTCTTGCAGCTAAAAGCATAATGTTAGAACTGTGTTTCTTAACCAAATGAAGCTGATATACGGTTAAAGTTTTCTCTTAAAAATGACTAAAAACCAAAAACAATGAGCCTCACCATGTTCATGGAAGAGCCTTGTGTTTGTACTTGATGAAAAACGAAACCCCCTGCAAATGTAGTGTAATAATTGTGCGATATTACGTCTTTGTTAGTGCAGACGTGGTGTTTTTCTTTGTTTTTTGTTCTGTTTAAAGGCTTATTGTCATTATTTCATAGTCGTCGAAGGCACTGAGGTCTACGCTTGCAATTGTGACTTGTGAAACAGCTGTTGGACTTTTTTTTTTTTTTTCTTTACTGTACACCAGCTTTCTCTTCAGGTGATAAAGCTGTTTAAAGACACACCCGACAAGGTGCTACTCTGATAATGACTGCAAGCGGAAACAAAAATGCTGAGGCGGACATCTCTGTAACGATGCAGAACACTTTTGCAAAACTCTCCTCGCTCTGTACTGTTGAGAAAGGACTGGCATTGAAACAAAGGTCACATCTGTGCAGGGTTTTTTTTTTTATTATTATTATTCCCAGTTTTGTTCTTATGTGGTTGTGTTCACTCTGCACCTTCACGGGGTTTCTTCTTTCCTCGTCGGCCGTGGGAAAAAGAAAACCTAGATTGTCGGATTGTATTTTGGCACGATGTTGGACGCTGATCAAATGTACGTAAAGGTGTCGCCTCGAACCATTTGTAAAAACACAGCATTGGAAAGAAGTCTGGATAATCTGTTGGGTTTTTTTTAGTCCAGAAAGTGTTTGAGGCCAAATATAATGACGGAAAGGATGTTTTGTTTGTTTTTTTAAGTGAAAGGTGACAAACCCATGCGTATGTTTCGAGTATTGTTCCAGGACATAGACTGTATATAAACATGGACAATGTGTCGCCACTTCCTCTCATTGGCCAAACTGACGCTATTATCCCGCGGATACGGGCGGCACCATCTTGCCATTTTAATTTTTAATTAATATAAAGTTGAACTAATACTCTACCTCCACCAGTTACAAGGAAATGTTGGATTATACACTGTAATTATTTACTGTACGGGACCGCCTTACGGAGCGGTTGTTTCTGTAGCATCAAATAACTGACTAAAACTAAACCTATCCAAACAAATTGACACTTGAAAATGCATCAACGTGTGTTTTAGTGTTCTAGTTTGGCCCAAGTCCCATCCGCTAACATGGAGGGGGTGGAGCTTATAACCTATACCGCAGCCAGCCACCAGGGGGAGCTCTACTTGCTTTGGCTTCATCCGTCCGTGTTTATACAGTCTATGTCCCAAGAACCGTGTGATGAACCCGATGGAAGGGTGACGGTCAGACGTGGTCTCTGCCGCCGGTGCTCTCTATGGTGCTAACAACAACAAACTTCAGTCAGAGACGGAAAAGGCACTGTGTTGTGATTCTGCTTTTCCTCCGACCACACGTCCACCGCCGGTGTTACCTGTATCTGCTTGAGTCCTCTGGTGTCTCCTCTTGTCGGAGCTTTCTCACTGTACAGATAAAAAAAGAAAAAGGTGCTACTTTGATTTTATTTTTTATTCCTCGTCCCCCTTTTTGTCATTGATCCGTCGGGTTTGGGTTGATACCCGCTTGCCTGGGCTTGCTCCGGAAAAGCAAACAGAGGGGATTTTAAATAAGTCATCGACTGTGACGGGCGTCTGATTCTGTGAAAAACAAAATAGAAGTGGTGAGAAATTGGGTGTAGTAGCTGCAATTTCGTGCCTCAAAGAGAAACTCACACTTATTACAGGCTTCTCTGGTGAGATGTTTGCGCCTCTGGAGTCAGATTGAGACTTGCTTCAATCTCTGACGGATAATTGGCTCTGCAAGACGAGACCCCGCTCAAACGTACCTACATTTCTCTCCGAGCTCTGGGGAGAGTTCACCTTCTGGCCGCACCTTCTACCTCCCGTGCACCAGAACGGATCGATGCTCACCTTTTATTTTGTTTTTTTTTTCTCGTCAGGGCCGACGTATTGAGACATCAGTAGTGCCGTTCTGCTTGACAGCTAAGCTAAGAGGCTTACAGGAGGCCCGGCTCTGCCTCGCCTCAGATAGCGGTCGGTGTTGGCCCTCCTGCACGGAGCGAGGCCAGGATCGGTCGGAGCTTCGTCTCCTCTGCTCCGACCTTGATCTCCTGTCAGTCCGTTCTGTTGTCGCCCGCCAGGATCCGAGTCGAGCTCAGAGGAGGGAGTCGTGTGAAATTTGGATTTGAGGTGCTTCGTGTTGACTGTCAGTACGAGCAGATCTCGGGATTTACTCCGAGTAAACAATTTATCTGAGCTGCTATGTACAGTTTCTGGACTCCGGAAGTGTCTCGGAAGGCTGCGGCTTTCATTTTGGTTTTCATTTCAGGCTTGTTGGCAGCGGAATCCTTCCTGGCAACTCAAAATGGTCTCTTCTGTGTTTACTCCGCTGTAATAAGCGTCCACTCGGGGAGTGTGGCGGCTTTCTTTGTTGCCCAGTTCGCTCTTTTTCTCCCTCGTTTCTGAGTTCTCCGTAAAGCTCAGTAATCTCACAGACAGAGAGAGAGTGAGAGGGGGGAGCCCTCGAGGGTCACTCTGATGGCAATGTGGACTAAAACACTCCAAAAAATAAATAAAAAACGTATAGATTGTTCACTGTGCTGCAGCGCTCGAGTGCTCTGAATCATGTCGCCGTGAGTGGCGCGGTTTAAAGAGCAAATGGCCGGTTAAATTATGGATTGTTTCGCCACTTCAGCGTTGTGACTGTTGCTTTTAGAGATTGTTCCCCATAGGCCTGCGCGTTCAACAAAAGACGCAGTCGTCGCAAACGTTTCCCCACCCACCTTGACGTATACGTGTGCAAGCGCTAGACTGAAATTGAAACCGCTGGTCTCTGTAACGCCCCAAATTGAACTGGGGAACTGGTCGACGGCTACCAGATCTCACCGTGACACGCTCCCATGAGCCATAGCAGACGTCATCGATAAATCTGTCCAGTTTTTGTATTATTATTTATTTATGCTGAAAGTGACTTCTGCAGTAGTTTTCTTTGTTATTAATGACTTTTTGAGAGGTTTGCTCTCCCTTTTCTTTTGTTTTCTGGTTTATTTGTGAAACGTACCGGACTCAATGGCTTAAATTATGACAAATGAATTCCCATTTCTTTTTTTTTTTTTTTGTATCGATTCAGTTGTGTTCATGTCTACGCAATGCTCTGTCTATGTATAACAAAGACATAATTGTGTTCTGTTTAGGTCAAAATAATGAAATCGTGTGAATCCGGCGATGTGGTTATTGTATTTGCAAGGAAAATGTGCAATACACAGTTCTCAGACGGCTCCAGGTTTCAGCGTAGAACTCAATTATTATTATTATTTTTTAAATGTCTTTATTTTTTCCAGTCAGTTCCTCAGGTCACTAAATGCCTTCTGGTCCTGAGGGTGACCAGGAAATCTCAGACCATACACTAATGCACCCAAAATACAAACGACTGGATTTTTATTTTTTCGTCTTGTCTCTCTCTCTTTTTTTTTTTTTCTTCCTTTCCTCATAAAAAAACAAACAAAAATAAAATGAAAAAATTCTCAGACTTTTGTTTTTATTTTTCAGGTTAACACGGGCACTTATTCAGGTGTCCCCTTTTTCCTTGCCTCCTTTTGTATTATTGTTATTTATTGCACATGTAATGAACTGGTTTCCATTGCCACATTTGATTCAAGGAGTTTTGGGGCTCGAACGGGGGATGGAATTTCTTACGTACAAAACTACAGAAGCTTTTTTTGTCAAAACCTAAGTGTGTATTTCATCAATAAATGCCTTTAAAAGTGCTGCTGGTGCTGCGTTGATGTTTTTTCATTTAAAGCTAAAGCATGCAGTGTTTGTCTCCCTCTTCTGGCAGTAAGAGTAATTACATAAATAACCAAAATAAATAAATAAGTCTTTCTCCGAACGCAGTTTAGTTTGTTTTTTAATCTGGAGCATCAGAAACTGTTCTTCGACACTTTATAGATATAATTTCATATAACCCAGACATAAATTCATAGAACCTAGGTTATATTGTTAACTCATTTCTCATTCTGAGGCTATAATCAGTCTTTTTCGTTGTGGTTGCTCATCTCTTCAGCTCTGGCTAACAGAGAACAAATAGTAAGCTCTGGTATATATTGAGATATATTATAGTTTTAAACATAGTAACAATAGTAACAAACTAGTTAGTGCAGTCTCTTACATTTTCTCTGATAGCATCATTTAAAGCTAATTAAACCAATAAACATAGAGAAACTCTCCTCTGCATCATTTCCAACAGCAGCTGTTTACAGCGGATGATCAGGTGAACAACTTTGCCCAGAATCAAACAGCAGGTTGAGCTCTAACAGATTTAAAAAACCCAAGTTTTGGAGACAAAATTAAGAAATAAAAGAGGGTGAATATTGGCCTTAACATGAAAACAAATTAATTCTAATGTTCCTCTGTGTTTTGAGGATGTTTTAACAGGTTATTGTTTCAAAAAGGATGATAATATACACTATATTGCAAAAGTTTTCACTCACCCATCCAAATAATTGAATTCAGGTGTTCCAATCACTTCCACTACCACAGGTGTATAAAATCAAGCACCTAGGCATGCAGACTGCTTCTACAAACATTTGTGAAAGAATGGGTCGCTCTCAGGAGCTCAGTGAATTCCAGCGTGGTACTGTGATAGGATGACACCTGAGCAACAAGTCCAGTCGTGAAATTTCCTCACTGCTAAATATTGCACAGTCAACTGTCAGTGGTATTACAACAAAGTGGAACTCACCCACAAAGTGTCAGGCCACTTAAAATGACAGAGCGGGGTCAGCGGCTGCTGCAATCTCTACAGACCTCCAAACTTCATGTGGCCTTCAGATTAGCTCAAGAACAGTGCGTAGAGAGCTTCATGGAATGGGTTTCCATGGCCGAGCAGCTGCATCCAAGCCATACATCACAAAGTGCAACGCAAAGCGTTGGATGCAGTGGTGTAAAGCACGCCTTCACTGGACTCTAGAGCAGTGAAGACGTGTTCTCTGGAGTGACAAATCACGTTTCTTCATCTGACAATCTGATGGACGAACGGTACTTGTCTGACTGCATTGTGGCAAATGTGAAGTTTGGTGGAGGGGGGATTATGGTGTGGGGTTGTTTTTCAGGAGCTGGGCTTGGCCCCTTAGTTCCAGTGAAAGGAACTGAATGCTTCAGCATACCAAGAGATTTTGGTACAGTTTGGGGATGGCCCCTTCCTGTTCCAAAATGACTGAGCACCAGTGCACAAAGCAAGGTCCATAAAGACATGGACGAGTGAGTTTGGTGTGGAAGAACTTGACTGGCCTGCACAGAGTCCTGACCTCAACCTGACAGAACACCTTTGGGATGAATAAGAGCGAAGACTGTGAGCTAGACCTTCTAGTCCAACATCAGTGTCTGACCTCACAAATGCGCTTCTGGAAGAATGGTCAAAAATTCCCATAAACATACTCCTAAACCTTGTGGAAAGCCTTCCCAGAAGAGTTGAAGTCGTTATAGCTGCAAAGGGTGGGCTGTCATTATATTAAACCCTATGGGTTAAGAATGGGATGTCATTTTTAAGACTGGGGACAAGAACTGTGAACTTTGTAACAGTTGTTTTACTTTATTTCTGTCAAGATATCTGTGTTCATGCTTGGGGAATCATTTTTCCCCTCTTAATAAGCCTATAGATCCTTAAGTTTTATGTTTATTCTCCACAAACATCTCAAAGTGCTGCTTTTAGAACGGCTGATTCATCACTGTAAAGATATTTTGTTGAGCTTGTGAAAGCTTTTATTTTTGAGAAACTGTCAAATCTGTTTGAAGCTTCAGGCGTTAAGAGCTGCTTCCTTTTCTAACAATACGATGATGAACGATTCTTTGTCGTATGTTATTTGGGGTTTTCCAGCCATGCAGGACAATGAAAGTAAAAATAAAAAAATAAAAAAATAAAAAGCAGTGTGTGTATCAACCAAAAGACTATTTGTCACCAACAGCTGCCTTGCAGCCTGGCGGCAGATGTTAAATGTCGGGCAAGTCGGTGGCAGGGCCTCAGGTTTCCATCTGCTCACACTGCAGCTGCAGATCCATCGAGCTGGTGGGTTAGGGCGGTAGGAATAAAACGCAGACCGACGGGGCTGTAGCACAAAAATTCAAACAAAAAGTGTCTCTTTGCAGGAAGAATAAAAGCCCACATTAACATCCAATCGACGTGACAGAGTAAACGCTTTGCCTCCAGGAACATGTTGTGCTCTTCAACCTAATTAGCCACTGAAGAGGCATTTTAGCGGCTCTGTGAGCTTGCGATAAGGCACAGAGGTGTTCCGAGCTAAAGGCTAACATTAGTGTGCTGAAATATAATGACTGTGTTCACCGGAGGTTTAATGTGCGTGTTAATGAGGACTAAACAGTACAGTGTCACTAAGAGAATTCATCCTACTCGGCCGCTGCCCTCACGAGACTTTTCTAGCCTTCCAGATAAACCCGGAGGTCCTGTGGAAGTCCACGAGTCCGATTGGTGCTTTTGGAAAGTTTGTTGAGGGCTGATCAATCAGATCTAAGCATCTAAGCAACCCCACTGATCTGTTTTAACAGCTTTATTTTCATACCTCTGTGACTTGACAAAAAGATGCTTCCTTTCCTTTATGAGCGCAGGAGAACCAGCTCATCGGGAAACGATTCAGCGGTCCACCTGCACCTGAAGGACAAAGGACACTCCTTTGAAGACAGCAACGTCCAAATCTTAGCCAGAGAAGACAGATGGTTTGAAAGATGAGTAAAGGAAGCCATCTATGTCAGATTCTCTGAACAGAGGAGGTGGACTGAGATATAATCTGCCATCAATACAGTCCTAATGTCTGTCCCCAAGATGTTTCAACCCCATTCACACCTTTAGACTGGAGCCTCTGGCTGATAATGGGTCATTAGACCATTCATAGGTAAAGAGTAGCTGCTCAGGTCTAGGTTCAGCAACATTATGTGTCCAAAGAATGAGGTCAGCTGACTACCTGAATAAACTGAATGACCAGGTTATTCCATCAATGGAGGATTTTTTCTTCCCTGATGTTCACGGGCATATTCCAAGATGACTCTTTTGAGGAGCTTCCATGGCGTCCACTTTTGAACTTCCAGCGCTGCTTCTCCACCTAGAAGATGGTATAAATGTACCTTTGGCTGTCAAAATAAATCAATAAAAGCAATCTTATGTTGACTTGGAATACGTCTTGTGTAAAAGATTTGTTTTGTCTACTAAACTGTTAAATGAACACAGTGGAAATCTGTGAAATTATTAATAAACTGTATCATTTTCAGGTTTTAAAGAAAATGTGTTGAAGGTTGAACAGAGTTAAAGCAGACTTATGTTACATTTTATATGTCTGCCCCCTAAACAAATTGACATCTTTAATCATCTTGCCCCTGACACGTAATTTAAAAATGATAAATATGACTTCATTTCGTACCAACGGCTGCTGCTTTGGCGCTAATAGAGAGTAAAGATTTTATTCGTTTATTTAGTTTGAGGAGACATTACTCTCAGAAGACAACAGGATGCGATGTGTTGTTTGTTTTCTCAGGACCATTAGATGGCAGCTATTTCGGTCGGTTTCTGTGGGCGGGAGTGCTCGGAGTGTGAAATGAGAAGAGGGAAACCACATTATTGACTCATTAACCAAGTCTGTGGTGTGGAGGCTGTGGATCAGTCTTTTATTTTCCATCACTGGTGTCCTACCACATGGTGCTGTTATTAAACCAGCAGGGGCATCCAGTGTCAAATTCACAGCGATCCGGATGAAACGCTGAAAGGATGATGTAGTGCAGTGGACATGACCACAACATTGTCCACCTGTGACCCTTCACAATAAGTTACAAATATACGTATTTTACGTTTACATTTCTGCATAAGAATGACTCAAAGCTTCAACGGATTTTCACACAAGTTCTAACAGTAGACAAAGAGAACCCAATCAAACAAAAGAAACGGAAATATGCTTTTGTGTTTGTTTATTCAAGATGTTGGACCTCCTTCAGCTTTGATTACAGCACACATTTACTGTGGCATTGTTTTGTAAGCTTCTGCAATGTCACCAGATTTATTTCCATCCAGTGTTTCATTCATTTTTCACCAAGATCTTGTATTGATGATGGGAGAGTCTGACCACTGCACAAAGCCTTCTCCAGCACATCCCAAAGATTCTCAATGGGGTTAAGGTCTGGACTCTGTGGTGGCCAATCCATGTGTGAAAATGATGTCTCATGCTCCCTGAACCACTCTTTCACAATCTGAGCCCCATGAATCCTGGCATTGTCATCTTGGAATATGATCCATTGATGGAATAACCTGGTCATTCAGTATATTCAGGTAGTCAGCTGACCTCATTCTTTGGGCACATAATGTTGCTGAACCTAGACCTGAGCAACTGCAGCAACCCCAGATCATAGCACTGCCCCCACAGGCTTGTACAGTAGACACTAGGCATGATTGGTGCATCACTTCATCTGCCTCTCTTCTTACCCTGATGGTTCCCCACTATCCTTCCAGTTTTTAATAATGCCTTGGACAGTTCTTAACCCAGTTTTAGTAGTTTCTACAATCTCCTTAGATGTTTTCTCTGCTTGATGCATGCCAATGATTTGACCCTTCTCAAACAGACTAACATCTTCTCCACGACCACAGGATGTGTCTTTAGACATGGTTGTTTAAGAAATGAGAAGCTACTCATTACATCAGTTGGGGTTAAATGACTTGTTGCCAGCTGAAAGATAATCACCCATGCAGTAATTATCCAATAGGAGGTTCCTACCTATTTGCTTAGTGAAATCCAGGTGGCGACTTTTTCTTTGGCCAGGCAGTGTTTCTGTTTCATTTGTTTAACTTATTGTCTACTGTCAGGACTTGTGTGAAAATCCACTAAAGTTTTGAGTAATTTTTATGTAGAAATGTCAAATTCTGAGAGATGCAACAATTTTTAAGTGGCTCTGTCCTGTACCCAGATATTCCAGATCAGCTTCTTTCAGCTCTTTATTCAAGCTACTTAATACTGAGTGAAAATATTAGTTGCATCATTCTATTTTGGGATGTAAATAAATCAGGTGCACAGTACAAGTCAAGTATCCTCCTGCAAAGAGTAAGACACACACTGAAACTTAAACTTGAACAAACAGAACCCAAGGATTGTTTGTTTCTTTGTCGTCGGTATCAGCTGCAAAATTGTGAGGCCAAAATGAACAGACCAGAGTTTTACGCATCAGGGACACTTGGCAGATATGTGAAATAAATAAAGTATCTGTGTGTCCATGAGAAGGCCCGAGTTACAGTTCAGAAACATCCAGCAGGAACTGACATTTTCTCTTACACCAAGAGAAAAAAAATCTAAATAAGTTAGCTCTTATTTAATGCAATACAAATGAAGCGTACTGCTACCTGTTAAAGCAACGTTAGGGATACCTCCACCACTGCTTAAGTTATATTTTCTTCTGGCGTCCAATTTCGGGTGATCCTAATTGGCGCCACTGTCCTCAAACGGCCCCTTTCCAAATCATCCGAGCATGCTGACAGCTGTGGGGTTGCAGCAGATCAGAAAGTCTGAGCCGGCACCACGGAACAACGAGAGTTTCCCTTGTACCGAGTGACCTGGCGGATGTGGTTCGATGGTGTGGGAGGTGAGCGAAGGGATCAGTGAGTAGCATTGCTGTTTTCAGAGCTTCAGCGCCGAATCTTCTTGATGTGTCTAGACAGCCATGGGTGGAGTGACAGTGAGAGCAGCCCTGTGCTGCTTGATGTCCTCAGTGCTCCTGATTTTGACAGCAGCCTCCCCGTCCACCACCACCACCACCACCCCTCCCCCGCGCTCGTCTCAGATGAAAAATCAAAGCCTGCTATCTGCAGTTAGCGCGGCTAACGTGAATCAGTTTAATGTTTAACACTGTCAGCTCTGTGAAGGACTAGATCTCAAACTTTAATCACTGCCATTAAATTACAATTAGTTTGACTTAAACCACAAAACTGAAGCTTTTTCTGATTTTTCTGAGGATTTCTTCTCGGCAATGAAAAAAACCTTGCAGGCTTTTATAAATTCCATTTTCCTTTATTTCTTTTAATTTATTTCCTGTTCCAGTTTCCCAGTGTCTCTTCATGGTGCACTACAATATTGTTGCTTCAGGTTATTACTGCTCTGTGATGCGGGCCAGAGACACTGGTTGGAGAAAGGAGAGGTCAATAATTCATCAAGTGAGACACAAAGGTGGCAACACAAAAATACATATTATTTGGTACGGCAAAGGAGGTTTCAAGAAGAAAATGTCACTGATGGGACGTTTAATTGCATTTTTTTTCTGTGGCTCCTGTTGGTCTTCAAAGCAGAGTTTAGTTCAGCGTGGTACCCGTCCACTTCTCGCTACAACTCCCTGAATTTCCGTAGGTGTGAGTGTGAATGGTTGTCTGTCTCTCTGTGTTAACCCTGTGATAGACTGGAGACCTGTCCAGTGTGTACCCCACCTCTCGCCCCAATGACAGCTGGGATAGGCTCCAAGCCCCACTCACGACCCTCCAGAGGACAAGCGGCTACAGAAAATGAATGACTGACTGAATCAAGATGGAAAACAACTATGTAGCTCAGGCCGTCTTTAAAAAGCCTCTCATATTCCCACAGTTAGTTAGCGACACATATGGCTATTGCTTTTTCAGAAAGCCAAAAAAGAAACAGCTGCGAGTGTGTGATGGCGCTTAAAGAACCACAGAGCTAAAAATCTGCTGACTGTGATCCATGTCAGCTGGATGTAAGACTGCAGATGGTGTCAACACAACGAACTGGGAGTTGTGACACTCAGAGGAGCATCTCCCAGAGCCCTGGTATTAAGTGTCCCCATGGCAACGCTTGGCAACCACCGCCCCACACACACACACACGGATTCAAAGTTTTACGTGCAGACAAAACTATACACGTGCGCACACATACTGTAAAGCAGGAAGTTCATGTTCTTCGTGTAAACACTACGACCTCCGCTGAGACTAATGCACGTGGTGCTTACACATGGGCCCTACGACTGCTGAGCTGCTTATCGCTCTTCACACCTACGTGCAGCCACAAATCACTGCAGGTGACAATCGACCAACCGCGGTTCCTGCCTCACACACTTGGCTTTGACCTGCAGCTACTTTTATTACAATTTTATTACAACAAGGAACACACAAATCACATCAAAGCCGCACAGAGCTCAAAACTCAAGCTCCATCTTCTTTCTGCAGAGCTTTCTAACATCGAAGAAAGATGTTCCCCTCATGTGAAACCCCTCATGACAGGGGAGCAAAATCCCCTGATGGAGGCCATAAGACATTCAGTTGATAGCACTGGACAAAACAAGTCAGGATCCAGCTGAGGTGGCTAGATTAGCTGAACCTCCATAATGGTGACAGTCCTGTTCTTTTGTTTGCTGTAGTGAGGCGTTTATTGGTCCTCTGGTCCAGAATGGATCTGTGACACCTGTGACACCAGTGTGAATTGGAATGAAATATTTTAGAAATGTTCTAAACGTTACCTGTATCCTAAGATACTTTTTTCTTTTCTTTTTGTTGGTGGCACAGAGAACAACTTGGAAAGTAACGTATTCCAACCATAGACTGTATATAAATATGGACAATGTGTCTCCACTTCCTTGCATTGGGCAAACTGACGCTATTTTCCCGGGGATACAGTCAGCGCCAACTTGCGACTTTGGAGTTAGAGTCTGATCACTACGGTCCATGGAGTCTCTTCCAAAAAACTGACACTTGAACATTCATAAACATTATATTACCTACCTAAAATGACAGAAACCATCCTTGAAAACAATATTTGACGTGTACTTTAGTGTTTTAGTTTCGACCCAAGTCCCGACCACTAACATGCAGGGGGCGGAGCTTATGACATATACTGCAACCAGCCACCAGGGGGAGCTCTACTTGCCTTGGCTTCACTTTTGAGGAGCTGTTCTTCATCCATATTTCTACAGTTTATGATTCCAACTGAGACTAACTTTTGTGCCTGAAGTAAATATTTAAAAAGGCTGTATTTTAACAAAAACTGTGATATTTGACGCTTAAACCTAAACAACAGCACTGTAAAAACGACAACTCAAAATTGTTCACCTTACTAAGATTTTTGCATTCACTGACAATAAAATTGCTAATTGGAACTTGAACTGTCTTTTGTAAGCCACTTGAACTCACTTTCAGAAGTTTCTGATAAAAAGTTCATTTGACAAATTGAGTTGACTTCATTCTGAAGTTGTAGTTGACACCCAATTAGAGTGAGGTCAACTTATCTGCGCATGCTCATTTGAAATTTGTCATGGCAACTGGCTGCAACGGGGTTTTCAATGATTCTCCCAGGAGCTCTCTTCAAAGTTTGAAAGTGTGCGTCCGCCATTTCGATACGCTGCCAGCCGCAACTTTCCCGGACGGGTAAGAAATAAAAACTTTCCTTCTTACGGGTAAGCTAGTCATATGAATATCTAAATGCATTTTGTATTTGTATTAGATTTCATTGCGGGAAACAAAATCGATAAATCATTACCAGGCGAGGCGTTTATGGCAATACAAATGCCCCCACAAGCTAGCTTTTGGTTTTAGCTAATCGGTTAGAAGCTAGCTTATTTTGAGGAGCTAAGCTCAATATAATTATTGTCACAACCTACATTCTCCCTTAGGAGAATGGAGATTGTGGAGATGGAGCCCATGGTCTCAGAGGTTCTGGAGAGGTGGCCCAGTTTATTTCTTGAAGAACAGGTAAGGCATCTTTTTTTTACTTGAACCTGGTGTATTTGTTTACATTTGTGATATGGCTTTTCATAATAGTGTATGAAGGTTAATTTGTATCATGGCTGAGAGTTTGCAGTCTTAATTCTAATAATGAAATCACACGATCAGCTTGTTGTATTTGTATTGCATTTGTTTAAATCAGATTTGTCAAGAGTTCACTCGTGTGACCACCAAGGACCTGATGGGAACATTTAAAGCTGCCCTTGAGATGTTCACCCCTCGTCTGCTGAAATTGTATCGTGCCAGGAAGGGCGCCTTTAGTCAAGAGATGGAAACCCTTTTGGAAAAGCTTGACAATCAGGTTGTTATATTGTCTTTTCTTCAGTCTGGCCACTAATATTTATACCATTAATCAAGAAGGAACTACCAAGCTAGCACTCTGCACTTTTACTAACAGAGTACAAACTAACAGAGCCTGCAATTATTTTATCTGCCTACATGCACAGTTGTAGAGATGATAATACAAATTGAACAAGTGCACATGTGCAAGTATGTTTCACAGAGCTAAACAAAAATATTTCTTTGTCTTTATATTCTTCCAAAACAGACATCTGACATCACAAGTCATCGCAGACAGGCAGCTGTGGAAGGCCTTCCCATATTTCTGCGGGACAATACTGAGAAGCTTTTCTCTAGATGCCTGGTGAGTGCAGCTTGGAAGACGTTCAGCTTTTATTAATGTGTTGTATAGCAAAGAGGCCATACACAAATACACTATATTGCCAAAAGTATTGGTTCACTTGCCTTGATCCCCATATGAACTTCAATTACATCCTATTCTTAATCCATAGGGTTTAATATAACGTTGGTCCACCCTTTGCAGCTATAACGGCTTCAATTCTTATGGGAAGGCTCACCACAAGGTTTAGATGTGTGTTTATGGGCATTTTTGACCATTCTTCCAGAAGCGTATTTGTGAGGTCACACACTGATGTTGGACGAGGAGACTGGCTCTCAGTCTGCGCTCTAATTCATCTCAAAGGTGTTCTGTTGGTTTGAGGTCAGGACTCTGTGCAGGCCAGTCAAGTTCATCCACATCAAACTCTGTCATCCATGTCTTTATGGACCTTGCTTTTTGCACTGGTGCACAGTCATGTTGGAACAGGAAGGGGCCATCACCGAGCTGGGCTTGGCCTCTTAGTTCCAGTGAAAGGAACTCTGAATGCTTCAGCATTAACCAAGAGATTTTGGACAATTCCATGCTCCCAACTTTGTTGAATAGTTTGGGGATGGCCACTTCCTGTTCCAACATGACTGTGTACCAGTGCACCAATCAATGTCCACACAGACGTGGATGACAGAGTTTGGTGTGGATGAACTTCACTGGCCTGCACAGAGTCCTGACCTCAACCCATAGAACACCTTTGGGATAAATTCAAGTGAAGACAGAGAGCCAGTCTCCTCGTCCAACATCGGTGTGTGACTTCACAAATGCGCTTCTGAAAGAATGGTCAAAAATGCCCATAAACACACTCCTAAACCTTGTGGAAAACCTTCCCAGATGAGTTGAAGCTGTTATAGCTGCAAAGGGTGGACCAATGTCATATTAAGCCCTATGGATTAAAAATAGGATGTGACTGAAGTTCATGTGGGGGCCAAGGCAGATGACCCAATACTTTTGGCAGCATAGTGTAGACATCACTCTTTATCGACTAGTTTTCTACAGGACATTATTTCAGTGGTGTTTTTGTTTTGTCAGGCAACTGATGCAGATGACGAACAGATGAAGGGCATCAAGATGGGGGTCCTCACAGTGCTTGATGATGATGACATGGTCATTAATATTGCCCTCGTGTTGGAGGAAACCATCGTCCTGAAAGACATCCCAGACACCCCAACTGCACTTGCGTATCTTTTTGGTCTGCTTTATGCCCTCAACATGGAGTTCCCAAAAGACCTCAGGTACACCTTTGAAACTGTCCAGCACATCTTCATGGAAATGTCCACCAATTGCTCACAGCGTGTCCGAAGCTTCAAGACCAAACTGTTAAACCAGTGATTAATTTTCCTGTTTCCTGTTCTTTTGTCATGTCTGTTCATTTATTATGTTTGGATATTTTTACATGGACCACCTTATAGTTTTTATGTTATTACTTTATTTTGACCAAAAACAAATCTTTTATTTGTAGCTGTGACATAATTGTCACAAAACTATTGATTGTTTCTTAGTAGAGGCAAGCTGTGTTTCAGCATTGCTGTTATAGTCTGCATCTTTGCTGGTGTGTGGCAAGTGTCCATGGGGAAGAATTATTTTATCATGTCTGTTTATTTATTATGTTTGGATAATTTGTAAGTCTTAACATAGGCCACCTTATATTTTGTTTAAGTTGTTTTGATTTCCCCAACTTATTGACATGTACCTTATTTGGTCTGGACACAAGTGCTTTATTTGATTTAAAAAAATATGGTATGTGTAGCTGTTAAATTACTGTCAAGAGAGACAGTATTGATTGTTCGGTAGAAGTTTCACCACTACTGTTATAGCCTGCTTTTTGCTGCATTTTTGCCTCATTTCAAATAAACATGTAAAATGATCTGGTTCACTGTCAGTGGATGATTTAATGTGGGGGGTAATTTAAACTCAAAATAATAAGTTATTACAGGGGATGGTAATCTGAACTCAAAATAGTAAGTTATTACAGACTTGAAAGTTCCAGTAACTTGAATTTAAAAAACTTAGTTGGCAGAACTTGAAAAACGTAGCTGACACAACTTAATAATTGTAGTTCTTCAAAACGTAAAAAAATAAGTTAATGCCTTCAACTCAAAAATTCTGTGCAGTCAGTTGCCTTGAAAATTTGAGTTGAACTAACTTTTTCATTTTTACAGTGAGTGACTCAATGAACAGGAAAGAGGAAGGAGGAATATAGATGTGGAGTACCCAGGCTCATAGATGAAAGTCGGACTGAAAGACATGGTCTGATACTGTGAGATAAATTAAAGCGTTATTTCATAGGATTATCTTATAATAAAAAAAAAAAAAACACATTTACACTTTAAGTTAAATTTCAGTTAAAAATCATAGTGAAGCTATAAACTTGTTTTTTTACCTGTCACAAACTCTCACACATGAAACTGGGCTAAGCAAACGTTTTTAGCCAAAAAAAAATATATATAATAGGGCTACATCCAGCCTTTAAGGCAACACACTCTGTGGAAAACTGCAATTACAATCTCCGTTTAAAAAGAATATCTGAACGAGCAATTTTCTAGTCATCAAATATAAAACAACCCTCGCCTACAGCACATTCAGGCCAGTGCAGCATCGTTTCTCTCCAGAGCAGCAGAAAACAATCAGCGGTGTTTTCTTCCATTATCTTATTAAAGACATATGGAAACATTTAGATAGGAAAATACACCGTCTCACATACACATACTTATTATTCCTTAAGCAGGATGTTAAGACTTTAGTGCTATTTGCATTTCTAATTCAGTTTTGTTTAACTGATAACATGCCATTGCTCTTTATATACTGTAAAGTCTTGATCTTAATATGTTTTTTTTAACTATTATGAGTTGTAGCTCTCTATTTAACGCGCCCAGGAAGACCACGCTTTGATTTATTACGAGCCACAAATAGATGAAATCACTTCCCTCCCTGTCCTCATTTTGATTTGTCACGGACATGTGACATGTGCCCGGCGGAATAAAATCCAACTAGTCAGATTATTTCTGGCTCGGCCGTAATGAAACCTCCTCGGTGAACGATGGTTTCTGAACGGGGGCCATTTCTCATTCCTGTAGTTCTGGGATTTCGCTCTTTAACCTCCGTCACTGTTCTGTGTTAGGAAGTAACCTCTAGTCCGTGATTGCCTCCGGAGGCCGATAACAGAGGAAACACAATCACACACATACACGTAGCGTGGTGGCCTCCTTGCATCCTGAGATTTAAAGAATGTGTGGCGTGCAGTACTATGACAACAGTTCTCATGTAGTTTTGATTTAATCAAAATGAATATGCATGGTCGTGCACAGCATGCGTTTTAATTCCAACTCCCGGCCTGGTTTCATTATGTTAAATTAACAGCTTTTGATACGTCCTCATCTTTTCACTTTACCGTTCTGGTTTTTGTGATAAGGAGTGATCCAGTAATTCTGATTCTCACTCTTTTAATTCCTTCGAACATAAGCAAATTTTGGCTTTTTAGGTGTCGGAAACTGTTTTTTTCCACTTTTTATAGAGCTATCCTAAGTCTTCATGCAAAGCCAGTCAAATGCATTGATAGAAGCACGGAAAGAAAGTTAATTTAATGTCCTTTGAATGTGTTTATTTGACTCTGCGCTCAAGAGCTCGTGCGTTTATCCTTAATTGTTCCCTCTCTGTTCCATTTACCTGCACAGTCTGATATCTGTTTGAAAGAGGAGCCCATTTTCTTCATTTTATCTCTGTAAAAGTAAATAATTCTTCAGATTTGGGTGCCTATTATGCTATGCCTTCTGTTACTGACCTGATAAGAAGTGGACTTCAAAAATATGCTGCTTTCTTCAGAGGCTTTTAAATGGATCAAACCCTGATCCTAATATCTGAAAGTGTTCAGTCGGACCCCAAAATCCAGCTATCATAAACAAATCAATGGACTTGTCACCAGACAGCAATTTGAGTTAAGTTTTCTGCTCTTAATTTTCATCCATTTATCAAAAGTTTTGTTGCTGTGACAACAGGCTAAGCACAATTTGCCAGACATCGCTCTCCCCCAAAAAACATTTCTATTTCCTCCTGAGAGATTCAGAGCTGTTTCCAGCCAAGATGAGATAAACCCTGAGCTTTAAGCCTGTACCCACTACACCTCCAAGGGAAGGTGCCTAGGTAATTCATTAATGCAAAATAAAATATGGCTGCAATTATTGGTTGATACACACTGCCTGGCTGAAAAAAAAAAAAAATAGAGTCACCACCTGCATTTAACTAATCAAATAGGTAGGAGCCCCCTATTGGATAATTACTGCATGGGTGATTATCTTTCAGCTGGCAACAAGTTATTTAAGCCCAACTGATGCAATGAGTAGCTTCTCATTTCTTAAACAACCATGTCTAAAGACACATCCTGTGGTCGTGGAAAAGACGTTAGTCTGAATGACCAGGTTATTCCATCAATGGATCATATTCCAAGATGACAATGTCAGGATTCATGGGGCTCAGATTGTGAAAGAGTGGTTCAGGGAGCATGAGACATCATTTTCACACATGGATTGGCCACCACAGAGTCCAGACCTTAACCCCATTGAGAATCTTTGGGATGTGCTGGAGAAGGCTTTATGCAGTGGTCAGACTCTCCCATCATCAATACAAGATCTTGGTGAAAAATGAATGAAACACTGGATGGAAATAAATCTGGTGACATTGGAGAAGCTTATTGAAACAATGACACAGTGAACGTGTGCTGTAATCAAAGCTATATAGAAGTGTATAAATTACCTTGAATGTTGGCACATACACCATAGATAACCCCCCGTATTTGTATTTTCTTGGGAGGATTCAGTCTGTCTGTTTCCCACCAACGAACACATCCACTTCCTCTTAACTCCACAAATCCCCCTTCAGGCCACTTCCTCTTCAGGTTCTTCATATGAACTTGGAGAAATCAATGCATAGAATCAGTTCCTCTTCCTCCACTATTGACCGCGCGATCTTAACAACTCCTCATCGATCGGCCTCTCGCCGACCTCGTCTGATCTGCTTTCAACCAATTAAACTCACAGCCTGGCTCCGCCTCCTCAAAGTGTTCTGCCATTGTGTTCCGGAAACATTACGGAAAGTTGTTGGAGAATCTTGTTTCTCCAGAATTTAGAAGAGCAGTGATTCAGAAATGAAATTAAGAATATTAGAAAATGTTCCTGTAGAAATTCAAGTCTCTCTGAGAGGAAAATTGTGACTGAGACATGATATTTACCCTTATAAATACCTTTAATTTTAAAGGCTACACTTATGAGGAGATTGCACTGGCACATATTTATTTTGATTTAAGTCTGTATTTTCAACCTTAGGACTTAACCTATGCACGTAGCACCTGAAAGTGAGAGAAAGCCACGAACAACATCCTGTTGCTAAATGCTAAAATAAGGAATTTAAATGTAGAAAAAGCAGTCATCCAGTATTTTTGGATTGATGCATCAAGTTACAACCCTCATGTCTATTATTATCCGTCGTTTCCTTTGTGGCGCATCGAGTCGAGACTTTGATGAAACGGTTTCCTTGGAAAGCCGTTGAAGCAATTTTCTCCACACTACAATTCGAGGGCGCGAGATGCACAAACAATCTGAGCTGAAGTGCAGAGAAAAAAAACACAAAGAAATCTCACTCTCGCTGTGATTTTGAGCACGCACGAAGATTGGAGTCGTGAAGGCGTCGGAGTCACCTGAGGCTCCATTAAGCTGCTGTTTAATCACACAGGTGCAGAGCGAAGTGAAGCGGCCGCCTGTTGGGATTTTCAGAAAAACACAAAAATAAGTCGTAGCACCTCGGAGAGCTGAACGTGTGGTCCTGTGGCGTTTAATATGCAGAGCGAGAAGCTCCAAACTCTCATTAGACATGTGAGAGAGTGTGTGTCGCTTTCATCGTGTCGTGTTTGTTCTACCTATGAGGTCAGTGGCTGGGTAATTAGATCAAGACAAACACGGTTAAGATGTTAAAATGTTGGTTCAGTCAGACGACGAAGGTTCAAGCATGAATTTAGATAATGTAGTGACAAGGTAGAGGACCCAGTTGTGTTGGATTTATTTGAAGACCTTGCACTTGTTGGCCGCCAGGGGGCAGCACAGTAAGCAGTTAACACCAAACTGACATATTTTCACGACATGCTCAAGAATTGGAATAACTGAGGGTAAGTTAGCCATAATACTTGTGTGTTTAGCAAGCTAAGAAATGACTCATCAGGAATAATTAACACGTTTCATTATTATTTTATTAAAACAAGTATAATTAGCACATCTTCTGCTTGATTAAAAGGTTAAAAGGTATAGACTGTATATAAATATGGACAATGCGTCCCCAATTCCTTGCATTGGCCAAACTGACACTATTTTCGTGGGGTTATGGCGCCCACACTTCCTCCAGACTCTGCTCTACCTCCACCAGTTACATAGAAATGTTGGATTATACACTGCACTCGTTTTTAAATTCACAGTCTCACAGGACTGCTTTACAGAGCGGTTAGCATTGTTGAAAAAAAAAATTTGACGTGTATTTTAGTGTTTTAGTTTGGCCCAAGTCCCGCCCACTAACATGGAGGGGGTGGCGCTTCTGACCTATACTGCAGCCAGCCACCGGGGGGAGCTCTACTTGCTTTGGCTTCACATCCATCTTTATACTGTCTATGGTTTTATTAAACGAGCTCATTTCACGTCAAAGCAGGTTTTTTTCCTCATAATTTAAGGTGGAATGAGGACCCAGGTGTAAAATAAAAACCACACCCTGCTCTGTGTAGCATATGAGCCTCTTGTGGAAGGTTTTTATTAGAGAAACCAGATGCAGACATGCACTAAAGAGCAGCTGGTGTTCCACAGATATATCCTCACACGGAGGTATTGTTACTCTGAAATAAACTCATGCTGCTCTGAACACACGGTGCGATCCAGAGTCTGAAAGCATTGGCATAAAAAACAAAAAGTATACAATAAATAGAGAGAATGGCATTAAAGAGTCAAGAGCTGAAAGTGCTCGTTTCAGATAGGGGATGAACTGAGATAAATGCGTTTGTTTTTCCTCTTCAAACTGTGAATCATGCGAAGCTGCTCGACAGGAGTCTCTGAACAAAACCACAGCGACGGAGCTGAAAACGTCCCCTTTGTAACCTCACTTCAGCGTGACAGACTGACAGGATGAGGAATAAGAGAAGAGGGAACCAAACCCCTGTTGTCCTCTTGAACGTACAAATGAACAAAGAGCGAAAGAGTCAGGCTGAGGAGCTTTAGAAAGCAGAGCAGGTGAAGCCTGTGAGAACCAGTCAACACGAGGGAAAGCACTTCCACTGAGTGTTTGTTGGACGAATCTCTCAAATCTGACACTTTCTGCGAGCAGCCAGTTGACGACGTCCCTCACTGACAGCACACAGTATATGTGGAATATGACTGTGTTTGACGCCTCAGACTAATCTCAGTGGCTTCTTCTATTCTCCCTTATGGTTTATATATAATAAGAAGTCACAAAAGACAACTCACACAAAGCTGGAATATAAACCGATCCGCCACAACATTATGGCCACTGACAGGAGAAGTAAATAGCATTGACCATCTTGTGACAATTCAGTGTTCTGCTGGGAAACTTTTGGACCTGGCATTCATTGGTGTGGATGTTACTTAGACATGTAGCACCCACCTAGACCAGACCAGGCTGGTGTTGACCTGGCCTCCTAAAGTTTGGTAAGTGGAGTGAAAAAAAAAGAAAAGAAACAGTTCTTCTGCCACGAAAATGTCCCAAATTATCCACCTCAGAGAGACGAGGTGGCCGAGTGGTTAAGGCGATGGACTGCTAATCCATTGTGCTCTGCACGCGTGGGTTCGAATCCCATCCTCGTCGGTTGTTTTCCAGTTTCTGCTTTGGTCACCCACGGTGATGCATCAATCAGCCATAACATTAAAACCACTGACAGGAGAAGTGAATAACATTGACCATCTTGTGACAGTTCAGTGTTCTGCTGGGAAACTTTTGGACCTGGCATTCATTGGTGTGGATGTTATTTACAGTGATCAAAAGGAATTCTTATGTAACTAGAGCTAAAAATGTGCTCTGATTTGTATTTATTTTTTTGTGTATTGGGCTATTGTTCAATGAATAAATCATATTTTAGCCTTTATCTGACTGACAGTTGTGTTGATCACTAAAATTGCATTGACTTGGCATGCAGTTTGATTAACTGAAAGTAGCTACTAATGTAGCCTATCAAGCTACTTTTGACAGATTGTAACTTAGCTTGCTACATTTTTATGGGTGGTAGCTTCTGTGCAGTGAAGCTGAATTTATTGTAGAGTAGCTGGTAGCTTAGCTCACTACACACTACACTAGCTTGCCCATCACTGTACAGGGCCAGTATTACTTATACCGATATTAATACTTTTTAATAATTACGGTGGATGCATCATCAATCTGAATCTAAATCTGAATGAATTTTCATGGCATGTAAGTGTTTTTGTGATTTTTTTTATTTTATTTTATTTATTTTTTTTGAGAGTTAAAATCCAGTACAGTATTTGGGAAAAATGTATAAGTAAATAGAAAAATACTTTATTATCACAATAAAAGTTTTTTTTTTTTTTTTTTTTTTTTTTTTCAGAAACAACACGAAATGATCAGTTGAGAACAAATAAAAAGATTTTTTTTTTTTCAGGCAGAGTGTTCAGAAACTGCAATATAATTATAAAACTAAATCTCTCCCTTCATTGAACTTCTTTCTGGATTTTTTTTCTTAAATAAACAAAGCGTACTAAATGATCACTCGACAACAAATACTATAAATAATGTAAGGAAGTGTTTAGGAAAGTACAATACAATAAAAAAATAAGACGACATTTCTTTAGTGCTCTTTTTTTCTTCCTTTCAGGGGTCTGTCGGGGCCAGGTGGGATTTTAAAAATGTTCATCTACTTATACAAGTTTGTTGTGTTACCACTGTATCTTACAGCCTTTTTACAAATAGTACAACTTGCTATCGTTTCATTTTTGTCCTGAAACTATAACCAAACAGCCCTACTCTTTGTCTCTGTCTTTCTCCTGCTCTGTCTCTGTCTTTGTGTGTAATGCTCTGCTGTTGCCGGCCGGACCTGGCCGATCTCGTTACATTGGTATCGATATTATCGATATTTGGATCGATCCGCCCACCACTAGCCTACACCAAACCGGACGAATACAAATACCGTTACACCCCTACTCCTGACAGGACTTTATAATAAACAGGAAACAGTACCCAATGTTCAACTCAGGATTCATCTTTATTGATTTTATCCAACAGTGTTACAGAAGTTTTTCAGCTTTACAGACATCAGCAATATTCTGAACAGGTTAACGTCCATGTGTTGAAACTCAGACTAATGCACTGGATTCTGGGTCAGTGTAGGATATTCAGTTGTTGACTCAAAATGTCCTAAGACGCTACCTGGAGAGCTTTCCTGAGTGGCACATTTATTTATTTAAATGAAGAATAATTATTGTCCCAATGAATTATCACAATGAGTACAATTAGATACAATCAGGCTTCAACCCTTCTACATGACCGCTCTAACTTATTTCAGCTATAGACAGCATCAATGCCCCAAACTCTCCAAAAATACTAAATGAAAATAACCTGCAGATTCAAACCTTTACATTTCTAAAAGAACAAAGTAATAACACTTATTATTTTACCTCATCAACTAGTTAGTTTAGTTAATATTTAAGGTTTGTCACCTTAAGAGCTGTCATTGTGAATCCCAAATAAAAACAACTACATTTACTTAATTAAAGAAGAGATACTTGAGTTACTTGTGTTCTAAAATAATAACAAGATCATTCAAAACCATCACCACATTTCCCACACCTAATTTAAAAAAATAACTGATTACATGTTACCTAACTACCTTTTTAGTTACCTAATATTCACCTCAACTGATAGTAATGTTGACTGAGGATGAGTGATTATATATGAAGCATTAGAGTCATTTTGGGAATTCCCTTTAGACTCCTTAACAACTAAACTATGTAAAATACAACAACATGCTCTGAAACATAATGTGATTATACGGTATATTCTCTCAAAGTCTGTAATAGTGAGTTAATATTCTGTTGCTTTGAAAAAGACAAACAAAAACCACAATCAAAAAACAATGAATATTTACACCAGTGAGTCTAAACTTCATGACCATTCACTGATGGAGCAAACTGATATTCTGTCAGGGTCTGGATGTATCAGACAACAAGTCAACAGATGGTTGGTGCAGTCACTGTGGTGGATGTGGGATCAATGTTCAGGTATGAAGAACTGAACCATGGACCAGGACCAGGTAGTTCTGTCTGGATGACTTGATTGGAACCTCTTGAGACTTGAGGGATGGTCCCAGTCAGCAGTGGTGCGTGACGACTGATAGTACTGATCAGGAACCAGACACAAGGTGTTGGGACCCAAAGCTCATCGAGGGTAACAAAGACTACAACGTGAGATCTAGACCAACTGAGACTCTACTACACCACAGGTCAGAAAGATAAGCCAGGATAAGCCATGACACCTAGATGCAGTTTGGGAAGAAGGTGGTGGCTTAAAGGATCTGCTGCTGAAGTATTTCTTCCAGATACGAGACCTTTGGTGGTCTGGTAGAGTCCAGGTCCAGTATCAGTAGAGACATGAGGCATAAGGTTTAGACTCACTGGTATTAATAGTTAGGGTTAAGGTTGGCACCATAAAACCTTTAAACATGGATTAGGTCGATATGCAAATATAAACTTAAAGTGAAATGAATGAATTTGTTTTTAGTTAACTTTGTTTGTGGTTACAGGTGTTTTCTACTGTTCTTACTCAGCTGGACACAGAGCAGCATAGTTGGTAGTGTAGTAAATGTAGAACCCTGGGTAAAGAGGCTCAGTGAATGTGGCCTCGAAGGAGTGGATGACACTCAGTGTGTTAGAGGTGACTTTGTAAAAGCACAAACGACCAGCAGGCCAGTCTTGAAACACTCCAATCCGTTTGCTTGTAGGAGATGGCTTATCGTCTTTCCACACTTCACCATTATGCCATGCACTGTACCCTTTATATTTATTCACACCAACATACCAAGATAGGGTATTGTTTCCAAACTTATTTTCTGAACCATTTCCTTTCCTGCTGATTTCTTTGTATGTGACAGCTACACCAATATAAGTACCCTCACTCAACTCTACCTCCCAGTAATGGCGATCACTGAGCCCTTCTCTACACAAAACCTGAGGCACCTTATCAAACCTTTCTGGGTGATCAGGATATGACTGCCAGTATCCACATGTTGCCTTCTTGTTGTTCTCAGACAAAGTGAGGTAGTTGTTTGCTGTGTTTGGGTCGAGGGTGAGATCACAGTAGTCTGATGGAGAGAACAAGACAACAATCTGTTACCAGTTATCACCATTCACTCTGGTTGACCACAACAGTCTCATGAAATCATTTTAATTCTTAAAATAAGTTCCTCAATATGTTGATGAGTACAAAATAAAAAATATATTTATAAATATAAAGAAAATGACAAAAAGATACTTACACCATATCAGATCCCGTCTGTCTGTTACAGCTGTGGGATCACGAATATCTGGCTTTGAAAAATCCTCCGTGATCAGGATGCCATCCTTGTAATGGTACATGGTCGCTCCTTGGAAATTCTCATTGGGTACAGCTGCAACAAGGAAACGAAATCTGCTGCTGCTACTCAGGCCTTTGACAATTTTAGAGAATTCTGTGGCTTTCTGTCTCATCTTGGTGAACACTTCATGTGAGAAGAACCACTTGTCTCGTGTAGGCGGAGTGACTGTTTTGGATTTGTGACTACGCACATAGTCGGCCATCTGGTCCATGAAGGGGTCATCAGTTTCCAGAGAGGTGAAAACAAAGCAGAGAGCATGCTCTCCTGGAGCCAGAATCTCTCGGTCAAAATCTGACTCGTTTGGGGCGATCTTTGTTCCCTTCATAATTTCTACACAGGAATTGACAACATTGATTTCTCTCTCTGCATTGTCCAGCCACTTGTCCAGGTTCTCCTGGCTGAACGGTGACTTCTCCTGGTTGTCAAAGAGTTCTTCCAGAGAGCTACCATCTTCTGTACCTGCACAGATGGAAGGAAACTTCTTCTCCATGGCCTGTTTGAGTGTTTTTGTATAATCTTCACAGAGATCTTTGAATTTGCTCAATTTTTTGTGGATGGGTGGAAAATGCTTGACCACTTCATCATCCAGAGCATCATTGCATCTCATTTCTATTTCCCCGATGCTTTCTAGAGCATTCTCAGCTTTCCTCAGTAACGCAACGGTAATCTCTCCTTTACACTCAGGAGCTTCTGGCTCCAGATTCTTCAGCGGCGTCAGACAGACTTTGACAGGAACCGAATTTTCTTCCTTCCTTCGGACAAGTAGCTGTGGAAGTTGCTTGTAGGTTTTCACTGCCTCTTCAAATGTCGCAGGGTTGCTTTCCAGAATAAAGTCACCGTAGAATTTGCAGGAGAATTTCTCTGTCAATTTTTTTTCTTCATCAGTCAGCTGGACTTTAGCTTTTGCCTCAAAATCAACTGATGGGATCTTCTTTATCACAACTTCCATGCTGCCCTGGATGTCCCGAACGCTGCTGTTGTCCAACTTCTCACTGTCAAACACAAAGAAAGCATTTGCCCCATAAAGGATGCCGGTGACAACGTGAGTTGCAGTGCAATTCTTGATCACATCTTTTATTTGCATGTTTTTGGCTTCAAGATGAGATATCGCCAGTCGTTCAAATGAAGTTGTAGCCTTATACTGAAGTGTCACTCTGCTCTGATTCTTGAATTTCTTGTTGTCATTCAGATAACGGGCAGATCCTCCAACTTCTATCAGGCCAGACAGGAAACTGGCCTCCAGAGAGGCTTGAACATCCAACAGAGTCGACTTGGTGTCAATGGAGTCTGATGTCGTAACATCATATGTACTGCTGTTGTGAGGCTGTGTAGTCCTGTTCTTCTCAATAGTTACTTTATCCCACAGTGTGAAATCTGTAGAACATTAAGCAGGAGATTAAAGTTTCTATGAAATCATTAGATTTACAGTAACATTTCATATTTGTTCCCTCTGGGTGCAGAGTTAGTCAACAGATAGCTGAAAACAGAACACTTTACATCACATATTATGCAGTGAGCCTTATAGTTAGAGCTTTCCGCCTCTTTGCTCTGCTTTATTATTGCCTAAACATGCACGAAAAGTCCAGAAAATTTGCAGATGTCTACGGACCAGCCCCTGAAGCTTGTTGCACCTAAAAATCTGAAAATTTGCACACATATGTAACATCCCAGGGCGCACAAAAAAGTAAATTGGAACCATATTGTAAACCCAACAGGAAGCCTGTTATTTGATTGAAACTGTGAAAATTGGACACATTTTTTGTTTGGGTTTTTATACCTCCAGGCTTGATGCCTTATCAGATTGACTTCAAAAGTTGGAAATCAGTTGTTGAAAGATAGGTGAAGGAACCTGACATAAGTTTTTGAGTTTTCGTTGAAGGGGCGTGGGTGTTCTGGCCCCTCAAATTCCATGACGTGCCATGAAACAGGAAGTTGCATTAAACGTGCTGTAATTCAGTCCAAACTGCATCACACTTTACAGTATTGTTAATGGTCCCTAACTGCACACATCCATATGTCAATATTCATACAATTATTGTAGCGCCACCTATTATGAACAGGAAATGTCTGATTTTGGAGCGTGTTTGTAGTGTGACCTGCTGTTACTGTCAGGGTGATTGGATTCACTTCAAATGTTGACAGGACAGACTTATGCTCATCGTGATGACTTACTGCGAAACTTGTGAGTTTTCGTTAAACTTTGGGCCTGTTCTGGTTGTGAAAGTGAAATCGTTCACTGTCTTACTGATTCCATCATCATTTCAAGTAGTGTGCTACTTTGTCCAGCAGATGGAGCCATAGCATTTCTCTCTGGTGGCTGTTTGTCAGTGTGTGTGTGTTGGTTAACCTGTAATAGTTGGTGAAGCTGTTTTAATATACTTTGATGCCACAGAGAGAATACATTCAAAACAGCCAAGACTTACTCACAGATGATTTGCTCTGAAAAATATTCAATTGCAGAGACTGTGCATCGTGCCACGATGCATTGTTACTCCAGTGTTCAGACAGTCTTTATTCATCTGTGTATTAAATAAGTATATGTGGGAGCTATGGCAGAGTCTTTGAAACATTCCCTGTACAAGGGGCTGAAATGGTCAGCCACAGCAAACAGTACATTGTGTTGAAAATAAATAAATAAATTTGTTTTTGTCTGTAACAGAAACAAATGAAAATAGATTTAGCTATGCTGACTACACATGCTGATTTAACCCACGTCTACATGTCCATTAAGTGTTAGTAACAACAAAAATACATTACAGAGCAGTATTCTGTCCATTGATGGATGAATGTCTCATATATGCCACAAACATAGAATTGATTGTATTATTTCAGAATAATGGTATTCATGAACATTGTAATCAACCTTTTGGATTTAATGTGCTCTGTACCTTGACCTCTTGGACACTCATTTCTGCAGTCTGGTTGCCTGGTTGACTTCAGTGCCTGCTGTTTGGCCTGATGCCCCTTACTTTCTATGTGCCTTGTCACATCCAGCACACCTTGATGGGCACAGGAGTTCTCTTGGTGGCAGATACAGCATCAGTAATAGGAGCTGGTGCTTCCTACAGTACGAAATGGCCATTTAGAGGTCCATTAATTTTTAAACAAGGTCTTGTATGCGGCTACTCCTGATACTTTTTTTCTTTTGTCTCTTCTACCTGCACTGTCTCCTCCTCTTCTACCTGCTCTGTCTCCTCCTCTGTCTCCTCCTCCAACTTGGGCTTTTTAGGGGCTTTCCTCTCACGGCAAATGAGAGGATGCTTAATTGCTTTGCCTTTTTACCTGACATCTTTGAAAGACATATGCAATGATTGATGCATCCATGGCCAGGATTATAATTACAAAATACGACATGATTATAAAAGATGATGATTTCTATAAAAATGTACTATGCATTACCCTTTAATTTGGTGAATAGGCTACTGTTGGCTTGGTTTAGGCTACAGACGACTAGGGTTGTCTGGTCTGTGGTTGATACGATATGTATCTTGATACAAAGATCTGATACATTAAAGACACTTAAGCAGCAGCTATTGATACGATTCACCCCCTGATCATGTTGCAGTTCAATTCAACATGATTTGCGATACCATGCAATATGAATAACTACTGCCAGACAGTAGATGTGGTTAACACTCTTTCATCAGAAGGTAAACTAACTCAGCACTAAGCAACAAAACACACTTTCTATATTATAAACAATAAAAACTGAATTCATCTTTCACAGACGGGTCTTTCATAACAGCTGACAAATGAATGTTCACTCTGACTGGTATTCCCATGCTGCTTTAAACACACGTTAGTTTCACTGTTATTATTACTGACCAGCGTCTGTTGCCTATTAACAAGTGGAGCTGTGAGCCAGGGGATCATTTAAAAGTTACAATACTTGGCTCACCTCTTGTAAAACCTGTACCAGCAGTCAAGTTGTCATACTCTGTTCATCCAGTCATGGTTTCCACTGAGCAACACTTTCAGAAGATGGTTGTAGCAGAATCACGTGAACAATTCAGGGATAACAATGTTTTTTTTTCCATCGGTTGTTGTGTTATCTTACCCAGATACATTAGTGCTTCTGATTGACTATTGTGGAGCCCACCCCTTTCCTTTTGTTTTTCTTCATTCAGTTTCTTCAGTTCATTTTTTTTTTTTTTACAATGGTAGCATGACAAATCCATTTCCCTTCATATACATTTTTATCTTAACACTTAATTAAGAGTTGTGTAATAAAGCAGTACAATAAAATAATAATAAATAGAACATGGGATCAATTACACAGATTTAAAGTGAGAAAAAGACAAGAAAAATAAAGAAAGATAAATAATTGAATATATGATAATAATAATACTACTAATAATTTGGAGGAAAAACGGAACAGGCTCAATTTAGGACAGCCAGAATATTTGGGTATGATTGGCGTTTTCAGTACCACAATTCCTCCAACATGAGTTACCATGTGCTGATCCCATCTTCCTTCCATGTGTTAGAGTTTGTGGCAAGGTGCGCTATGGTACATATCTCCTTCCAAGTGTCCAATGACATGTTTTTGTTCGTCTCTGCCTCTGTCTTATATGTTCAGTTATGTACATTCCTTTCCTTTATTTTGATTGACAGGTAAGTGGCAGGCTTGACTGTTCATGGGAGACATGCTTGATTCCTGCCGGTTCCAAAGCGATAGCAGCGGGCCAGAGAAATTTAAGTTTTTTTTCAGTGTGAGAAATACAATGTGTGGTGGGAGTTCATGACAAAAGATGTGCGTGACTGTCACACTCAATGCCTGAGACTTGAGAGCCTTACATACTCAAAATAAAGGTACAGGGTTTTTTTGTAAATTACTACTACTATGAAAGGTTTGCTGTCTGTCTGTAACATGAACTAAATGTGTCAGTTATATCTTCAAGATGCAAAAACTGCAGAAATCTCTCCAAGTAAACACAAACAGGAAATTTCTAAACTGCAGCCACTTTAAATTTTAAAGGAAATCAGTAACTATTTGTGCAAATGTGGATGTACCACAATAAGTCACATCTCACCTGTGAACAGTTTATCATTTCGGGCGTCGTACAGCATCCCTAGTGCGAAAGGTCGACCCAGAGCTGCCACATTCTCATCTGAATCCATGTCTCCAACCTGAGTTAAGTAGAAAGCATCATGTATATCAAGTAAAGCTGTCAGAGGTAGAGCAGGTGTTTTTAACACATTCAGCCTCTTGAACAAAGACAAGACACAAACTGACTGACTTTTAGTGTAAGAAATATATTACAATTTAATATGTAAGGAAACTAAAGAGCTAAAAACTAAATTAAAAGTATCTGTTTGTCCAATTTTTCATTACCTGCTGAAGGTTTGTAGTTCAGTTGAGTTGTCTGAAAGTCTTCTTGACTCGTAGTGAAGCTGCCAGTCTACAGATTTACTTATATCCTGTTAAAAACTCCTCCCCCCGTCTGAAGGCACACCTTCAGTTGTTTCCAACCTTTAGATCCAGTTTATAGAACACTCCTTCAACTGTACTGACACAGACAAACAGAATAATTAATACATGTTAGCACATGAACATTCTTGGCAGTCAGCTAGAAGCTGATTGATCAGTGACTTGTGACCTGCACTACTACACAGTATGACCATTACCATTGTGTTCCAGTAAAAGTACAGCTGAATGAAAGAGTGTTTCAGTTGATGTACATCAGGTTTTCTGTTATGATCTACAACAAGTGTTTTGCCTGGAGTTGTTGTTTCAACATTTTTTAATAATCTATCAAGGCATGAAAATACCTGCTGTGGTATTTCCAATTAGCCTCACCCCATGTCATCTGTAGCTTCCTTGTCTGAGGCTTGAACGTATTGTTGACACTTTGTTCCGTAACTTAGAGACTCACACATCTTTTACATTCATGTTTCTTTTCTCTGTAATAATCAGACCCAGAGAAGTGCCTGAGGCAGAGCAGCCGCTTATAGAGTGGCAGTTTTATCAGTCCATGTTCAGATGCAGAAACAATGTTAATCCCAATAAATGTGACATTAATGTGAAACAACTCTAGTCAGACTGTAATTTGAAAGTGAAAGTGAAGTGCTATGTGCTAACTGTTGCTAGCTTAACACTTGTTAGTCGCCACAGATTCACTTTAATTTTGCAGACTGCAGCTTCTGAGCACACGGAGACAAAGTGTGTCAACATGGACATGTCACTCATTTTACTGGCTTTGGTTCACGTTGTCTCCTCAGGCCATGCAGGTAAAGTTTCACTGGACTATTTCTGTTCCTCTTAATCATGCTGTTTGTCTTAAACTCTGTCTAAATTACCTTCCTATGAGAAACCGGAAGTGAATACAGTGGTATTTAAAAGAATGTTCTGATCATAATTAAAGGCAAGACTGACAAACTCCGCTACCAAAAAGTCAATCATTTAAAAACCTTAAAAGAAATATTTTAAACTCCGCCGTCACAACTTAATGAGCAAAACAAACAGGTCCTTCCTGTTTCAGCTGTGACTTATAATAAACAGCAGATCAGGTTTCATGAGTTATAATGTGCTAGTTCTGTTGCGTAGTTAGGAAAGCTTCATCTTTAAAAAAAATAAATAATAATAATTTCTGTACAACATTCTTAATTCCACAGTATTACAGTATAAAAAGGTTCAGCAACATCATATAAACACACTAACATTTACATTTATGTGAACACCCTAGATATGAAAAGATAAATGTCCCATATATTTACAGTTCATCTGAATGTACAACAAGAGTGTAGAAAAAGATAAAATAAAAAAGAGACAAAACAAGACTATAATATTTGTCTTTGTCCTGAGATCTGCTAAAATGTTCTTGAAGACAGCGTCGTTGTTCATCTTCTGTTGAATGATGGTTGTCACTCTGGTTTTTCCAGATGTGACAGTTGATCATGAACATGTTCTATAAAAAGGCCGTTCATACATGACTGATTTATGATTTATGTTAAAACTCACATTGGTCATTTCATCCCTGACTTCCTTTGTTCTGTAGCAGTAAAGCAGAAGGAGTTGGTTTCATCCTCGTTACAGCAGATCATTGGTCATTTTTGGGTTGTGACATAGCAGCTCCACTGGACAGCTGCTCTAACAGGTGATCTGTTTACATAGATCAACCAGACGGTGTCTCTGAAGTTATTGGATATGATTTTCTTATCGTTAATGTTTATAATTATGTGTTGCCTACTCTTCCCTCGCCAGGGGCCTCATGTACGAAGACTTGCGTGGATTTCCTTCTATAAGGAAGAAGCATTTTTCCTTTGTACATTCCAATGGATGGTACCTGACCCCTCACTGTCCACGCCCCCTTTTAAATTATATTTAAATTGACCCTGCACCCTCTCTGCACGATCAGAAAATGAAAACATTAGAATGAGTAAGACGGAAAAAAGAAGAACTTCACAGAAAGAGAATTGGAGACGCTACTCATTGGAGTGGAGGTAAACATGCCTTCTTTGGCAGCTGTCATGTGCAGCGCGCACATACCTTAAGTCACTGATGTTGATGTTAAAGCCACGGTGTAAGACTAATACTGCCTATAAGTCTATGTGTATCAGCTAATTAATGTAACACAGTGATGGCAGACAAAAGACATTTGTAAAAAAAAAAAAAAGAACCAGGTTGAGGTGAGAGAGTAGCAGCACAGAGTGGAGAGAGGATGGAGAGGAAGAACCAGGTGAGAAAGTAAAGGTTAGTCAGACCACATACTCATAATGCCATAGGACAGAATGGTGTTGTCTCATGTCCTCCTGACTACTAGTTCATATTTGTCCTCTGTGGAGGACATTTGTAAACCTGAATGTCTCCCACCCACAGCATGAACTCCTCTTGCTATCTACAGAGGACGTTTAGAGCTCAGTGATACCAACTGTGACGGGGTGGGGCTTTGGTGAAATATTGTCCATCAGTTATATGATATCTTAAAAATAAATAAATAAAAAGAAAAACATTTTCCGTATTCTAATTACCATACAAAGATTGGGGAATTTTAAAAAATGTGATTGGACGATATTTTTTTTCCTGGTAGTCAGGAGGTTAGGCGGGGTTGTATATCTTTATTAGCATTCATATTTTCTCATTTAAATACAGTTTCTTTTCTTCATTTTTTAAATCAAATAATAGTTTTGTGACACAGTAGTTTGACATTAAAGGACGATGTCCGTCCAGTCTTTGGTGGGGGGTGTCTCAGCACCCCTAAAGCTCTGACCCTAGAATCACCCCTGCATCTCAGCATTCTTTACTCACACATAGGTTCAGATTTAAATCCACTGCAGTTCAGAGACAGACGGAGTATTTACCGTCAGATGAGAAACAAACAACTAAATAAATCACATTTAAGTTTTGACAAAAAAAGGAATGAGATGAATGTTTGAATTCAAAACCAAACCTTGACCTTAATGTAAATATTGAGTTGTTAAATCTTTATATTCTGATGATTTGATCCACTTTTATTCAAATAAACACTCTATTCATCCTCAAGGGAAATTGAGAACCACAAGTAAAAATAAAAAATAAAATAAAAATAAAATATAAGTAAAATCCAGTCAAATGAAATAAAAATGAAATAATAAATATAAGTAAAAATCTATTAAAAAACAAAAATATAAATAAAAATCCAGTAAAATGAAATAAAAATGAAATAATAAATATAAGTAAAAATCTATTAAAAAATAAAAATAAAATATAAGTAAAACTCCAGTAAAATAAAATAAAATAAAATAATAAATATAAGTAAAAATCTAGTTAAATAAATAAAGTTCTATGATGACAGTTTCCCGGCATCACCTCTAAGTGTCGCCAAAGGATCAACATCTGTAGAATCCAACGTACGCCAGCCACGTCGTTGGCGTAGGCACGCACAAAGTTCCCAACATTTCACTCTTGATACATCTGAACTTTTACGTGAGCGAGTACGTACGTAACATTTTTGTATGCACGCAACGTTCGTACATGAGGCCCCAGATCTGCTGGACCAGCTAAGAACTTCTGCAAGAACTGCAGCCTAAAAGCTGCAGTCCTGCTGGCCAGGTACCTCTCTTGGTAAAAACAGCACCCCCTGTGGCACCCAGTGTCATCCATCCCAAAAAAAACTGACTATTTTTTCTTGAATTCTCATCAACAAGTCTGTGGGAGGATCCAGACAGGATAGTTTGTGCCACAGGAGCGATGCTATTAAATTATTTAAAACCAGGACTCCCTCCCCTATATGACATTTGAGGCAGTAGCCACTTCCACCTCTTGATTCTACCCACCACCTTATCCTCAATCCCATCCCAGTTTTTATTTTCCATGGCCTTGCTTCCCAGGAAGACTCCAAGGTATTTTAGTCCCTGTGTCTTCCAGGCCAGGTTCTGGGGGAGGGTTGGGAGGCCACTGGGCCAATTCCCAAAAGCAAAGGCTTCACTTTTGTTCCAGTTTATTTTTGCTGAGGACAAGGTTTTATATTTTTCTGTTAAAATGTCACAAATCAGGTAGACGTTGTCTACCATGGACCTACCAGGCACGCAGTAGGTCTGGTCCTGGTGGATGACCTGCTCCATGGCCCCTCTCAGCCTGGAGGCCAATGTCTTGGACAGGATCTTGTAGTCCACGCACAGCAGAGACACAGGCCGCCAGTTCTTCACCTCCTGCAGGTTTCCTTTCTTCGGTAGCAGAGCCAGGACGGCTTTGCGGCAAGAGAGAGGGAGGGAACCAACGGCCAAGCTCTCATTTAGGGCCAGGAGCAGGTCCGGACCCAGAATGTCCCAGTACTCCTTGAAAAACTCAACAGTGAGGCCATCAATGCCAGGAGACTTTCTTCCCTTCATGCTTTGCAGGGCGGCCGTGAGCTCCTCCAGCTGGAGCGGTCGGCTCAGCTGGGTGTTGGTGTCAGCCGACACCTGAGGAAGTTCTCTGCAGAATTCCTCCTCCCGTTCTTTGTTCTCCTCATACTCCAAAGAGTAGAGGGCAGAGAAGAAGGCCACCGCTCTCCTCCTAATTTGGGCTGGGTCCGTAAGCTCCTGGCCCGTCTCTGACATTAGTGCGTGGATTTGTCTACTTTGGCCATGTTTCTTCTCCAGGCCGAAGAAGAAACCAGAGGGAGCATCCATCTCATTAATATTCTGAACCGGACCAATGCCCCCTATACCCTGGTATCTAGCAGGGTGGCAAGGGCCATCTTTTTGGAGTTGAGGACTTCAATATGTCCTCGATTTCCTGTGGAGTAGCCAAGTGCTTCTAACTCCACTATTTCACTCTCCAGGTCTTTGATTGATCCCTGCGTGTACTGAGTGACATTGAGAGTGTACTGCTGACAAAGAAGTTTTATTTGCACTTTTCCATGGTCCCACCACTGTCCAAGGCTAGTAAACTCATTTTTTCTTTCTCTAAAAATCCGCCGACAAGCGACACACACACACACTGGAGAGAAAAGAGAATGGCAGAGAGCCCAAGATCCGTGGAAGAGCATGAGCATACACCGTGGCCATACCTTCAAAAGTATGTGACTTTAGTGGAGACCAGTGAAAAGAAATATATTTTCAGATGCCTTCTGTGCAACCCAAAGAAAAAGTTCCTGTCGACGTCAACGACGTCGAACACAAACATAAGAACACACATTCGAACACACGGCTCATTGCTATCATGTTTTTTTTATTTACTTACTGTATTTTATTTACAATTTCAGAGGGCATTCTTGCTGAAATATAGCAATTCAGTTACATTACAGTTAAATAACAGTTCTTTGGAAAATACAATTACAATGTTAATTTGTAATGAAAATACAATGTTAATTTGTAAACTAAACTCTTTATTTTTGTCCTATTCAGGCTCATTGCTATAATTTTTTCTTACTTTATTTACTTACTTTATTTTATTTACAATTTTAAAAGGCATTCTTATGTAACTAGAGCTAAAAATGTGCTCTGATTTGTATTTATTTTTTTGTGTATTGGGCTATTGTTCAATGAATACATCATATTTTAGCCTTTATCTTACTGACAGTTGTGTTGATCACTAAAATTGCATTGACTTGGCATGCAGTTTGATTAACTGAATGTAGCTACTAATGTAGCCTATCAAGCTACTTTTGACAGATTGTAACTTAGCTTGCTACATTTTTATGGGTGGTAGCTTCTGTGTAGTGAAGCTGAATTTATTGTAGAGTAGCTGGTAGCTTAGCTCACTACACATATCAAGTAGCTTGCCCATCACTGGTTATTTAGACATGTAGCACCCACCTAGACCAGACCAGGCACCCCCACCCCATAGCAATGACACTCCTTGATGGCAGCAGCCATCCCCAGCAGGATGCAGCCACAAAAACACTTTAGGAACAACTCAAAAAAACATGAAGAACAGCACAAGGTGTTGACCTGGCCTCCAAATTCACTAGATCCCAAACTGATCAAGTATCTGTGGGATGATCCACAGAGGCCCCTCTCCTCAAGGGCCCCCCACTACCAGCATCTTGTTGCCAGACACCACAGGACACCCTCAGAAGGCCCATGTCCATTCTCTGATGAGTCACCGCAAGGGAGACCTGCACAATATTAGGAAGGTGGTCATAATGTTATGCCTGATCTGTGTATTACTTAAGATACAACCTTTTACAAATCACAATACCCAAGACGTTCTGGATTATTATCTGGACAGGCAGTGTATTTCTAGAAGCAAACTAAAAAAATGGCCTCAACTCTTTTAGCTCTCAAGAGTTCTCACGTCTCCGGTTTCCATTCAGGACCCGTTATCCTATAATCTGTGTGCAGCTTTTTGCAGGTTCCTGCTATCCAAACATCTGCAAACAACACTGCGTTCAAAGAGCTTAAGGCGTTCAATACCTTGTCAACTTTTAGTGCACGGATTAAGTGACAGCTGTACTTTAAAGAACATTGACCTTTAAGCAATTAGCAGAAATGCCACTGGAGCTTCTTGGGAAATACGTGAGACAGATTGTTTCTTCGGGCCCTGATCGATGTCAGCTGAGTGAACTCTCTGGCGGTTTACGTCCACACGTCTCTGCAGAGTTTGTCTCGGAGTGCTTAGCTACTGCTCCACAGTGAGGGCTGTCTTTGCCTCTTCACCCGGTTGGTGCTTCAGCCTCTGGGGATGTTTTTTTTTCTTACATTACTCTCCATGCAAAACTGCAGCTTCTCCTTTCATAAACAGACTCGAGATAAATGCAGGAAGCTGTAACGTGGAGTGCCGACACAAGAGGAGGAAATGAACTGTAATTGGCAGATGCTCTCATTGTGAGGCAGTCCTGCTGTCGGGAGGACCGAGGCTCGTTCAGTTGCACCTGTCGGCATTTACAGCTCCTAAAATGGGAAATTAAAATCGTCTCATTTCAGGGAGTGTGCAGAGTTTACACACACAACTGATCATTAGACACTAGTGGATTGATTGATGATGTACTGGTCAGGACAATCTAGCCATCAGCCTCCCTCTCCTTTATTTCTAGCAAGCAGAAATCCGGCTCGTCTATATAATTTGTTCCCTGAAGATTTTGAGGACAGGACAGGGAGTGTAAAGCATTTTTTAAAAAATATCTCCAGGCATCGTCACTCGAAATTCTTGATAAGTAAGGTGCATTTCTGGTTTCGGCAAACGTAAAGAGACCTTTCACAGCCTCAGAGCACTCGTTATGACTCACTCCACCTCTCTGCCTGTGCATCATGACAACACGGACAGGAAATAGGCTGTAAATGGAGATGTTCTGGCTCTGGATGCTTCAAAGGAATTAGCAGCCGCCGTTGTTGCCAGCTGCGTGCTATTCATTGGCGCCTGCAGCTATATATCACAACTCAATTTCATTTGTCACACCCACACACACACACATGCTGCAGGTAGACTTTTGTAGATTTTTGTTTTTTGTTTTTTTAGCGTGGAAGCCGGAAGTCGGGCAGGTGGCGGCCGATGCATCAGCTTGTCGCTCGGATTAAAGGAAAAGTTGAAAGATGGATGAGAGCGGAGGGAAATTCCATTAAGATGTCCAGTTTGATTTATGTGAATGATAGAAGGACGCCTCCTCCGCGAGTCTTACTGTAATTACATGCGTAGAAGTTTCCAGGTTTTGAGGAGTGCTGATGTGGACGTCATCTTTCATTGTATAAATAGCCCTCAAATGTTGAGCTACTTGAAATCCTGCCTCGACACATGTGATTAGAAATTCACAAGGTTTGAATATGTTCTGTGAAAATTTCAACCCCAAAAGCATCATGAGCTTGCGACAGACCTGGAGCTTTTAGCTGAGGACGAAATTCGTTGTTGACGTCTTCAGATCAGGGGCGTCAAACTCATTGTAGTTCATCTATATAATTTCCACACTTTGCAAATTTATGCTGTGGGCCAGATTAGACCCTGTGGTGGGCCGCTTTCGTTCCGCGGGCCGTATGTTTGACACCCGTGCTTTATATGTTCAACGTGGTCCCATTGGCGAATAAACCGGAGATGACACAGCATTTTAAGTTGCACCGGATCCGACTTTCAGCTGCCGTTCGCTCTTGCATGCCGATTCAGATTCATCATTGCAAAGGCAGAATAGAGCCTGTTTACTCTGGTTCGTGTAGTTGCGTAGCAACCGCTTGGAATCAAATGGGGAATGAGTTGACCTGTGCAGCATGAGCCTCCAAGCAGCCAGCACCAGCTCCCACAGTCCTACTGGTTTCAGACGTCGAGTTAAGAAAACACTGAAATGCGTTTCTTGGGATGCTGTATGTTGTGTAAAGACTTTGGAGGAGTCCCGTCGATCTGAATTAAGATGAAAACATTTTGGATCTTTATGTGTGAGACCAAACACAGGCTATACACCAATCAGGCATAACATTATGACCACCCTTCCTATTATCGTGTAGGTCTCCCTTGTGGCGACTCCTCAGAGAATGGACATGGGCCTTCTGAGGGTGTCCTGTGGTGTATGGCAACATGAATGTTGTTAGTGGGGGGCTTTTAAGGGGAGGGGCCTCTGTGGATCATCCCACAGATACTTGATCAGTTTGGGATCTAGTGAATTTGGAGGCCAGGTCAACACCTTGTGCTGTTCTTCATGTTTTTTTTTAGTTGTTCCAAAAGTGTTTTTGTGTGTGTGTGTCTGTGTCAGGCTGCATCCTGCTGGGGATGGCTGCTGCCATCAAGGAGTGTCATTGCTATGGGGTGGGGGTGCCTGATCTGGTCTAGGTGGGTGCTACATGTCCTGTCAGTGGTTTGTGTCTGATCGATGCATCACTATGGGTAACCAAAGCAGAAATTGGAAAACAACCGACGAGGATGGGATTCGAACCCACGCGTGCAGAGCACAATGGATTAGCAGTCCATCGCCTTAACCACTCGGCACCTCGTCTCTTTGAGGTGGACAGTTTGGGACATGTTACGCGCCCCCCCCCCCCCCCAAACTTTAGGAGGCCAGGTCAACACCAGCCTGGTCTGGTCTAGGTGGGTGCTACATGTCTAAGTAACATCCACACCAATGAATGTCAGATCCAAAAGTTTCCCAGCAGAACACTGAATTGTCAAAAAGATGGTCGATGTTATTTGCGTCTCCTGTCGGTGGTCATAATGTTGCGGCTGATCGGTATATACATGGTTTCAAGACAGAAATAAACCCCCTGCTGCAACAGAAGGTGCTGACAATGCTTTCAATCCAATCTCCCCTTTTTATATCAACAGGAACATCTTACTGTCAGGCTGCTGGCAAATGCACTTTTCCTTAGCTCACGGCTCTGAACCAAAAACTAACCACCTGCAAACACGAGGGGGAGTCACAGCCGTGAGAGCAACAACTGAAATCTGCTAATAAATTAGATACACCAATGAGAGTACAGCCATGAAAATGCAATTAAAAATCCTCTTGAATTCTGCCCTCAATAACTGTAGGATGACAAGAGCGGCATTACACTAATATGCACTGTAGACATGTTAATGTGAACTTGTCCCCCTCTCCAAAAGAAGTTTGTCTCTGCATATCATCATCAAACCTCTTTTATTACAACTGAATGAGATTGACCTGCAGAGGCAGCGAGGTAGGTTAAAAAAAACAAACAAAAAAATCCAGCATTTTCTATTCGACTGATTTCCTGTAACATACACTGCCTGACCAAAACAAAAAGTCTCCACCTGGATTTAACTAATCAAATAGGTAGGAGCCTCCTATTGGATAATTACTCCATGGGTGATTATCTTTCAGCTGACAACAAGTTATTTAACCCCAACTGATGCAATGAGTAGCTTCTCATTTCTTAAACAACCATGTCTAAAGACACATCCTGTGGTCGTGGAAAAGATGTTAGTCTGTTTGAGAAGGGTCAAATCATTGGCATGCATCAAGCAGAGAAAACATCTAAGGAGATTGAAGAAACTACTAAAACTGGGTTAAGAACTGTCCAAGGCATTATTAAAAACTGGAAGGATAGTGGAGAACCATCAGGGTAAGAAGAGAGGCAGATGAAGTGATGCACCCATCATGCCTAGTGTCTACTGTACAAGCCTGTGGGGGCAGTGCTATGATCTGGGGTTGCTGCAGTTGCTCAGGTCTAGGTTCAGCAACATTATGTGTCCAAAGAATGAGGTCAGCTGACTACCTGAATATACTGAATGACCAGGTTATTCCATCAATGGATCATATTCCAAGATGACAATGCCAGGATTCATGGGGCTCAGATTGTGAAAGAGTGGTTCAGGGAGCATGAGACATCATTTTTACACATGGATTGGCCACCACAGTGTCCAGGCCTTATGGAAATAAATCTGGTGACATTAGAGAAGCTTATCGAAACAATGCCACAGTGAATGCGTGCTGTAATCAAAGGTAAAGGAGGTCTAACGAAGTATTAGAGTGTAGAGACTGATGTTTCGATGCAGGAAAGATTTCCTGTGGCGTTCTTTTTGGAGAAGGTGCTCTGTCATCTGTCTGTTATACGGTGGAGAGGCTGGTCAGGGTTATCCATGATTGATAACAGTTTGTTCATCGTCCTCCTGTCCACCACCACTTCAAAAGTCTCCAAAAGCATGCATATATGCATACATTCTTGTATATGCATGGCACAGGTGGTCACTGATGTTTTTTATTCGGTTTCAAAGCTTCCAGGAGGAAGACAGGGTGGGATGAATAATATACACTAGTGTGCACACTTACACTCAGAATTAGGAGAGGTTGGAAGCATAAGAGGTGCACAAAGCCCGCTATGATGCAAAGCAAGATAAACAAATTACATTAATTAGAAATTAAATGAGAGGGAAAAGTAATTAGAGCATAAACTGACTGCCAGCTAAATACCTGATCCATGATATCCAGGTTTCATAGTGTCCTAGCTATCTCTCCTACTGATAATTGTTCTCTCTCTTCCAAAAAAATCTGTAATAACGTGTTTTGTTTGTTTGTTTGTGTCAAATTTCCGACAGCCTGTTTTGTTTACTAAAAAATATTGTGCACGACCTGCTGTAAGATCTAATGAAAGACACTCAGTAGCTCGAAGGTTGATGAAGTAACCTTTACATGAGCGCTAATTGGAAATAAAAATCCAGATTTCCAAAGGAAATTAGGTTTCTATTCACCAAGACCGAACCTCCATTAGATGATCGAAGACGCTGCACACAATGCAAATTATTTCCTGGTTGTTAGCCAGCAGCGCTTCTATTAAATTACTTCGTAGGATTTTCCCATATGCAATGAATCAATACAATGCATGCTGAATAGAATCGGAATACTGAGTGCCAGAGAGGAAATTGGTTAACATTTTATTTTTTTTTATAATTCCCGAGAGAATATGCACCATTCAGCTCTTTAGCCACGCTTTCACCCCATGTCCCTCTCTCCTTTTGTCATCCTCTCTTTGAGTTGTGCTTTCATTAAACAGGAATTGTATTATTTTGCTGAACAAAAAAAAAGGTTTCAGGGAGTGTGGTGCGTTCGTGACGGTGAAAATATGCGGGAGAGAAAAATGGCAGGAGGGAAATGTGATTGTATGGCTTTCTAAAGGTAATAACGTCCCTTTATGACTCACATCTGGATCAGAATAGAACGTATATTATAAAACCCTTTTAGATTCTCCCTGTTTACCCGTGGAGGGTAGTCAAATATGTCACCGTGATGAGCACACGACAAAGCCTTGGGGAGCAGTGATTTCATGGTAGGTTCTTCAGAAGTCGATAGGCGCACACGGAGCGGCTTCAATAACTCATTATCATTGCATCACCTCCCTCCAGCGCCTCAGAACTCCCTCTTCAAGTGTCAATCTTTGATCAAAGCAGCTACCTCCGTTTTAAATAAACCAGGTCAGGCCTTCGCTTTATCTCAATGTGTCTTTGTGGATTTTATGAAACACATGCATTTATTTTTTTTTTTTTAACAAAACCTCCCAGAAACATGGCTGCACGCTGCAAACCGCTGCAAACCGCTGCAAACCCTGCTCACATGTGCAATTCTTTGATTTCCTCTGCGTGTGTCTCGTGCTGGAAATGTAAAACCCGGCGCGATGATTTGCATAAGACGGAAGATTGGAGCATTCCATGCGTGCTAAGCCTTTGATGTGCTGGCCGTCCCCTCCCACAGTAAATCTCTGCTTCCATGATAATTATGTGTGCTCACATGTTATGTTGCAGCGCTGCTTCAAAAGAGACTTTTCTTTTTCTTTTTTTTTTTTTCTTTTTGCAGCACAGATGTTGGTGAATATTTTATAATATTAACAATTAGACTAACTGAATGTAGATCAAATCAACTTCAGGGAGAAAGAATACATTTTTCGCCTTAAGATTAAGCAAATTCTTTACTTTATTGTCTTGAGGCTTAGGTGCAGCTGTGCCAGTGGGGATGGAAATTAGGCCTCGGTGCATGAATTTACAACATAAAAGCTAAGTAAGTCAGTTAATGAATAAATACATCTTACCACGTCAGTATATCTTCATTTTCTGAGATTTTGTAGGGATCGGGGGGAGTAAAGGTGGAACAGCCCTAATTAAGGATGTGGACTCATCGTGAACTGATTGTTCGCAGCCCATTTGAGGGTGCCCATGAGTTTATTTCATGATTTCAATGTGCCCAGTTCAATTTAATCTACTTTATCCACCTTTGTTTTTATCATTCTAAGAAGAAAAACTGTTGTGCTGCCCCTTTAAGAAAGACGGTGGGTTTGATTTGTTGTTGTGCATGGATGTGAATTTGTACCGCTGAACTGAGGGCAGAAGATGAACATTTGTGTTGAGGTTCGTCTTGGAGGTGCAACACATATGATCACATTCTTCCAACAATTGTGCCCAGTTTCACATCTAGTGTTTTACAAACTGAAATGCCCATAAAAAGGTCAGTAAGCCAATAGATTAAAATATTTAATCGCGATTAATCGCATGATTAATGCATGTTATGTACCTTACTTCCTATAACTGCACTTCAGATTCTGCTTGCTTTCCACATTGTCACTGCTGCTTACGGCTTGTGCTTGTGTGTATTATAATTAAAAAGTATTTTTAATCATCAATTTTGACATCTCTATTTACTGCAACATCTGGCATCTGGTAGCATTCTTGCAAAATACAATTTTACAAATAACTACTAAATACAAATTTAGCGTTGACATTGTCGATACTGAAAATGAGAATGTGCACAAGTTCATATCTGATGTTGAAACTGTGAATTTTATGCTTGAGCGAGAGCTAAAGTGGGACATTTTCCTGGTGGAACACACAGCTCACAGCCCTCTGAGGTCCTCTCAGGATGGTGGAATTTGCCATGCATCAGGATGATTTGTCATAAGCTGGGCAGGGGCGTAGGAGGTTTATGTCTTTGAGGATCTGCATGCAAGAGATGTGAGAGGAGAATATAGAGTGGGTTTGTTCTGGAGAGGAGAATTTGAGATTCCACTTGTTGGGAACCGAAATAGACCTACAAAGTTGTTCTAGTTTTTTGTGCGTTTATGGAAATGTGTGATTCCCCTTGAAGTGGGTTAATTTCCATGTGCATATAGACAAGCTTATCGTTCTAAAAAGAATTAAATTTTTGTCTGGTGGAGAGCATTGTGCGGTATGAAAGGATGGTCTCTCTGCGGCTGTCTCTTTGATTGAGCGGCCTTCATCACCTGTCAGACGAATATTTCAGGGCGGGGATCTGTTCTATATTTGGCTGCAAGGTGACAGCCCAGAATGAATGAGCTGTCACTGTCAGTCCATCCTGATATGTTTTAAATTTAAAATGGTAATTTAAGAGACGGTTCCGTGCAGCATATAACAGATGTGAGCCGATCTCTCAAGCCCTTTACTTAACTCACTATAGTTTGTACTTTGGACAGAGCTGAGAGAGTCTGTGTTTTCAGAGGACCGTGGTTATTTTTGTAACCACTATTCCTATAGACATATACATTGACTGATTGTCCAATATAATAATGTGTGTGCCCCAAAACCCCACATCTACAGAACTCAGTCTACACATCCCAGTGGTCCTTAAATCCATCATAATGAATTGTCTGGAGGGTTAAGAGGATACTGTGGCCTGGCTGCTGCATCTCCTCCTCCGGGACCTGGACTCCTGAGGCAGGTTCATTAGGATCCTCTGTCTGGACTTCAGTTATGCCTTCAACATCAGAGAGACTTGAAAGCAACACAAGGTCAAAACTCCATCTCACCTGCTGCACAATTGCCTAAGCTATTCAGCTAGGAACAAAACCCTTGACTGTACTCACCACAAACACTGGTGCACTGCAGACTTTACATGCTGTATACCAATGACTGCTCCATCAACACCTACCCTCCAGCTTAATTTCACTGTCAGGAAATCAAAAGTAAACAGTAAAGATGCCTCGTCAGTGTCATCTCCTCCTTCTGCTGTTCCAGAGTATTGTTTAATCTATCTTGACCTGGTTCTCTGCTTGTTTCTACAGCATCCATCCATCCTTTTTTGTCTGCTTAGCTGAGCCAAGGTGGCATTGGTAACAGGTTGAGCAGGGAATTTCAGACATCCCACGGCCTTGCAACACATTCCAGCACTTTCTAGAGGAATCCTAGGCGTTCCCATGCCAGACAAGATGTCTAATCTCTCCAGCAATTTCTGGGTCTCCTCCCAGCTGGCCGTGTCCGGTAAAACCTCCAAAGCGAGGCGTCCAGGAGGCATCCTCAACACATGCCCCAACCACCTCAACTGGTCTCTTTCGAAGCAAAGGAGCAGTGGATCTACTCTGAGCTCTTCATCCTATGTCTAAAGGTTCTTTGGAGGGGTATTGCGAGCCATTTATATATGTGATACATGTGCGCTTGTCAGTCTGGCTCGCTCTGTAACAACGCCACAGGTCTTTTTTGCCAGCCGGATTAATTCTTGTTTCTACTTCCTGCTTCCTGCTTGACGCAAAAGTCTAAACCGCCTATAAGACTGAGCCCACCCACCCTATGGAGGAACCTAATTTCAGCTCTTTGTATCTGCAGTGCCATTCTTTTGGTCACTGCCCAAAGTTCAACACAGATAGGTGAGAGGTGTAACATACACCGATCAGCCACAACATTAAAACCACTGACAGCAGAAGTGAATAACATTGATCATCTTGTGACAATTCAGTGTTCTGCTGGGAAGCTTTTGGACCTGGCATTCGGCATTCGAGATCTACACAGTATTAGTCAGGTGGTCATAATGTTATGCCTGATCGGTGTAGATTGACTGGTTAATTGAAAGCTTCGCCTCACAGCTCAGCTCCTTATTCACAGCAACAGTCCAGTACAGGAACTCTGCACCATGGCCTCGGACTTTGACTGACCTTCATCCCAACTGTTTTCTGTAAAGAATTTAACTCCAGGGACAAAAAAAGTCCAACTAAATAACTGATACGGAAAACCTATCATTTAGGACGTCCAACAGATTCAAAGCAACAGTATTATTTGCGCAATGATGCAGTGGAACAGTCCAGTATTCACCGGTTTACCTTGTTTATTTATAGATATCTTTAGCTGCTAAATTCTTCTCCGGCTGGTTGATTTGCTCTGGCCAAGTCATTTGCAGTGGTTTTATTGCAGCTGCCTCCTGCTGCTAGAAACAGTGTTGATGAGAGTGAACCGAGAGTGAGCCTAAAACTCAACCATGAGCAGAAGACCCACAAGTACTACTAAAGAGTGAGGGGAAGAGCACAGTCAGGTAGTACGCCTCTGTCAGTATATAGCAGCTTATTTATGTTAAGCTACAGTACATCTTATCTTTTGCTTTGCAGCTTCTGAAACCTAAGACTTATGTGCACAAAGAATTTATGTTTAATTTCTACAGTGGCTCAGCAGGCAATGATGATATTACCTTCACTCCACAAAAAAATGAAGTTGACTTTCAGTGTCTCTGGAAAAAGGGGATTTGTAAATCCTGTCACTACACTTCTACACCAGTAACAAAGAAGATGCTGCACATTCAAATCCACTCATGTCACAATTATACATCGCTGCCATTTATACCTACTTTGTCTCGCAAAGAAAGACAAAGTCCACATGGTCTCTTGCACACAGAAAAAGAGACAACAGAGTCAGACTGAAGAGAAAAACTCTACATTTATTGGTGGTGGCGTCCAATTGATCTGGAATAAGTCGGGGTAATTGCACTTTCCTTTCATGTTGGGTCTGTTTGGATTCAGAGACCGGGGAGGATTACTCCGCCTCCAGCAGACGCCCACGCTTGGAAGGCTTGTTCCCGTATTAAAAAAAAAAACACAACAAACTCCAATACATCAAATGCTGCTACTAGGACTGTACTTGTTAGAGATAAAAACAAAGCCATAGAAGGTAGGATGGTTTAGGGTTATTATGAGTATCACAGCTCAGTTTCTCTGTGAACGTTTCTATTAGAGATGCACCGGATCCTGATTTTTAGGATCCTGCCGGATACCGGATCCACTGCTTAAGATCCTGCCGGATCCGGAACCGGATCCGGATCCTACTCCGATCATCAGCTTGTACATTATAATGCAGTAATGCAGTGCGCTTGCAATGTTTAGAGCTGTGTGTCTTCCATCGAATGCCTCGCATTGTAGGATGGCATTCACGCGGTTAAACTGATCATCAATCCAATGTGATGTTACGCTCATATATGACTGAGTAGTGTATTCGCAAGTCCATATGTCACATGTAAATGAAAAGGCCTGCGCTTCCTTGACTTGCTCTCGTATACGGGAAGCCACTGTTTCATACATTCCAGGGATTATTTTATCAGCAAAGAAACGCCGTGAGGGGAGTTTGTAACGTGGCTCAAGTTGTTGCACTAGCTCGGAGAACCCAGTGTCTTCCACAATGCTGTACGGTTGCAAATCAACAGCTATCATTTTACCGATTGCAGCGTGTATGGCATTGGCTCGTGGGTGGTCTGAAGTCCACTGTTTATTTAGTGCAGGGCTCGTGAAGCTGGTAATGGTGGTCTGGCCACTTTGTTGACCGGTCTGTGACTGTGATGCTGTGGTACCTGTAGCCTCGTTAGACTCAGCCTTGCACAATTCATACTCCGTTGGATGCTTTGCACCGAGATGTTTAAACAGCGGAGATGTTGAGTACACTTTAACGTTTTTACCTCGAGACAAACTTTGACAGCAAAGCGTGCATATCGCATGACTTGAATCTCCCTCTACCAGTTTAAAGTACTGCCACACAGCACTTTTTCGGCTCCCTGCTTCCATTTCCGACGAGGACTGCTAACACAATGTAGTGGATGGCTTCTCTAAACATTAACCGCGTAATCACGTTCTTCCGGGTCCGGATCCGGTTGCCACGCTAGGTATCCGGCAGTAACCGGACCCCATAAAAACGCCATTATCCGGCCAGATCCGGATCCGGAACCTGGATCCGGTGCATCTCTAGTTTCTATTGCTTTTTTATTTTATTTTTTTCAAGCTTGGACACATGTATGCAGATCATGTTTTAATCCAGACTTCTGTATGATTGTGACATTTGCAGCTCAGGTTTAATATCTGTATTTCTGGCAGGAGCGCCTCTTGAAGTCCTTCAGTCCAACATCCTGACATTCTGTCCTGTCACATTTTGGCTGACATATCTTTTTGGAGACACACAAGTGAAGTTGAAAACGTGGATGTTGGATTTTGGATCTCTGGAGACAGAAGGCCGGGTGGAAAACAAGCCAATAATAAAAAAACAGTGTGTAGTATGTTCTTCTCTCTATTTTTCTGCCTCTACCCGGCCGGCCTCAGGCAGATGGGTCCCTCTGTATGAGCTTAAGGTTCTGCTCAAGGTTTCTTCCTGTTAAAAGGAAGTTTATCTTTGCCACCGTCGCCCTCATGCTTGCTCAGGGGGTTTCAGGATGGGTACTGTAAAATGCCGTCTTGAGACAATTTGTATTGTTATTAACACTATATACATAAAATTGAATTGAAGATGAGTAACAAAAAGAAAGAAGGAAGGAAAGATGACGTTCAGGGGCCACATACAGCCCAATGGGACCTCAGGCAGTAACATAAGAGCACAATAAGCCATAAATAACATCAAGAACATTATGAAAATCTTTGCATTTAATGAACTATCCTTTTACAAAACATTATATCAACAACCTGATATTTCTTAAGAACAAAAAGGGCAATTTTGGCACATTGGTTCCATCTGCTGTCTAGTTTGCAACTCTTACTAAAACAGTGCGCCCCCTAGAGGAAATATTATGTATAGCAGTTACTGTTAATGAAAAATTGCAGCTGATGTCTTCTGTGTAATTTATGCATGTAGGCAAATGCATCCCTCGGCCAGATTGGACCCCCTGGTGGGCTGGCTTTGGCCTGCAGACCGTATGTTTGACACCCAGTGTTCCTACAGTGCAACTGTAGGACGGGGCGGCGGGGGTGGAAAGATGGTCTGGAGTCTCTCTGGGAACTGATTATGCAACATCAAAGGTCTGTCGGGTGTTTGGGTGGGACTTTAAGCGGTGACGGTAACAGCGATGTAGTCACACACGTCATCTGAGCACCGTGGAGTTGAATTAGTTAACAACAAAATGGTGCTGTGGCTCAACTTCACCAGCTCAACTTTCTGGCTCAACTTCACCAGCTACCAAGGTGCATGGAGGAAAAAACTATTTGAAGGAAGGTCAAGACTCCACCAGCACTTGGTAGTAAATGGAAAAAACTTTCATCAGCTGCAGAGGACATTTAAAATAACAACAAAATGGCTCAGATTGGTTGGAGGACTATCCTGTCGTGTGCAGAGATATATTTTTCTCTGTATGAGTTGAAATACGCCTCATAATGGACTCCATATGACGTGTTACCAGACTCATATTCAGATAAGTGTTGAGTCAGATTGATAACTGATGCTTTTTTGCTACAAAATGCATCTTGGGAAATAGCAGCTCAACAAAATGGCTCCAGAAAGGGCAATAGGTTGTTTTTTGAAACAACTTATTGTGCATTAACTTGGGTAATGCTCACTGAATTTGTTGGTGGGGACACCAACCCTTCCACGCTGGACTGTACCTCTCTACTAAAACACAAGTTGGACTTTTCGGTATAAAATACTAACGACAGAAGCCTTCATTGCGTCATCTCCAGCTGAATCATTCCTCCAAACAGGCTGCAGGCTTCCATCACGTCTTCACATCAGACCAGCAGCTATTGTCATGCGGCAAAGTCTCTCTTGCAGATCAGTCGAGTGTCATTTCAAGGAGCACAGGCTTGTTGACGAAGGCCAGATGGTGCGATCAGCTGGCCTCCCCTTTGGAGCTCGCCATGAATGTGGCATGTCCTCACTCGGATCCCTTTGTCATCTAATGCCTGCTTGGATGTCAGTCAACCTGTGCCAGGCTGGCTGGATCAAAGAGAATATTTAGAGGGCGCTCCTGTGTCGCGGCGGCTTTGAAAAGAACTGTGCTTCTTTTGCACTTCTTGTTTAAACAGCAGGAGAGCTAGCGGCTAACGTCGCGCTGCTCAAAATGGAAGCGGATGCGAAGGGAGCTGCTGAGGTGTGGAGCCTTGATCCTGGCATTGTTTCTTCCCCTTGGCGTGGCTGAGAAGCAGCTTGTGAATCGTTCGCTTTGCATCGAGGCCCCTGGTGAGAGCAGATAGCGTGAGTTATCACACAGCCCCCATGCATTATACTGTAAATAGGTTATTCAGCTGCTAAGTGACGTTTCACGATGCATAAGGTCCCCATGTGGCTTTTCTCAGGTTGTTTGCGTGAAGGATTTACAAAACAACACAACGCAGCAGACGTCTTAAAGCCTCTCAGCGTGTTAAAGCATTTTTTGATTAAATATTATCTAAATAAAGGACGCTGATTGCCGAGGCCCTCCTCCTAATCAAATACTTTATTTTCTATGAATATCGTTAAGATTAATGTTGCAGATACGTTTCTGTTGTTGTTGTTTGAGTTATTCATTAATCAGTGTAAAATATATTTAGATCTGTTTTTACTTTTCTAAATAATAAGACCTGAATCAGGTTCTGATTAAGATTAGCGCTGCAAACTGCAACCTGGCAGCCAGCAGTTTTTTTAAAAAAGTAAATCAGAAGTCGCATTATATTCACAGAAACTTTGCTATTGTTTGGTTGTGACAAACTTGTCCATATTAGCATTTGAGATATTTTTTTGGTCTGCATCTTTAGATTTTCCACGGCAACACTTTACACCGTCTTACTTTGCAGGTGAGGAACAAGCTTATGTTTTGCTCGTCAGAGTCAGTAAACAGTCGACTTTGCCGGGACTGTGCTTCATTTTGCTCTTGTATCCCATGAGCAGAGGGAGGGACGTCAAAACATAAATATTTCTGAACACTGAATGGACATTTTTGCAAAACGTGCAGGAAGGAAATATAAAGGATAATTTCCTGCAGCTGGTTGTAGGGCGAAGGCTTTGCTTAAATGTTAAAAATGATTAAAACACTTTCACCATGTTGTTGTTGTCACATGATCGGAGACTAGTCGACATGATGCTTAAAGCGTCGTGGCACAGCAGAAAAGTTGGTGCAACTCTGTCCAATGAGTTCTCAGCCACTTTCCTCTCCTACACTCGCTGCCTTTATTAGTTTCACTCTTTAAGTGTTTCTCTTCTGCAGCATAGAGAGGCTCCAGCCTGCTGCACTAATTGCGGTGTGTGTGCGTGCGCAGATGTTTAATTATTAATTAAAAGCAGTAAATTATATTTCATTAATTATACTGAAGTTGGTCATTGAAGGAAAAGTTTCACAGAGGAAAAGATCTAAGGAACCAGACACGACGCGAGTGCATTAATGAGCGTCCATGCAACGTTGCAGTGAAGCTATATTTTGTGTTTTCACAGGAATGGATTTCTCTTCCGTCGCTTCCTCACAGGAACAAGGCGGCGCGCGAGAACATCACAGCACAGTCTCGACATCGAGGACGTGAAAAATATTCAGTGATTAGAATGTTCCGCGTATAAATATTCAGGCTTTAAATATTCAGGCTTTAAATATGCAAAGATATGCACAGGCGTTAAGTGTCACCTGCAGACTGAGACGTGGAGCTCTGATTAATCACCAGAACTGTGGAGTCTAATCTGACGACAAAAGAGAGAAATTCATCATCTGAGAGAGTCCGGGACGGTGATGTGTAATTCGGCAACAGTGGTGCAGCTGTGAATCCTCCAGACGCTCACTAGTGATCACAAACTCAATTAGAATATGCTTCGGTTTGTTGTTGGGTTTTTATCATTTCTTTTTTCTAAAAAAAATATGACTACACTGTGAATTTAATTGAATCTGTTTACTAATTTAACACACTATACACCGTTCCGGCACATTACGACCATCTTCCTAATATTGTGCAGGTCTCCCTTGTGGTGACTCATCAGAGAATGGACATGGGCCTTCTGAGGGTGTCCTGTGGTGTCTGGGAACAGAATGTTGATAGTGGGGTGGCCTTTGAGGGGAGGGGGCCTCTGTGGATCATCCCACAGATACTTGATCATTTTGGGATCTAGTGAATTTGGAGGCCCGGTCAACACGTTGTGCTGTTCTTCATGTTTTTTTTTTTAGTTGTTCCTAAAGTGTTTTTGTGTGTGCCTGCTGCCATCAAGGAGTGTCATTGCTATGGGGTGGGGGTGCCTGGTCTAGTCTAGGTGGGTGCTACATGTCTAAGGAACATCCACACCAATGAATGCCAGGTCCAAAAATGTTCCAGCAGAACACTGAACTGTCACAAGATGGTCAATGTTGTTTTCTTTGCCTGTCAGAGGTCATAATGTTGTGGCTGATCGATGGATCACTATGGGCGACCAAAGCAGAAACTGGAAAACAACCGACGAGGATGGGATTCGAACCGAATGAATGCCAGGTCCAAAAGTTTCCCAGCAGAACATTGAATTGTCACAAGTTGGTCAACGTTATTAACTTCTCCTGTCAGTGGCCGTAATGTTGTGGCCGATCTGTGGAAACTTCTGTAGAAGCATTAAAAAAATATGACCATGCAATCTGGGACATTTTCACTTTTTCGTGCACACAGTCAGGAGAAGTTTTTTTACCTTTTGTCAACGACACTGTCCAGGAATTTATTTTTCAATCTGAGCACATTTTAATGTCACTGCAGATATGACTCAGCAGATCACTGTGCAGAGAGATTTCATGCTATAACCTTTATAGTCAATGTTTATAACCTGGGCTGAGTGGTTTTTCCTCCCACAGTATCACACATCTCCAACATTTATCCAAAAGATTTGACGTCTCAGTCTTTAGATCGCATTCACAGATAGCTTTCCAATCAACGGAGGAAGCTGACGTCCTCTCCAGTCTGGCCACCGTGAGATATTACACACCTCTGAATCAATTTAAAGCGGGGCCCCTCCACGAGTTATTAAATCCCTTTTTCACACAGAAGCATAATTTCAAAAGGCAGATGTCTTGTTCGGGAATGAACTCTCTCCACCTCCAGCGCATAATCTCTCATTTCAGGTCCCGGCTTCCGTCAGGAACACGTCCTCTGCTGTCTCCATGACTTCAGACTGGAACTGAGGGGAAGCCATACAGGCCGAGGATAATGACTTTTGTGATATGACTAAATGACAGCGGGCTCTTTTCTTCCCTCTCACCTCTGGAGGATGCGAGTCCCATCGCAGCTCTCGGCTTGGAGCGCGGCCCGGACGGGCTGTAATGAGTGACGACGTTATCATCCAGCTCCTGGGGAGGTTGCACAGGAGTGAAAACATCCAGGTCTGTCCCCCCAACCTCTACTTTCATCCCTACTGATGACTAATTAGGCCCCACAGGTAAAGAAATTACCTTGTATCTTAGGTGGAAGCAGGCAGCGGTGGAAAACCAGAGGATACCAATCAAGCTGCGGTCGTTCTTTGACCTTTACCAGTCGTCGTTTGGCATCACGCACCATCTATGCTGCTAATTTGTCTGTAAATGAGAGAGTGGTGTATTTTTCACATGAGGTGTGCTCGGCTCTCATTATTTCTACTCGCGCGAACCCTAATTAGCTTGCAGAAGGTCAGCTAACCTCTGTGGTTGGAAACAATGCAGGGATACACTTCACTGGCTCTGCTTTAACACACAAACACAGCTGCTAACCGACTGAGGCGCTAAAAGGCGAGACTGCAGGAAAACAAGACATAGAACGATGGTTTTCATCATCAACACGTGTCTCTGCTCGCTGGGCTGAAATGTGCGTCACAACACTTTCTTGCTTTTCTAAGCCCTATTCACATGGGACTAGTTTTACCTGGGGATTTGATGTGGTTCAGAAACGACCCCCCCTACGCACAAAGCATAATCAAACTCTGTGTTTTACTCTAATTTACTATCCATGGTTATGTCTCAGCTACTTTCTGCTTCACTCCACTGAATGTCAGAGGACATTTTACCCTTTTTGACAGCTTTAGTTGGTTTGCAAATTCTAATCGATAAAAAAAATCTATTTTTAAAAACATGATGAGACTGTTGGTCCTGGGGAAGAAATTACCAACGACCTGGCAGTCTTTAAATCCTTAAATCAGAATTTAATGATTTCATCCGTCTAAACGGGTGAATGGGTTGGCGACATCCCGACTTTGCATCCTAACATCTGTCCAGACTTTGAGTTACAGCACATCCTTCATAATTATTAAGTGACAAGAGGCAGAAAAAAGCCGCGAATCAAACAAAAGCCTTGAAAAAGTAAAAACCCACCCCCAAATCGCAGAGATGCCGATTTGCACTGGTTTAGTTCTTGTATTGCAGGATAAAAGGTGACTAACATAGTGTCATGGTTCTCTTTTGAATAGTTCCTGTGAACCTGTTCTTTGTGTTTCCTGTTTTTATTTCGTAAAGTTCTTCCTTGGTGTTCCTTGTCTTGTTTTACTTCCTGTGTTTTCCCCTCTTTGATTGTTTCATTGGTTTCTCCCTGTGTGCTCCGCCCTCATTAGTTTCACCTGGGTCTTGTCACTCCTCTGCCCATGTGTATATATATATATATATATATATAGCCCTGCCCTTTTCCTTTATGCTCTGTCCTGTCGTCTGCAAACTTATCCCTGTCCTGCTACGTTACCCTGTTAGTCTTGGACTTGTGTTTCTTCGCGTTCCTTAGTTTTCGTCTTGGTTTTGTTTCTTACCTGTTTACAGGAATTTTCCAACATTAACCTGTCTTTGAATTTGCGTTCTTGGATTTACCCTGCCTCTCAGCTACAGCGCCTTTAGTCCCAAGTTTTCATTGAATACATTTTGTTTCTGCCTCATCCCTGTTTCCTGCATTTGGGTCCCACCTCACTGGAAGTCATGACACATTTTGACATTGTAAATAAAACAAAATCACCGGTTAAGTATGCTAAAATGAGACTGAGCCCTAAGTCATACATGCTACAACGCTGAGGCTGAAGTTATAAAAGGTTCTGGGTTCAGTTCTCCACAAAAGACTTAACTTAATACAATCTTAATATAGTGTATACTCTGCCTTTAAGGAATCTCAGTCTCATCTCTTCAACATGGTTTGATTAATGTGTAATGAAATGCTGAAATGCACCTTCAGAGATTCAATTCCCACTTTTTCCTCCATATGGTTGAATCTCTGACCTGATAATCCAACAATATCCTGGGGAAAATAATTTACAGCCAGGGTCCAGAGCAACATCCTCTCTGCCGTCTCCATGTCTGTCCCACCAGTGTATTCCTGTCAAAACCAAAACTGGTTCACCAGAGTGGGTAAGAGGCACTTCCCCGTCCCTCTGGGCCATCCTCACACCGCTGAGAGACTCTTAATTGAAGCGTTGTACGTTGCAGCGAGACATTTTGAACGGAAACACTGGGAACAGTCGACAATGTATCATCCTGATGATATTTTAAAGAAGTCATGGGACGATGAGACACTCGGGAACTTTAACGTCGAATTTAAACACCCGGCAGTTTTAATGAAAATGTTTTAATTTTATCAGACACCACATGGGACACAGTCTCAACGCTGCCGTTCTCTATGTCCTGCTCGCATGGGACGGGACAACTGCACCTATCACAGAAGACACAAACCAACTCCCTGTTAAGTCTTTTCCGCTCACAGCAGCAGCAAAGCAAGTTCATTTCTCTCCTCTGAGGTGTTTGTTGAAGACGAGAAAAAATGCGCGAGTTTAATTTTGCTTTAATGAGTAATACTTGGACGGAGCGCGGAGAATAGGATGAAGTATGGAACTAAACACAAGAATCACCAACTCATCATGTGCGTGGGTTTGTGTGGAAAACATTACGGGTCTTTTATGACTTTTTTTTTTTTTTACTGTGAGCACATTACTATAATATAGGAGGTAATATATGACGGTGGGTGCAAATGTTAATGAAGGAATAATCAGCACATGCAGGAAGTACACAGTATACAGTACATTATGCAAACACGGCTCCCTCTGCAAATCATGTTTATGTGCTTGTGTGCTAATTTGAAAAGCGGAAATGCGTTTTTAAAAATGAATGTAATGCAGGCTAGAATATATTATCTGCAAAGTGTTGACTGACGGTGAATTGCAGATGATTCTTTTAGGTTTAATAGTTTATAGGTTGGCTGCATGTTGGCTAAATATTGCAATAGTCAATGAGGGAGAACTTTCTCAACAACCAAAACCTGATTCGCTCGTTTTGTTGCTAACAGTTGGTCGCTAGTGGACGTTTCAGGTTCTTGTTGCCTAGGTAACCTTCGTGTAACTTTTGGCAATAGCCGAAAAGTTTCAGAGTGAAACAAGTAAAACATGAAAATATAAGAATCAGAATCAGAATCAGCTTTATTGGCCAGGTATGTGTGCACATACAAGGAATTTGACTCCGGTGACTTTTTCCCTCTTGTACAAAAACACCGAACTTAAGCGTAAAACATAAGCGTAAAAAAATATAAGCGTAAAAAATGAATCTCGATCTGTACACAAAAAATAAAAACATTGAAAAATAAAGGATAAGAGCAGATATATACGATCCAGGAGTTTGTACAGTGAGTTTATACAATTAATGCAGAGTTATTGTTGTTCATGTGGCGGGTGGTTTTGGCGTACAGCGCTCTCCTCTGAGGGGAGGAGTCTAAACAGATTGTGGAGATTTTACCGGCCCGCTTCCTGACCCTGGACCGGTACAGGTCCTGGATGGAGGGAAGATGAGTACCAATTATCTTCTCTGCAGACCTGATTATTCTCTGCAGTCTGTCCCTGTCATGTCTGGTGGCAGATCCAATCCAGACCGTGATGGACGTGGTCAGGACGGACTAGCTTATTGTGGTGTAGAAAATGATCAGCTGCTCCTGAGACAGGTTGAACTTCCTGAGCCTCTGCTGGGCCCTCTTTCGAACAGCATATTGCTAGTGAATGGACGGAGCTGGCCCTTCTTGACACGACGCTCCCTGTTTGAAAAGAAAACACAGAAAACGACGTCTCCTCTTCATCTGGGTTCACCTGACGCTCCAAGCCCACTGTTACTGTGGTGAATTAAGGGACAGGAACCAAAGTCACTAACAATGTTTTCTTGGGGTAAATGTTTGGAGAACTTTGTGTTTGCCTCAGTCGACTTTATCAGTGACTTCCACTGGTTGTCGCCTCAAATTTAATATTAATTCAACAAAGTTGTTTTCGTTAAAATTCACTGAATTGTTATCATCATTAACGTTCATGCTCATTTTACCTAATTAACGCTCGCCTCTCTCTGTGTGTACACAACTGAAGGTCAACTTAAGTGTTTTTGTTGCTTGGACCCATCCACACATGGGGGTTTGAGTCATTAAGAGAGCTCTCCAGGGTCAAATAAAAGGAAATACTTTTAATGAGACCCATATTTACCAAAACAAATTCATAATAAATAAGGTAAAACTGTAGATTTGGATGGCTAAGATGTGGTTCTGCAGCAGTTAAACCATTAATCTGTATCACTTTAGGTGTATTAAACTGCAGACAACAACATGAGTGTGTTGTCGCTCTGCTAAAAGTGAAAAAGTGTGTCTCAGACTTTGGGGATTCTGATTTTAGGATGACATTTTTAAACTAGACTGAAAGTTTAAATGTTTTAATTAAGGTTTGAAAAAAATATGTAATTGACGAATTGATCTGAAAGGCTGGTCACGCGATCGGCTGTGAGTTGGAGACATTGGCAAACTGCTCTCCATTATGGACAATCCATCTCTATAGAGGGACAGTGGAGCTCATTCTCCAACAGATTGATCCAGCTCCACCCCCACAGTGAACGCTACAGGACGTCATTCATACCATTGTCAGTCCAGTTGTAAAACAACTCACCTTTCTGTAACAGATAATTTTATTTTATTTTTACCACATTTGATCCTTTTACTTGTGTTTTTATATGCAACTGAACATCATCCTGCTTGTTTTTCGTTGTTTGTATAGACACATGTATTATGTATTCATGTCAAACAGATGGAGGAATCTCACACATGCTATATTAGGATCCCACGAGGAGGGAGGTTGTTTCCGGTTCTAATCCATTGTCCGACTGGTTCCTTTTTGTGTGGAGTTTGCATGTTCTCCCTGTGTCTGCGTGGGTTCTCTCCAGGTACTCCAGCTTCCTCCCACCGTCCAAAGACATGCTCGTTAGGTTCATTGGTGATTCTAAATTGGCCGTAGGTGTGAGTGTGAATGGTTGTCTGTCTCTCTGTGTTAGCCCTGAGATAGACTGGAGACCTGACCAGGGTGCCCAGGACCCTCCAGAGGACAAGCAGCTACAGAAAATGAATGAATGAATTTATCAAAATGAGGCTAAGTGTCATTGATACACATTTCTTCAGCTTGCTGAAACAGTTTTCTAGTCATGATTTTAATGTATTAGTCTGGTCCTTACCTGTTTATTTTTTCCAGTCAGACAAGAATAAAATTAGACTCTGATAGAAAAACTCAATACTTTCATTTTAAAATGCAGAGGATGAGAGAACCAAATAAACTGAATCTTCCAGGGGACAGAATTTGAAATAATAGGCACATAAATTGGTGATCAGTAAATTCCTATGTTGAGACGTATTAGTCCCAAAAGAGCAGCATATAAGCTGCAAGGGATAATATAAAATGACAATTTAAAAATATTAAACTGTACATAGGTAGCATGTATGAATCAGTGGAAGGGAACAGTGGTGGTTCAGCATATCGCAATCAGCTCTGTACGTCTCATTTGTCTGCACTCAGCTCCCCGCGAGGAAATCCTCGGGGAGCGAGGACAGTAAATTAATGGTGTTTTCCCAAGATAGGCACTTTGCATGTGGCGCATTGAATTTCCAGGCAATTATGACAAAATGTGATGTGTTCTCCTCGATGTAAATGACTCGTGTCACCACCAAGTACTGGATATAATCCCTAAATCCTCTTAATGTATTCTTAGACGGGAGAAGGCCTGTACTCGGGGGGAGAGTTTTCCCAATGAATTACTATTATTATTATTTTTTTTTTTTTATAAAAGCATGAGGTACTGCTGGTGAAGCTGTGAGATGCTGAGGATTTTGTTGCCAATTATTCCCAATATTCAAGCCTGTTAGTTTATCTGCTGGTACCAGAACAATGGAGTTAACTCTGTTTTGAATAACAATTAGTAGAAGTCAATGTCCTTCTGAACAAATTACTGTAGGTTCTTAAAAAAAATTCTTAATGACTTTTTGTTAAATACCGTCATGAGGTTTTACATTGTTGGTGAAATGAAAACAAAATATGAGTGTATTTGTGTTACATTCATGTTATTGCATTTGCACAGCAATGCAGAATCAACAGTCGAACTTTCAAACCCACAATTTTTCTTATTTGGGGGGAAATTGGCGTGGAGTCTATCCGTTGGGAACTGATTATGCTCCTGCAAAGATCTGCCGGACCAATCACATCGTTTGGACGGGGCTTTATGCGTTGATGGACAGAAGAATCGGAATCAGATTTTATTAATCTTTCAAGGTTTTCTTTGTTGCTCCTATAAAGTGACAGTTGCAAGGTGACAGAGTGAAATAAAATTGAATAAAAAGTAATATAAAAAACAATTTTGCACAAGAATTCACAATTTGCAGGTAAAATGGGTACAAACAAGTGTTCAAACAAGTGGAGTTCTAAAGTTTGAGCTAATGTGGCGTTCTGTGCTGCATTTTGGTTGGATGAGTCTATTACTGAAGGTACACCTTAGACTGGCCAGTGTGTTGTGGAGTGGGTGGGAGGAGTCGTCCAGGATGGTCGCCAACATTCCCCTCTCTGACGCTGTGTTCAAAGAGTCCAGCTCCACCCCTACGTCATCACTGGTCTTTGCAGATCAGTTTGTTGAGTCTAAAAACGTCCACCACTCTCACTCCCTGCTGCACCACCATGCAACGGTGGTACAGGGCGGCACTGGTCACCACAGACTCATAGAACATCCTCAAGATTGTCCGGTACACGTTGAAGGACCTCAAGTCTCCTCAGGAAGTAGAAACAACGCCACAGTCATACACGTCATCTGAGCCTCTGAATTTGTTTACAGCAAAATGGCTCTGATCGGTTGGAGGACTATGAAATTGGCTGATATTCCCAGTGCAGTCCCTCCAGTTCGATTTTCTTTGCTGTAGATGCCTTGATGTTTTACATTTTGTCTGTATAACGTCCAGCAGATCTGGGGCGTGTCATAAATTCTAAAGCGGATCAATTCTGCTCGTGGAAAGAAAATCTGATTAGCAAAATTTATGAGCATATCTTGAGTTGGAAATTGGTTGCAACCAAAAAAAAATCTATTGTTTATGTAAAAACAGCCAGCTAGGGACAAGCGGTTGGAGGGGGTGATTTGGGACTGTAAGGTCAGTGTCCTCATCTGAGGTGACTTGAGTGAGTGCACTTAACTAAAAGTCTAATTACATGTGCAAGCATAGGTGCAGTCTCATTTGCCTCCGGTGCTTTGTATCACTTGTGTGTTATTAGTAACGCTTTCAATTAAGTTGCCATAACCCTAACCAGTTCAGACTGTCTCACACGTCTGGTAATGTGAGCTGCTTTTATTATCACTCCAGCTCTTTGTTAAAGTTGCATCAAAAAAGAGATGAAACTTGTCATTGATGCACATTAACACCATACGTATGCCTTCTTGTTGGCCCTGCAAACTTGCAGAGAACAATTATTGTACGTCGGCAACCTACCTTTATTCCAAGGCGGCAATTACAGCCCTATGACGAGCACAATAGGTTGACGAGGTGCATGTGCAATTATACTTTGCACAACGCGCACTGAACCGCGAGGTCACCCGGCTTAGCAGTCGCAGGTTTTCCCGTTCACCGAAGCGGCTTTGGCGCGAGAAGCATTGAGATGGTAATGTGACAAGAAAAATACCGGCCTGTGTGCAGCAGCTGTGACCTTTAGCTGTAAAATGTAATGCACCTGTATGAGCTGAATCTGTAATTATAACAAGTCTCTGTGTGGAGATTGTGAACAACAAGAGAGACTGTGGTGGCAGCGTGGCCACGGAACTGAGGTCTCCCTTTAAAACTCCCATCTGTGCAATTTTAACAGAAAACAACTAGAATAGAAACAGATTTATTATTTTGTTTTTTTTTACTTTTATCACCAGATTATGCTCCTGTTAAATGTTAGCCTGTTTAGTCAGCAAGCAAAGTACAAAAAGTGTTGGTCACGTCTCACATTTCCACCAACATTGCCATATTACTTGAGATCGGATTAACCAGGTCGGACGTTACTGCAAGCTCTGAACGGAGGCCGTAAAGTCACATTTAGTGCACGATAGATGTGCTCAGTTTGTAAATGATGGCGAGAGTATGTTGTAAAGAAGGTCAGTGTGTCTCACCTATGATTCAGTGTAGCTTGATTCCTGCAGACTGAGGTAGCCCTAACCCTATATAAGCAAAAAGAGGCATTTTTGGATTCTCTTTGTACAAACTGAACGAAGTTTCAAGAGTCTGCCTCCTGCGCAGTTCAACGTCAACAAAAATATATATATGTATATATAGAGAAAAATTATTTGAGGAATTAGTTACGTGGAATATGAAATACTTTTTCTCACATTCGCAGTACTTTCTCAAAACATCCTGCAAAGGTTAGGTACCTATGTGTTTTTCCCAAATGTTTAAATCTTTAATACTGATCACTGCATTTCCTGTGCAGCTGTGTAGTTTCTGTGCCGCCCACGCTAGTCCGTTTGAAAAGTGATCGCTCTGAAGCAAAAAAGCCCAAGAGCAATGAGAAAAACTCAACTATTCATTGTGCATCACTCCCAACTACTGTTTAACTCATCAAGCAGCAGGATGGGAAGCTCTTATTTGAGGAAGTGTTCTTTGTTGTATAAAGCAGCAGCAGCAGCAGACAATATGGCTTGATGAATGAGTCAGCAGCTTGCGCGCTGACAAAGCAACCCTGCAGTAAAGGCCGTAATCAAGTTCAGAGTAACTTTGCGGTGGATTTGGCTGGCTGGCTGTCCAGACTCCGGGGAGGGAACAAGGGTGCCCGGTCTGATCCATCTGTCTCTTGATCAGATCATCCAAAAGAGAAAGATGGAGGTTGAGCCGCATGGAAATGAGCTTTTACTGGCTGCCAACTTGGCGGAGCACAGCAGCACCGCAGTGAAACACATCTGTGAATCCATGTGGTCATTTTTCCTGATTTACAGACGTGGCCAAGAGGAAGATAATCAGCAGTATTCAGGGTTTGCTCCTCCAGTCTCGTCGCGTTCTTAGTTGTAACAAGACCCAGTTTTGCTGGAGGTGCAGCGGGGGATTAGCGAAGCATTTGAATATTAAATATAGATGAGATGATTAATGCATATGCTTGCTGCTGCATGTGAACGAGGGCTCAATTAATTAACCCCCACCCCCGTTAGCAAGTGTATTGGATGCTGGTGGGTGTTGAGTTGCAGATGACAGGGGAGCCTTCGGGAATACGATGTGGAGCTGCTGCGTCGGCGAGTTTACACTCCCAGGTCTACGCTAGAGCTGTAAATGTTCACAGGTAGCAGGCACCACATGTGCAGTAAGAGAAAGTCACTCGGTTTTTGCTGTATGTTAAGGATTTCTGTAGCTATCGTACAGGATCTTACCCATTTCTTTAAAAGCTGAGACTCTATAAAGGTTGAGATGACTTTGAAAACCACGTTCTCCGGGGGAACCTGTTCAATGGAGACACTAATGTGAGAGCACAAGGTTAGAAATTCAGAGCAATGTGCTTCAAATGACAGCAATTGTACCCATGGCCAAAAAAATAAAAAATCCCACATGCATTTGTGGAGTGCTTTGTAGAATAAGAGGCAGGTTTCCACTAGTTTCAAAGCTTATTGAACTTCACTGGCTCTTTCAATTGAGTGCAGAGACCTTCCGGCGATGCAGGGTTTAGAACTCCCGCCGAGATGTCAGCTTTACATCCGGAGGCATCTTGGCGTAAAGGAGACAATAAAGGGAACCCTGATTTAGATGAGTGGAAAGAATCCGACGATTTGCGATGGTGCAAATTTTCACGCGTCTTCAAAAACGGGGTTAGCAGTGGAATGTACAGAGACGGGTTTTCTGCAGAGTCCCTGATGTTTAGCCTCCTGAGAACTGGTCAGCAAGTCAGAGCTGGTCAAAAGGGGGTCCTAGACTTTAATGACTCACCATGTGCTCAGAGTCCCATAAGGGCCATTCCTTCATGAACTCTGACCCTCTTCAGTTTGATTTAGATCATTGTCAGCCAACTGGGACGTACCGACTTGCTTCACCGTCTGTCTCTTCAAAGTCACAAGATGGTGTCACCTGTATCCCCAGGAAAATAGCGTCAGTTTGGCCAATGCAAGGAAGTGGAGACGTATTGTCCACAATTGTATACAGTCTATTGTCTGTCACCATGTGACTTGGTCAAACGACGGTGCAATTCTCCAACTGGTGGCTGCATGCAGATAACATTTCTTCTGTGATGCATCATTGCCTTTTACACTTTTATTATTCTGCGCCACCTCACTGAGGAACAAATGAGACTTGCAGGCTGAATAAACCTCTCACGCCAAGATGTGCACTTGATTAGCATGCTGCTACAACAACCCAGAACTGAATCAATCCTGTCTCTCATAAAAAAAAAAAAGAAATGAAATGTTCATATACGACAGACATGTATTGTGATTTACGTTGTGAGGGGAAATGTAATTGGTTTCTGGGTTATGTTCACTGACAAAGTGATGAAGTGCTTTTTTTTGTATGGCTCAGAGGTGGAGGTGAGGTTGTTATGGTGGACCTTGGGTGATTAGGGAGAGGCCAGTTGATAGAGAGGGGGAAGATGAACTGTGAGATGACTGTGTTTTACTGTTCAGTGTTGTCGTCTAGTGTTTTGCACTGTCCTCTACGCCTGAACACAACCCCGATCAAGTAATTGGGGATATAAAAAGTTAAATTTGACTTGATTTGCGTCAGGCGTACCGTTTGAAGTGCAGTACTTTGACACCAGAGTTGTAGAGTTTATTCTGGAAATGCACATTGGTTAAGGTAAGGGAAATATCATCTTTTGGCTTTAACATTCATAAAGAAAACATTATTTTTTCAATCTTTTCAAACCTAGAGCATATGATATAATTGCTGCTGTATTGTTGGCAAACAACATCTTAACATTCTGTCAAGATACTCTCGGGGAACAATTTGCAGCTCTCCAACTATACTCATTCAAAAAATATGTTCAGAGTTAAATAAGATGTGAGTTAAATAAGAATACACAGCTGTGCTAGTTCATGGAAGAATTGTGAGACCTCAAGATCACATGACGATCCATCTTGCCAGTCTTGTTGCTAATCCATAGAAGTGCAGACCAATCAGCTGTGAGGAACTACTGGCACCTATGGACTGCAAAATGACGAGGATTGTCTGCTGATATAGCTAGCTACACTACTGCCTTGCTAGCTTTCAAAACTCTTGTCTTTAGCCTGTGATGGACAGCTACAAATTTGGACTCATCCTCAGGGAACAATTAATATCTGATAATAAATATAAGTCCTTGCAGTAGGTGTCAAGACATTTCTAGGACCAAGTGGTGGATCGACAAACCTGAACACCTGTATTCATAAAATGAGGCATGAGAAGTCTGTTAGGAATCTGTCGACCAGCGTAGGGGTAAGAGGTCAGATGAGGAAGACTGCCGCTCGAAGGTTGGGTGAGGCGACAGAAAAATCCTCCATTTAGATCAGGCATAAGAGGGAGGGCGTTAGCTGGAAGCCTGGGGGAGCGGGACAGTGACATGGCTACCGCTGCTGACCCATAATCTGGAGAGTGTTATGGTCAAAGGTTAAAACACTCAAGAAGGGCTGGGTGATGACCTTTCCTCCAGGCCAAGGCTACATCCATTAACAATGAATGTAATGAGGCACCATCTGATGTAATGTATACCTGCATTAACTTTGACAAAATGTCCCTGCAGTAACAAAATAATACACCAATCAGACATAACATTATGACCACCTTCTCCCTTGTGGTGACTCATCAGAGAATGGACATGGGCCTTCTGAGGGTGTCCTGTGGTGTCTGGCAACAGGATGTTGTTAGTGGGGGGGCCTTTGAGGGGAGGGGCCTCTGTGGATCATCCCACAGATACTTGATCAGTTTGGGTTCTAGTGAATTTGGAGGCCAGGTCAACACCTTGTGCTGTTCTTCATGTTTTTTTTTTTTTTTTTTTGAGTCGTTCCTAAATGTTTTTGTGTGTGTATTAGGTTGCATCCTACTGGGGATGGCTGCTGCCATCAAGGAGTGTCATGGCTATCGGGGTGGGGGGTGCCTGGTCAGGTCTAGGGTTACGCCAGGTCCAAAAGTTTCCCAGCAGAACATTGAATTGTCACAAGATGGTCAATTTCATTCAGTTCTCCTGTCATAATGGTCATAATGTTGTGGCTGATTGGTGTATTCATGCTTTACAGTTTCGTAGGTGCTTAAGATCCTGCACCTACATATCAACACACATTCATAGAGTCGTTATAGTTTTGTTTCTCTGTCTTCTGTCATAAGAAACCATCACTCCCACTGCTCAAAGAGCTGAGATTAAGGAGCTGGGTGGTCTGAAAAGGAAACATCTCCAAGCGTCGTGTTGCTGGGCAGAATGCAATTAGAGACAAGGATGCTAAACATAATTGGTTGTGACACATGTTAATAGCCTTCCATTTGGACGATTCTGGATCTCCGGTCTACAGCTGGACGTGAGGGCAGAAATCGAAGCGGAGAGCTCTCGGAAAACAACAAGTCATTACGTTGCTGTGTGAGCGCCGGCCGGCTGCCAGACGTGTGTGAAGTCACAGCCAAAGGAGGGAGCTCGCAGCCTGATTGCTCCCTCGCAAAAACATAAGAGCCAGTGCACCTGCATCTTTTATCAGAGCTTGAGAACTGCATTCGTACGTCTATTCTCTATTCACTGATGTGTGAGGCTTTTTACAGGGTAAACTGCAGAAACATTTAGTGAGTCAACCCTAAGAGGAAGCTGTAAAGCTTTTCAGCAAAAGCAAATGGAGCTCAGATCATTTTACAGGAAAGGTGACTTCCTTCCATGGATAGAAAGAGCTAAGCGAGCTAAACAAGGAATGGATGCATATGCAAGAGAATTATAAAGCAGGAATATATATCATGACTCCTACATCACGCCTCTCTTTGACAACAAGTTGAAAGAAGTGGTGAAGAAAAAAAAAACTCTGAGTGTGTAGAGCTGAAAGAGTAAAAGGCAATCTGCTTTAAGATGTGTACCGCAGCAGTGATTCATCTCCATTCACACTGTGCTGGGAAAATGAGTCTGAGCCAGTGAGGCTCACTGCACGGGAAGCGGCAATAAAGGCGGTCAGATCCCTCCACTGACTCTGTCCACACAGAGAGCATTGATCTTCATAGAGAGATTTCCCCACGCTCTTATCTCTGGGATGTCATAAATATTAAGCTCGTCGTTCCAACAGAGAAGATGTCACTGGTGGTTTTTAGATGCGGAGTAAAGGCGATCTGTTGAGATAAAGTAAGACTTCTGGGTTCAAATTCCTTGGGACTTATTCTGGTCGGCCAGCACCACTGCAGCGGAGAGGGAAGCCCTGCAGCGACAAGAAGCTGCAGAGAGGCTCATGGATTCAGCCGAGAAGACAACTGGCTGCCTTCTACCCTTCACAGTTGACATCGCCCATCTCTCGTTGCCTCCAGGACCAGGAAAACCATTGATGACCACCTCCATCCCAGAAGCCACCTCCTCAGGCGGCAGCCCTCCAGAATGAGGTACAGAAACAATAAAACCAGAAGAAACACACTAGAAAAAATAATTTTTATCCATGTTCCTATCAGGACAGCCAACCTCCATATGAGCCACTAACTTCCACCTTGCTACCTGTAGGGGTTGCTTACGGTGTGCTGGACGGTGATTGGATGAGAGCTGATTGGTGTTCAGTTTAAAAGAGCTTTCCTGGAGAAACTGGTCGCTCTGTCTTTTTCTTTTCCTGTGTTCCAACAAGACTGTGAGCTGACCACAATGTGTTCTGGTCTTTTGTCTTTTTGTTTTACGTAGCTTTAGGGGCTGAAGGAGTCCAGCCAAAGTAGGATTGAGAAGCCACCTTTATTTTTATTATGTTTACCCTTGTTTTTCGGTAAAGGAGCCTGGGGAAGGTGTCCTGTATTTGCTTTCTCTTCTTTTTTTTGTTTGATTAGTAAGTTGTGTTGGTTAAGTGCGGTTTATGCCACTGTGGGACATAGATGCCATAACCTACGTACGTAGCCTACGCCGGTGTGAGCCATTTATACTTGTGCGCTCGTCAGTCTGGCTCTCTCTATTAAAACGCCACACAGCGCTTTTTTTCCACTCAGGTTCATTTTTATTTCTACTTCCTTCTTCACTTTAAACAATGGCGACTGAAACTTTGGCTGAAATTTTGACGAAGACAAGTCGTACTAAAGTTTGTATCTCTGAACCTCCTCAGTTAACCTTTCCTCGATGTGTTTCATCTTTATTGATTCAAAACAATCAATTCAAAAATTGCGATGGAGAAGCAGCCGCAAATACTAAAGCTACATTTCTGTGGAGGTGCACGTCAGGCTATGGTGTTATGTGCAGTTTAGGCTTATATGTCAGTTTTACATCGTAACTACAGCGACAGCCCAGATCCTACACGGACCCTAATGCCTGACGTGCACCTCCCCAGCAATCCAACTACACGTCGCAACAACGCAGACAACAAGAGCTGTGATTGGTCTGCTTGGTAGTAGTGTGTTTCCGCTTTAGTATTTCTGGCTGCTTCTCCATCTCCACAATATTCAAATTGATTGTTTCGGACAAATAAAGATGCACATTTAGTGGTTTTGTTTGTTTTGGCCATGCTCACCCTGGGCAGGATTTCAAAGCTATTGTAGTCTGAGCCTGGCTTAAGAATGACGCACAAGTTTTAGATTCAGCGAGATCAAATGTAGATGTTGTGTAGTACAAGAGAGACGTCACCATAATCCACACCAAAACTCATTGTTTTTTCTTCTTGTTTTCCATAACTCCACCTCTTTAAGTGAGAAAGATGGAAGTAAGAATCCCGTTTTGAGAAGATGACAAAAACATTCAAACTGAGTCATGTATAAAATGATCAGACAAATAACAACCATGATTTAAGGGTTTGATACTGTGTTTCTGCAGAAGTAGAAAATTTGTTTCTACCAATGGAGCTTTTAAATCTGAAGTGGAAAAACATACCTCATGTTGCGTTCCAGTGTTAAATCTCTGAGAAATGGCTGAATAAGTAACCAGGAACTGCATTATTTATGGTTGTCTGAGTGAGTTATGCCTGAAGTTTGCTTTAACATAAAAGTTTTGGGGATAATTAGGTCTCAGAGCACATTTCAGGAAGTGCGTGTAAGTATTAAGAAGAAATTTATGATCAGAAGTGTTTCAGCGCCAACACTATTTACTCTATGACAAACACAGCTCCCTCCACTCAGTCCTTTGCTGATCAGCTCTAAGACACATCACTAATTGAATCTAATGGGTTTTGGGCACTGCCCCTATAGAGCTAATGTGCTTTCATAATCAGGTTCTCACCGCCAGTCCCTTGTTTATGATTCGAGGAGCAAGGCCAAATTGGTTTTTCTCAGCAGAGGAAAAAAAATAAATAAATAATGAAAAATGAGGCACATTTTTATCGCTGCATATCACAGTGTGTCGAAGGTAAGAGCAGCTGTTTCCTACAACACCGGTGAGATGGTTCTTTCTGGAGGTTTGGATCTCAGCTTTGAAATTGGAAACTCTGAGAAACAACTGTATAAAATATTCATATGAGGATCAGGTGCAGAGATTCGTGTCATGTTATTGCAGCTTTCTGCTCCGGTTTGAAACAAACATGTCCCATTTTCTGGAAATAGGATTCAGTAAGATGAATTTTATAGACTTTAGTCTCATGCAGCATTCAAAACAGGGTTGCAACTAAGGGAAGCAAACATTTTCGATCAAAAAACATCTAATATTAATCCTCATGCTAGACTAAATCTACAGGGATTTGGGGCCGATTTGTTCACGGTTCCTGACAGAAGCAGTCTGGACATCACTCGGTACCAAGTTTCGATCCAGATTTTCTGGTAATGTGAGAATTTACAGATCAAATCTTTAACCTCCTGAACAGCTCACAGACTCTTTGATTGATGATTACATTAGTACCTTACCAACAGTCCATGCTGCTGCAAACTAAATTATCTTGTTAAAATGTATATATTAGACTTACAGTCATGTTGTGTTAACTCATTCATTCATTCATTCATTCATCTTCTGTACCCGCTTGTTCCTGTTAAGGGTCGCGGGGGTCTGCTGGAGCCTATCCCAGCTGTCATCAGGCGAGAGGCAGGGGTCCACCCTGGACAGGTCGCCAGTCTATCGCAGGGCTAACACAGAGAGACAGACAACCATTCACATTCACACACACACCTACGGCCAATTTAGAATCACCAATGAACCTAATTAGCATGTCTTTGGATGGTGGGAGGAAGCCGGAGTACCGGCAGACACCACAGGACACCCTCAGAAGGCCCATGTACATTCTCTGATGAGTCACTCCAAGGGAGACCTGCACAATATTAGGAAGGTGGTCATAATGTTATGCCTGATCGGTGTATGTAGCAGAGCTGACAAGCTGCAAGATTAACACCAACACATTGTGTTATTATTTATTTCTCTTTTCAGAGGGCAGCTTCAAAACTGCAAAAAATCCCAAAAGAAGAAGAAGAAGAAAGCAAGTAAAAAAAAAAGAGCAGAAAATTCTGGTCTTCTGAACGCCTTCAAAGTCCTGTCAGATCTATGAACAAGAACAAAGTTATCTGTATTTTCTGTCCATGTGAACTGAGTTATGAACTGAGCAGGAAGCTGAGCAGCTGAAAAGTAGCGGGAGAGTTACACAAACGTGAAAAATATCGCTGACATTTAAAAGATATAAAATATATACATAAGAAATCAAGCTATCGGTTGATGTATGAAAACCTGAGTGAGATGATTTTCATGAACTGACATTTCTAGTTAATGATCTTGTGCTAAAGAAACAAAGAAAATATGGAGCTGCAGGAGACTAAAAGACGCAGCTTTGTTACTCAAAACATTGTGAGACAAATCTATAGCATGAAAAATTACTACTTCAGTGACACATGCACATGATTTAAGGGGTCATTTGACAGCAGCGATGTTGGAGCTGCAGACAGACTGTATCCAACCAAAAATCTGACACTCCTTTTCTCCCTCGCAATCCGAGCTAACCTTTAAAATTCTAACTCTGGTCCGGTGCGACCAATTCATAGCTGTATTTGCGGTTAACCTGCAGCGTCAGTTTGGTTTGGTCACTGTGGTTTCCAGAGCCGAGGAGCTACTGGCAACAAAGATTCAAAGAAACCCAGCAACATGCCTGCAGCGAAAGGTCCTCGTAAACTCTGCTCAGCAACAAAAAGGACCGAGGTATTTAACAGAAATAACAACACCGCTTTTACCACTCCAGCGTTTAACAATACGGAACTATTTCCTCTCATTAGGTGCATCTCTGCTCCAATTAGCTCGTGCGGCAGACTATTATGTTCTACTAATGATGCCGTAGTAATTCCTGCTGTTCCAATAGAGGTCACAGATCACTTAAAGCCCCTACAAGGTGCGATCTATACTATACTGTATTTACAGCGGCAGCATGGGGGAGGAAAGCTACCACGTATTTGTCGGCCGTGCATCTAAACCAGTTTGCTTCCCCTCCTCCTCCCGAACCAAGGGGGAATAAATAGATGAGGCACATTAAACACATTTGTTTCTTTCATGCTCGTTGCCCAACATTAAAAATGATTACGATCTGATTATTTTATTCCAGCTTTTTGCTGAGCGTGCACGCCGCTCTGCTTCATGCATATAAATTGGATTCATTCACACGGAGCTGCACCGGTTCTCCGTTGTCTGAGGTCAGTGGTAGTAGCAACGTATCTGACAACATTTAGCCTGAAGACAAGATTTTTAATGCAACACCTTCTCAATAATTAGGATTTACTTTTTTTATTTTAACAATAGTTCAGTGGGTGCTTGTGTGATAATTCTATAAGGACTCACTGCAACGTCTCTGCATCCAGAAGAAACAGCCTGATTAGCACTTCAGCTGGTTTTACAGGCTTGTTTGTGCAGGTTTCAGATTTGAGAGGGCTTATATTTTCTTCTCTCCTCGTTCAGCTGCCTTTACAACAGTTATTTATAATTATTTAGTTGTTTTTAATCAGGTTAACTGAGCTCGGTCTTCTCCGGTGGCACCTCAGTGTAAGACTTGGTTTACAAAGAAGCGAAACGGATGTGGATCACCGACCTGCAGTGATACTTTTGATGCCATCTTCAGTCGGATGCAGACGTTAGATCTCGACAAAATCGTCTTCACGTTTGAAATAAGCCAGCCTAATTAGCGCTGGATTAAAACGCAGCGTGCGTGTGACGAAACACAATTGCAGACTAAAACCTGTTCAACTCGATCCGGGAAGAAAAGTCTCATTAGCATGAGTGATTATTTGTCACATCAAATGATCTTAGAATAAAAAAGTAAAAAAACACTGATGAGCTTCCGGGAGAAGATAAGAAAGAAGTGACGCTGAAATGTGCCCGTCTTCTATCGGTTTATCTGCTGCAGAGCAAACAAAGAACAAAGACAACATAGCGTATGTTGACTCTCCATTGAAGCTGCACTGCACAAGAACGTGGTTGTTCTTTCCCTGCCTGTATAAACACGACTTACTTCATCCCCAACAATGAAACAAAAGAACTAGTGACAGAAGCTGCTGGTTTAGTGTTGGCTGACCCCATCTACTTGTGTCTTTTGGTCTGCATTTATTGATCACTTTTACTACTTGCACCGATCAGGCATAACATTATAACCATCCTCTCTACCTTGTGCCTCCAAAACAATTGTGACTCATCAGAGAATGGACATGGGCCTTCTGAGGGTGTCATTATGACTTGAAGTTTTTTGTAAATCAGGTGCGGCTGTGGTTCGGTAAGTAGAGCCGGCTGTCCAGCGGTTCGATTCCCAGTACATGGACCACATGAGAACATGACCTTGGGGAAGACACTGAACCCCACGTTGCTCCCAGTGCTTGGCTATGGTGTACGAATGAATGGACTGATGTGTCACTGTGACTATAAAGAGCTTCTAAAAGCACTATATACACCGATTAGGCATAACATTATGACCACCTTCCTAATATTGTGTAGGTCTCCCTTGTGGTGACTCAGAGAATGGACATGGGCCTTCTGAGGGTGTCCTGTGGTGTCTGGCAACAGAATGTTGTTAGTGTGGAGGTCTTTGAGGGGAGGGGCCTCTGTGGATCATCCCACAGATACTTGATTAGTTTGGGATCTAGCGAATTTGGAGGCCAGGTCAACACCTTGTGCTGTTCTTCATGTTTTTTTTTTAGTTGTTCCTAAAGCGTTTTTGTGTGTGTGCCTGTGTCAGGCTGCATCCTGATGGGAATGGCTGCTGCCATCAAGGAGTGTCATTGCTATGGGGTGGGGGTGCCTGGTCTGGTCTAGGTGGATGCTACATGTCTAAGTAACATCCACACCAATGAATTCCAGGTCCAGAAGTTTCCCAGCAGAACACTGAACTGCCACAAGATGGTCAATGATATCCACTTCTCCTGTCAGTGGTTTTAATGTTGTGGGTGATCTGTGTATATATTTTAAATTGGAAATTTTTCTTATTGGCTTTCTCTCTTTATATTTTTCATTAAATGTTTTGTTAGGCAGACACTGAATATATTTCTTTACCAGTGGTGTCATTTAGCTGACGGTGCAGTCTGTATTTCATCATCGTCTCGTTCTGATATCCCATCGAGACCATTTACCACCAATAACGACACCAACAACAGACACATGGGGAGCTGCAACTAATATGACCTTTCACATACCATTTTTTTTTATTTTAATCATAATGATGGCGACATACCCGGCAGTGAACAAAAAGGCAAACAAAAAGGTGGAGGTCTTCAAAGCCGAGGGTAAACATGACAGAAACGGGTTGCGAGCCCAGTGGTGTGAGCCGGGGTGAGCGTCTGATTGCTTTCATTATTCCCCCTCAAATCAAAATGTCAAGCAGCGTGAGGAAAGCGGCCCCGCTGTGTCCGCTGATAATTAGAGCATCAGTTTTCCTGTTTCACATGGAGCCATCCCACTGGAATAAAAAAAACATAAATAAATAAAAGACCAGAGAAAATTCCAGCTTGTTTTTTCTCTTCTTGCTGCGTTTCCTCCTTTAGACGTCGATGTAATGACGCAATTCACCCTTTTTTTTTAGAAAAAATGTGCTTCTTCATTATGACACAGAGTCTGTTCAGCTTCTATATTTAACATCTAAGGTATAAAGGTCTTGCTTCTGCACAACAGTGTGTGATACTGACAATATTTTTCCATTTTGCTTTATTGCTTAAAGTTTCTGAGATGCATATCATCTATGAAGTGGCTAAAAAAAGATGTGAATGAGTCATGCATGAAATTAATATTTTATAGCATAAAAAACACAGGAACATCTTGTTATACTTCTTTTTATAACTTTCAACTACTTTAAGAAGATGTTGTTTTCAGGTCAAAGGAAAAAGGTGTACATTACAAGCTGAATATTTAAATAAGTACTTGGACTTAAAAACACCTGAATACTGTGGATTTTCTCTTCAACTCTTTGTTGGGCTCAGTGAGAACAGTGATGCTTTGGACTGAAGGATGGTTGGCATGTCAGGAGGACGTTTGGTGGTTGAGAACTGAAGGACGTCGCTGAGATAGCTGTTGGTCATTTCGGTTCTCAATCAGGTTTTTCCGTAACGCAGAGTAAGTTATCATCAACTTCCCATCTTTCATCAAATGCCATCGACAAGTCTTCAGTTTGCAGCACAACTGTGTTTCTAGACAATGTTAATAGGCGTTTTAGGGTTCTGTGTCAATTTGGCGCCATAGCTAGGTGCAGAGCCAGCTAGCTGTAATTGGTCCGCTTGGTAGTAACGTGTTTCTGCTTTAGTATTTCCGACTGCTTCTCCATCTCAGCAATTTTCGAACTGATTGTTTTGGATGAATAAAGTTAGAACACATGGAGGAAAGGTTAACTGAGGAGGTTTGGAGATGCAAACATTTGCATGACTCGTCTTCGAAAGTTTCAGTCGCCATTGTTGAAAGTGAAGCAGGAAGTAGAAACAAAAATTAACCTGACTGGCAAAAAAGACACCCACTAGTGTTTGGGTGGAGTTTTTAAAGAGTGAGCCAGACTGACGAGCGCACAAGTATAAATGGCTCGCACATAGGTTACGTTGTCTATGTCCCGCAGTACACTAAATGAGCCTTAACGTTGTCTGTCTTTTTTTCCAGGCACATCAATTCTGTGACTTAAGTTACACATTAATTTGTGAAGTTACCATCTGAGAAAGGTTTCCCATGTCGGCCAACAAGTTGAGGACCTCTGAACTGGCTGTTGTTTCATTTTCCTGTGTTTTGTTAGTTCTTGTCGTGACTTTACACCACACGTCTGGTCAAGAAAGCTGAGCAGTGACTTACCGAGGAGACCGAGGAAGTTCGGTATGTCGCCCAAAATCCTCGGCAACGTCTACAGCTGCGCCGTTCAGAGCATCCGGACCGGCTGGTGGTACGGCAGCACTACGGCCACGGACGCCTGCAGAGAGTGGTGAAGACTGCTGAGAGGATCACCAGGACTCCACTGAACCTCTCTGCAGAGCATCTACAAGCATGGAGTCCACAAGGAGAGCCGCCTCCATCACCAAGGACCCCACCCACCACCAACACAGACTGCTTATGCAAATGTAGACTCTCATTTGCACGAGTTATTTTATATTTTGTATTATATGTATCTTTTTATATTCTATTTCTAAGATTTTTTACATTGTTGGACGGCAAAAGAAGAATTTCATTGTACACACAGACATGGGATACATGTCTCCACACTGTGCACATGGCAATAAACTCCTTGAATCTAGAATCTTATGGTGTGAACGCATCATCATCGTTGCCTCATCATTGTGTCTCCTCTGTGCCTCGATATTTTAAATGCATTTGGATGCAAAGGAAAACTTTCTATGTTCTTCTGCATGCAGTGTTCGCATCTGTCAGATCAGACTACAAAAAAAAATCACTCCCTACAAATCCCTAATCCCAAATCAATCTGTTTCATATTAGCCTTAATAAAATGGAACAAAACACAGAGTAATGAACGTATCTGCATCTTTGTTGTATGTAATCATTATCCGTATAATCTTGACGTTAACCTTAAAAATGAAACAAAAACCAAACTGTTCACTATTTTTTGCCTCCTTGTTTTCACAGTTCTTCTCATTACTCCACCATCTGCTCAGCATAAAACCAAAAAAAATAAAAAAATACATATAGCTTGGAGCTCCTCTCTGACTGACTGAGCCGTGTTACAAGCAAAAAGGTCACCAGACGAAGCTTTCCGATTACTCATTTAAAATCCTCGATAACCCTGCACGGTGCTGAACACACAGCTGTCCCAGCAGCTGGTTGCCGACTGCACATGATACATACTTCCTTCACTGGCACCACCGTGGCCAATCAATCACACGCACGTGCGAATTAGAGCGGCATTTACCTCTGCACGGGCGCTTGTACGTGCATAAGCAGAAAAATGAATGCGTTTCCTCGTGTGTTCAAAGCGACACAGAGGTAGCTGCAGGGCTGTCCGGAAGAAAAGGGAAAGCAATCGCTCTGAGCTGGATAACATGTCAGACAGGAGAGTCATGGCTGTGATTATTTTCACCGGAGATGCTGCTGCTGCGGCTTGGCTCTACGTTGTGGGGTGCGTCAGATTGATGGCGTCAACAGATGGAGAGTCTTTCTGTTTGATATCAACGTGAGAATATATATTTATATATAAAGGAAAATCCAGGTCTTCCCAAAGTTAAAGGGGAATTACCGTTTTTTACAACCTGGAGCTTATTTCTGGCATAAAATGCGATCATTTACTCACCCACATAACTTTGTCATTTGGAAGATTATATCCATATAGTGGAAGTGACTGGGGCACCGAAACGCACCCTCTAAATAACACATTATCTACCACGAAACTCGTTCATTTCACCAATATTTTGTTATGATACGCTAGTGCTACTCCCTGTTGAGTCTGGAGTTACCTGTTATCATCATCCGGGGTCTGTAGATCGACCTGCCAACCTCTGACCTGGATGATGTCATCTCTGAGCGCCGCGTGCACCCCGTGCGGCTTACCTGTAATTTGCTACTGCTAGTTTTTTGCAACATGGCTGAATATTTTTCCAATTCTGAGGTTGTGGACGACGACTTTGTTTATGATGGACGTCCTTACCGTTTTGAGCCAGAGTATACGGATGAGGAGCTTGTTGAAAGGAGGATGCGGAGGCAGAGAGAGGAACAGCTGGCCAAAGAACAATAAACCGCTGCATGTCCGCGAATAGATAACAGGTAACTCCAGACTCAACGGGGAATAGCACTAGCATATCATAACAAAAATATTTTTGAAATTATATTGTTTTGTGGCAGATAATGCATTATTTAGAGGCTGCGTTTCGGTGCCCCATTCACTCCCACTATATGGATATACGTTGATCTACATAACGTCTGAACCAGGCTTGTGCACAATTCAGAATTTCAGAATTGGCCGCCATTCAATTCATGAGTTGGAATTTGAATTGAATTGACTCCGCCCCACAGGAAGTTGAATTTTAATTGGAGTTGGAATGACAGGAAGTGGAATTAAATTCATGGCAATTCAAAGAAATTCCACACAGTCATACAACAGAAAGAATGTGTTGAATCACACATACAATTACATTAATTTTGTAATTTAATAGCATAATGTCATTACACATAACTAGTCACTCCTCAACCCTGCATACATTTTGTTCCAACATATAGATAATGATCAAATTCTTGAAATAAATTACTCCCTCAATGTTTGATTAGTTTTGTTCAAAATGTTATTTTCATTTCAAAGTAATCAAATAACACAAAGTCGTTGTAAATGCAGTTGTCATTTATTCCAATGCAAAACTCATTGAGCAACACTGTTGCATCTAATTCTCAATAGCTCCTCAAATGTTTTATCATTGAGTCTGCACCGTTCTGGTCTGAATATCTTTCCTGCAACACTAAAGATTCTCTCAACAGGTGCAGAGGAAGCTGGTATGGCAAGATATTTACAAATGACCTTTTAGGCCTGCTATTATTTTCCATGTTGCTGTTATTACAGGTGTTAAATCTATAAGCGTTTGTAATCTGAAGTTGTAAGGGACTTCTGAAACGTAAAAAGTCCGGTGTTGACCATCAAATTGTGTAGAAAAGAAGCTTTCAAACAAATGTCCACCTCAAATTGTTTGGCAAATACTTGGTTAAAGCAAAGCATTCTGGGATATGGAGTCACGTTCCATTGTGTTCCACAAAATTACAATTCCAATAAATCAAACTTAATTATGTGTTCTGTGACTAGAGCTTTTAACATTCATTGCTGGGGGGAAACATTTCATGTTAATGTAATCTGTACAAGTAGTTCAAACTAATATCATTTATAGAATATGTAATGAAATCATATCTGACATATATTGTAAAGCTTCATTGTTAAACACTTCACTTATGTATATGAATTTCTTTGAATTTGTATTGAATTGCAATTCTGCTTCCTTTAATTCAAATTCGAATTGTATTTCTAGATCCTGTTTTTGACATCAATTCAAATTCAATTCAAATTCAAGAATTGAATTGGAATTTAGGAGTCATTCTCAATTCAATTCTGAATTGTGCACAAGCCTGGTCTGAACGACTCCAAATGACACCAAAGTTATATGGGTGAGTAAACGATCGTATTTAATCCCAGAAATAAGGTCCAGGTTGTAAAAAAACGGTAATTCCCCTTTAAACTGATGGTTGTATATGGCACCAAGGCAGAGAAATAAAAAGCATGCAAGCAGCAGAACAGTTTTATTTTTTTTAATCTGATCGTCAAATTACTGCGTGAAGAAAAGGACTCGGAGTGCAGCCCACACATCAGACAATGTGGTTCTTCACCTAATCCGCGATGGCACACATGGGCAAGCAGGGAGGAAGTGAAAGGGCTCTCAAGAGCTGGATGGGAGAAGCACGAGAGACTGAACCCGTCAAGTGGAACTAAGCTCCCAAAACATGATACATCGCCACGTCGGGAATCTTGAGAATCCAGGCCAATTCAATTACGATTGAGGAGCCAACGTCATTAGTTTACATCAGAGTGGGAGCGGATGATTAATGCGCGGCCATGTTTGAGTTTGTGTTCTGGGTTTTCAGTGGGAGGGCCTACAGTCGCAGCTCTCTCATTAACGTGAGCATATTAATGGCGTAATCTACTTAAAGAGCAATTTTTAAAGCACCGCCGTTTAATGTGCGCCGAGTGGTTAAAGCAGTTAGAAGGCAGATGGGAAGGCTGGGAGGACGACATATAAAAGTGAGGCAAAATGTCAGATAACAGCGTTTCATTGAGTTTTGTTCATTTAGTTAATTTGTTTTCTTTCTGTTTGCTGATAAGCTTCATGTTTCTGTGGGTGGGCTCAAAGTACCTCTGTTTATTCTGTACAAACAGCCGCTGCTGCTGCTGCTGCTGGACTGAGTCGAACAGACATCAATACCGTGATGGTGATGTGTGGAGTGATGTGTGTGCACACAAATGCACACACGTATATGTTGTTATGCAGCTGGAGCACAAACCAGCTGAGCCTCTGTTTGCAGAGTGAATCCAAACAGCATAAATACGTTGGCAAATCGTCCAACGCGTCTCTGGACATTTTGCATTGAGTTGGATGTCTCATCTTCTCTTCTCCATCTCCTATTTATGACCTGACGTATCTCTGAAGGTTCTGGGGAAAGACTCTTGCCTGAATCTTGCCTGGATATATTCGGATTCTTGAAATCCACTTATTTTCAGTCACATACTCTCGCCACGTTGAAAATATTACAGCACTGTCTCAAATCCATATACTTAACACACCAGCCACCGGTTGAGACCTACAAACACACAGCTCATTTCCCTCACCTGTAGCTTAGCTATACTCTCTTCCACACTGTTGCTCCCCCTAGGTAAAACCCCGGAACTGCATGTAAATACATTCATTCATTCATTCATCTTCTGTAGCCGCTTGTTCCTGTGAAGGGTCACAGGGTGTGCTGGAGAGGTCGCCAGTCCATTACAGAGAGACAGACAACCATTCACACTCACACCTACGGCCAATTTAGAATCACCAATAAACCTAACCAGCATGTCTTTGGATGGTGGGAGGAAGCTGGAGTACCTGGAGAGAACCCACGCAGGCACAGGGAGAACATGCAAACTCCACACAGAAAGGTACCAGTCGGCCCATGGATTCGCACCCGGGACCTTCTCGCTGTGAGGCATCAGTGCTAACCACCTCGCCACTGTGCTGTCCCATGTAAATACATACAAGTGATTTAAATTAAAGATAACTGCAAAATATATAATGGCTCCAACAGTCACTGATTTAAATCCTGAATGCCTTGATCAAGCCCCTAAAATCTCCCATAGCGTTCCTCAGGCTTTTAAAGCAAAAGTCCTGGTATACATGGGAGGATTTACCTAAATCCAACCTGCAAGCAGAATCTGCTGGGTTATGTTGGGCTCCAGCTCCAAACTAAAAGTTTTATGCATATGAAGAAACAGTCAGCTTCCTGCAAATGTCCTTAGATGCATGGGAGGATTTACCTACTAATTTTTTCTTTTTTAGATTCCCTCTTCAAACAGAAGCTCAGCTGTGTTGGAACAAGCTTGGGCCACTGGTTTCCTAAACTAACTACTTTGTTATGCACCGGTATTCTGGCATCAGGATGAAAAAACTTTGCAACCACACAACCCCATTTGCATGAATGAGCACAGCACTGATGTCCAGCGGTACCCACTGCTCCGAGCACGCTGCTCACTACGGCGTATGACACAATATTTCCCATGAGGGATCAGTAAAGGATAAACCTATATGAATGTCTGCACCACATCTCTCTCTTGGCTGAAATATGATTGGATAAAAGTTCTAATGCAAAGTTACACTTACACAACAGAGAAGGCTTCGCTGGCCCTGACGGAACCACCACTGACTTTGAAGGAATTGATCGAACACACAACATCGATCGAATACCCGCTCCCTTGCCACACCAGGGATGTGCAAATGCTGCAGAATCAGGCCTCTGCTGAGAGATCTGAAGTTAAAATAAAGAAGCTTCTTTGCAGGACATTTGCTAAAATATGAAAGCAACAACTTTGTTTTGTTTCTTCTACAAGACAACAGATGTTTGGTAGCAGCTGCACAGCGGCCAGCAGCAGAAGACTGGTGTTGTGTACTGGGCAGCTCCCTGGGAGTTTAATTACATGAATTTACTTCAGGACTGTGAAAGAGCTGCATTCAGCAAACATTCCCTTTGTTCAAAGAAACAATAAAAAGTAATAACTGCTTAATACAGAGCAGCCAGCATGAAAGAAACAAATATATTTAATGTGCTCTTCTTCTTCCATTTATTCCCCATTGGTTTTAGAGCAGCTCGCACTCCAGCAGCAGTTTCTCCCCCCCGTGCTGTGAATAAGAGCTCAGTTTTCTAAGGAGCTTCACGTGATCTGCAAGCAGCAATGTTAATAACAACATAATCAGCAGCGAGGCCAGTCCTGCCTGCTCTGGGAAGCTGTTCCCCTCGATTTGGTGGTTTTGTGACAGTTTGCTAAATTGGAAAATGAAAGGTTTGCCTGCACACGGCAGAAAAAGATAAACACAAGCACGGATTTATGAGGTCAGAGATGGACTGTATTTGAATGTAAGCGTTAATCAGACTCATGTTCTACCTGCGGGGTGAAGAGGAGAACAAAAATGCACACCTCATTACCGGATTTATAAACGGAAAGGCGAAAAATCATTACATGTTCTAGCTGTTCCATAAAATACTTACTGCAATAACCCAAATGTAATGTTTAGCAGATTGTTTATTGATTTCTATGGTCACAAATGAAAGGCTAATACTAGTGGTGTGTCTTCAAAATGCTCAGAATCAAATACAGCTTGAATATATTCCTGGAAATCTGCTCCTTTGTGTGTGCAAGGTGGTAAAGTGCATTGGACAAGTGCAACTGGGTATAATTATGTGTCCTTTAATCCTAAAATTGCACCTTACATGAACAGATAATTATCTAAAACACGGATTAGTTCAAAATATAACTGCACAAAAACAAAAAATCCAGACAAAGGAAAATGGAAATGTCTTTTTTTTTCCACTACTTGGACACATGCACGCTAAACCCTCACCACAGTGCACGGTCCCCCGTCCAAGACCATGAAAGCAAATTAAAGCCATTCGATATCATTCCCATCACGTGGACGACGATTACCAGCCATAACTCACAAACAATGATCTGGGCTCCAGCTGCCCGTGGCGGCCTCCGTGCGCAGCGCGGGACAAGATGAACGACTCTGATCGCCAAGTCAACAGCACCCATGGGTGAAGCCCGGGCCCTCCTTCTGACAGATTCACTTTGTTATTAAGTTGCAGCGATCTACGGGCTCCCAGTCGCATGACTGTATCCTGACACGTCGTTAGTCACCAGGTAAGGGGTGGCAACTAATTAATATGCTGGAACATTAATCATTGTGTAATGAAGTGCAATTTCTACGTTAATTGAATGGGGGAAAGAAAAAATGATGGCCACCAAGGTGGTTTAAAGCTACCAAATATAATAATCAATAACACTAATGAAAAGAAGTTCAGTGTTAAATACTAATAAATGTTAGATGTTGTTTTACAGTGTGTGCTGTGATAAAACTACTATAGAGATTAATATGAATGAATGGTCTCCTATTTTTTTTTCCTCTATCGTTGCCATCTGTGATCATTCTATCTATTAATAACAATAAGATAACACGACCTCTGAGTCTGGCTATTTTTAAAGCTGTATCAGCCATGCAGGCACATTTTGCTTTAACCCTTGCATGTTTTATACACAAGGCACCAGGATGCGCAGTGGGAAGACGTCAGCGGAGGCAGTAAAATCCTTAGGGCAATGTTCTGCTGGGAGACCTTGGGTCCTGCCATTCATGTGGATGTTGCTTTGACACATATCACCGACCTAATCATTGTTACAAGACCATGTAGAGCCTTTCAGAGAAATGGTATTCCCCGAAGGCATTGGCCTCCACATGCACCACAAAGCAACAATGGGTCAGGAACGGTTCGAGGAGCACAACAATGAGTTCAAGGCATAAACAGTAAAAAGACGGATGGTGGAACAGCTCCTCTAAAGTGAAGCCAAAGCAAGTAGAGCTCCCCCTGGTGGCTGACTGCAGTATAGGTCATAAGCTCCACCCCTTCCATGTTAGTGGATGGGACTTGGGCCAAACTAAAACACTAAAATGCACGTCAAACAATTTTTTTACAAGAATGGTTTCAGTCATTTTAGGTAGTTAATATAATGCCGATGCATGTTCAAGAGTCAATTTTGTGATTTAGTTAGTTATTTGGCGCTATAGAACAGGATGTGTTGGCGACTACCAGCTGCTCAGTCGCAAAAACGTGAGTGAGTCTGGAGGAAGTGTGGTTGGGGCATCGATATCGTGGCTCCATGTGGCTCCACTCTCAGACCGTACTGATCAGACTCTGGCTCCAAAGTTGCAAGATGGCGCCGCCCGTATCCCTGGGAAAATAGCGTCAGTTTGGCTAATGCAAGGAGTTGGAGACACGTTGTGCATATTTATATACAGTCTATGGCGTCCAAAATCTCCTTAGTATTCATCTGTGGGATGTTCTGCACAAACCGGTCCGACCCATGGAGACCTACACCTCTCAGCTTGCAGGACTCGCAGGATCTGTTGCTTAACGTATCGATGCCAGAAACCACAGCACATCTTCAGACTTCTAGAGGAGTCCATGCCCACGACAGGTTGAGGCTATTTAGGCACCAAAAGTGGGACCAACACTGTATTAGTCTGATTAGTGCGCGTCAACAACCAATGTGATCGCTGCACACCTGATTCTGACGCTATGTCCATTTAATCTGCTACTACAAAATGTCTCCGCTCTTCTGTTCTCAGGTTTCTGCCCATTTTCAGCATCTGACCTAATTTGCTCCCATTTAGATTCAACACAGATGTTGGTCCTGGTTTAACACAGAGACGTGGGACGGGGTTGAGGTTGACGCTCTGTTCAGGCCCCAGTAAACTGGGGAAACAGTTTGTGCAGAAAGCTGAAGTGAAAAAAGTTGGATGAATATATATTAGTTCTAACTGGAGAATACAATTACAATTTCCTCTAAACCTTGAGTCCTAGACCAACATGTGTTTGTGGTAAAAGTATTAAAGCAAAGTACATCCACATGATTTTGGTTCTAAAAAAAATGCTCTAACAGCTCCAAGACATAAATATGGGCTTGGTACAACCAAGAGAGTAATTATGTTACATGTATTTATAACTGTACTCTCTGAAATGCCGAATTAATTAAGTATGATTTGCTTTAAATGAAAGGAAATGCATTTGGGTGTAGTCCAAGTCAGCCTGTATTTGTAAATGTTAATTTTAAAACAGATCTTGTCTGTTGCGAATGCATCTTGATTGATTAGAATGATGCCAAATCCATGAAAATAAATGTTTACAAAAAAAATATTCCTTTAATATTCTCCCGGAAGATTTTGCATCGTCTCCTAGCAACAGTAGTTCAGATAAAACTGTTTATGACGAAGAGTACAACTTTATTTCTTTACCCACCCACCCACAGCCCACACACACACACACACATACACACACTTTAACATCTGGAGACTGAAGTGTCATCTCAGCGACTTTGCTGAAACTGGAAGCAGATTCACTCTGTCACATGTCAGTACTTCCCTCTTGACAAATAAAATACAAACAGGGCAAACTTTCTGCTTGGAGATAAACAAAAAGACTCGGGAGGTCTGAGGCCTGAGTGATGCCCGACGACACAAGTGAATGACCACATGAAACAGATGAAACTTTTCATAACCACCTGTAATGTAAGACCGATATTTTGTGAGCAGCAGGATTTACAACATAATCAGCGGCGAGGCTGGTCCTGCTTGAGTGAGCCGTTCTGCCTTGATTCGGAGAGTTTGCTAAATTAGATAATTAAAGGTTTGCCTGCGCACGGTAAATAGATAAACACAGATTTATATGGCGAGAGGAGAACTGTATCTGAATGTGAGTGTTAAATAGAAACATGTTCTACCTGTGGTGTGAAGAGAGAGAGAGAGAAAAAACACACACACCTCATTATCAGATTTATAAACGGAGAGGCGAAGATTCATCATGTATTCCAGCTGTTCCACTTTCCCTTCCCTTATCCCTGCGCTGTGTGACACAAAAGAGAGACTTACGCATTACAAGACAGTTGGTTTGTCTTTAGCATGCTCAGAATCAGAAGCAAATTTGGAACATGTATTTCCATGAAATCTGTGTGTGTGTGAATGATTAATGTACCATGGTTGAACAGATTAGGTATACTGAAAAAGAAGATCGGCTCAGACAGCTGTAACAAACACCAACACAAACAGTCTTCCTCTGTGCACCAACCATTTACAGTATGTTTGCATATATGAGGACTGTACAGTAAATTGAGGAGGAACTGTGCAGATTGTGCATGAATAATCAAAAAGTAAAAATGAAAATGTGCATTAATGTAACACATGAGACTTATAATGGGAGTCTGTGCGTGCATGTGTGTGTGAGGCATAGACTGTATGAAAGATGTACAGCGGAACAGCTTCTCAAAAGTGAAGCCAAAGCAAGTAGAGCTCCCCCTGGTGGCTGGCTGCAGTATAGGTCATAAGCTCCGCCTCCTCCATGTTAGTGGGCGGGACTTGGCCAAACTAAAGCACTATTCAAGGATGGTTTCTGTCATTTTAAGTAGTTAATGTTGATGCACGTTCAAGTGTCAATTTTTTGGATAACTTTCATTTCAGTTAGTTATTTGAACTACAGAAACAGGATCTGACATTATGATGACTACAAGTTGCCAACGGCTCTGTGAAATGTCCCGTGGGACAGTGAAAGTTGTAAAAAAAAATTAAAAACAAGGACAGTATGTAATCCAACATTTCCTTGTAACTGGTGGTATTAAACGACAACGCGAGTGAGTCTGGAGGACGTGTGGGCGGGGCATCGATATTACGGCTCCACATGGCTCCACTCTCGGACCGCACTGATCAGACGCTGACTCCAAACTCCCAAGATGGCGCCGCCCGTATCCTCAGGAAAATAGCGTCAGTTTGGCCAATGAGAGGAAGTGGCGACTCTGTGTCCATATTTATATACAGTCTATGGTGTGAGGGGGTTATTAACAAGAGCCTCCTATCTTTGCAGGACAGGCTATGCAGCCTGCAGCCGTCTGAATGACTCAGGACGGGAAAGATGCTTCTGTCTTGGAAGGAGTAAATGGTTTTGGTTCAAATCAGCATTAAAAATGAGAAAATAAGAAATAAGAAAAACACCAGAATGATCCCAAATCAGTCCAGATTTTGTTCACTCACCCAGCTTTATGTTTTGGTGAGAAATCACCCAATCTGGCAACACTGCTTCATGAAAAGGTTAAATAACAACATGCATGCAGACATCCATCTGTCTGGCAAGTTTAGATTTCTTATCTTGATTTATTTCTGTTTATTAACCCACTGGTGAATTGAGAATGTTTTAAAACCAGCCTCAGTTTCCCTGCTTGTCTGTGCTGCAGCATTATATTTTTTATTTAATTTCAGGGGTTAAATTGTAAAGTTGAGGCCGCTGTACTCTAATAAACCAAACTTAATTTTCTGGTTCACCAGTGTCACCAATTGCAAAGGTGGCACCACATGGTTCAGAACCAGATTTAAATAATCAATGAGAACAGTTATCATGTTTTCCACAGGTCGCTGCTCAGAGCTGACTGATATGAGCAGAGTCTGGAGGTCTGGAGCTGTGAGGATGACACGACGGCTGGGAGTAACCTGGAGCATAGGTACCAAACGTTTGGAAAATCACAGATATCGCTTGTGGTGCACTCTCTATCTATCTATCTATCTATCTATCTATCTATCTATCTTGGTTGGTAAGTAGGTCACCACACAAATAAAAAGATCTGAGCTGGTTGCAGGTAGAAATAAAAACCATAGAGTAAGGAGATGTCAGTCAAACAGTGTCTGTGCAGGCAACCTGAGTGTGAAAGCTTTTAGTTGAGAGGAGAACATTTTTAGAATCTTCAGTGTCAATACAGGAGTGGATGTGAATCATTCTGTTTGTTCATTCGGGCGCAGGCACAAGATGAAGGGCTTTAAGGGGAAGCGGTGTATGGGATTTGACAGATTCAGAAATATTAAGGAGTCAGATAGGCAGAGGCAGGAATGAATGCAGGACACTCCTAAGTATCTCTCTGGATTTGTTTGTTATTTTGCATTTGGTTCCAATTTAGATTCACATCAACACTTTCCAAATGCAAATGCTGCACGGAATCGAATAATGAAGGAATATCCCTCGTCTGCCCGTGAGCCGGCCTTCAAGTCAAGTGTCCAATTATATCTGAGCCCCTAAAAATACGGGGCTGTGTATAAAATTGCTGTTATTCTTAAACACTTTCCCTCAATTTGTATGTGAATGCCCTCAAATTAAAGCTAAGAGTCGTCTGTACTCATTATATAAATAACTCTCGTCATGATATTGTGCTTTGGGTCCCTGTTTTATTTTGAAATCGTTTTTCTCTTCGTATTGGAGCCAGTTTTACTTCCTGTCTCTGTCTTTTCCCGCTCCAGTGATTGCACTGACCTGCCTTGAATTGTGTATTTTGTCTGTGTGCTCCACTCCTCATTGGTTTCACCTGTGTCTCATTAACCGTCGGCCCTTGTGTGAGTTCAAATAGCCCTGTCTTTCCCCTTCCCTGCTGCCATGTTGTCTATTGAGTAACCTGCTTGTTTCCTCAGCTGTTTGAGTCTGTTTTTACCCTTGGTTTCAACTTTTTTGACTTGCTTACTTCTGCAGCACCTTTTTCTTCTTATTTTACAAGTCGTCTTTAAACTCTGAGATTATCACACTGTCTCTCCTTGTGGCAATTGTAACTTGAACATATAGGGACTTAACTGTAGCATGTACGCAACCTAAACGCTAATACTCATTTTAGTTGAGGGGTTCACATACAGCCCTGTTTGATCTCAAATTGGGCCGGACCAGTAACACAATAGCGTATTTACCTATAAATAACGACACCTCCAAATGTTTCCCTTTGTTTTAGTGCAAAGAAGTACAACATTTAATGAGCTGCACTATTACAAACTTGGAATGAACAACCGGACATTTCTTAAGAAAAAGAAGTGCAATGTCTGTATAGGAGGATGCAAATTTCACCCTAACCCGCAGCCCATATGTTTGACACCTGTGCCCTAATAGGACAGAGAGTTTTTTTAGACAGAAAGATTTGAGGAAATCCTTGACGTTCCTCGTTCGTCTTGTTGATTGCTGACTGAGGTGTTTGAGCAACAATGTCAATGTTGAGCAACCGATTCAATTAAGACTTTATCTCTTATTCATAGTCAGTTAAATCGACGCAGGGCTGCCTGCCAGCTAACCCTTTAAAGACCCCCATCACCAGGACAAGAACACAATAGCCAATGCCCCTGCAGCACAACAGCACACGGTAGAGGTGACTGACTGAGTCCTGGGTGGGTGACAGAGACCGACCCATGCAGAAGGATCAGACTGCATGAGCTGGACACATGTTTTCTTTTTATTGTCAGCGATACGTGACTCACTCAAACAAAATAAAGGTTTAAATATTCGACTATTCCTGCTTACATATTCATTACTGAAGTGTGCCTTTATTGCACATGGAGCTCTTCATAACTGAAGATGAGGCATTTTCTTATTTCACTTTTTTAAATGGGCAAGAAATATGAAACTTTGTTTGTTCCTAGCAGGATCTGCAGCAAGCATAACTTGATTTAAATAGAATTATAACTTCGCCCATTTTTGCAGGAAATTAATCACGTTAGACAACCTTCCTGGCATGAAATTATTTTCACGAAATAATAATTTGAGAGGCTTACAGCTTATACCTGCAATATTTTGGATTCCTATATTTTCTGCATCCGTCTAGACAAAAGCTCTGGAGGCTCAAACTTGTCAAGTAGATTTTAAAAATAAATGTTTAAAAGCCATTGCATAAGCCATAACATTATGACCTCATTATGATGCGTTTTGTGCTCAAAGTTGATGTTAGGAGGATAAAAAAAAAAGTTGGACAAGTGTAAGGATTTGGATTTGAGCGATAAAGGCAAAAGTGTGATGGCTAAACGACTGGGTGAGAGCATCTCCAAAACTTGCACCTCTTGTAGGGTGTTTCATGTCAAAAGTGGTCAGTACCAAGTCAAAAGTGGTCTAAGAAGGGAAAAGAGGTGACATGGTCAGCCAGGTGGATGTTCTCCGCTCACCTGGAGGACACATGGAGCCAGGATGAAGGCAAGATGTTAGAGTCGGTGGATCCTGCTATTGCTGTGTGAATGTTGGACTCATACTGCCTACTTTAGAACTGCTGCAGACCATGTGCACCATGTATTCCTTGATGGCAGTGTCCTCTTTCAGTAAGATAGAAACTCCCTGCCACAAACTGAAAATGCTTCAGTAATGGTTTGAGGAGCACAGCGAGTACAAGGCGTTGGCTTGGCCTCCAAATTCCCCAGATCTCAATCCAACATCTGTGGGATGTCCTGAACCAGTCCGATCCATGGAGGCCCCACTTCGCAACTTGCAGAGGTCTAGTGGAGTCCACGCCATGACGAGTCTGGACTGTTTTGGTGGAAAAAAGGTTGACTTGCACAATATTAGGCATTGGGGTCATAATGTTATGGCTGATTGGTGTAAACCTTGATCAGTAATTTAAATTATTCAGCAGTAAACATGAACTAATGAGCCCCAAATTTGTATCTTCTATCTGTATTGTTTCTGCTTTTATTTGACACTCAGTGTGAATTTCGTCTTTTTTGCAACTGGAGACATAAATGAAGTTGCTGCCGGCAACGTCTTTGATATAATCTTAGTTGTACAAGTGGCCACATCCTCTCTTCTCAGGAAGGGGCTGCTAGAATGAAGTCTGAACTTAAATTTATAGAACAAACTATTGCTAGTAACCGGATTGAGGAGGCGAGGTGCCCTGCAGAGTTTGCCTCTGACAGCCTCTGTAATAACATGATATCGCTGCAGATTGTATTCATAACAGGGCTGGCAAAGAGCGAAAAGCCGAAACCGTGTTCAATATTTTAAGACTTCCTGTCACACAGTTGCTCGTTTAAGTTTGCTCGCAACCGTCAAGTGACAAAACTCTAGCGCCTCTCCCAAATATTTGCAGTCGCGGTTCAGAGGCTGCTCAGTGTGGCAGGAATCCCCAGCGCCCGAGGCTTAGACGGCACATCCTCTTCTGTGAGTTTTCCTCCCGAGTTCGGCGGCTTGACACTCAAAAACTCGGCTGAAATATTCAGCAGCAGTTTTTCATGTGTTGCCAGCCCCTTGTACACACAAAGTTAACACAAAAGAGGTCTATTCGGATTAAAGTTCAGTGCCGCGGAGCTGTGGAGACGGTGCTTTAAAATGGCACAAAGCCTAGTTCGGTTGTGGAGAGAGAGAGAAAGAATAAAAACAACAGACATGCATTCACGGCCGAGGCTTTCCCTCACCTCAGAAAATGAGTTCATTGGCACGTTGGCTTTATTTAGAAACAAACACTCTGCCCGCCCGGAGGTCTGAGTTTCCCCACAGAAAACCCAAATGTAATATGCTAATGTGATCATGCACTTCTTCTTCCAGCTTCCTGAAAAAGTAGCACTGCGCCCTCAAGACACTTCAGAAGGATTTAAACTTCTCATTTGTATAAACCCTACAAAAAACACTCCAAACAACACCCATTTCGTTTCACTTTTGAACTTCCAACCCTTAAGAGTGTACCGCTTACATCCGGATTTGTCAGCTTTAACAGTTGTCAAATGTTACAAAGCCGTTTTGTCGGCTGCCGAGATCTGAAGGTCCCACTGGTGCCGAGCTGCAGCACCCACAACAAGTAATGAATCATTAACAGGGACGCTCTGCTTTGATGTTCGTCTGAGACTGTCTGACGTCTCTGTGCACTTCTCCCACCGGAGATGGGGAGCCTCCTCGCATCCAGATGTGGCTGTAACCTGAAACAACCCGGCGCTTTCATTTGCTTGTTGCCAACAGATCGGGGCATCGCCGCAGTTTGGGTCTCGGTCCCCTGAAGCAGTGTCGGTGTCTGGTTCTGAAATAACATGAGCCCATTATGCACAAAGGATGTTGCTGTTTAAATGAAAGAGATGAAGCCTGCACTCATTAGGGGTTGCACAAGTTCACATTTTTTAAAGTCAAGTGGACTGGTCTCTGTTGATGTCACTAATAAAAACCCAGTAGAAAGTAATGCTTTGCAACAATGAAATCTATATTCTTGACCAGCTCATGTGCTGCTGTACATACTGTGAGCTGCAGATATGTATAGCCTGTATAAAAACAGGCAGCACCTCAGCACCATCAATAGCATTTAATGGTACTCCACAGCATGTTGTTAGATGCGATAATGTAGCAGCGAAAGGTCTAATAACTTTATCAAATAGTTGATGTGCAGCCTCCTTCTCTCTGTTACCACAGGGAGAGGATTTGGACCGTTCATCTGCTAGCCTTAGCGTTAGCCTTTTCAGATGCATTGCAGTAGTACTTTAATTGTATTTCAGGACTGACATGTAACGGCAGTACGGGGCTTCATCTTTAGTGAAGTATTTCCACACATTTGATGAACTGCTGCTAGTTTCCTGCAGCGACCCACTGGACTCCTCACCTGTCTTCTAGGAGGCATCCATGTTGTTACTGTCTTGTCAACTAGTCTGTACAACCTCCAGCACACCACACATAAGCAATGCAGACTTATAATGTAAATTCTTGTCTACCAACAGTCCAAAGAATAGAAGAGGATAGGGTGACATGGATATCACTCAAGAGGGTCAGGTGTTCTCTGTTGACTTATTTGGTGAGTAAAGTGGGCTGTCCACAAACCATAGGGTTGGCGGTTCAATTCCCACTACATGGGCCCCATGCTAAAGTGTCCTGAACAAGACAATGAACACCAAGTTGCTCCCAGTGCTTGGCTATGGTGTATGAATGAATGGACTGATGTGTCACCGATCAGACATAACATTATGACCACCTTCCTAATATTGAGCAGGTCTCCCTTGTGCCTCCAAAACAGTTGTGACACATCAGGGAATGGACATGGGCATTCTGAGGGTGTCCTGTGGTGTCTGGCAACAGAAAGTTCTTAGTGAGGGGGCCTTTGAGGGGAGGGGCCTCTGTGGATCATCCCACAGATACTTGATCAGTTTGGGATCTAGTGAATTTGGAGGCCAGGTCAACACCTTGTGCTGATCTTCATGTTGTTCCTAAAGCGTTTTTGTGGCTGCATCCTGCTGGGGATGGCTGCTGCCATCAAGGAGTGTCATTGCTATGGGGTGGGGGTGCCTGGTCTGGTCTAGGTGGGTGCTACATGTCTAAGTAACAGCCACATGAATGAATGCCAGGTCCAAAAGTTTCCCAGCAGAACACTGAATTGTCACAAGATGGTCAACGTTCTTTACTCCTCCTGTCAGTGGTTTTAATGTTGTGGCTTAACGATGTAAATACCATTATTATGAATATATTAAACCAAGTCTGTGTATATTATAAGCTGAATTCAGACTGAACCCACTCTGTTTGGCAGAAAATTTGTTCTCAGGCAAGAGTGAATATTTTAGTATGAATGGAACTCCATGATTAAAAGAAAACCGTTGGTGGTGTTGGCTGAAATAAGTGTTTTCGAAATTCTCTCAAATAGAGTCGGGCTGCAAAATAAAATGACCTTATAATAAGCTGGTTTTCCTCAGCTGCAGTGTTTCTTTTTGTTTTGTGAAATGCATTTTTAATGGAGCGAATGAAAGCCACTGGCAAATAAAGACAGTTAAATGCCATTTTGGAGGACCATTCATACGGCGCCACTTGGCCGAAATTAGCATGCAACAATGGGCTTGGCGTGCGCACACACACACACACACACAAGCACGAACACAGTGGTTTGCAGTTGCTGATGAAATGTCACATGGAGGGTGTTTTTTCAAGTGGAAATCATCTGCTGTTTTCTTTAATGTTATAACAGAGGCCTTTCATTTCTGCTTTCGCTGCAGTTTTCAAAAGCTTATTCTTTCTCTGCGTCGATTAGCAGGAGTTCAGATTCAGGAAGCTATAGTCGTTGACTTTGACTCCTGGAGTTGTGACCCAGAGGAGAACAATCTATAATTTCAAGGGTACTGATATTTAACCCCAACTGATGTAATGAGTAGCTTCTCATTTCTAGAACAACCATGTCTAAAAGACACATCCTGTGGTCGTGGAAAAGATGTTAGTCTGTTTGAGAAGGGTCAAATCATTGGCATGCATCAAGCAGAGAAAACATCTAAGGAGATTGAAGAAACTACTAAAACTGGGTTAAGAACTGTCCAAGGCATTATTAAAAACTGGAAGGATAGTGGAGAACCATCAGGGTAAGAAGAGAGGCAGATGAAGTGATGCACCCATCATGCCTAGTGTCTACTGTACAAGCCTGTGGGGGCAGTGCTATGATCTGGGGTTGCTGCAGTTGCTCAGGTCTAGGTTCAGCAACATTATGTGTCCAAAGAATGAGGTCAGCTGACTACCTGAATATACTGAATGACCAGGTTATTCCATCAATGGATCATATTCCAAGATGACAATGCCAGGATTCATGGGGCTCAGATTGTGAAAGAGTGGTTCAGGGAGCATGAGACATCATTGTCACACATGGATTGGCCACCACAGAGTCCAGACCTTAACCCCATTGAGAATCTTTGGGACGTGCTGGAGAAGGCTTTGTGCAGTGGTCAGACTCTCCCATCATCAATACAAGATCTTGGTGAAAAATGAATGCAACACTGGATGGAAATAAATCTGGTGACATTGGAGAAGATTATGGAAACAATGACACAGAGAATGTGTCCTGTAATCAAAGCTAAAATTCTGAGTAATCCTGCCTCTGTATCTGCAGCGTCTTTAGTTTTCCTTGTAAGTTGCTTTAATAAACGTACTTTTCATTGTTCATCCAGCTCTGTTCCATGAGTGTCCTGCGTTTGGGTCCTATGTTTTTCCGGCACTAATTTGAAATCAACCCTTGATAATAGACCCACATATTGGTCGGATGTAAACCGATCTTAGCCCAGCATTGGAAGAAAAATATCCAAATGGCATTAGGGTCTTAAAACCATAAAACAGGTGTTACTGAAACAATCTCACTCCAACGTAAAAGTCTTAAGCAAGTATGGGCAAGTACATAATTTGCAGTGGAAGACCTTTAAATAAGAAAGCTCTCAAACATCTACTTCATGGGTCGCAAGGAATTATTTGTCATCTTAACTTTCTAGTTTCCTCATGAAGACTGATAACTTACTCGCTGTACTTTTTAAAATAGTAAACAAAAAGCAGTGATTAATCTTTTGCGCTCTCTCGCCCACAACAGAGAAACTGCAGTAATTGGTTCGTTCTACAATAGTTGACAAAGGTCAGAGCTTACTTAATGCCCCCTTTAATTAACAACACACACGGTACAAATGTATTACGGTGCATGTGGCGTCTTTCCTCTGCAGTCAGTTATTGCTGTTATGAAACATGCTGTAAACTTCTCGTTTAGTTCTGCTTAAATTTAGAAATAAAAAAACCCTGCTCTATTGGAGGGTGGGAACATGATGAACGATTCAGACGATGGCTGCTAGGGATACAACAAATGAGTTATTTGCAATGTGTCTTAAGGCTGAAATATCCTTGGTGGTTTCATTAAAACAACAAAAATATATCTTTTTTTGCAAATAGTTTTTCTGCATTCACATTTATGCCATGACTAAATTAAAGCAATGCACCCGCCAGATGTTCACTGTTGGGGGTTTCTTTCCAAACTGCTAGATACTGAATTTATTGGGGGTTTTTTTATCTGTTCAAATCAGCTGCAACAAAATGTTATGATTGTTTTCAAAAGCCAGCACCGGGGGCGATACATTTATTTATTTTCAGTGTGGAACTCTCATTTGCAATGAAAAGAATGAATCACATAAGCCGGTGACACCCCTGGGTCTTCGTCCTGTTATGAGAGACACAGGTGCATCAGTGGCTGCGGCAGGCATCACCCCTCCTCATTCATCCTTCGTCCCGCGACCGTCCGCGAGCCCCTCGCCAGGAAAAACGTGGCAGCAGAACGAGGCGGCGCAAATCAAACGGGAGACATAAATTGAGGTTTATTGTGGCGCCGTGACAGCTCGGTCCGAACACATTTCTATTTTTTTTATTTTTTTTGGAACGAGGCTCCGGTGGGCCTACGCAGCCTCTGTGTTTAGCCGCCCCTTTGTAAATGTCATAGACAAAGCAGAAATGCCAGGCTTTTGTGTTTTCCTGGCTGTCTCGTGTCCCGCAGCAGAACAAAAGGTGGTGTGGTGCCGATGTCCGTCACGCCTCTGCCTTGGCAGCATCGGGTCTCGTGCAGAAAAGACCACGTGTGTCACAGGAGCACAACAGCACATGGATTTATAATGGTTTAAAAGGCGGCCCTATTCCAGCTGAATCTCTTTTATACATCATCCAAGTGTCTGTTATTATCAGTTACAATACAGTGAGGGTTTTTACTCTGCTGCCCTGGGTTTGTCAGGTAGAAATGTTGTCAGGATACAGTCTTGTGGGTTTTGTTTGTGCCGTGTTTGAAAGAGGATCTGATTTCATGTGACAAAAAGCTGTGTGGAGCTTTTGTTCGGTTTAATTACAGTCCTGATCGTTCGTGGTGCAGAAGTGGACTTATAGTCAGAGTAAACGTGGAGTGAAAGAGAGTCGGATCATAAAACTGGGAGAGTAACAAGTCAGTTGTGTGTGTGAGGTGTATATGGTATAATGGTTTACTGGTCTCATGTTCATACGTTGGAGTTACTGACCGTACACATTTTCCCCCTCCTCTTCCTTCTTCTTCTCCTTATTCTCCATTTCCTTCTCCTCATTCTTCTCCTACGTATCTGCCTTCTTTTTCTTCTTCTCCTCCTTCTCCCCCTCTTCCTCCTCCTCCTCCTTCTCATTCTTCGCCTTCTTCTCTTCCTAATTTGTCTTCTTCTCCTCCTCCTTCTACTTCTTCTCTTCCTCCTCCTCCTATTTCTTCTCATTCTCCTCTTCCTCCTACTTCTTCTCCTTCTTATCCTCCTACTTCTCCTCCTCCTCCTCATTCTTCTTTTCCTCTTCTTCTACCTGCATGAAACACCCTCAGATATTCATATGAACTGACTGGTGCAGTACCAGTATCTGACGTGGAGCAAACAAAGGCATTGCTTTAATGCACTAACACCAAAACTGGCTCCTCACTTCTACCCAAGTCTGGAGGAACTCAGCTGAACAAACTCAGAAATCTTTCAAATGACTAGTCAGTGCCACTGTTGCTTATCTGAGACACAGTTTAAATTTAGAGACGCAGACTATACGACTGTTCAGTATACGAACAAGTCTTTATTGCTTGAGATGTTTCCTTATATTAGTCTTCCTTTATAAGTTAGAATCATGGAAGTTATTTTACAGCTTGCCTGCAGAGCGAGGTGGAGAAATAAACTGAAATACTGCACCAATATTTTTTTTAGGTTTAACAGTCCCTGGCACTGAACAGATTAATAAAACACTCACTGGCAGTGGTTTCAATCGAAAGCTCTTGTCTAAATGTTGCAGAACCTCTGGAGCAGTTTTGGAAATCATTTAATCTGTCTCAGGCGGCAGAAGTCTACTAATCACACAAATGCTTCAGTTTCTGTGAGTTTTCCACTTCAAATCCTTCGGTGCTAAAACACAGGAACGGGAAATGAAAAATGTTTCCCTGTTTTCACCCTGTTTTCTCACATGTATTTTTGAGTTCTTAAATAATAAACCAGAGTAAGCCACATTACAGGGTGGACATGCTACAACCTGCTACTCCTTTAGTGAGTTAAAAAACAATTATCTGCTTAAACAGAAGGCAGCTGGACTCAGTGGTCCTTGGATATTAACTAATTATGTCCAGGAATCAGTTTTGCGCCGGGGAAATACACAAAGGAATGTGGTTGATATTTTTCTTTAAGAGGTTGTTAAATAATAAATGTACTTCTACCTCCAGCGTCTGTTTGGCCACATGAAAAATAATCTGTGAACAAGTTCAGTTGTTGTATCGGCCCCTGGAATAACAGAGGGACAGCCCATGTGTTATTCTTCCTGAGTGTAATGATTGTGCATTCTTGTGCAACAGCTCGTGTGAAACCGTATTGCCATTTTGCCCCTCACCACCTCTTCAATTCTGTTTATGGTAAATAGTATTGGCTACTACACTACACCCGATCGACCGATGCACACACATAGCAGCAGTAGTACACTTAGAATCCATTCTCTCTCTGAATGTTGGTATAAACACATTGAGGTTAACATTGACAGCCTATAAACTGATGCAAGTTTAATGGAAACACAATACTGGGAACAAGCAGGCATGAAACAATAGCTAGTCAGCAACAAAGACAATCTAAAGGAAGACGGGAAGAGGAAAGTGTTGGGTTTATAAAACGAGGGCCTAAGGAAGGAATAAGGGATGGGTGCAGGGAGCAGTGACTGGAAAATGATGGAAACTCTGGGAGCCAATGGTGAGGAATGACAGGGACCTCAAAGAATCAAACCAAATCATTCAGACAACATAATTCCCTTGTTTTGCAAAATGCACTCATTCTCCAGAAAACTAGGCAACTAGATTTGTCAGGTTTCTTGAAGACAGGTCAGGAGTTGGGGTTTAAATGGAAACATCTGTTGGTGCAACCCATGAGAAACTCACAAGACTAGGATCTGTTAGCTGTTTTGATCCCGTTTTCTTTCCCCCATTATCGGCCAGAGACTCTTGTCACAAAGTGTGAATGGGGATGAAACACTGAGGCGACAGTTGGTGTTGGTGTAGATTGATGGCAGATTATATCTCAGTCCACCTCCCCTGTTCAGAGAGAGGTGATGTCGTCCCTCAGGTGTAGGTACCGGCCAATAAAGGATGGTTCACAGTAGTTCCAAACATGATGGATTACAGCACCAAAGTGAACACAGCCGAGTACTAGACATACACCGATCTGGCAAAACTTTATGACCACCTTCCTAATATTCTGTAGGTCTCCCTTGTGCCTCCAGAACAATTGTGACTCATCAGAGAATGGACACGGGGCTTCAGTAGATCAGGCTTGTTCAAGTGCATCCTACAGATACTTGAACAGTTTGACATTAGGTACACTAGTGAAAACATTCTTAGTTTTCATAGTATAACAGTCCTGCATTAAATCGTAGCTTCATGGAGGTTATGGTGTTCAGAATTAGAATTAAAATACCTGAGAGAGCTGCTGATTCAGCTGCATTTTCATTTTGGAGGCAGTGCTTAGTGGTACTCTTGAGTGCTGTTAACGCATGTTCCTATTATTTTGACATTGTAGTAAGTGGGCTAGGCTAAATAAACTCTTGAATAGTTGAATCACCGCCTTTCTGACATGGTTTCAGCATCAATTGAACATTAAAATGAAGGAGGATTTGGTGCAGGACTGCTGGAATGGGTTTGTGCACCCAATATAAGGCAAGCTAGTGTATGTTTAACACAAAATACAAGGAAGAAGCTGACATGAATGACTGGAAGGCTTCAATAAGATAATCAAAATGAGAAGCAAAGCAGGAACATGACTGCTATATGTACGAAAAATGTATACAAGGAGGAATGGATGGAGAACTACTGGTGGACAGGAGAGGAATAGCAGTTTTTAAAGACTAGAAAAAGCAGGGATAGCTCACCGTGCAGCAGGTTTTTCAAAATTTCAAGTGAATAATGTGAAGGATGATCGAGGTTGTAAACTGCGTCTGTCAGCGTCGCAGCCTCCGGGGTATTCAGGATTGTTTAACAGCCTGCACCGGACACGTGAAGTGATTGACAGCGACATATACACTTTAAACAGCGCCCACTTACATGCAGCGCCGATAAATATTTACATGCAAAGCCTGAGGCGTCAACATATGTTTTGTGTTTGTGTGTTTAATTCAGGCTTTAGGTTGTTTGAGTGAAGGCAGGAAATTGATTTGCTTCCGTTTAAGAAACAGGAGAAGAAGCTTCGTGTTATAGCTCCAGCTATATTTATGAAAAACATGCTGCCAAAGACCTTGGTACATGTAAACACACTGCAGATATTTTTCCATTTTTTTATTGTGAATATGTAAAAAATACTAATAAATACAGTACTAACTGAAAAGAGTAAGAAGAGTGGCAGCTTTTTATTTCCTTTCTTCAGTATTTAGTCCAGAAACAGAATTCTCCTTCAAGTAAATCTCCACTTTATGCAACAACTTGATGAACAATTTTTAATGTACAGTTAGAAATGATGAATCCACAAGTGTCCAACTTGAGGGGAGGAACCTCTGTGGATCATCCCACAGATACTTGATCAGTTTGGGATCTAGTGAATTTGGAGGCCAGGTCAACACCTTGTGCTGTTCTTCATCTTTTTTTGAGTTGTTCCCGAAGAGGTTTTGTGTCTGCATCCTGCTGGGGATGGCTGCTGACATCAAGGAGTGTCATTGCTATGGGGTGGGGGTGCCTGGTCTGGTCTAGGTGGGTGCTACATGTCTAAGTAACATCCACACCAATGAATGCCCACGAAGGTCCAAAAGTTTCCCAGCAGAACACTGAACTGTCACAGGATGGTCAATGTTATTCATTTCTCTTGTGCCATCAAGTTTCTATCTGAAATGACGTGGCATTTTCCCAATCATCTCCTTGGTTTCCTCCTGGGGATCGTCTGTTTGCATTATTCATCATTTCAACACTGACTCTTTGTTCTTCAAAAGTCACCCGAGCCATTCGTTTCTCCTAGACACCTGGTGAATTACTGCAAAGACCCTCAGCTAAAAAGCTATTCTCTTTGGTGCGTACTTAGTCTTGACTGAATACGTGCCGAATGCTCCATGAATTAAAACCAAAAACCTAATTGTGACAGCAGTGCTTCCCTTCACGGCTGGCTTTAATGTCAAAAGTTCAAATGCTCCAGTAAAGCCCTGCTTCTCTTTCATCTCCCTCTTCTTGCTCCGTCCTTGAAGTGAAGATGGTGGGCTTTTTCTTTTGTGGAGCCCAGAAGGCGGCCGGGCTTGTGACTTTGATGTTTTTCTCCCGGTCTCACATCTGAGACCCAGAGTTCAGACGAAACGGCCGAAGGGTTGACAGCCGAGATACACAAAGAGACAAGTTAAGAGTCCTGTCAGTAGAACGAGACTGGGTTTAAAACCTACTTCTAAATGAGTAAAACAACACCCGTGGGTAATCTCTGGAAAGTGGCAGCTGTTTGCGAGATTTAGGATCAGTTTTATTACCAAATAAAAGCATCATGTTATAGCCTGGACACACCAATCCGATACTTGATGCTAGTCTGAATCATAGACTGTATAGATATGGGCAATGTGTCTCCACTTCCTCAGTTAACCTTTCCTCGATGTGTTGCATCTTTATTGATCTGAAACAAACAATCTGAAAATTGCGAAGATGGAGAAACAGCCGAAGCACTTACACACTACTACCAAGCGGACCAATCGCAGCTCTTGCCGTCTGCGTAGCTGCAGCGCGTAGTTACATTTATGGGGAGGTGCACGTCAGGCTACGTCGTCAGGGTCGGTGTAGGATCTGGGCTGTCACATTGATGCAGAAGCCTGAATTACCTATTAGCCTGTTGCCACATTATGGCCCTTACTCTATTAAGCCCTCAGATTCTTGAACTCAGATTAACCCCAAATGTATGAAATGTGCAATAGATGTGCAGAATATTTTTTATACACTAATAGCTGTAAGATTTACTTCATTATTATTCATATTATTTAATTTAAATTTGTGTACAGCTACTGTAGGGAGTCAGTGATAATTTTATTCGTGTAGAGCTTCGGATGACGAAGCTGAAGAAGTCTGTTATAATGTGCATGATGAATCTGTGTTCTGTTCTGAGTGACACCACAAACCTTTCAGCCGTCGTCGTCATCTATCAACTCAGTCGTCAGCGGCGGCAGAAACAAAAAAGTTGCCTCTTTACAGTGTGATGAATAGACGGTGCACACAAACACGCTCCTCACATGCTCTTCCTTGTCGCCACCCGGCGCTGTTCCTCTGCGAATTCACGACCACATCCAGACGATCCATCATGTCTTCCGTTGAGCCGAAGTCTCTTGAGAAATCCGCAGCTTTGCAGTTGATCAGTCATCCTCGTCTTGTGGCAAACGTCTCCAAAACGCACACCGAGCAATGTGTGTGTGTGTTTGTGTGTGTGGCGTCATTGTTCCCAGCCTTTTGTCTGTGATAATTAGCCGTTTTGTTCTCAGTGTTTTTATCATCACTCATCCATCAGCCCTGTCTCCTGTCTAATAATTCATATCTGGTGTCACAAATACAGACACTGATGCCTATTGGTTTAGATTACAAACATCACAAAGTCTCTGAGGCACTTTCTTGAGATTTAATCCCCAAATCTATTAATTTATTATGAAGATTGAGACCAGTTTTTAGTTAATTAGCCGCAACTAATCTTCTACCTCATACAGAGCTGAAATTAAGACAAGTGTGATTTCCCCCCCTTACGTATCTGACTGTGTGGTGTCTAATTAAAAGTACCTGGACAAACTTTGGAGAACATTTTTGAATTTCTAAATTTTCTTTCTGTAGATTCATATTTTTTATTTTTTTCTCTGAAACTCAAAATCACTGTCTTCTTGGAGGATCGCTGTCACGCCGTCATCTACATGTTGTGGGCAGAAGCAGGCAGCTCTGCAGCGGAGGACACTCTCAGCACGGAGGAGGCAGAGAGGCTCAGCACTAGTTGGCGAGAACATAACGTCTCTGGGTACAACTTCAAGTCGCTCTCCGCCGGAGGAGCGGCTTTTGGTTGAGTGGAACAAATGAAAAGATTTTTTAAGCTCTGTTTTTCTTTTTTCTTTTTTCTGAATCCTTGGCACCGCAGACAAGCATATTCATATATATATCACCATTCTACGACAAGAAGAAAGTGCTTTTCATAAGGCAATAAGCACATAAGGCATAGAAGTGCTGCAATAGTTAAATTTCCTTTGCAAAAACAGACCTCACTGTGTAAGTTCAAGCTGAAATATCGTACATCTGTTTTAAAAAATATAAAAAATCACTTGTTTATTATGATGGGAAATTATCATATTAGTATACGTGCTATGTTTTAGTCAATCTCTGTGGATGTCCAACTAGTAGGTTGGAAGATTTAAGGCCTTCTGCAACCTTAACAGTAAATGCACCATTATTTAGACTCCTTTCTCTGTTTCTCCTTCTACTTACCAGCACTTTGGGCACATTCAAGTGATTTTCTCAACCCAGTAACTCCAGTTTGAACTGGCTCATTGAGCTCCTCATAGGGGTTGAACGACTTCTGATTTTTTTTTAAAGTCGACTGATATGTGGTGAAAGTCGAGTTGACGTTGACTAATCGATGATGTCACACATAAAAACACAGTAGAAAGTAATGGAATCTATATTCCTGACCTGAATACATATCATCTCACACAAAAGAAGCTACAGAGGCTTTTCTGCAAGTTAACTGAAGCTTGAACACGGGCTGCTGTTCGCTGCAGACCGCGTCAACACTGACACTTGTAATATGCGGCTCTTGCTCGGCTTTTGCTCGGCAGTAAAAAATAAAACCAAAGAACAACACGAGGGCGGATGCTTAGCCCTGATGCCTCACAGCAAGAAGGTTCTGGGTTCTAATCCCTGGGCTGACTGGTTCCTTTCTGTGTTGAGTTTGCAGGTTCATTGGTGATTCTAGATTGGCCGTAGGTGTGAGTGTGAATGGTTGTCTGTCTCTCTGTGTTAGCCCTGAGATAGACTGGAGACCTGTCCAGGGTGTACCCTGCCTCTCGCCCGATGACAGCTGGGATGGGCTCCAGTAGACCCCACGACCCTTCACAGGACAATCGGTTACAGAAGATAAATGAATGAATGAATGAAAAAAAACAAAAAAAACAACACGGTCTACAACCACAGCAACAATGTTAACTGATAGAATACAACAGAACTGCAACAGCTTCGAATATTCAGCTTTTATTTAGGACGGATCTGGTTATCTAACTACAACTGGCGTCTAGTCAACTGGACAAGCTGCATCTGCAAGCAACTCGATGGAAGATCTTGACTTGGGGAGGAAATAATGGAACATAAAATGTTGCTACACAGATGTGTAGGAAAATCCTTCAAGAAGTAGAAGTAGTAGTAGTAGTAGTAGTAATGTCACACATGGTGTTAAGGCTGGCCTCCAAATTCACTAGATCCCAAACTGATCAAGTATCTGTGGGATGATCCACAGAGGCCCCTCCCCTCAAAGGTCCCCCCACTAACAACATTCTGTTGCCAGACACCACAGGACACCCTCAGAAGGCCCCTGTCGATTCTCTGATGAGTCACCACAAGGGAGACCTGCACAATATTAGGAAGGTGGTCATAATGTGTATATATATGGATTAAGTAACTATGAAAAAGAAAAACAGAAAAACATCTAAATTCCTTCACTACTGTTTGCTTTCCTCCTCAGCCACCTTCTCTCAGGATCTCTTCATGGACTTGTCCAGGAGGTCCTGACTGACTCTGAGGTCAGCGGTGCCCCGAAGGCAACACAAAATGATCTGTGTGTATCTGTGTAATGACACCATTTTGAATGCAGTAATATCAGTGCAGATGCAGTGAGTCACCCGCTCCTCCCGCTGCTGTATAAACAGAGTGGGTGAAGCCGTGGATGTTCACTCACCCAGAGCAGCTGCTGATCAAACGTTTGTTCGTGCTGTTTGTTTGCTCGTCTGAAAACCGCTCATTGTTGTCGCTTAAATGAAACTGTTAATCTTGCAACGCAATCTTTTTGAGATTCGAAATGCCGCCACTTCGCGAGCGTGTCATTCTCCCGCCGCAGCATTGCCATTCTGAGCATGCATCGTGCAAATGACAGAGCAGCGCGCAGATGCATCGTGTTAAATATGGTGGCTGTCGTTTGGAATAAATCTACCGTTGCGTTTACTGCCTGCACATCAATCTGGCTCTGCAAATTTGAACAGATGTGTTTGGGGGTGGAACCGCTGCATAGTAAAAAGGCAAACATACACATTTGCATCAGAATTCAGGTGATAAATTATTCACAGCCCGCATGTTTGACCTTCCTGCTTAGTGAAAACCGCTAATAGTCCAATGAAATGCAAAACGTGCTTCTATATGGGAGTCTGATGCTATATGAATACATAAAAACCCATGCAAATAGGTTTGTCCAAGTAAACAACATACTATATGAGCATGCCTTTGAAGTGCAATAGTGTGGGGCTTTAAATAAATGCCCTGGAGACGCACCTCTAACTAAAGACACCATGCATATTTAATATGCAAACTGCTTACACTAAGTAAAAGGAAGACTGTTAGGCAAAGGCTCCAGATGGAAAACAGGAGGGAGGCTGCAAGTGTTGACCCCGACCGCTCAGCCAGCGTCACATGAGCCGTGAAAGGCTCTCGTTTACGTGCAGGGCTTCTTCTGCTTCAACCAAAAAAGGTGAATATCTTAACTAAACTTTATACTTTATTTATTCAGGGAGCAGAGATGAGGAAAGACTTGCAGAGGATGTTCAGATGAGGGCATACAGAGGGCAGAGAGATGAGAAAGAGAAAGAGAGAGAGAGAGAGGGAGTGTTTTCTATGCAGAGGCAGAACACCTGGCAGGGAACTCTCTCTGGTGACGACGCAGACCTTTGAAGCCTGATGATGGTCTGATGTTTTATTAGACCAAAGCTTACTGAGCCAGGAAAACAACCAGCCTGTGCTTACCCTGAGAGCTATATCATGTCGCTCTCCCTCCGGTCCGCCGAGCAAAAGACACAGGCAGCAACAGCGCAGTAATTGGGGCAAAAATAGGCTCCCCTCCGTGTGCTCTACAGCTCCCTGAGCCACATCGCCCTTCTCATTCCACCCCTGCCAAAGAAACCCTCAGCGAGAGGCGACCAAAATAATCCAATCAGCTCTTTTCCATGGATTTCATTTGCTGTTAATTGCCTCGCCCGCGCTTTAGAGGTCACTCGCCGCGTCGCCGCAGAGCGGGGGCCAAGGGCGCCGCAGACTACATCTCCATAATGGCCCCAATTCCCGGCGGGATTACCAGCGACGGCACCTCCGCATTCTGCACGCCGCCGAAGCCATTACCCTCGGTCCGCCGGCCGAGTCCTGCAGCATGTCAAATGTGGTTATATTGCGCAACTCTCCAGCCATTAAGCAGCGCATGTGTGTGCTATCTGGTGGCGGAGCGGCACGCATTTGTGTTTGTTTGCTGTCACTGAATCCTGCACACAGCTGCTGTACATCTCTATTTACCTCTTTGGTTTGTGGCTGCAAAGATCTGACAGTATTTCATCCACTGCACGCATTTATTTCATGCATGTTAAAGTCCTCTATTCATGACATTTAAGGGTTTTTAATACAACGGGTGAGATGTGCAGCAACAGTTTTGTTCGCGTATTCAAAAATCACTATGCTCTTTTTCATCATTTAACTATCTCTTTTTATCTCTTTTTTTTTTCTTGAGCATGAATGTGGTGTTTGAAGCCACAGCTGCATATATAACACCCCCTCTGTAGAAAAAAAAACAAAAACTGGTAGGACCAAAGAAAAGGAGAAAGCTTAGTGAAGTAGTGAGTGGCGTGTTCCTTTTTAAGATAAAAGTGTTCAAGGTGAGTCCATTCACATGGTCCACCTCTACAAAAGGACAAGAGCTCAGAGAGAGGAGGCTTCAGAGAAACACTCAGTGTGGTTTCATGCATTTACACATAGACGCAACATTCATCTAAAAACCTATCCAATTGCTCCAGGCGCTACACAAGTGGCAACCTACTTTTTTGGGGAGCTGTGGAGTAGTGATTAGAGGTGCAGCTTGGGACCGAGGAGTCCCAGATTCGCCTCTCGCCGTGTCCATGGCTGTGTTGCCCTGAGCAAGCATCTAACCCTCAAACTGCTCCGGGGGTGCAGCCCACTGCTCCAACTGTACACACTACTGTGTAAACAAATGGATGGCTCAAATTTCCCTGTTGCCAGACAATTAAAGGTTAAATTATCTTTTATTGTTATTATTTTTTTTGGTCCCTTGAAAAAGAGGTGGCTACATAATAAAGAGCTGCAATTCCTAAACCCCTCCTCCAATTTGTATACTCATATTGAGTATACAACTATATCTTGAACATTTCCTCCTCGTGTACTTGCACGCCCAACCCATAAAAGCTTTGAGAAATTACGAAGTTAAATACGTGAAGGTGTATAAGACAGTTTGGGTCGACCAAATGCTCAGCTCTGTGATTCACCAAATCAAAGAATCAATTTACAATCCGCACAGAAGAGTCGCGACAAAGTATGAATCATCCCTTCGGAGGCTGTCGCACTCGTAAAAGACTCAACTTGTTAAGTTAAAGGAGGGGAGTTTGAGCGCATGCATCAGGGCTATAATTATGTTTCTACAACCCATCAGCGCTCTGCATACTGCCTTGGGAAATGGATGTGAGACACTGATGACTGAAGGGCCCTCCCCTGTCACATGTTCACTGCATAAATTTGCATGTGGAGCCTCTTCCTGCTCATTGTGACGCCCGAACGTTTAGATTCAGAGTTTCATCTTTGAAGCTCATGACGACTGCTGCAGCAGAAACGCTTGCATTTAATGCCCGTTAAGTCCTTTGTTGGTGTAATCCTATAGTGGAGTGAAAGTGGAATCACTTTGGATGCAAAAAAAGAAAAGAAAAAACTAACATATCTTACCTCAGTTGTTATTCACCACATTCTCTTCTATTTAAACTTTTTCATGATTCATTTGGCTCTTTCATTTCTTTTAAAACTGTAAATGCATATTTTATGGCAGCCGTTATCATTTCAGGCCGGAGCAGGAAGTGTTTTTTTTTTTTTGTTTTGTTTTTTTGCATTTTACGAGCTTTCTCGTAAAATGCGTCAAAGTACAAGAGACATCTTACAGGAATGTTGTCAATAAATGTCTTGAGCTATCATCAAGAGAAAAATAGATTCTTAATATGAAGCTTTAATGGACCATGACATTCACAATAAAAACTGAAATGAGTCCCTTTTGCCGTTGCTACTCTTGCAAATCATATAAACAAACAAGTAGCGTCATGCAACTGATGAATGTATGAAAGCATCCTATGTTAATAAAAAGGTACGGCTAATGTTTGAGCCTGTTGCTCTGTTTTGTTTTCTCAAGACTGTGAAAACGGGCTATTTTGTTATTATATAAAAGCATTTGCATGGAAACAGAAGGAAAAACAGAATAATATCACACGATCTCTAAAAAACTAGTAATGAGATAGAACAAAAAAGAAAGCAAGCAGATATTAAAGTTTTAGTTAAACTATGCTGCTGCATTCTAGTGTAATTTATGGATCTGTACAGTTTTACTCTGTGGATCTGTGATTTCCCCAGAGACAATAAAGATTCACATAAATATAAGAACACGTTGCGTTATCGTTGTTGTAACCAGTGAGGGACTTATTAAAACGCGTCTTCGGAATTGTTTTGCAGTCACAAATGAAATGAGCTATGGTTTTGCAAATGAAGACCTAACTGCCATAAATGTTTTTTTATTTCATCATTTTTGATGAAACACATTCAGCAACAGTGCAAGTCAAGCTAATTATAAAGGCAGGGAGAGAGAGAGAGCGTATCGATCGCTCTGCTTCAGCAATTCACTTTATGTTATTGGTAAATATATATCGGATGCTAAATTGAGGTCTGACAATGTTTGCTCTCTGTCAAATGAAGTGATTGATCTTTTGCTTGCAGAGTACGCCGGTTTGAGGATGGCAGAAACTGAAACTGGACCAATTCACATTAGCAAACAGGAAAAAAAAATCAGGAAGTTCAATTCAAATGCTAGTCAAGGGGAACTTTAGTTCAGGGGCCACATTCAGCTCAATTTGATCTTAAGCAGTCCATATGTTTGACAACTGTGTTTGTTGCAGTGTTTTGACTATTTAAATTTATATTTTTATACTGTTTTATAATTTACATATTAATGTCGTATTACGTAATTTTATTTCATCCTGTACATATCTTCTGTAGCATCGTGTCCAAGAAGAACATTTTGACAATATTCACTGATGCACAGTAATTACTGAGTCGTTGTTATTGATAACCAGTCACCTTATCGATGAAGCATATCCGACTGTAGAGACATTCCATGATCCTTTTGTGTCTTGGGATGGTAAACACACTCGTGTCCCCTCCTTTCATGATACAATCTATAACGATGGCTTTGTGCAAAAACAGCCATCCGTCCTCGCCTCATGTTCTGAAGTCGACCCTTGCTCGACCTGCATGGTCCCCGCAGGGCGAAAATAACTTCTGGGAGACAGTGAGCGGGATAAAGAAAAGCTAATTTCCATCATTGACTGTAATTTCTGTTTCACTCCTTCCTGACAGCTGGATGAGAATTGAGAGGCAGAGGACCATAAATCAATCCACCAGGGACTGTGCCTCAAGACAATACTCTCATGGCACACTGCAGCCACAATGCTAAATTGGTTGGATAAGGACAAAGGAAGATTCAATACCTCTCATGTAGCCTGGAGTCTGAGACGGTGGCAACAGCACAAGCTCGGAACAAAACAACAAATCCCTTTGAGTCAACGTCCAAGAGGAGGACAAGCCTCCACATCCACATGAAGATGCTTTTAGTTTAACTGCAGCATTAACTATAGCAGCATCATTCAGAGTGTTGGAAATGAACGGCAACTGTCAAGACTGACTGGAGGATAATCTGGGTGTTCTTCCAGATGTACTTCATTTAATGGACATTTCATATTTCTCTATAATAACTGCCTGAGTTATAAATAGAAAATCAGTGTTTAAAGCACAACCTAAGGCTTAAACATCGAATAAATTGTCATTGCATTTATTATGGTGTCAATTTCAAGTTCTGGGTTGTATTTATGACTGACAGGCGTCAAACTCAGCAGCTTCTTCTTTGTTCAAACTCAGCTCCTTCACCCAGTCTCCAATCTGTCTTTCACAATTTAGATTTTCTGTCTCCAGAAAATAAATTTAAAAAACAAATCTCTGTGAGCCATGCATGTGAAGGCTCAAAAATATCCCATCCACAAACCAATGCCCACACTTATGACCACCTTCCTAATATTGTGTAGTTCTCCAAAATAGTTGTGACTCATCAGAGAATGGACATGGGCCTTCTGAGGGTGTCCTGTGGTGTCTGGTAACAGAATGTTGTTAGTGGGGGGTCTTTGAGGGGAGAGGCCTCTGTGGATCATCCCACAGGTACTTGATCAATTTTATGATCTAGTGAATTTGGAGGCCAGGTCAACACCTTGAGCTGTTCTTCATGTTTTTTTTTTTAGTTGTTCCTGTGTCAGGTTGCATCCTGCTGGGGATGGCTGCTGCCATCAAGGAGTGTCATTGCTATGGGGTGGGGGTGCCTGGTCTGGTCTAGGTGGGTGCTACATGTCAGTAACATCCACACCAATGAATGCCAAGTCCAAAAGTTTCCCAGCAGAACACTGAATTGTCACAAGATGGTCAGTGTTATTTACTTCTCCTGTCAGTGGTTTTAATGTTGTGGCTGATTGAAGCTCTGTCAACCCATTAGCAGCCAGAGGCTCCAGACTCAAGGTATGATTGTGGTTGAAACTTCTTTGGGACAAACGTTAAGACGATGTTGTAAATTGATGGCAGATTATATCTCCACCTACCTGTTCAGAGAAGTTTGGATTCTTGGGTTTCAATCGTGTGGTGACTTTACAGGTTAAGCCTGGACCTGCAGGTTTGTCTGTCAGAGCTGAAACAGTTCAAAAAAATGGTGAGAAGATTGAAAGTAATAAGCCCACCAGTGTACCTTTGCTTATAAAAGTTGACAGGAGCAGCTGAAGGTTAAAAATAAGTCAGAACCCCAACACTGAGGTCCCCGACCCTCACCCACACCAGGTTCTTCTCATCTTACTCAGCCATCGTCCTCACTAGACTTTTCAGCCATCAGACAGTCGACAGTTACTGTGACCACTGAGGTGCTGTAGCTGCTGCCTTACTCCATTTTAAAAAGCCATGTGGAGTTGGCCCCGGGCTCAGAATACCTTTGTAAAGTTGGTTGCGGGCCGATCAATCAGATCTTCCTATAGGGAACCTGATAGGAATGCTTTTCACAACTCATTACATTTTTATACTTCTGTGCCTTTAGGGAAAGATGCTTCCCCTTACCCGTTCTTTTCTACAGTATTTTGATGGAAAGACAAAAAAAAAAAAATGCAGCTTTTCCTGGAGGCTATGTCAATTAAGGATTCAAGAAGCTGCCGAGGCAGAAAGGAGAGAGTCTCGTGTCTTCAGGGGTGAGGACCACTTACCTCAGCAGCTTTCCCTCTGAGATTCCTCCTGGAGGAATGTGCTCACATTACCCATGAACGTCAGAGTCCCAGTTGACAGTAACACCATTGTGTATCTTCCCAGGCACAGTTACACAGGTAGAGGCGAATTTAGGCTGGAATATAGAGGTCTAATTTTAGAACGGCCGTGGCTGCAGGCTGCCGAGACAAAGAAGCAAACACAACCCGCTTAAAGATAACGTTTGAGGGTTATTTGCGCGTTTTGCATAATATGAGTAACATAAGAAACATGAGTAAATACTTTCATTTTAAAGTTTATTGAGATTTTAGTGCTGCTGCCCTCAGTTTGGCCCCAGCTGAAGAATTAACAGGAGCCTCAAAATATGAATCTGAGCTTCTAATATCCACAGTCAATGCATCTTCTCATAGTCTAACATATGAAAACGTCTTCAAGCATCAATCTTAATACAGAACTTGATGGTGCAAAAGTGTAAATATCTTTTTCAGATCATTTATTTAACGTCTAACCTATTCATCACTACAGAACAGTTTTACATCTCATTGAATATTTCATAAAACTTAATTGCAGAAACTCAGAATCCTTTCACAGCAGACAACGTCGTCAATTTCTTCAAAACCCAATATTAAGTTTAAAGTTTTTAATCATTCTGTAACATTGTTTAAGTTCCTATCCCTACACTGTCATAATCATAATTTAAAGATGCTAGTTATTGTTCTGACATGCAAACCACAAACTTGCACGTTCAATTACTCAGCAAAGGCAACTGCTGTTTAATTCCATTAACGATGCAGCAGTCCCTGGACAGCACCGAATGCTGGCATCGACACAGACTGTGGATTTCAGATTATGGATTACCACTCAACTCAGGGAGACAGCATGACAGGCAGCGAATTGTTATTATATTTTATTATATTGAACCTCCTGAGACGCAAGCTTTTGTTTGGTAAACATTTTTAATTTATCCAAGGTATTGGGGATTAGTAGCACCTAAGAAGTATAAAAACTAAGCATCATATTTGAACAGGAAGTAGTTTTTGAAAAAAAAAAAGATGTCCTCATATGTGGACACTGGGATTATTTCACTGTATATTACAATAAAGTCACCAATGTGTAACAAAACATAAAACTTGATTTTCATGCCTGAACATGCCTGCGCAAAGACAGAATTGCAAGCAATGAAATCCCAATGTTTTCAAACGAGTACTTACTAATTAACGACGCTGTAGCTTGTTACTATTGACAGAATTGTTAAATTTGCATGTCGTATCAAACTAGAAAAGTTAATAAACATAAATAAACAAGTTTCAAATGTAAAATTTGATCAGGTTTTGTACCTTGTCCATTTTTGTCCTGTGATCGGCTGAAGAATGAATCCGCTGAAATGCTGAAACCAAAATGGGAAGTCTGGCTTCGACTCTACTAAATCATGTGTTACTAGAGTTTATGGTGGGAGTGCTGCTCTTAAGATGTGCCAAGCTGCTCTAACAGGATAAATGGCAAATAGTTTTCACATAAATGTACGTCAGGATGTTGGATGTTATCAAATCACTGCAACACCTTTGGTCCTTCCTGTCCCACTTGAAGCAGCAGGATGTGTCTTTATTGATGGATAAGCACCCCGGTTTATGTTCTCATGGCAGCTATGGTGGCATGTCAAAGAACCAGCTCTTGAAATGCAATGATACCTGTTCCAGTGCATGCCTCATCCAAATATGCAATTAACTGGGGTCGTCATCCACGGCCAGTGGTGTCAGCTGATAGAGCCGGTCTGCCACAAATAAATTAGTCCTTGAGGCACCTCTGCGCTCTCCGCATCAAACGTGGCATAACTAATTGGCCTCTTGAAAGGAAATGAAAAGACAATGTACGTCGAATGTTGTCTGTCAGAAAGTGAAAGTGCGTAATTGGAATGCACAACAGGAGCGGCAGGAGAGCCGTCCCTACCTGAGCGCCTCCCTGGTATATTTATTAACCTTTATCACGTCAACAGATGATGAACATGAACTTCTCGGATGACCTTTCGGGGTTGTCTGTTAACTATGCAGGAGGACGTCGGGGGCAAACGAGTTCACCAGCGGCTTTTGAGAATGCCAGCGAGAGAAGGTCGCGGGTTGAACGCCGGAAAGTTTGAAAGCTTTCCGACGCCTGGGAGTCAGGTGTGAATAACGGCACGTCGAATATCCTTTTGCAAATCGTTGCAGCTTTTTGAACTTGACGACTGGTTCCTCTGAGTGCGCACATTCCACGGCGAATAAAAGGAAAAATATGACTGATGCACTGCTGCCCTTCACGTATCACCGCCTCACACGCCTGAATGATAATCCTGACCATCAAACGCCGAGCTGGACAACAGAGCTGCTGCTCCCAAGTTTTAAAAAGGCACCATTTCTCTCTTTCTGAGTCTTTGATGCCTGAATAGCTTCTCTGACAGCGTGATGAAACGAGTAAGACGCAGTTCAGTGACCAGTGGTTGTGCTGTTGTACTAATAATGGGGTGCAACAGATTTTAGGGAAGACAGATACTTTTACAAATGGTGCTTCTTTAAAATTTAAATATAGAAAAAAAAAAGCACCATAGATGTACAGAACGAGAGGCAGGCAGCAGCCCTGGGATTAAAGAAATGTGTGTACAGACAATGCACGGTTTATCATGCACTAAATGTGACTTTATGGATTCCGTTCAGAGCTTGCAGTAACATCCGATCTGGGCAATCTGATCTCAAGTGGCCGGCTTTAAGTACCGGTGGTCACACCTGACATTAAAACACACCTCCACCTGTGTCCCCAGCCAGCATTGAGATTTTTAATGAGTTTTAATGCTCTGTGTGCAAAAAAATACCATCAGGAATACCATTAGAATATCAGAACAGCTGCTGTTTCTAATGGATCTCTACCTACCGCTGTTTCAGAACCACTGACAGAGCTATCAGACATTGGCAGCAACTATTTAATTATCTTTGACCGTGGAAGCTTCCAGACACACCATTATATCCAGTAATAAAGGTAAATAAAGATGCTGGTTATTACTGAGGAACTATTCTTAACAGGCAAAACTCTGCTGAGTAGGTGACCCAGGACACATTGCATGTTCACTACCAAAGGAATGACGTCAAATGCAACTTAGACCACTCAAATGCGACCTCAATGTGTCCTGGGTGTGTTAACACCTGTACTTAAAGACGTCCAGATCGTCTAGGGCAGATGATCATGCAACAGAGTCTAATAGGCGGTTTAGGCTTCCGAGTCAATTTGACGCTGTAGCTACGGCGACAGCCCAGACCCTATGGAAACCCTAACACCGTAGCCTGATGTACGCCTCCCCAAATATGTAACTATGCGTTGCAGCGACGCAGATCGCAAGAGCTGTGATTGGTCCGCTTAGTAGTAGCGTCTTTTCGCTTGAGTATTTCCGGCTGCTTCTCCATCTCCGCAATTTTCGAATTGTCCTGCAGAGGCATAAATCGTGCTGAAGTCCCTCTGACTTCTTGACACCCTGCCTTTAACTACTAACCAAATGCTGTTGTTGCAACTGAAATTAGTCACTTTTAACATTTTTCTTTATGCATGGAAGTTACGAGGCATGAAACTGTACTGGACATCAGGAGAAAAGTTCTGCACTAAATCCATAGTCTGTCAAATTTAAGGAAAGAAAAAGAAAATGGGGGAGATGAACGGGCATTTATCTGTAAGACAGAGGCATTGCTTTAGTTTGAGGCTTTTCATTGTGATGCTGAGCGCACTGAGTGTTGGTATGTGTTGATGTACAGGGCATGTGGGTGTTCTGTGCAGGCGTGCGACTACACCGGCCTAATTGGTGTAATCAGTTAGCGCACCTCATTTTCATTAAGCCGCCGCTTCCTGACGCCTCCACCTGTTCCTGGTGATTACTTAAGTGAAACCCATGTGCACAATTCAAGACTCTATCAATTGCTTGGGTTGACATTACTGGGTTTTACACCAATAATCGGAATAATGAGCTCTGATAGAATGAAAACGCCTCCTCAATTAAAAACAGACTGGCCTGAACCCGAAGGAGTTTTTAATCATATTAAGAGAATACACCGATCAGGCATAACATTATGACTGACTTCCTGATATTGTGTAGGTCTCCTTTGTGCCTCCAAAACAGTTGTGATTCATCAGAGAATGCACATGGGCCTTCTGAGGGTGTCCTGTGGTGTCTGGGAACAGAATGTTGTTAGTGGGGGGACCTTTGAGGGGAGGGTCCTCTGTGGATCATCCCACAGATACTTGATCAGTTTGGGATCTAGTGAATTTGGAGGCCAGGTCAACACCTTGTTTTTTTTTTTTTAGTTGTTCCTAAAGTGTTTTCGTGTGTGTGCCTGTGTCAGGCTGCATCCTGCTGGGGATGGCTGCTGCCATCAAGGATTCTTCCTTGGTCTTGTTCTTCATACCGGCACCACAAACTATATACTTTATGTTATAGTAAACTGGGATCTTAATAAACAATGAATCCATTCTGATTTCACCGTCTTGTGCTCTTCTGAGACACACCGACTGAAACAGTGACTTCATCCCACGTCTGCCCAAGTGGGACGTGGGATGAAGTCACTGTTTCAGGTGGAGGGTTACTTTTCATAAAAGAAGACAAAGACAAAATACTTCACAGGCCCCCTCTGGGACCTTCCACAATGAGACAACATGTATTTTAAGAGCCTTGCAACATCAATTTTCCATTTTCCCCTCAATCACAGCTCCTGGCCTGTGTTTGGAGTGAGCATGCTCCGCGGGGAATCGATTAAATTATGCATGGGAACAAATTGATACTCTGAGCTAAAGGTGGTCCTTATCATTAATTTCCCTCCTCTTCATTATCCCGTTATGATTGGAATGAATAATTGAAAATTCAGTAACGTCACTGGAACTCAAAAAATGAAAAAATAAAAAAAGTCCCTCAGTGCCAGGCCTTCGTTTTTTAGGCATTATGGGATGTCACGGACAGACCAGGCTGAGGGTTTAGACAGTGGATCTGCAGTTCGTCTATTATCTGCCTCATTACTAATTCTTTCAAATCTTGTTTTTTTTTTAATTGCCACTGCCTTTGCAAGTGCTGTGGAGATGCTGATCAAATGATAAAAAAGCCTTGGAAGCATCAGTGGGGCTTTTTTAATCAAGACTCTGTTGGTAGAGTGCAGATTCTTCTTTTAATCAACCTCATAAAAATGTGCATTTATTCTGGGCCTGCAGTGTGAAGATCAATGTGAAATTATTTTACATTTATTTATTCATGTGTTGCATGCTTCACACCAGTCAGACACAACATTATGACCAATGACAGAAGACGTGAATAACATTGACCATCTTGCGACAATTCAATGTTCTGCTGGGAAACTTTTGGACCTTCATTGTTGTGGATGTTACTTAGACATGTAGCCCCCACCTAGACCAGACCAACCCCCCCTGCCCCCCATAGCAATGACACTTCTTTATGGCAGCTGCCATCCCCACAAGGATGCAGCCACAAAAACACTTTAGGAACAACTCAAAACACATGAAGAACAGCACAAGGTGTTGACCTGGCCTCCAAATTCACTACAATTCACAAGTATCTGTGGGATGATCCACAGAGGCCCCTCCCCTCAAAGGCCCCCCCACTACAACCCAAGGCCCATGTCAGACCGCCAGTCCTCAGCAGTAAAACAATCACACACTCACAATATCTCATAGACTGGACTTGCACTAAGGTGCACTTTATTTATATTTCTTCTTTTTAAGGGTGTTTTATATTTTTTTTTCGTAAGTGTTTTATTTAAATGTTGTGTTATTTATATGTGTGCCTCTTAAGCCGGGAGTCTCTGCAGAATTTCATTATGTTCTCATAATGACAATAAAGACTCTTGATTCTTGATGTCCATTCTCTGATGCATCACCACAGGGGAGATCTACACAGTAGTAGGAAGGTGGTCATAATGTTATGCCTGATTGGTGTAATGCAGACATGGAAACAGTAATAATTCTGCTTTATATAACATTGCTTTGCTAAAACATGTGATACATTTCAGCCTGAGCTTCTCAGACTGATGGCAGCATTCAGATTTTATATTACTATATCTTCTCATCTTCACACACTTACTGTTTAATAAGAATCTGTCTGTCCACCTTCCTTCTGTCTCTCCTTTGTGTTTGAACATAATTGTCATAAATCTTAATGTAAAACAGTAAATTAGACCAATTTCACACACTTCAACGTGACACACTTCAACATTATAGTGTAGTAAATCAGATGGTGTGGTGCTAAAAGGTATCACAGGCAACACGGAGGCTGCAGAAAGGGACGGATCGATGAGAGAGGAGCAGTGGGCGTTGGTCAGTGAGGGAGCCACGAGCTGCACTGCGCCAATCCATCATTTTGGGTTTCCAAATCTCCCCCATGGCACCCGCTGCATATTGACATACGGGATGACACACGGTCACAGGCTCCTCTGGAGCGAAAGGTATGGATTTTTTTTTTCCCCTCACAAACACCAACACACACATGTCCTTTGAACCACTCCAGTGGTCTGGTAAATAATTTATTTACCGTCTCTCCTGCGGGAGGGAGCTCGAGAGTATGTAGGCCAACATGTCTGACGGCGTCATGAAAGCCCTCCTTCTGCTCTCGCCCGTGCTAATTCTGTGCATTAAGCTTCACGGCATTAGATATTTACCAGCCCTCTTTCAGCTCTACAGTGGAGGCTTTGAAGCCGGGTCTGCTCGACGTTTTGATCTCAGAACACAGAAGCCTGCAAAAAAGCTGCTTGGGCAGTACTGTTGAGCTCAGATGGCAGATCACTGGAGTAAAAATCACCGCTGACGTGAAGGAGACCAAAAAACACCAACACTGATCACGAGCTGGAGGGTCGTCTGTCACTAGAGGAAATACTCCTCAGGCAGAAAGGACTGAAATATCTTGTCGTTATCATTTCTCTAATTCTCTAATGAAAATTTTATCCTTACAAATGTTTAATCATCTTCATTCAAGCGTCTTTAGCCAATGAAAAAAAAAAAAAGACATTTACAAAATTAAACTACCACAAACGTGTGTTGATTATTTTTTGTTTTTAATCATATGTGGGTTTCATTCAATAAGAGTAATACGGGGATTATCCTAATGCTGTTAGAAAAGTGCAGCACCCACTAATGCCATTATAGTCATTATAGCCATTACAGTCATTCCGTCCTTGCGGTATCATTCAAGAACTATTCAGCATGGTGTGAAGCGTATTTACAAAGCCTCTACTACTGGAGATCTACTTATGTGGAGATGCTTTTCCTACTTTTATCTTTGTCTCTTACTGTTTGATCATTTTTCTTCTTCTTTTTCCTCTTATTATTATTATTATTATTACCAGTCACAAAGATCTGCTGCACCACAGACGTCTAGATAACAAACAACACATGCAACTGTCACGCCAGAAAGACCGGGGTTCACATCCAGGGCAAAACAAAAGCACCGTGCAGCACAGGCGACATTTTAGACTTAGAAAGACTTAAATGAGCCACAAGGGAAATCGCTTCATCACAGTAGCTCAATTGCGCATGAGAATAACTAATAAAAAAGAAAAATAGGTGTAAGATAGTTAAAAAAATAAAATAAATTAACACTCTAGGGTTGAAATTTAGAATTTCCACGTATTTCAATGAGTGCCCTATAAAAGTTTAAGGAAACATTTGTTGTGCCTCAAATTGTCTTCTGTATCAAAGAGGAACCACAAGAAAAAAAGTTTGGGTAAACAGCTTCCTGAAACAGAGCTCCTGGACATGTTGTTGGTGAACATTTTACTGATGTGCAATATAATCTGGTTGCAATTAGATTTCCTTCAAAACATAGCACTTTTTGTACAGAAGCATCATTTCTAGGGTTGTTTTCTGGAGAGATCATGTATTGCTGCAAATATCGTTGACTTCAGGAGGAAGAGGACACCAGAGGAGTCCATCACCATCCAGGGCCTGGAGGCGGAAGTAGTGGAACCACTATAAGTACCCGGGAGTCCACATGAACAGCAGACTGGACTGGAGGGACAACAGCGATGCTGTGGACAAGAAGGTCCTGAGTAGACTCTACTTCTTGAAGAAGCTTAGGTCTTTCAGTGTATGCAGGAAGTTGCTGGAGACTTTCTACCAGTCTGTACTTTGCTGTGGTTTGTTGGGGGAGCAGCACCAGTGAGTTGGAGACATTTGTCTCAGTGAGGAACAGGAGGACACTGGACAAACTGCTCTCCATCATGGACAGTCCATCTCATCCACTACACCAGACGATAGAGGAACAGTGGAGCTCATTCTCCAACAGGGGAACCATCGTCAATCCAGCTGTACAACAACTCACCTTTCTGCAGCAGATACCTCCATGTTATTCATGTTTATTTTATTTAATCTTTCTTTTACTTGTGCTTCTTAAGAGTGTTTTTTTATGTGCAACTAAGCTACTGTGACCAAGCAATTTCCCTTGTGGATCAATAAGGTTTATCTAAGTCTAACTGCTCATGATTTATATCCATGAGAACAAAATAATAGTGAGAAAATCCAGTGCAATCAGTCTTTTTGATACAAATGAATGTTTTTACAAATGTATGATAAATAAGTCACGTAAAAGGAAGGACAACACATGCAGCGCTGGAATCGAGGCAAATGAAAGCCGACTTGGGAGTGGAATGAATCTAATTTGCGGTGGAAACGATGCAGCCGCTGTCGCAAAATTGTCTTGATGAGGGAAATTGTTTGCAGTGTATTTGATTTCACAGAAGCAAATTCGGAAAAGCGGATGTTTTATTTTCCTCTGAGATCTTCATTTTAATTGCATATCTGCACACGTGTCACAAAGCACGTTCATTAACCTCCTGCAAAATTAAAGTTTGTATGCATAAGCTGAGTCTACTGGATGTAAATAAAATTTTTTTTTCAAAAACATTTCATATTAGGTATGCATAGAATGTCCAGGCCCTGTGATGGACTGGAGACCTGTCCAGGGTGTACCCCGTCCAAGGTGTACCCCATTCTTAGTTTTCTTGTCTCATCCGGCCAAATCCAGCAACAACAGCTAACACATATGAAGTTAATTAAAACTTGTAACTGAAAAATAGTTAACTGGAACTGGAACAGCTTTGCAGACTCTGTGCCAAAAGCAGCCCACCTGTACACCTGTCAGGTAGTTTACTTGATGCCGTGCACATGAAACGTCTACCAGCAACAGGAACCGCCATCTAAAACAGGAGCCCTGCAGAATGCAAGGCAAGGATGTTAATGATTGTGTCAGGAGCGATATGTAAGCTTAGCAGTTAAATACATTACTGCTCTTACGACTTTAGTGTTTTATTAATCCCCTAAAATAACCACAGATGACATATTGTTGCAGGATATCTTTCTGCTAGGTGTGATCCAGGCTCTGCAAACTACTAAATCAGGCCGAACGTGGCCTGACATGCTGCCCAGTGTCCTCTCTGGAACAGTACAGCCCCCACTTGGATCGATGTGTCAGCTTCCTCCCTGTTGCACAGTGATAATTCTTCAATCCCCCTATGACGAGATTAAAAAAATAAATACTTGGCAGCTGTCACACATCATCAGGGAGGGGGAACCAGACATCTTATGGGTCCATGATAGAAAATTAATGAGATCTTCCCAGTATGCCTTCACAGTTTTGTCACAGCTGGACTCGGAGTGGTTGAGCGCTCTCGACTGTAAATCTTGTCATTTGTGCATTCGTGGCTAACTATGGCTCTCCACACGGACACGGTTTGCCATACGCTTTGGATAGCAGTCGATGGGAGGAATGAGCGCTCTGTGAAATGAGCTGCAGCGCAAATTTTATTCACCTATCCTTCTCGTTATCACAGGATAGATAGTAAATCCAGAGCTGCGGCTTATTTAGCATGCACGCTTCTTACCCTGGCAGAGCCTGACATGCAAGTCTTTGCTGGAGGTGACTAAAAGCAATCCATGCTGTTAGAGCTAAAGGACATGATGCACATGTGTGCGTCTTCCACATCAATGTTTAAGGGTCTGTTCACTCCACTGGTCCTCACAGAAACCAGGGCACTGCTCTTCTTCTCTTTTTTTTTTTTTTTTGCTTTAGGGCGCCGCTGAACACCCAGCATGGATCCGAAGCTGGAGCCATGTTTCCACTGCACTGCATGCACAGAAATATAAATCAAATAGTAATGATTTCAGAAATAATCTAACTTGGACTCGGACTTGAAAGAAAAACACACAAAGAATACAATTTTACAGCATTTTAATCAACACGAAAGTCTTTAAAATCGTCCCCTCTGCACCTCCGCTGGCCTTGCACTGGCTGTGCTTGTGCTTAATCACCTTAACCAGCCACACATGGGAAGATGTGGACGAAGGAGGCTGTTGAAGACGACCACTTTTCAGCTGCACCATGTTTCACCTGTTGCCTCTTGAAATAAACCCTTATTTTTGTAACTCCATCACATGTCTCCACTTTACGTTGCAGCCCCCCGAGTTCGGTCGTAACATAAATAGGAGCTTGTCTCGGATATCTTTTGAATCTTTTTGTTGTGGAGACCGACTGCTGGAGTTTTTCTTTTTCTTTTAGGGTGAGAGAATACGGATTATGCAAAGTCTAGCTTGCAGCAGATGTTGTTTTTTCTTAGAAGTTAGCAGGGTCAAGCTGGTGTTTGAATGTTTTAGAACTTGCCTGGTGTGTAGAAAGCCTCCGGGTGCTGGCGTGACCATTCGCCTTGTGCGGTAACCCTCGGGTGGTCCCTGGCGTTCCCAGGAAAGCTGACGGAAACTAGTTGAGGGCTAGTTATTTAGAATTTCAGTCTCTTAGTGTCTTAGGAAAATTTATGAAAGTATGGTTCCAAACCTAGATCCTCCTAGGGACGTAATACAATCATCTGAGAAATCTGATTGAATTCTGAATATTAGAAAAAGAGGATAAATTTCATCACCCCTTCAGCATTTAATTACACGAGATCCTCAAACACTTGATTATAATCAAGATAATTGAGGATGAACTGAATATTTATGAGGCCCAAGAATAGGAATGGTACTGACGTTAAGCCAAATGAAATTTAAATGAGCAGGCTAATTAAATATCAGATAGGACTTCCTTCATGAGTGCACTGAAAACTACCACACTTGTCATTTTATTTTTAAATAAAGTATGTATGCATGTACCTTGTGCTGCAAGTTTATCTGCATCGATGCTGTACACGACAAAATGAAGTGCATGGAAGAAATTGCAGAACTTCTTTGCAAAAGGTGTTCAGGATCAGACGTAATTCTGCTTGAATTGTAGAGAATCCTTCTTGTGCTCGATGAAACGCACGTGTATCCAGATCCCTGGACGAATCCCCCTGCGACCCCACCACACTTCTTGTTTGCGAAACAAGAATCAATCAAAAGCGAGCCCAGACATGATGAAAAACGGCCCCAAAGAAACACGGAGCGATTTAATCAGCCTCGCAGAGAAGCAGGTTGAAGCAGGGTGTCGGGCCAGAGGCAGAGGCCCCGTGAGGTTAATACGAACTCTCAAAGAAATCCAATTAAAACGTCGGAGCTAAAGAGACAAACATTTCGCAGGGCGTCTTTTGTGCGACGCTGCTATTGTAAGAGAAAAAATAAGGTATTTTCTCACCATGTCGTCTGAGGTAATAAGGTCCAGTCGCCGCGTTTCTATTTGTGCTGTGGTAATGTGGAGACTGCACGGACACAAAGACGCTTTCTTTATCTCCTCAGTCTGTTTGCATGGGGTCACACAGCCGTCTTTCTCTTGAAGTAACAGAAGGGTAAAAAAGTCTCTGCACATCCACACTGAAGGACGGTGTTGGGATATTTCCTTCTGATCTAGATCTGTGTCACTATGTTCTGTGTTGCAATAAAACGACACCCTCGACCAAAATGTCCGGTTTGTCTGTGAATATGGATTTGTTAGCTGTGCTGTGACTACTCTTTATCAAGTGGCAAACTCTGAAGCTGAAAAATGAACAAGAGGTGCTAACTACTGCAGTTCCTTGAATGGCCACTTGGCTCCAGTGGTAAATTAATCCCATAGACTGTAAAAAAAGTGGACGCCATGACAGCTGCTAAAAAGTGAAGCCAAAGCATGTGGAGCTCCCCCTGGTGGCTGACTACAGTATAGGTCACAAGATAAAGCTAAAACACTAAGGTACATGTCTCATATTTTTTCGAGGATGGTTTCTGTCAATTTTAGGGTCGTAATAGGTTCGGCGGATCGGAGCGGTGTCTGCAGTGATGCAGGCGCTTAACCGGTCTGTCGTGATAAAGAGAGTGTCGAAAGGCGAAGCTCTCAATTTACCGGTCGATCTACGTTCCGACCCTCCCCTATGGTCATGAAATTTGGCTAATGACCGAAAGAACGAGATTGCGAATACAAGCGTTTGAAATTAGTTTCCTTTGTAGGGTGGCCGGGCTCAGCCTTAGAGCTCGGACACAGGGGAGGAGCTCAGAGTAGAACCGCTGCTCCTCTACCTCAGTTGAGGTGGCTAGGGCATCTGGTAAGGATGCCTCCCGGGAGAGGTGTTTCGGGCATGTCCCACCGGAAGGAGACCTTGGGGCTCACCGAGGACACGATGGAGGGATTATATCTCTCGTCTGGCCTGGGAACTCCTGGGGGTTCCTTCAGAGGAGCTGGTGGAAGTGACTGGGGAGAGGGCTGCCTGGACTTCCCTGCTGAGGCTGCTGTCCCTGCGATTCGGACCCAGATAAGCGGGAGAAGACGAAGATGAAGTCGTTAATCTGTATAATCAGTTAGCATGTTTAATATCTGAATCCATAATGGTGCTTGCTTCAAAACCTCATATTTTTTCGTTATATCTGCAACTCTTACTAATACAGTGTGACCCCTAGTGGACAAATTAGGAACAGCAGTTACTTTTATTGAAAAATTGCAGGTAATGTCTTCACTGTAACTTTCACACTTCCATTCTGCCCATCTGGCGGGACGGTTTTGGCCCCAGGCCCGTATGTTCCACACCCCTGGCTTTTTTATGGATAAATAAGGGCATGGCTGCTTTGAGTGACAGCTGGGCGTCCTCGCAGGTTCATGATCCACATCTTAGCCTGGAGTCAGGTGGAGTCAGGTACTGCCAAGATGGCGATGGCTGGGGATGCAACAACATTAAAGCACTGCTCAGAAACACGGGGCCTGAGCCTGTGGTGCTATACTTTTAGATTTACAAATGCGTCCTCCTGCCCCTACAGGAGCTCGTGTGCCACACACATAATCAGAGCGACCAAAGCGCAGTCACGGCTGCAGTCACAATGTCATCAACTGCCTCGGCTATGTCATCCCATGGCTTCTGTCATAATCACAGCGGCCGCGTCTTCCCCTCAATCAGCCTCAGAAGCAGCGGATAAGAGACCTGAGTGAACTCCTCTAATTATCTGTCGCTGATTGCCGCCGAGCAGCCACAGATGAGGGGCGCGCCCACATGCGCCGCGGCCCTAACCGGCAGTGTCACTACATAATACATGACACCGTATCGTAAGGCAGCTCGAGCCTTTGTGTGCGGATCAGATCAGAAGGGATTGATGCAAGGGAATGCGGAATATTGCAAGAAACACAAAACTTGAAGTGACGTAACCGAAATTGCAGAGAAATGCAAAAGTTGTTATATCGAAATACTGCAGGGACTGGGGGAAAATTTTTTGGCCACCGACAATTCTGAGGGAACAGGAAAGTGCATTACCCATTTCCTGGAATCCAAGTGTGACATGAATCATGACTTCTGTGCGCGCTTTGATACTCCCAAAGGTCTAATGGCGACTGCAGTGTGAAAGTGGGACGCTCTTCTTCTTCTTCTTCCCTTTCCCAATTATAACCCTCCACACCGCTCCTCTCCAACACTTTGTTGACACTTCGGCGAGCGGAGCGTGGCCGTTCTTGCCGGCTCCTACGTCACAATGCTCAGCTCTCACACGTCGTGCGGCTGTTCAGTTAATAACTTCGCTTGCCACCTCAACCTCTCTCTCTGTTTCTATTTTTAGGTACAATTTACACCGTGAGAATCTGTCGAGTAAACCGCACGTTGTTGTTTTTTTTACACGCATTCAAGCAAGCTCACGCCGACTCGCCGCCTTAATGAGCGCCTCGTAATAACGCCACATGCATATTTGAATGTGTTTATTGAAAAAAGCTTGTCCCCAAAATGCCACCGCTCTGATTTTGTTTTTAATTAAAGAAAATGCCCGCTTTCGTAGGCTTCATTGGGTCCTAAAAAGGCATAAACATGCAAGTTTTGCCCCTTGCACGCTGCAGCTCTGTGAGCGGTGACAGCTTTAGACTCGTATTATCACCTATATTATCCACGTTTTATCTGCTCTGTGATTTTTGGGTCGAAAAAATCCTAAAAATCCTCCCGAATATCAGCACAGCCATCCTGTCCACCTTTGTCAGTTGATTCTTGCCAGAGCTAAACATCCATATGGTGTCACAGATAAGGAGCGTGCCAAAAAAAAGTCCTGCTGTCCCATTTTCATCTCCAATTAGACAACACCCAATGTTCGCTAACTGTCCTAGTTTATAATGAGGTATCTGTTTTGACATACTTCAAAAAAAACAAAAAGTAAAATAAGGTAACTTTAGTTTCAGATTATAACAGAACTTCTCTGAACGTTTTAATGATTCGTTCCTTTTGTCTGCGGTGAATTAAATTAATCTCCCAGAGCACGGAGATGAAATTCGCAATTTGAATCCTGAGGTTAACTATTCAAGGCAGAGCCGTGGCACATTAGATTATTCGAAGTAATAAGGAATGTTGAGTTTTAAGCTCATAAATGTCTTAAAATTCACTGCATTGTCTAGCCTTTCAAATTAAATGTCCTCCCCTGTAAGCCACTGACTTCTGATTTAACATCATGAGCTGCCCAGTGCTTCATCTCACACAAAAGGGAGCATTTCAATTTCAAAGCTGCCCGTTTGCTCGAAGCAGCACAGGCATCGTCTGCATAAATCTTCGCCCATCTCTTGACGGTGGAACAAATGAATGCCTTAAATTAAATTTGAGACAATTAGGCTGCCTGCTATGTGTAATTGGTTTTCTGGGCGGATCAAACAGCCACAGCTCCGGCCCGAACCAGGGGAAGTGTGGGCGGACTCCGAGACGCAACAAGGAGAACTTGGGGCTGAGGACTCCCAGGTGCTCCATCAAAACAGGCTGGTAATAAGATATCACAGTGTTTCCAATCGGGAACCAGCAAAATATTTATCTCAGACATCTCCCTTTTCTCTTTTCCCCTCTTCAGTAACACGGCCAACCCCTTGATAGCCGTACAGAGGGTGATTTACTTCACACCGCTCGCTGCCACGGCTGCCTCAGAGTCAAAATCCAGATGTCAGGCTCAGGGCATTACTCTGCGTTATCAAATTTCCATAGACGACTGGCAGTTCAATTTTGCAGCTCAGCAGAGCTTAATCCAAAAGAGCACTTTCTGAAAAGTAAGATTGAGCTCAGGGAAAATGTGTCGTAATATTTCGCACATCGCGCGAGGAAGCCAAATCCGAGTCTGTGACGCCATCCTACGAGTCGGCCTGTTTATGAGCATATCATGTAGAGTACAGTTTTTGTTTTTTGGAAGGGCAGTAGACCAGAGTTTAGAAAAGAAGTCGGCAGGTAATTCGTGGCAGCTGAACAATTGCTGCTTCCAGAAAAATCAAAAAAGAGAGACACAAGCAGTTGCCAGAGAAACCAGAGAAAACGAGGAGAGGTGCTCAGGGTTACTGTTTTCAGTTCTGTGAGTTGTAATTATGCTTTAATAGCGGCTAGTACTGGCCCTGGTTTGTGCTGGAAAGAGATGAGGACCAAGAAATGGAGAGATTTTAATGCACAGAGCTGGAACAATGTGACAAGGTATCATACACACAGGATGGACTTCTTCTTCTTCTTCTTCTTCTTCTTCTCCTTCTTTTCCAGAAGCTAAAACAGCTGATCAGTCATGTGAGTTAAATGCATGCTACACCACAACCTATTCTATAATGTGTGCTTACTACTAAAGTCTTTATGGTATGATTCCACCTAAGGACAGCGTGAAAACACATTATGACCACCTTCCTAATATTGTGCAGGTCTCCCTTGTGGTGACTCATCAGAGAATGGACATGGACCTTCTGAGGGTGTCCTGTGGTGTCTGGCAACAGAATGTTGTTAGTGGGGGGGCTTTGAGGGGAGGGGCCTCTGTGGATCATCCCACAGATACTTGATCAGTTTGGGATCTCGTGAATTTGGAGGCCAGGTCAACACCTTGTGCTGTTCTTCATGTTTTTTGAGTTGTTCCTAAAGCGTTTTTGTGGTTACGTCCTGCTGGGAATGGCTGCTGCCATCAAGGAGTGTCATTGCTATGGGGTGGGGGTGCCTGGTCTGGTCTAGGTGGATGCTACATGTCTAAGTGACATCCACACCAATGAATGCCAGGTCCAGAAGTTTCCCAGCAGAACATTGAACTGTCACAAGATGGTCAATGTTATTCACTTCTCCTGTCAGTGGTCATAATGTTGTGGCACTATGCTAATGCTAAATCCAGTCACACTTTTCACCTTAAACACTCGGGTCATTAGTCAGTGTCTTGTTGGCTAACGACAAGTGACTGTGTGAGCTGTGGACTCCTGGCTTTATACATCTACGCCTTAAGAGCCCTTAAATGAAACACCTAACCCCTAAAACAGCTCCCTGGGTGCCTTAAATGACTTCCCACTGCTTTAAGTGCATAAGCTCTTTGTGCACAAATGCATTTGTTTAATGCAGAGAACATAGTCAGTGTATATTTGATCAGTTTTCAATAGTCTGACTCACCTGCAGCTTCCGTCAGAGGGAACTGGAACTGTGCTTTTCACTCAGCATTTCCAGCTGTGACTGGAATTGTTAAACTAAGTTCTAGATATATGTGGCTGTATGTACGAGAACGGCTGGAGCAAAGTCCATAATAAAATGAGGTTGCTAAGTAATGTAACACGTGAATAAAATACTGTAGTTAAATATGGCACTGGAACGGCAGAGTAGGTTTTTGATTTGACAGCCTGATGGCCCGGGGGTTAAAACTGTTTTTAAATCTGTCAGTGTGTCAGTGCTTTCACGCTTCTTGTATCTTCTGGGCAGGAGGGAGAACAGTTCATGTCCTGGATGGAAGCGTTCCATCATAACGGCTCTGCAAAGGCATAGGGAGCTGGTCGCTGATAACCTCCGGTGAAGGCACCTTGCAGCCAATAGTAGTTTATTTTTCTGCCATTTTTATGACCCTCTGCAGCTTTATTTTGGTCGAACAGAGAGCACAGCACAGCACAGCACACCGAGATGTAGCACACACTCTCTACCGTGGCGTGGTAGAAGAACATCAAGAGCTTCTGCTCCAGGCCATATTTTCGAAGCACTCTCAGAAAGTGCAGTCGCTGCTGGAGGTCGCTAGTTGCCCATCCCTGCACTAGATCCCAAACTGATCAAGTATCTGTGGGATGATCCACAGAGGCCCCTCCCCTCAAAGGCCCCCCCACTAACAACATTGTGTAGCCAGACACCACAGGACACCCTCAGAAGGTCCGTGTCCATTCCCTGCACAATATTAGGAATATGGTCATAATGTTGTGGCTGAAGGGAGTATATTTCTCTACATATTTGCATATAACTCATTATATGAGACATATTTATCTGTCTATCTATTAAACCCTGAGACACATTAGTTGAATCTACTCCACAGCTGGTTGACTAAATGTCAGATGAAGTCTTTCTTTCTTTTTTATCGTTGCTGTGTTGAAGCAGCACATCACACCAGTGTGGGACTGACAGCTTCCTGGAGGGAAACGTTACTGGAGCACAGCAGTATTTATAGACAGAACAAAACATCCTGTTTACCTCCCTTGAATTCCTTATGGAGGAACATGCAGTATTCATGCTCCCAGCCTATATCTTCTATTTATGGAGAGAGAGAGAGAGAGAGAAAGAGGGGAAGTTTTATATATAATGCATGGTCTCTAAACCAGAGGACACTGGGCACATGAAGGCTTAGCGTCATCATGTGCCAGCTAGCACTTCAGACTCAGAGGAGAAATGCTCACTAATTGAGGTCAGGAGTGCTCTTTAACCCAACTTTTTAAATCCTTTTCAGTCCATTTGTCTGCTCTTTTTAACACAGTGAAACGGAGGACTGGCCCCTGTGAGTCCTGTGCTTGAATTAAATGTCCTATAATACGTCAGACCTCTTGCCACCGAGGTGGATGGAAAAGTAGCTCCCATGTCGGTTGCTCATATGGGTTGGGAAGCTCCCCAGCTACTTTACTCACTAAATGGACCTATTATAGCTTCATCTGAGCCGCCGCGGCCGCCGCAATCTCGTGTCAACAGACTTGTCAATCAGAGTCTCCCCAGGATGCTGCGATACCCGTCGAGGTCGCCCCAGTTGAGGAGCTGAATGAGGCAGGGTTTTTTTTCCCCAAGTGGCGACAGTCAAACAGTCTGATGGATTTGAAAAGAATCACATTACCTCTCAAAAGTTCATTTGCATATAATCAAAATATGGAAATCGTAAGTGGATCACCGTGCATATCTTTGTGGTGCCTGTGATACGTCCACTGCATTGGTTATACGGTAGAGATTCAATACTGTTTGTCATGCATTCCTGGTTTTACTGTGCATTTCCATCTAAAGCTGCTCAAACCATGCTGTATGTAAAGATACTGAACGTGTGCACCGTCCTTGTAGTCTTTATGGACTTTAAGGACACATTATATCTATAATAATACACAGCTTCACTGAAAGCGGAAAGAATCTCACTGACAAAGACAGACGCCAACTGGTGCTACAGGTTTTGCAACTTGAGTTGGAAGAAAATGGAAATGCACAACGCAATATGCCAGGAATTTGTGCTAATAGGGTAAGTAGAGGTTGGGCAGTTGCCAGTGTGTGGCACGTAGTAAAGCTGCATCACATTTGAAATGGGGCACCAACCAGTTGGTTCCTCACAGGAAGGCGTTGCAGTGTCTTATGTCCTGAGGAACAAACAACCTCCTCAACCTGTCCATGGAGCAGCAGATATTTTGTTCATACCTTTATTAAAGCACAAGTTCATAAGAAGCATACCAAATCTCTGTCCGTACCACAGACTGTAGAAAAAATGGATGATGCATCTCCACTTCCTCCCATTAGTCAAATGGACGCTAGCATCTTGAGGATATGGGCGATGCCATCTTGGAGCCAGAGTCTGAGCAATATTGTCTGAGAGTGAAAACGCGTTATCGACGACCTTATTAACTTATTTTATTATTAATTTCTCCTAATCCCGCATTCACAGAGCAGTAGTCATGGCAACTGTCAGTCATCACGATATCACATCCTGTTTTTATTGCGTCAAATAACTAAAACAAAACTTCTCAAAAAGCACTCTCATTATATTAACAACCTAAAATGACAGAAACCATCCTTGAAAAATTTCTGCCTAAGTCCCGTCTACTAACATGGAGGGGGTGGAGCTTATGACCTATACTGCAGCCAACCACCGGGGGGAGCTCTACTTGCTTTGGCATCTCGTTTGGCGTCCGCTCTTTCTACAGTTTATGGTTCACCCTCATAACTTTAAAAGGTTTTTGTGCTTCGCCCTTTACCTGTAACAATATCCCCAACATTCAGTGGCTAATTTCTGCCATGTATGTGCTGGTTAGCAGCTCATTGAGTCCACCAAATATATCGTCCCGTGAGATCAAAACATTGCATGGTGTCAGATCTCTCAGGACATCAGCTTCTCACACTCTCACTCAAACTGTTGATTGGCCTTGACAGCTTGGCCGTTGTCAGAGTTGTTGGTCAGATAAAAATCCCAAACCATGATACAAGGGAAAATAAAGCTGTTAATTTTATCTGTGAGAAGTGATAATATCTTTCATCCCACATTTACCAGTTTCCCACAATCACCCTGTCATCACGCGTAATGCTTCCTTTGACAGTAACACCATAATATGCAGCTGCCTGTTGCTAATGCCACTGGATGGGTTTGGAGAATCATCTGGTATCTGGTTGAATATTTTCAGTTTAAAGTAGTTGGTTGGATGCTAGCTAAGTACTGTTGCCCAATGCTATATGTACTTAGAGGTTGCTTCAGTTGCTTTTGTATAATGTTTACATGTATAAAATATGCAGATTGGCTGCATATTAGCAATTAGCATCCAATTAGCACTCCAGTCCATATGGAATCAGAACGTTTTCAGTCTTCGTCATTACAGTCACCATAAATTGTCACTGTCACTGTCACGGAAGCTATCATCACTATCCACCATTAAAAATAAAGAAATCACTTGTATCTGTAGCTGTAATTCAAGTTGCAGGGTGCACACAGTGGCTCACGTATGGGGCCGAGGGGCCGGTGCCCGGCGGAGAGCAGTTAATTGACACTGACTACTGCATGTCTACAGGACACCAATAGAGCCATGGCTCTCCTGTAGCCTGAGTGCCGCTCAGAGAGCACAAAGGCAGCTTGGTTTGAAAAGGCTACCTCAGAGCATGAATACTAATGGAATTGATTTATACCTCCATTTCCTGCAGGGGGGGACTTGTGGACTTTTATTGCAAAGGAGGAGCCAAGACCCTTGTGTGTGCTCAACAGCCTGAAGTGGTGGAAAAAGCAGCTGCACACTGAAGCCGTTGGAGTCTCTGCAGTTCTGTCCCAAACAGAGAAAATGGGTCTGGAGAAATGGCTGTGTGGATAAAATGGCACGCAAGGAAGACAGGAAGAAGAACATGCTGGCTGTGTTTCAGTAGGTCAGCGAGATGAAAATGTAGATGTAGACGGAAACCAAATTTTCCACGTCAAAGTAAATGGTTTGAAAAGTCCTAGCTGGAGATTAGTGAGATCCAGTGAACAGAGACTGAATGTGATGGACTAGCCAACTGCTTTTAGTAACTAGGCAGAGACTAATAAAGCAATTATGTTCCAGATGTGCACATGTGCAAATACTTACGCCAGCAATGAGATGATTGGCATAAAAAGTGACACACCATCAGTCTACCTGCTGAATAAAACACGATTGCAACAAATCTGTGTTGGACAAATGACCATTGAGTAGTCTGAAAACCTTCACACGAGGCACAGATGATATCAAGTGGTAGTCCAGTTCACTGATCAGTGAGCTGCCTGTGTGAAAACAATTCTTTACGGCTCTCTGCGAAGACAGTCTGACAGCAGATTCTGGCATAGTGATTTCATCAGCGTTATCTCGCCTTTGGCTTAAGGCTTTAAAAGACCTTGGCATTTACTAGGTGTTTTAAGGCTATCGATTGGCATTATAGGTAGACTGGGATCCAGGATTTATGGAGGTTTATGTTAATCCCAATAATACCTTTTAAGCAACATGACGAAAGGTAAGAAGTGGTGAGAAGTTCCCTGAGAACTTTTGTTTTTAATGCTTGAGTACGTCATCTCCCGAAACTGATTTCCATAAAATATTGACCTTAAAGCGGAACTACTGTCTTTTACAACCTGGATCTTATTTCTGGCATAAAATACGGCAGTTTACTCACCCATATAATGATAACAGGTAACTCCAGACTCAAGGGGGAATAGCGTATCATAACAAAATATTGGTGAAATGAACGAGTTTCGGGGCAGATAATGCGTTATTTAGAGGCTGCGTTTCGGTGCCCCATTCACTCCCACTATATGGATATATGCTGAGTACGGTGAGTAAACAATCGTATTTTATGCCAGAAATAAGGTCCAGGTTGTAAAAAACAGTAGTTCACTATTGAGAGAGAACATGAATGAGTCTTTTAATTGCAAATTCATAACCAGCTCTCAGTCATACTGAAAAAGAAAACCCGACAAATGAGGAGGATTGATAAAATGTGCGAACACCGTTCTTTGTACGACAAAATGAATTTGCATATTGTTGCTCTGAGTTCGGTGTTTGCCTTGAGATCTTTTCAGCTTCATTTGATGTTGTGTTATACCCCCGTATATACTCTTAGTAGTACCAAAGTCACGGCGAGCTTTGTATTTGCATAAATCCTGGAGATTGTGTTGAATTATTAATCTTCATACTACTGCTAATGCCTGCGAAAGTGCTAATAATAACAACCTGTCTGTGAGCCGGGGGTATTTGCGCGTGAGGAGCTGGCAGAGCATAAATTACTCAACATCTGTTGCAACAGACTGAGAAAGATTTTGCCCCCCCTCCTGTGCTCTGCAGAACCACATGTGCTTTTTGAAGCGCAACGGAAACAACCGAGTCGTCTGATGGATCAGACAAGTGAAAATCCTTCCAATATATCCACTGAGCAATTAAATAACTTAAGTGTGCATTCGGTTCTTTGTAAATCTTTTAAACAAGGCAGGAGTGCGGTAGCTCACTTTAGCGGCATGTCAGCTTTAAAAGGTGAAACACCAGTTGATGAATAAATGATTGCGTGGTGTAATGCTTGAAATCCAACTCATATCTCTGATATGCAACGAACTCGAAAATGTCAAAGCGTCGTAATTGATTTGTTTCGGTTTTAATGTCAGCCTCATTATTTATTATTTTATTATTTTTTTTTATTTTGCGCTGGAATTAAACCCAACTCAGAAGTCGCTGCCATCCCTAATGCCTCTCGCCTGGCGTTCCTCCATTATCTTTACAGCGGATTTTGTTTGATGTAAAAAGGTTTCGCCGATATCACAGACCCACTTGTGACAAACGCACTACGAGAGAGACGCCATTTGCATCCGTTTGATGTCTGCGCACTCGCGGCGACAGGGCCACGAGTCGCGGCCTCTCTCTCTTTCTCGCTCTCTCTCGCTCTCTCTCCAATCACGATTTGAATGACACAGTGCATTCTGTTTACAGCCCTTTTCGCTTTTATTGAATAGATGTTGAAACTTCTTCCGAAGGAAAGAAAGAAAGAAAAAAAAATATGAAACAACATTCGTGTTGAGATGAAGAACAGGGTTTGACCGACAGAAACAGTAACATGTGATATACATTGAAGGTCTTTGCACATACTTCCTTAACGAAATGCCATGCAATGGGATGCGATCCATGACTGCAGGTCAACGTCTCAGTCTCACAAGTCAGGGATGATCCTTCCTACCAAGCCAGAAGTACACCACATCCCTCTACCACTAGTTTCATACGTATGTATTTTAGTATCTTTACACACAGGCAGCAGTGGCCAAGGGCCCGCCGCAGAACTGTTTGAATGCAGAAACACAAGACGATGAAAAATTATATGAAATCACTTTATTCTCAGTGTGCGGTGATTCCATTTTTGCAGGAAAGTTACAGACTGAAATAGTTGTCTAAAATGGCATGCAGTGAGGCTAACAGGTGGCGCTTTGAAACACAGAGAGGACACGAAACGATTATATCAACAACCTTGCCTACATCGCACACCATTAGCATGCATACATTTTTGTCAACAAATAGGGAGAGGGAGAGAGAGAAAGAGAGAGAGAAGGGTGAGAAGATTTTGCAGTACAAAACAAATGCACCATGTGAACATGTCTCTTTTTTTCTTTTTTTTTGTCTCAAAAATACCAACCACCAGAGGACAGGAACAGGACCGGCTACAGACAAGAAAGTAGTAAATAAAAAAATACTGCACCAGAGTAAACATCTTCTCAACACGTACAAAACAGAGAAAGACAGATGCAAGAAGATAGAAACGTCAGACAGTTACATTCAAGTCACATCAAAAGAGGTTTTTTTTTTTTAAGTGCCACGTTTTCCAGGCATTTTTTTTTTTATTTATTTAATTTTTTTAATCCCATTGACGGCTGTTGTTGAGCGTAGTGGGCTCCTACCGGACGACGAAATATTGATTACGCATGACTCGGGGCAGTTTGTTTCAGGCAGTGGTCTAAAAGCCATTTGGAGCGCAATCAATTGGCATTTACAAGACGGCGATAAATGAGTTTGGGATGGCGTTGGTGGATGAGATGCGAGAGGCGATCCGATTTCAGGAGCGCGCCAGTTTGGAAAAGACCGGCGGTCTGAAGACGCTAATGGTTTTTTTTTTGTTTTATCCTTAGGTGTTTTGGCCGGGAGTTCCTTTTCAGGGGCAGTAATTGTAGCTTTCTAGTGTTTTCTTGGGCCAAACATGAGATATGTCACTCGTAATAAATAAATAAAATTTGCTCAAGGCTTGCTAGGCCACTATCAATGGAATCATTGAATCCTTTAGCAGAGAGGCTAATTATTAAGAGAAGGCTAGGTATGGTTAACGTCTATTAAAACGTAAAGCTAGAATACCTGAGAATTTCAAAATAAAGATGCAGGAACTAAATTGAAATAAATAAAATGAAACCTCATGTTTACTACTACTACTACTAATACCACAACTATTCTTTGGTTCTGGTAATGGATTTGAGTGCACGACGCATGAATCGGCTGCAGACTAGCGGCTAACGAGCGGCTCGCGAAGGCAGTTTACAAGTACATTAAAATCACAGGAAGTTCAATAAATGTGCTCTACAGGTGACCGTACCACGCCGTGCCTGCTGACGTTTTTTTTTTTTCTCCAGTAACTTCAGCATGATTACAAAGCTCACTCACAAAGCGCGGAGAAAAAGCTAATTTCCCCCTGCCTACGCCACGGGAACACACGAGTTTAGAATTTGTGCCGAGCTAGATTAATAAAAACAGTGATAATGTGGCTGGTTTTGAAGTAAAACCTTAATCACACCGACAGCTACTGTGCGCAAGTGGACCACAAAAAACGTTTTCCGGCTAAATTTATCACAAGATTTAACTGATCACTGCTAACAGCACATTTATAATTTCCCCTTAGACTTAATGTTGGGATTTTTATTTTTTTTTCTGTACATGGCAGTTAAAATAACTCTCTGCATTAACTCGATTCACTCAAGGATCCGTTTCTGGGTTGTAACAGCATGAAAAAAACAAAAAAAAACGAGTCACCCAGCCTACTCATTGTTGTAAAAGGCTAAAAAAAAGGCATTTACTGAGGCCTACTGTAAATCTGTGTATTAGGCTACCAGCACAAGTCTGGAGGAATGTCGGAAATATCTGGAATGTTTTAACAAGACACTGTGGAATGAAGGAGACATAAAAAAACAAGGCATAATGGAGAATAACTTGATTTCACCCTCGTCTTTAAAGTTGTGCCATTACGGTTATTTTTACCTGCGGGACGGGCGAGACTCTACGGAGCAGGTAAATGCTTTCTTGTGGATCTTTCATGCAGGGCACAGGGCTTTTTATAAAAAACAAAACCAAACAAAAACGTTATTTCAGCACATTTCTCTGCATGATTTTTTGTTTGTCGAAAACCTGCGGTTGAAACACGAATCCTCGTTGTGCTCGTCGTTCCATGGCCGAAACGTTTTTTTACGACACGAAACAAAACGTCCCACCTTCCCTCTTTCCTCTGCTCTAACTGGACATGTCCGACCTACAAAAAGCGTCACTTTTACAACGGCACGTCGACACGTACCGCGTCTTTAACACCGACTAACACATTAAGGAGTAACTGTAAACACGCAACAATGAAGATTGTCTGTTATTGCTGATTCGGGACTCGACTCCCATCAGTTAAACCAACGGACACAGGACAACTTCATTTTCGAAAAACAACATATTGCACTATTGTCACTGTCTGTTCACACGCATTTGTGTTTGTGAAGATTTTTTTTTCTTCTTTTTCGTACAAAAAAAAAAGTCGTGAAAACGCGAACACAACTGAAAATCAACTAGCCCGGTCAAAACGTTAACACCGTCCTATTACAAAAGCAGAGCAAGCGACACCTGCTGCTGGACATTCAACTCAAATTTCAAACCACGAACATGTAGAGCGAGTGAATTAATAGGATTTAAAGAGTTTCCATCTTCGAGAAAAAACGTATGTATGGAGAACGTTTATAGTTTTCCCCGTGGAAGAACATTTTCAGACACAGAGTCAATTATCGCTTGCTGTACATGGTAGAGATGTCAATTAAATCAAAATGGAAAACCAGTTATTGCCTCAAATATCAATGTATTTCGCTTTATACTTATTAACAAATGAAATGGCGTCCATATATGTACTTCACTTCACAACGCTTTACTGCATGCTTAAAAAAAAAACACAAAAAAATAATAAAACAAAAAGGTCTCAAATGAGTTCCTCCACTCTCCGGTTTCCAGATGTTGATTTGACTTCACCGCTGCTCATGTTACACATTCACAGTAAATTAGTGAGAGCACAAGAGGGACGGTTTGCGGGGGGTGAACCCTCACAATGGGGAACCAATAGAAATGCAACTATTTATATACACACCGCATGTATCAAATATTAGCAAGAACGTAACAGGAAAAGAAATTGAATCAAATTTCGATATGATTTGGATAATTTCTTAAAAGGTAAAAATATGGCTTATACTCTTTAGTCATCTTGATATACGTCATATTTCACTCATATATAGTACTCTTTTATATAACCGAGGCTATTTACAAACAAAAAGGGGTGGATGATGGGTGGCGTCTGATCTTGTTCTAAGTGTCGGACATTTTGGAAACGTGGCATCAGTTCGCCTTGATGTTAAAACCATCCGGTGTTGCATACTTTTTAAAAGAGAATTCTGTTTGAGACATTTAAAAAGTATGAATCACTGTTTGAGATCAGATAGTTTAATCCAAGGACAAAATCATGGCACGTTGCGCGAATCCGGGACGCTTAGAAGTTGTGTTGTGTTGTAAGGGGGTGGGGAGGAAGGTGTGACTGCAGGTTCGGGCGGGGCAGAGTGGTACAGCATTGATTAGATGGGACGTTGTAAGAAGTTGATCACATTTCACCCAAAAACATGGTTACTTTTTATTGAACATATCCATGAGTGGCGCCGGGATGAACTTCATGACCGTGTCCACGATGCTCTCTTCTTCCTCCTCGTCGCCGCAGCCGGTGGGAACTGCCTTTTTCGGGCGGGTGAGGCTGCCCTCGGAGGCCTGCTCCATAGCAGCCGCTGCCTCAGCTTCCTTCTCCTCCTTCTTCTTGATGCCGTACTGCACAGGAAGTAGAAAAAAGGAGAATCCACAGTAAGCCATTTATCCAAGATTGGTTAGTTCCAATCTAGAAAGTCTGAGATGTTATCATAAAGCAATAGGGAGGAGGTTGAGGTGGACGGATGGGTAAACAAAACATTGGACACACTAGACCACTGACTGAAGCTTCCTGTTTGCATGTTTTTATATGATGCCGTACTGCACAGGAAGTAGAAAAAGGAGAATCCATAGTAAGCCATTTCTCCAAGATTGGTTTGTTCAATGTTTTCTATTAAACTGAAGATAAAAAAAACCCTGGCATCTGTAACTTCGGCAAACAGTAGAAGAAAGTGTTAGCATTCAAATGACAGCACCATCTAGTGGCTGCAGTAATTATGACAGAGGCAAAAGAGAAAGTCTGATATGTTATAAAGCAATAGGGAGGAGGTCGAGGTGGACGGATGGGTCAACAAAACATTGGACACACTAGACCACTGACTGAAGTTGTTTATTTGTCTTTTTTTTTCAGATTATTTAGTTTCATTTTGTTTTTTTGTTTTAGATTTATTATTTTATCCTTTTCTGTCTAGCCCTCAGTACTTGGTTTTGTTCCCTTTCGTGTACCATGGTTTGGAATGACAATAAAAAACTCCGAAACCTTGAAACTGTTGTGAAAAGATAATTTGGAGTAATTTTATTAACCACCATCATTTCAAACCCTTAATTGTGTGATGAAGGTCATCTAGCCAGAACAAAATAGTTATCAAAGTATGTTTCTTTCTCTAAAACTAACAAAGTAGTTTTTCTGCCTAAGCCCATATCCAAACTTTTACCAAAGCACTGCCGCAAATCCTAAAAGGTGTTACATGTTATTGCAGTATGTTCCCATGGGTGATATCAGAGGATAGAGACACGCAGTCTACTTACTGGATGTGGTCTGTTTGGATTGGTTTCCAAAGAACTTAAATTATCCAAGTGTTTTACTTTCTAAAAATGAACCTACGCCTTTTTAAACAAAAATTTACATTAAAAAAAATAATTTCTTGACGCCATCTTTTGTGTACACCATGCCACGTTAACATATTTTAAATCAATAAAATTTTTAAAAGTACATCTTAGTTAGGGTTAGGGAAGTTAGGGTTAGAAATATGTGTGGTCAGATTCAGAGACAAGCTTTTTACATTACATTATGCACGGTGTCCCTTTTTCAACCTCAACTCCTTAGAAAGTCTGTGCATGCTGCTGATTAGGCCCAAATCTAACAAATATTCAAATCAAGAAGAGTAAAATTAAGAAGAAACTTTCCTATTTTTAGACGCCAGAAGGTGTCTTAAGGTTTTATTTGCTTTAAGTTTGTCATACAAAACAAATCCTAGCCTCTGTTGCACTAACGCGTCTCCTTTGGTCTCTTTGGTGAGAGATTTCCTGTAAAAACTGTGGCTGACCTCAAAACATCAGTGTTTACTCTAAAGATAGAAACATGGCATGAATATTTAAAAAAAATCTGAGGTAAATTGGTTTGAAAAAAATAAAATAAAAATTTCCTTGTGAAGTAATTCCAATTTCGTCATTTGAGTAAATTAGCTTCAGGCTGCATCCATAGAGTTAAACACAGTCACTTTATGCTGCAGCTATTTGGGTTCTGCATGAACAGAAATCAATTTCTGCAATTAGACGTAGAAAAGACAAGAGAGAAGTTTCTTTGATTGTGTTCGTGGGCATATGTGGAAGCTTTTAACTGCTGCTGCTGTCTCCAGTTTCACCTTCCTGGATATTTTATGGACCAATTACAGAGGCAGAAGCACGCGGCAGGTGTTCTGGACAACAGTTAGCTGACAAAACCCTCAGCAGCCTCACCAGACTAAATCAGGAGGGTGTTTCAGGGAAGAAAGGACATAAAATTGCACTTTAAAAGATTAGAGAGAACAACATCAGGTGGAAAATCTGTTTCACCGGCACCTTCGGTGAAGTAATCTACTAAAGAAAAGAATTTAGTAGGACATGGTTATGTGCAAGCCTGTCGTTCCTCTTTAATTGAGGATATCACTCAGCTGTTCCTTCCTTGTTGCATTTAAGTTAGTGTGGAACTAACTCAGCCTTCTTACGGTTGCTGTTCCAAAAAGAAGACAATGACAACGACATGAAACAAACAAGCCTGGACAGGCTAAAACAATTTCCCGCTAATGCAGCATGTCACTTCAAACACTGCACCGTAATGGAACCTGAAGCTTTTATGAATCCAAACAGATGGAGAGCGGATTGTATTACCGCAGTTCTAACTCTGAAAACCAGAGGATATTGAACGCTTTAATTTGGAGTCCGGGGCCTGGCGTTCAGTATTCTATAAAGTTTATTTTGTGCTTTGTTTTTGTTCCTAAGGTCGAGCAAAATCGATACAGCTTGGACGTCAAGGAAAAGGTTGCAGTGCACGGGAAGGTCAACGAGGCTGAGTGATGGTTGATCTCGAGGCGGAGATTGCGGAAAATGAGCCGGACTCCTCTGTGACCTCCTCGATGCTTTCCCAGGCACCCGTTAATGTGATTCTGGAGCCATAAATATCTTAAAGGAGGACTACTAGTGTCCATTTCGGCTGCAGAGCCGTGCAGGGTGGCAGCGGGAGCATCTGTGTGTTTTTAGAGTCGAACGGTTGAGGCTGTCAAGGGAGTTTTTTTTTCTTGCCGCCGTCGCCTTAGTGATTGCTCTGGGGGTTTTCAGGCTTTGTGCTCTGTAAAGCGCCTAGAGACAATTTTGATTGGTATTAAGGCTGCATGAATAAAACTAACAGGAGAAAGTATCAAATCTACAAAAGCTATGAATTTTTTTTCATCTTTATTTTTCGGCATCAAAGATAGTCTTTCTGAGTTCCCAAAGACGTGATGATAAAAAACAAACTGTAAAGACCTTTTTGAGAATAAACACACACAATGAGCTGAATGCTTGCAAAAGAACATGCGAGATCAACAGCTGGTTGGTGCTGGGCTGCTGGATTAAAACTCTAACAGTTTGGATTTGGGAGATTTCGTCTGCAGCCAGTGAGACTCTTTAAGCTGCTTCCTTAAACCGAGCCAGCTAATAACATTATACTGTCAGATCCCTGGTCTTGTGACACAAAGGCAATTAATCATCTTTCAATTTCAAATCAAATGTCGCCCTTAGCGTGGCAACAGTCGAGCAGGGAGCATCGGCAAATAAAACCACGGCCCCAGCTGAATGCTTGTCTTTATTTTGTAGGAATAGTTTTTACTGTGATTATACTGAGGCTGGTCCTCCGAGGCCATTGGAAGGATTTTATACCATATTATGTTGAATTATATAGGGTTGTTTAAACGCACCCAATTTCTAGATGTAATAATACTGAAGTGGCAATTGCAACAATTATAGTATAGTCACATACACTGGTTTATTTAAACCGTTGGTTTTATAAAATTATTTTGCACTGGAGATTAGCAATTAACTTTTGTGCAACTATAAAAAAAAATGCAAAGTGATCTTCTTTGGACCGCCTTTAGTTTTGATTACAGCACACATTCTCTGTGGCATTGTTTCGAGAAGCTTTTTCTATGTCACCAGATTTATTTCCATCCAGTGTTGCATTCATTTTTCACCAAGATCTTGTATTGATGATGGGAGAGTCTGACCACTGCACAAAGCCTTCTCCAGCACATCCCAAAGATTCTCAATGGGGTTAAGGTCTGGACTCTGTGGTGGCCAATCCATGTGTGAAAATGATGTCTCATGCTCCCTGAACCACTCTTTCACAATCTGAGCCCCATGAATCCTGGCATTGTCATCTTGGAATATGCCCGTGAACATCAGGGAAGAAAAAATCCATTGATGGAATAACCTGGTCATTCAGTATATTCAGGTAGTCAGCTGACCTCATTCTTTGGACACATAATGTTGCTGAACCTAGACCTGAGCAACTGCAGCAACCCCAGATCATAGCACTGCCCCCACAGGCTTGTACAGTAGACACTAGGCATGATGGGTGCATCACTTCATCTGCCTCTCTTCTTACCCTGATGGTTCTCCACTATCCTTCCAGTTTTTAATCATGCGTTGGACAGTTCTTAACCCAGTTTTAGTAGTTTCTACAATCTCCTTAGATGTTTTCTCTGCTTGATGCATGCCAATTATTTGACCCTTCTCAAACAGACTAACATCTTTTCCACGACCACAGGATGTGTCTTTAGACATGGTTGTTTAAGAAATGAGAAGCTACTCATTGCATCAGTTGGGGTTAAATAACTCGTACCTATTTGATTAGTTAAATCCAGGTGGTGACTTTTTTTTGGCCAGACGGTGTAGATACATATAAACTTTGATAGTGGTCATTTTCGGAAAATTTGGGCAAGATAAATTAAACTAAGCATCCTGATTAGCTGAGCAAAAAGTCTTAGTTCAACACCTGTCAAATGTTTCCTCCACTTTACGATTAAAGAAAACATTGAGTGATTGGTGGATGGATATCTCCTCTCTACCTCCCTCTGCTCCCATGGTGTGTTCCCCCACTCTCTGCTTTCTCTGTCTCAGCCTCTTGCAATCTGTCTCCCTCTCCCTCAGACGTGTAACGCAGTAACAAAGGCTTGAAGTGTAGACAGTCACGCTTAGTCAACCCCCCTTCCCTCAGCTCGCTATAATCAAGCGCTTCCCAAAGACATGCTGTCATATCGCTCTCTCTTCCCCCTGCTTCTTCTTCTTCTTCTTCCACTATTGTTCCAAAAATAAAAATTGTGTTGGCACGCCATGGAGTTAAGAGCTGATCCCAGAACTCCATAGACGGTTTTACGGGAAAAAGTTTTGAGAAAAGTCCTGAGAGCCTTCAAAGACTATTAAAGTCAGTTATTCAAAGCAGCATCAGATAGAAGTGTCCTGTAATATTTCACTGCAAGCTTTGATACTATCATTGAACATTTCATTACAGATTCATTAAATATTAAGCAGGACTTTATCAAAGACGAGACGGTCTTGGCGACACGCAAAAGAAAAAGAGTCAGTGAAAAGGGAAAGAATCGCTTTGAAGCTTTGAAGATTGAACTCTGGCACAGAGTATATTTTTAGGGATCAGTGCTCTCGTGTTAAAAACCTGATCAAAACTGAAGTGACTAATTTAAACAGCGCCAGCTTTTTTTTCCTAATATAGGCAACCCTGTGTCCTCCTTCCTTTGGCTTAATTAGTTTTGGGTAGAACGTCATACTCCTAGATTCAGAGCACGTATAACAGCAATGTACATCAACTGGTGATGTTCCTTTTGTATTACTAATACTTGAAAGGCAATGTTTAGGGTGAAAAGGTTTCAAAACAGCAGTGAAATGCAGAAAAAAATCTTCAAGTCTGCAGTTCATTGAAGCTGTACCGAGCATTTCAGCATCTTTCAGATAATTGTTCTTGTTTTATGGCCTATGACATTGCTGCCACGCTGCTTTTATTGACCTAGAATCTAAGAGTGAGAAAATCCTGGCAAACCTACTGTACCCTCTACTCCACATGTCCAACACCAAATGGCCACCAGGCAAAGCTAAACTAGTTAGTGATCATAGTGGGGCATTTAAATGAATAAATATGTTTTTTGAGAGTTGGAAGAAACCAAATCAAGAGACCATCCCACAGATACTTGATCAGTTTGGGATCTAGTTAATTTGGAGGCCAGGTCAACACCTTGTGCTGTTCTTCATGTTTTTTTTTTTTTAGTTGTTCCTAAAGTGTTTTTGTGTGTGTGTCTGTGTCAGGCTGCATCCTGCTGGGGATGGCTGCTGCCATCAAGGAGTGTCATTGCTATGGGGTGGGGGTGCCTGGTCTGGTCTAGGTGGGTGCTACATGTCTAAGTAACAGCCACACCAATGAATGCCAGGTCCAGAAGTTTCCCAGCAGAACATTGAATTGTCACAAGATGGTTAATGTTATTTACTTCACCTGTCAGTGGTCATAATGTTGTGGCTGATTGGTGTAAATGTGTTGCTTCAGTGCGGGTTGGCCCGATCCTTTGCACCAACACTACTTTGTCTATTTTTGTCTATTTGGTTTCCTGTTTTATTTTGTAAGTTCTTCCTTGGTGTTCCTTGTCTTGTTTTACTTTCTGTGTTTCCCCCCTCTGTGATTGGTGGATTGGTTTCTCCTTGTGTGCTCCGCCCTCATTAGTTTCACTTGTGTCTCATTAACCCCTCTGACCAGGTGTGTATATATACTCCTGCCTTTCCTTCCCCTTGTTTTTTTTTTTCTTTGTCTCTGTCAAGTCATCTCTGATGTTATGCTTTTGTTCTTGCTGTCCAGTTCCTCATGTTCTCCTCTTGGTTTCTGATCTTCACCAGTTTCTTCTTCACCTGCCATCCCTGCAGCAACCTCAATTCTGTTTTTTTGAGTTTTTATTAAAATCGTTTTGGTTGCCTGTCCTCTATTTGGGTTCTACTTCACCAGAAACTTGACAACAGTTTGTCATAATCGTAATAAGAAGGGTATACCCTTCCTACTCTCTGCAGCGTTTGGTATTGGCCAGTTTGTTGTAGAAGGTTGTGACTGTATTGGACAACTCCTAAATGTGGAGTCTGGAGTTAGTTTGAGACAAAACTATGCAGGAAAACGCTTGACCCAGAGAGACTGCTGCATTTTTAGATGATGATTCATGCACAGACACTTTTTGATTTTTTTTTTTTTTTTTAATGTTGCATTGATTAACTTGTGGGATTTAATTCGACTTTTTGAAGTGTTTTTACCTTATCCCTGATGCCCTGTCGGATGTTTTCTCTCTCCGCCTCCATTTTTGCATATTTGGCCTTCCTCTCCTCTTCCTGTTGCCTCAGGGCTTCTTGCCTTTCTTCCTCCTTTTTCTGGGCGTCGGGATCCTTCTCCTCCTCCCCACCAAGCATCTTCCCCATGTCTTTGGTGGCCCCTGTTGTTGGTAATAATAAAGAGAGAGAAGAGTGTCAAACTAAACAAACGGCAGATCTTTTAACAGGCGACAGCGGCAATTCACAGCAATGGCACATAATGGATCTCGGCTATCGGGGCTGTTGTTCAGCATCTAAGATTTGGGATAATTCGATAGATCTCGCTCTGTATTTCAATCCGCTTGGAGGCCGGTGAAAAGAGCAGCGCGACGTGTTGTCGACTCAACCGCCAAAGACAAAAGAAGTCTGACAATAGACAGGAACAAGAGGTGACCACTGCGAACAAGAGCCTGAGATAAAAAGGCAACCGCAATAAATTATTAGCAACTCTCTTGTGCACGCGCACTTTGGCCTTTGCTATCCCCGACAGGAATTTACATCCCCGTGTAAAGCGCCCACTTGGAGCCAGGGGTTAAGCCCGGAGAACAGAAGGTCTTGGAGTGCTGTTGAAACATAACAAACGGACTCATTCGGCTCCTGATCTCCTCTCCTGTCTGTACTCGTTAGATATGCTAAACAAGGCATCAAGCATCGTGGTAAAAAGATCACGTCCTCTGTCCTCTTGCAGCTGCGTGCTGAAGGGTCGACTGCTGCTCGCCGCATCATTTCACCTCCGCTGCTGATGATCACTTCACTGCTTGGCTTCGTATCTCATATGTAAATGTCGAGCTCTTTGTCGGAAGATAAGTACGCAGGGTTCTGAATTCAACTAAGGTTAAAAAGGAGTTCAGAAAGATGCCAATTTTGATGAAGTCAACTCAAAGAAGAAGCTATGGCACATGCTACTCCCTCTCGATGACTACCTCTGTGTGGAGCATCTGGCGTGTGCTACAGGCATCACTTGGCATGCTTCATGTGCTGCTGTGTTTTGTCCTATTCCAGTACCCCTAGGAATTATTATAATAATTTAAATCCGGTTCCAGTCTGGGAAGCACCCTAACAGCAGTGACTATACTGTAGCAGCCGCGCACAGATGTTATAGACAACAATAAATGGAATAACGCCAGCACTGAACGTTAAAAACAAATCTGTGTTCACACCGTCAGAGCTGTCAGACCGGTCCATATGCCGCACCGTGTTATGAAAGGAAAACAAGTTTCACATAAAAAGGTTTTGTTTCACTGGTGCAGGTTTATTGTGTCTGAGCAAAGTGAGTCTGCTGTCAGTTACATTCACATGCAGTTTAAAAAAAAAAAAGTAAAAGACAAGATAACTAACTTCAAAACAGAGACATTTTCTACATTTATTCAGGCTTTGATGCTTTAGTTAAAGTCTTATTAAAAAGTCTTATTTGCAGTGTGTCTGGAGTCTATCCCAGCTGTCATTGGGGCGAGAGGCGGGGCACACCCTGGACAGGTCTCCAGTCTATCTCAGTGCTAACACATAGAGACAGACAACCATTCACACTCACACCTACGGTCAATTTAGAATCACCAATGAACCTAACCAGCATGTCTTTGGACGGTGGGAGGAAGCTGGAGTACCCGGAGAGAAACCACACAGACACAGGGAGAACATGCAAACTCCACAAAGAAAGACCACAGTCGGCCCATGGATTCAAACCCAGAACCTTCTTGGTGTGAGGCATCAGTGCTAATCACCGCCTGGCTGAAAGTTAAAAGTAAAACTCTTAAAAGTAAAACCTGCCATTGTTGTTAAAGTTGAAAGGCCTTAAAGGCCAAAGTTCAAACCAGGAAGTTGGCACAAACTAATCCGGAGTGTCAGCCTCCATGTTGAGCTGCTCCTGCCGTGCCTTTGCACTTTGCCTGTGATCCGGGGCTCCGCCTGTGTGTTCCCACTCCAGAGGCATTAGCTCATCTTTCCGGCTCAGTGGCTGGAAACCAGCCAGCGCTCTAACAACGGGGCCCAGGCATCTTGAACCCGTGACTCTCTGCTCACTTCCAAGCCACGGAAAAGAAATTGAATTTAATGAGAACAGGGCCCCCTCGACCACACCGGGCAAATTTGAAATACGTCTGGCTCGTGCCCCTGCCCTTAGACCGGCAAACCTCCTTTCCTTGTTAGGAGCCTCTGTCTCCAACTCAGGCCAGCGCTGGGCTACAAGGCTGAGCCTCGCAGGCTCTCTGGAAGAAAAACTCAAAGACAGAAGCATCTGCTCTTGCGGTAAAATTGATGAGACAGGGTTGACCTTGGGGTTCTTGGCTGCAGCGTGAAGCGGCCGTGTTGATGCACCAGAACAAGCCCCGGCCCTTATTCATATGGAGAGGGGTGACGGCTGCTTCTGACACATGACATGCTGACATGCTAAGAATGGATTCATTCATCTCGAGACTTTGTCATGTCAGTGGTGACGTTTACAAGGACGGTAAATAAAATGATCTGCATCAAGGCTCATTTACGGTACTGCGGGACATAGACTCCGTAACCTACGTACGTAGCCTACGCTGGTGTGAGACATTTATACTTGTGCGCTCGTCGGCACTCTGTTGTCTTTGCCAGTTGGGTTAATTTTTGTTTCTACTTCCTGCTTCACTTTTAACAATGGTGACTGAAACTTTTGCAAAAGACGGATCGTACAAATGTTTGTAAGCCGGAAATACTAAAGCAGAAACACGCTACCACCAAACGGAGGTACTACCAACTCTTGCAGCGTCAAACTGATGCAGAAGCCTAAACCGCCTATAAGATGTACCGTATGTGTTTACATGCCTCTAAAAACATTAATCAGAATCAAACTTTTTTTGACATTTGCGAAGTAGTCTGCCTGCTTGTAGACCACTGAATCTGCCAAAGACACAACAGCAGACGACTGTTTGTGTGTTTTCTCCCCAGCTTTGTTGACAGTACTAAATTAATTCAATAGAAAAAGATGACCGAGATGAAGCCATGTTTTCAACGTTGCTGTGCACACGGATTCCGGCTTTTTTTAAACACGTGACCAGTTTGCAGTGTTTAAATGAAACGCAGTCATTCATAAATCAAATTTTCTTCTAGTAATTCATGATCTCTAACATCTGCCAGTTTCAAATTTCTTCTTGTCATGATATTATGTAGCATCAGTGCTTATTAGTTCCTGGATAAAAAGGCAATTCGACTGGTATCCAAGGGAGGATAAAAACTGTTCACCCTGAACATGTTAATTGTTCACTTGTCACTTTTTGCCTCTTGATTTAATTCTTGTTTAAATTCAAACTTCTGCAGAAACGTTTCTTTCTAAAAGTCGCTCCATGCAAAAAAAACACAAGACAGTTTTTCAGCACAGGGCTCTGAATCACTCATCGGCAGACGAGTCTACGGATGTTTCTGAGACTCATCCGTCACCTGTCCATCTTTGGCAGCAACCAAACACTGCAATCTATTTCCGCTACACGTGAATAATTTACAAGCTTTACCAAAGCAGCTTTAATCTCAAAGAAAACAAACCAACAGGACTTTATGAATAAGTAACGAACATATAGCGTGTTTTGATCAAAAGTGGTGCAAGCAAAGACACCGCAACGGCTGTCGAGGGGGAAGATGACGTCTCAGCGTGGAGCACTTTGTCCACAAACATGAACCACAGGCTGAAGTGTCCTCTCGCAAGACACCGATCCCCAATTTGCTCCGAGTGCTCGTCGGTGCGGCGTCGCGTGAATGTCGACGTGTCCGCTGTGACAGGAAACCGCTTTGAGTGGGAATAGGTGGAAAAACTCTACACAAATAAAATCCCATGCACCATTTCATGCGCCGCAGAGGAACACTGGGGTTTCATAATTAATTATGTGATTCATAAAGAGCTCCCGATCTGGCAGATTTGCTTTCTGGTGGTGGTGCTCTTAAGAATATGTCTTTCTGCTTCTCTGTGCTTTGCCCCAGGAAAAAAAAAGTAGAATTGTAAACTTTCATTCTGACTCTGTTGTCTGTAGCTTGAGGAGATTCTCCCAAATGAATAACTAGTCTTCTCTTAAGCTGAGTGTGCTTCGGGGGTAATATATTCTCCTTTTGGCCAAGCTCAAGAGAGAAACTTCTGAAAAAGGAACTTTTGAAACTTTAGAGTCTGCAGCCTTGAATTAAAATACAGCACGACACACACTGTTATCCCGTTTGAGCTTACGCTTTATTGGATGTATCTTCCTACGTTCCTGTCATCCTCAGCTATTATTACCTTCTCATTTGTACTGCCACCTATACTGAAATGTTAATTTGTGCCAGCAAGGTCTACCCTGGATTGGATGTAGATATATTGTAGTATTTTTTCCTTTTTATAAGAAGTCGTAAGATATGAAGGATCAAATTCACACTCTCAAAAGTTCTTCTTTTCTACTTTTATCAGAAATCAGATGCAATATTAAAAAGATTCTCCTCCTATCTATGGTCTCCTTCTTAAGATTTTTACTTTTTGCTTTTGATCCTTTCTGACTTTTTTTTTCACTCTCCCCCTCATTTGCCTCAACCCTCTCAACCCTCCACACGACTAATCTTCATGTCCAAGACTAATTAGCTCGTTCGATTCTGACAAAGTTGCCGTGCCAAAGTCTGAGACGGTTGTCGTTCCCAAAAGCCTCGGTGTCGTCAAAAAAAAAAAAAAAAAAGAAAAGCTGCCAGCTGTGGAGTCTGAGAGCCGTGCAAAGAGAGAAAAGCTCCAGAGAACGAGCCGAGAGCATCGGCCACGCTTAGAAAAACACCGAAACGTGCTTTAAAGTGCTTAATTAGAAGACGCGGTGAATGGCTCGTTCTTCGCTGCACTTGTAGTGTTGTACAGATGCCTGAAAAATTAGGGTTTCCATGCCACGAGATTAATCTCAACCCACATCTAGCACCCATACAGCATACCGCCTGATATGATCTGTAACGTTGAAGATCAAAAACGCTTTCCTTTATATCTGATCCGCAAAACCATTCCATTCGCCTTTTTCTAAAAATACAGCTCCCCCAGGAAGGAAGACACCAGTGATTTGTGAACGATTTGGACCCAAAGAAGACACTGAATCATCGACACCAGCTGGATGAGGGTCAGCAATCAACCGGGTGGTAACAGGAAGCCAGAGACTGATTAAGGAGACCAATTACGTTCAAAGGACCAACCGTTAGGAGAGACTTGGGACACGTTCACATTCATTCCCCATCAATGGCCAGATGACGGTTTGTTGTCATGTGCCCAGAGGTGCAGAATAAGACCTAAAATTGTCTTTTTCATAGACGTGTTGCATGAACCCTCAGCTCAGATTGTCTTTCATATGAAGACACAGTCCATCACCAATACAAATACAAACATGTAGCTAAATGTCTCATGTCTTTGACACAAAACTCAAGAAAAACTGTGGAGATATTTCACTCTGACCGCAAATTTCAACGGGCTTGTGGTGCAAGAAGAAATGTCAGGGGATCATTAGGGTTCATCCTCTGTGCGCCATCGAGGTCTGTACCAAAGTTGATGTCAATTCATTCAATAGTTGTTGAGACCTTTCACTAAAAACAAAAAGGTCAGTGATTAGGCTTAATAAAAAGATGGACGGTTCACCAAGAACTTCTGCACCAAATTCTGTGACAATACCTCCAGTATCTGAGATGTTCCAGGCTGAACCAAATTTTGAAACTCATTACTTTAATTCATTGCTGGTAATTAGTCAGCCTTCCTTTTGTCCTGTTTTTTATTCCTTGTACATACATGTGGATAAGACGGCGCCCTGGAAGTGGCCGCGTGCGTCTATCATGTTTTATATCACTCTTTTACACCATACTGCAGCACTGAACCTGCGACATCACTGCCGCGAACACGGAGAGCTGGCTATCTCTTTGAATTCATTACAGCTTTAAAGGGACTTTTTAGGTCAGAGGGATGACGAGTGGAAACCAGAAAGGGATCAGGGTGGAAGTTTTGAAGCTATGGATGGTCGGGTCGGGGGGGTGGGGGGTGGATTAGCCCGTGCATGGTTACATTTAGCGTGTGAAAACATGAGGAGACGGAGCGGAAGTATCAGCTCTGCAGAATGAGAGTAAAATGTGCAGCAATGAATTCCCTCTGTGGATGTGCATGTATGGTATGCATTTCAATTTTTTTGTCTGTGTCCATGTAAGACTTGTCCAATTAGGAGACTAAATGTTCCTGAAGAAGGACAGAGAAGGAATATGGGAATAAAGGGCTTAACACGATAATGTGAGTCACATTATTTCTACTATAGCAAATTGGTGTTTGGTAGAGAAAAAGGGGAGAGACTAATAGAGGTCATTTGTGACAAGGACAAATAAATAGTCCAGAGAGACACACACAATGATCAACCGTGAAAATGAGCGTGAGCTTCAGTGAGAGGACAGTCAATTGAAACAAGCCAGACCACCTCCAGATGTTGTCAGAGATCGGATCTCTCAAATGCGATCTCAATGCTTCCTGGGGGTGTTCGCATCTGTCTTTTATGTGATCGGATCGGCCAGATCGCATCTTAATGCAAGGTCTGAACAAGCCCTACATTGACTGATGAACTCAGAAATCCATGCTGGGGGAAAGTTAAGAGGAAGAGACAGAAAGGTAAATTAAAAGATTACAAAAAATGAGACAGGAGGGCAAACAAAGAGAAACAGACTTAGACAAAAAAGATCTGAAAATAAGAGCTCCCGCGGCAGCAGACCGCCGGGTCCCTGCCTCAACCCCTACTGCCCACTTCAGTCAAGCAGTCCGTCTTCATCGGCCTCCTGCACCCCCCCACCCAGGCCAAGGTGGTGCAGAAAAGTGGTCCCAAATCCCCTGTGGAAAAACCACAGAGGCAGCCTTACAGGCAGGGTAGAGAGAGAATACGCTGCTGTTCTTCTCTTGTTTCAGTGTCATCCACAAGTTTAATCTCACATTTCTTTAGCAGGTACGCTCAAAGCCAAAAACACAGCAGTGTAAACAAAGAAGCTCAGACAGAATTACTTGTTTTTGCAGTCGAGAGAAAATCCAACATCTAATTAAAAACCAGCTCTGTTGTGTTGTTGTATTTCTTGCATGTCACTGATATCCTGAAGACTGGACTGGAATTTTATTGTGATTATTTTGATTCTGACCACATGTTTCATTTGTAGAAAGCATTTTACTGAACATAAAGTAATGTTTGATCTACAAAATCTCAAGATACTGCTTACATCATTTGGAAGTACAGATGGGAGCATGAACACCGTAGTTTCATGTGACTGAGCTCAGTTTCAAGTCATTCTGAGATGTGGTGCATAAGAACTTCTCCAGATCATCTGAAAACACATCAGCTGTGCAATTAAATGACGGGTCTCATTTTTCTTTGGTTCTTTAGTCACCTCGTGCAGTTTATGGCTTTTAAAATCGGCCTTGACTGGGTGAAAACGGAGCTCGTAAATCGGCGTGGGTGTTTCTAAAGTGACTTAACATGCCGCCAACTTCTTAAAGGTCACCGCTGCGGCGTGATGCTTTAAAAGATCTGCCGCTGTTTCGACTCCTACACAAAGTCTTATCAATGTCAGACCCTTGAAAAGATCTTTTGTTAAAGCAGCACTGAGTCACTTTTCACACTGAGCTGTCTGTGCTCGTCCCGACTATTGACTCTATCGGGGGAGTCTGATCTGATTTTTTATTTATTTTTTTTTTTGGAGCACGGCTGTCCTTGGAGAGCCCTAACAACACTTTGGGGTGAGATAGGAGGAGAAAGCCCCGGTTGATTGCTCCTGCATCGCTATGAGCGACAGGCTGACCGGTGAAAGATTATTTTAAAGTGGGATGGTGCCAAGTTAAATCTCCTGGGTGCCCTTGAACAACACATAAAACATTCTGTCCTTTTTTATTCCTTCTACATTTATGTGGGTGAGCGAGTGGTCTTTAGGTGACCTTGCATGTAATATTGTACTTCTAGCAAGATGGTGCAAAGTGATAAAAATATCCATTTAAGACCTGATAATTCCTCTCTATTTATCTATGAAGGACAGGAATTTTCATAAAACCCACCTGTCTTAAAGGGGAACTACTGTTTTTTACAACCTGGACCTTATTTCTGGCATAAAATACACTTGTTTACTCACCCAACTTTTGTGTAATTTGCAGTCGTTCGGGAGATAATTTGAGCATATATCCATATAGGGAGTGACTGGGGCACCGAAACACAGCCTCTAAATAACGCATCTGCCACGAAACTCGTTAGCTAGTTTTTTGCAACATGGCTGAATATTTTTCCGATTCTGAGGTTGTGGACGAACCATAGCAGGGGCAAATTACAGGTAAACAAGCCGACCTTTGCGGGTGTGCGCGGCGCTCAGAGATGACATCATCCAGGTCAGAAGACATCATGTGGGCTCTGTAGGTCAATCTACAGACCCCGGGTGATGATAACGGGTAACTTTGGACTCAACGGGGAATAGCACTAGCGTATCATAACAAAATATTGGTGAAATGAACGAGTTTCGCAGCAGATAATGCGTTATTTAGAGGCTGCGTCTCGTTGCCCCAGTCACTCCCACTATATGGATATATGCAGATCTAAATATCTCCCAACTGACTACAAATTACACAAAAGTTATATGGGTGAGTAAACAGTCGTATTTAATGCCAGAAATAAGGTCCAGGTTGTAAAAAACTAGTTCCCCTTTAAGAATGTAAGAGCTTAAAATTATGCTTAATTCAGGACGTCGTCACTTTAAGTGACAAATAAATGCTGCCTCAAGTTACTACACAAATGCAACACCTCTTTTACCATTTTTGCATTAGCGGGACGTTAGGTGGAGTCGGGCCCTGCCAATATGCCGACGGCCATAGCCGCCACACTGAGCTTCAAAGCTGCTCTTAATTACCAAGATAACAGAAATGTTAAAAGGCATCTGTCTTTTCGAGTGTAATAACTAGGGGTGGGACCCGATTAAAAAAAACAACAACATTAATCTAATTAATTAGAGGCTTTGTAATTAATCTCGATTAATCGCATTTTAATCGCATAACAATATTTGCCCCAAAAAGCAACATTTTTTTTTTATTTAAATGGATTTTAGTGAATCAAATAACAGACACAGACATGAATATTGTAAACTCAAGAGCTTCTAATGTCTGGGAAAATGCATTTAATTGAATTTCAATTCAAAACAGGAGAAAAAAGAAATAAGAGGTTTGCGAAACAAAATGAGTTACAGGGAAAATTAAGCGATACTGTCTCTGTGGTATAAAGGATTGTCAGTTTTTTTTCCTCGGGCATTATTACCAACGGATATTAAGCAGCACTATCACCACCATCTTGAGTGGACATAATTTTACGTACCCAACATGTCTTACGCTTCTAAGAAAAACAAGATTATCTGCATATTCGGAGAAAAGATAAAGTTTAACTTCCCCATTTGGTTACACTAGGTGCAGATTTATTTCTCATTTATTTCTTCATTCAGCGGACTGATGTGGACATGTATGTGCAGAGAGAAGCAAGGACCTCAGAAGAAGAAGAAGAGGTAATATATAATGTCAGCGTTTGAAGTACATGGCAAACCGGACTGAAACGTAGAATGATGTTTCAGGCGCTAGAAGCTAAATGGAGAGAACACACTTAGGAGATGTAAAGAGTGCCCCCCCTCCTCCCCTCCTCTTACCTCAGTAAATCTCTGGGTCATGTGGGAAAAAGGAGGCTTGAGCTACATCTTTCCTGTGCTTTATCACCCGTTTGAAACCATTATCATCCAAAGACAGCCTGGCGGAGTCTGGCCTCGGCGCTGAGCGAGCAGAGACAGACTAGATTTATCACCTCTGAGGTTGGCACCGAGGACGCGGGCAAACCACGCGCAAATAAACACATCGAACGCAGGTCACCGCAACAAGCTTTTACTTTGGGATTGCTTAGTTTATCTTGCTAAAATGTGCAGACAAAGAACAATCAACTTGATAAATAACACTCCCAAGCGGGAAAATTAGCAGATAAATCAAAATATAAATGTCACCGAGGCAATAGAAATTGAGCAGTCACGCTCCCCGTGATATTCTGGACTCATTATGATAACTGTCTCTGTATGAAATTCAGGCCTTGTAGCTTCGTCTGCCTCCTCAAATAAGAGCCTATTTCTGTTGGAGCGCGCTCAAACGGGACCCGACAGCTGTGGCGGGCCCGTTTGGTTGCGTGCCAGAGATCACAGAAGAGCAATCGCCGACATTCATGTGCAATTACTCCGGAGTCGCGGCAGTAAATGAGAGACGGAGGTGAGGCTGCGACGGAGGGCTCAAACTTTTCTGGGTTCACCACTGGGACGGAGGAAGGAGATCGGCTGTAATTCAGAGAGAAAATGTCATTTCACATGGACACTTTCCTCAAAATAGAGCCTACGTACTGTATTATGTGCTGCAGCTGTTTAGCTAGGTGTTCAAGAGCACTCGAAAATGTAGAAATATAAACCGTAGAATTGTGAATTACGTCACTTTTTTGTATCACTGTTCAAAGATACTCATCTAGCACAATGGTTGCTAGATTTTAAAACTAAATTACTGTTCTAATTATGAATATCGGTCTTGATCCCAAACTGATCAAGTATCTGTGGGATGATCCACAGAGGCCCCTCCCCTCAAAGGCCCCCAAGACACCACAGGACACCTTCAGAAGGCCCATGTCCATTCTCTGACCAGTCACCACAAGGGAGACCTACACAATATTAGGAAGGTAGTCATATATTATGCCTGATCGGTGTACATGTGCAGGAATTGATCTCGGTTTGGGGCTAATCAATGAATGAGCATTAGAAAAAGCCGGTCAACACAGCAGCATATGGTTTTGTTGTTATGGAGACGTTTAGCCCATGACTGCTCTGAGGTCACATTATAAATTCATTGCTTCAGTCTCTATCACAGCATCGCTTTGCTGCAAGTGTCCTCCAGCAAATTGCAGCACACGTGACGGCTCCAAGGTCCCGGCTCTATATATATATAAAGGAATAAACTCTTCTTACCAACACGTCGACACAGGATCTAAGATTGTTTCTTTTCCAGCGAGGGCCGATGAGGCATCAGGCGGTACTTTAAAGACATTATCTTACACCGGGGCTTTTTTTTTGTTAATAGCTATGTCTGGCTTTCTGATCATTGCATGTTATTACATTCAAGGGAATATCTAAATATAGCCATTAGAGCTCATTAAATGCATCGCTGTGAGACAATGGTATTAATGCAGCCTTAATGAAAGTCTTGTCTGAGTTTAACTCTTGCTAATGAGAGCTACTCTGTTGTTTCATTGGTGATCATTTAGATAATAAACCTCAATCATCAGATTATGATCGAATTAAGCATTTTTATAAGAGAAGTCAACTTTTGGTCGGAATACAGATACGTTATAGTAGATAAAAATACTTCCTAGATGATGGAACCACTTACTTTCTCGTCAGTCTGGCTCACTCTGTAACAACGCCACCCAAACACTAATCGGCGCTGTGTCTTTTTTTGTTTCGACTTCCTGCTTCACTTTCAACAATGGAGACTGAAACCTTTGCCGAAATTTCTTCGAAGACGTGTCGTACAAATGTTTGTATCTCCGAACCTCCTCAGTTAACCTTTCCTCCATGTGTTCCATCTTTGTTGATCCAAAACAATCAATTTGAAAATTGTGGAGATGGAGAAGCAGCCGGAAATACTAAAGAGGAAACACACTACTACTAACCTTACCAATCACAGCTCTTGCGGAGGTACACGTCAGCTGTTAAACCACCTATAAATGTTACTCCTGCTGTTCAGTTAAGACTTTGATTATTCAAAGTGCATTTTTTTCAGCCTGAAGTGTAACCAAAAATAGAACCGGTTTCATCTGCTCCACATGCAAAAAAAACAACAACTTGACAGCAGCTGTCGACGCTAGAAGTGCTACCTTGAATCCAGCAGGGCTTGGCGTCACTTTCAGATGTTCAGCTCAAATCGAAAGACAAGTCTAATTCAGCATCACATCAATGCACGTTTCAGGTTCTGTTGCTGTTCAAAATAAAGCCTGAAGCCACGTCTGGGCGTTTTCTCCTTGTAGTAAACAAACAGTAGGTTATTTCTTTGAGGTTTTGTTTGCGTCTGTCCGGTCACTGAGGTCTCGTGAGTTTATCGAGACCGGCCGTGCTCTGCTGCTGTTTGCTTTGTTCTGCAAGGAAGGATACTTGAATGCAATCATGTGAGATGTGATTAAAATTTGTTTGCTTCTGAGATGGTCAAATAAATACCGATTAGACCGTGAAACCAATTAACGCAGGTGCCATTCTGCTTTTCAGGTGCTTTAAAATCTGTCAGAGACTTTAATGGCAGCAAACACGGTGTTACAACAGTTGCAGCATTTTAAAATGGACCTTTTTCCATAAGCTCAAGACTCTTAAGGTAGAATTATTGTCAGTTAACACGCTCTGAGGTGATTTACTAGATCACACGTTTGCCTGTAAATCTTCACTTTGTTTTCATGTCCTATTTATACACGTTCTGCGTACCTAGGATGCAAATTCTAACACGTACAAATTCATACCAGATCCAATTAACAGGTTAGTTAATTAACAGAGGCCTTCACCTCCCTGTCGATATTCAGATGAACAAGAAAAGTAAACTTTGTCCTGTGGTGCACGAGAGATGTCGGTGTTTTATGTCCCTGCAGCTTTTCGAGGAAAACTGGAAAAAGTCCTTACACTGACATCTTATTTTTCTGATGGAAACGTGCATAAAAATATTGTATTATCCAGCTGGATGCTTCAAATTTTCATGGAGAATCCATCAATCCTGCAGTACATGCGCACATCTACAATAAAATTCCGCTACAGCCAAAAAACTCTTTGACATTAGGGACGTTAATTCCTTCACTGCTTTCATTTAACACTATTGCTATCATCTGAAAAAGCGATGATCCGATCTCAGCCACGATGGCCTTTCTATCTGCTTGAAAGACTGCTGCATCTAAAGACTAAAACTTAAGCAGAAGACGTCTAGATGTTGATTTAAAATATACTTAAAGACACCGCTGGAAGTCGTAGAGCTAACAGTGGGAGGTTGAGAATCGGAGGCATTTGAACTCACCAAACTAAAGACGGTCTACAGGCTGATGTGTTGTACTCAAAAGTTCTTCAAGTGGGTCAGCAACTTTTTTGTTATTAGCAAACTTGTTTCCTTTATTAGGGAGAAAAAAAGAAGCCAATAATCTCACAAGGTTTTTAATGAGCAGCCGATGAGTCTTAGACGGAAGATATAAAATTCAGTCTGAAACGCGTAAGCCAAGGTGAGCGGAGTCTAAATTGAATCCCAAATTGTGGCGTGACCTTTTAAGAAAAGTCATCTTTTCAAAGCCTTGGGGCTCCTCAGAGAGCGCTGTGATGCTGCTGTCACCTCGTGAAATAGGCATTACCGTGGAAAAAAACCCAGTGGAACTAAGCTGAATGGGATCCTCCTCGGTTATGTATCGTCAGCATTATGTGTGCACATTGATCCCCAAGATCCAAGACTCCTTTTCCCTCCAAATTATGCTCTTAGCTTCAATTTCACCTCCTGCATCTATGCTAATATCGCTGACTGTGATTCATTCCTCGGCGCCTCCCGATGCCTTTGGAGAGCCTCCGTCTGCGACTTAACGCGAGGGATCCGCGGCTTCCCGCCACACATAATCACCCCTCGCCTCGTCCTCTCCTGCCACTCTCTGGGTGTGCTCATCGATCACATGGGGGGGAATGTGATTTCAATGATTACTCAAACATGAGACCTTCACGCCTTCACCCGTGCCCTGGATTTGTGTATTTTGCTTTGGAGCTTTTTTCCACCCCCGAGTGTGAAATATGAAAATGCAATTCAGGCCGAGCCCCTCTCACAAGCATGAGTGGTCATGCAGGAGCAAAGGCGGCGAGGACATGCGGAGCATCTGCACGGCTCAGATTATGCTACGATTTCTAAATGTGCATATACAAAACGCCAGCAAGTGCCACTTTTTTTCCCCCTTCAGTCCACATCTGTTAAATTATGCATATCTGCAGTTTCTGGCACTAAGACGTTAGCTGCCTTTAAGCCGTGCAAGTTGCGAGCTGGATCCGACTTGTTTAAGTACTTTACCCAACGCATAATTTCTCTGGACGCAGCGTAGCGCACGAGCATCTAAATATCTCTCGGTCTTGTCACAGGCCGTGCTAGAAACTTGCCGTGTGATGTTCCACTTCTGACTTGTTCGCCATCATCCCCTCTGGACGTAAAATGACAGTCGGTAATAAAACGCAGCAGAGTTGATTCATGCTGTGAATCAGAGCTCGCCGTGTAATTGCAGCCTTCCTCTCGGTCTCCATCTCCCGTAAAACCTTCCACTGAATTGATGCGATACTGTGTAATAAAAAATTTCCTTTCACAAAGAGTGGCCGCATAAATCCCCGGGCTTTATGAACTTGCAGAATCCCGTTAGCGTTGCTTCATCATCGGCCTCGGCTCTCATTGAACTCCGTGACCTCTCTGGACTCGCACGTAAGAAAATGTGCCGTAAGAAACGAGTCCATTTGGCACAGTGGACTTCAAATCAGTCTTTAAATCTTTTTATCATTTCATCGAGGACAGTTGTATCACGACATCTGATGCATTTCAAAATGTATTTTAGGAATTTCAGACGAAAAACAACTTTCCTCCTTAAAAGACAACTCCTACTTGTCACCCCGTGTGAGCAGCAAGTAGGCGTAGTTGAGAGGAATCCAACTTGAAACAAGAAAGAAAGGTGAAGTTTCCACCCCACACAGTTTTGGATTTCACTTACAGACTGTTGCATTATTAATCCCCAGAAGGACCCGAAGCTGCAAATATCACCTCGGAGATTGAGAATACATTAACTGCATTAGATTTTTTGTTTTCGTTCAGTGCCTTTGCTTCCTCTGTGGTGCAGTTGGTCAGCGAGTTCGGCTGTTAACCAAAAGGACTGTGGTTCGATGCCACCCAGGAGGACAGTTTCACACTTGGTCTCTCTCTCTGACTATTCTCTAGCACAACCATAGCACATTCACACCTCCCCACCCTAATAACCACACAAACAACAGGCTCTCAAGGCTCATTTACAGTACTGCAGAACATAGACATAGACGCCGTAACCTACGTAGGTAACCTACGCTGGTGTGAGCCATTTATACTTGTGCGCTCGTCCGTCTGGCTCGCTCTGTAACAGCTCCACCCAAACACTAGTGGGCGCTGTGTGTTTTTTGCCAGTCAGTGCTTCACTTTCAACAATGGCGACTGAAACTTTCAGCAAAATTTGGGCGACGGGTCGTACAAATGTCTCTATCTCTGAAGCTCTTCAGTTAACCTTTTCCTCGATGTGTTCCATCTTTATTGATCCAAAACAACCAAATGGAAAATTGCGGAGATGGAGAAGCAGCCGGAAATACTAAAGCGGAAACACGCTAATACCAAGCGGACCAATCACAGCTCTTGCGGTCTACGCAGGGTCTGGGCTGTCACCGTAGCTACGCCGTCAAATGGACGCAGAAGCCTAAATTGCCTATTACCCTCCTAACTTCTATCAGCAAGCAGCCCATGGACACTCCTCCACTGCAGCTCCCCCCGCATGTTATTTTTTTTATTTTTTATTTGAATTTTTTGTTATATTTATTTACCTCTGCAATAACATGTATAATATACAATCCCTGTAATTCCTGTTTGCATTTGCACTTTATTTATTCACTTTACTCTTCCAGTCATGTTTACATCCTCCATGAACAGTTAAAACTTTAATGGCGTATTTGTTTTGTATATATTTTGTATTATTTGTTCCTTGAAAGTGTCTTGTACTTCCACGTCATGCTGCTAACTTGTGCCTTAAATTGCCCCCCGGGGACAAATAAAGTTTTCTGAATCTGAATCCTCTTGAAGCCCATCTTCTCCTCTACTTCGCCAACTTCTGCTGTGGCACATCCATCCATTTAGGTGTGAAAAGTAGGGACTGACTGCAGCTCTAAAACCCCATCCTGCCTTTCCCTTGACTAATTCTCAGCCATACTACATGCTACATCCGGCACGCTCTCAGGTTGGGGCTGATGTTAGAGTATTTCTGGGATGTCCTCTGATGTTCAGCAGGCGACCAGTCCCCCGCCTTACCCGGAGCTCTTTGAAGTCCTTCTCAGGCGAAAAAGAGCGACGGGAAAGTGTAAGATGCAGGCAGAGTATTGAGGTCAGCGCTGGATTCTCTGCAAGTTCTACGAGGCACTCCCTGATCTTCCCCGGCCTTTTATTTGTGAATTTCCAGAAATTTAATACCCATGTGACTGAGCAGAGAGTGAGACAGAGAGAGAAAGAGGAGAATCAAAGACAGAGAGATAGATTGGAGTGGGGAGACTGCAAGAAAGGGAAGGGGGAAAGAATTGGGAGTGAAAAGGAGGCTGAGAGGTGATCGCTGCCGGGGAGGAAAAGGAAGTAGAGTGTGACGGCGGGGGTTTGTCATGCTGACTCATCCGTGCCACTGACCTTGGCTGGCGGGGGGACGGGAGTGGTACGGAATATCAATGTTTTAGCTACTCACGTAGAGAGATGGGCCACACTTTACTTTTCTACACCAAGTTTGACCAAATGTGATAAATATGGTTACAACGAGCTTCAAGAGAGGTTTTAATATTTAGCCCTATTTGCATGGGACAAGTTTTACCTGAGGACGTCATGTGATTCAGAATTTCCGCCCAAACATCTGTGTTTAATGCCGCGTTCGTACCGGATAATCAAACTCCCTGTTTTACTCTAATTTACTATGCATATTTATGTCTCTGCTACTTTCGCTTCACTCAGGACATTTTTTGACAGCTTTAATTACTTTGCAGATTAGAACTGATAATAAAAAATATATTTTTGATACTACAGATCTCGGGGAAGAAATTACGAACGACCTGGCGATATTTAAACTTGATTTAATGATTTCATCTGTCTAAATGGGTGAATGGGTCGGCGACATCTCAACTTTGAACCCAAGTATCTGTCCAGACTTTGACTTACAGCACATCCTTCATAATTCTTAAGTGACAAGAGTCAGAAAAAAGCCAAACAAAAGTATTGAAAAAGTAGAAACCCACCCCCAAATCACAGAGATGCCGATTTGCACTGGATTAGTTTTATTACAGGACCTCTGTGTTACGAGACATAGGGAAGGTAATTTGCGGTGTCATTTTTACTTTACATTCCGATTCGCATGGGATTCAAATCACAGATGACCTCAGCTATTATTACAAATTACTGGAGGCCCCCAGATAAAAACTAGTCCCGTGCGAATAGGACTTTTGAATGTGATTTGAAGATTTGCCTCCCTGCTCGCCAAATAACCCATTCCTGCATGAAGAATTTTTTTAATTTTTTTAATTTTGAGCTCCAAAGCAGACGGAGGTATTTGGATAACAGACATGTTTCTGAACAGGTCATATTCCTTGTTCTGTTGTTAAAAATTGATCCGTGAGCAACCTTCTGCTGCAGCGATAATCCAGCGTGCTAGTTCAAGGATCAGCAGTCGGTACAGTCAGTTACTTTGGATTAGCTCACTCTATGACTCCAGCTCTTTGAACACTCACTGCTTTTTTTTTCCTCCTCTGACCTTTCACATCATGGCTAACCTTGCATTTAAAAGGTGACTAATGTACTGCTTTTACATGTTCTTCTCATGTCACTCATTAATTTATTGCAGATAAATGTGGTAAGATATACATCTGCAACAAAAAGAAAAGAAAAAGATTAGCATGCTCTCTGTTTGCACTCTCCTACTGGGAAGATGTGCATTTACTGAAAATCACCGACTTCTAATCACGCCTTTATGTGAAAAATCTTCTCTTTTACATCCTAATTTCATCAAAGTTCATAATGAAGACATTAGAAACGAGCGTTAATGATTCGCCCCGAGAGGAGCTCCAGTATAGAACATCCATCTCTGTTCTCTAATAGCTCCTAGCAGCGTCCTCACTGACCTTACCTTGACAGCCTCCCCTGATACATCAGCGATCCATTTATAGTTTTCGAAATGGGTTCTGATACAGCTGCTCTGATACAGAGGTCAGACAATTAAAGACGGACTCGACGTCCTCACCGGATTTGATTGAACTCACTAGATAGAGAAGGAATAAATAGGTTTTCTGCCCCAGACATCAGAAAAACTGCATCTGGAGCATAGACTGTATATAAATATGGACTCCACTTCCTTGCATTGGCCAAACTGACACTGTTTTCCCGGGGATATGGGCGGTGCTATCTGCTATCTTGCGAGTTTGGAGCCAGAGTCTGATCAGTACAGTCCGAGAGTGGAGCCACGATATCAGTCCCACAGGACCGCTTTAGGGAGTGTTGGCATGGCAACTGGTAGTCGCCATTATGTCACATCCTGTTTACAAAACACTGACACTTGAACATGCATCAACATTATCTAAACTGACAGAAACCATCCTTGAAAAAATATTATTTGACATGTATTTTAGTGTTTTAGTTTGGCCCAAGTCCCGCCCACTAACATGGGGGGGGGGGGGTGGAGCTTATGACCTATACTGCAGCCAACCACCAGGGGGAGCTCTACTTGCTTCAGCTTCACTTTAGAGGAGCTGTTCCACCGCCGTCCATATTTATACTGTCTCTGGTCTGGACCTGATTTGGTGTCTGGCGCCGGGAGGGCCCTTTTAGCGGGATGGACACTCCAACCAACACAGCTGCCTTCACACATTTAATGTACCTGAAGTGTGGTCTTTTAAAAGGCTGCATCCACTCACTGCTCAAATAACACCACCAAATATATCTGTCAGTTCAAATCCTCACCAGGCTTTAGAGAGACGGAAATTAGCACCATCAGGTCCTGTTTTCCTCCAAACAGGCTTTATGTAATGAATTTATGAACACCAAACATAGAGCTCTTGAAACCGACAGCAGCAAACAGGTGAATGTGTTTTTAAACCTGTGACTTGGCTGACTTAGAAAAATATCAAAGTAACTTTTAATGGCTTAATGGATGCACGATTTCCTGCCGAGGCTGTTTTCCCACCTGTTGATCAAGTCCAATGAATAGTCCATAAACACAGATCAGGCATAACATTATGACCACCTGCCTAATATTGTGTAGGTCTAACTTGTGCCTCCAAAACTGCTGAGAGTCATCAGAGAACGGACATTCCCTTTCTTTCTTTCTTTTTACATAGATCGAAATAAAACTTGTGATAACCTTCATTTGCATGGCTTTAAAATAAATACAGAAGCTTATGATATCGAAAAGCCTTTACCTGTGGAACCAGCTCCCAGTTTGAGTTCGGGAGGCAGAAAAGTGGCTATTGGACCAACTTTTGTCAGGTTATCAGAAACATCAACTCTTTTGCTCCACCTCCGCTCGATATAAGCAGCTTTTTTAGCATCCTGTTAAATTGTATAACTACTACTGCTTTAAATAAATGAGGAGTGTGGTGGTGGATAATATACTGTATGCGAGACACTCGCAGGCAATGTGCAATGAGCAAATGTTATTTACCACCTTTCAGGGTACTCAAAAGGAAAAGTAATGGACTCTATGTTAAAGTGTTCCCCTTCAAAGCCCTAAAAGTGGAACGAATCCCGTCAAAAATGACCTCCACTCTCACAGAATGGGCTTTTTTGAAAGGTGGAGCTTATCAGGAAGCCTGTCCGTGTTCATATTTTTGGGCTTCAGTGAACAAGGCTATCCACATAGTACAGAAGATAATCTTTTTGTGACCGGTTCCACGCCTCGCAAAGACAGAAAACATTGCCATGTGTACGGTGCGACGTACACAGCGATACTGCAGCAGAAAAACACTCATTACTCATAATCACACATGTCGCCGCCTGGTTACGTGGTTGATTTCTGTCTGCTCCCTGGGCCCGAGCTGGTCAGACCTTCTAACAGGCTTGATGTCTCCGAGTCACAGTGAGTCACCGTGAGTCACGACAAGATACTCTCACCGCTCCGGGGTTGTGTACATACCAAGACGCGGTGGCCGCTACGCTGCTTATGAATCGGCACGTTGACGCGTGCGACAAGACCAGCACTGGCGAGGGCTGGCTGGTGGCAGACCACGTTAAACCCAGGAGGAGAGTCTTGTGGTTACCAGGTTTTAGGAGTTAGGAGGCTAACTGGACCTGGGAGGTGTCAGATGGGGAGTGAACTGATGTCGGAGTAGACATGAGTCAAAAGGCTGATTTATATTCACTACAGTTTGTGTGTTTGGGTTGATTTGAACACAGCATGCAGTCCAAATTATATAGTTTTTCTGCTTAATAATCATTACTTACATGTCCTTAAAGAGAAAAATTTAATTGTTCCCTAACATGTGCACAATCTCCTGAAGGTGCTCTACAGGTTTCGTTAGATAAAGACATTTCATTTGAGTCTCTATTCTCTCTTGTCTCAATAAACTGACGCTTGTTTCACGGGACTCAACAGGTGGGATTGTAGCTCATTATACGATTTAATAAAAGGGATGTTTTTTATCAATGCAATTCAACTCAAAAATAAATAATTCAATTCAACTGAAACAAAAAGCAGAGTTTCCTGCAGACACTGATTAAAAAATAATAAAGCTCCGCACGGTGCAGAGCAGTTTAAGTTTGCCTCACTCCGTCCAAACAAAGTACAACTGCTCTTGAACCTGATGACTCCTTCCCCTTTCCCCCTCAGAGTGGAAAAAACAGAAACTACTTAATCAAGACTTCTTATGTCACATGATTGAATATCATCATTTCATCCCTGCCAGAATCATCCTGTAATTAGCAGCTTTACTATTAGCATACCATCAGCGCTGCATTGGAAATCTGCCCCTCATTTGCAAGTTCCTCATCGTGTCTTCTTACTCTCGTGAGGTTTTTCTTGGATTTGAGCTGGGCTTGACAAGCACGGGAAAAAACACAATAGCCTTCAGTTGTGAACTTCTGCAAATATTTCTTTAGCTTTATTCTTTATTCCAGTGTTGCCTGAATGAAAATATCCATTAAAAAGTTCTTAAATGACAAAGTTTGATAGCTGCAGACATTCATGGATATTTTCCTATATGAGGAATAGCCACACAAATAATAATCCCTGTTTGTACTTTCTGTCGATTGCAATTTTTCTGCTAACATTCTGGCAAACATTCCTTGCGGGTTTACATACAGTGCTGCTTAAAAGTGCAGAGTATTTGGCATGAAAATGTCTCAAAATAGTCCTGGAAGTAGACAAAGAGAACCCGGTCAAGCAAACCAAACAGAAATATTATGCGTTTGTGCTGTTTTCTCGTTTCCAGTATCTGCCGTGACCTCCTTCTAAATGTTTCCGGTAACTGCTGAACACTCATCTGCCACAACTTTTAGACTTTTAGGAATATTAGCCCACTCCTCAGAACAGAACCACTTCTATTCTGAGATGTCGGTGGGTTTCCTCGCATGAACTAGTTGCTTCAGGTCCTTCCACAACATTTCTATGTGATTAACTTTAGGACTTTGACTTGGCCGTTCCTAAACATTCATTTTGTTCCTTTTTAACCGTTATTTTGCAGAACAACTTGGGTCGTTGTCTTGCTGCATGACCAAGTTTCTCTTAACTGATGTTTTGAGTTAGTAATTTTTTTATGCAGAAATGTAGAAAATCTGTACTGTACAATGTGTTATGGAAACATTCAAGGGCAAATAGTAAAGGTTTAAAAATATTTACCCTCAGTTATTCCCTGAAATATTCTTTCAAGATGCAAAATAACAGTATGGTTTAATGGAGAAATTATCTGCTTGTCAAAATATATCATATATATTAAAAACACTAAATATGGTTGCTACCCAACACTAATGTGCTGCACACAGGTTATGATACACTATCAAAAAGACGCTTAAAAAGGCTTCTGTTTGAGGATGTTCTTTCTTTCCCAGAATCCGTTAGAGCATACACAGGTGCGTAAATCTCCTTTCTCTGAACACTGCCGCCGTCGCATCCCTCAATAGCTTTCCATCTGCTCGGTCAACTATGTTGCTTTTCTGCTGCTTGTTCAGCCTGCGGGACACGTCTCTTTGTAGCGCTGTAGATATGGATTGAGAAGATATCTCCGCTATTGTCTTGGAGGACAAAAACTGGCATTGATGTCTGAACTGTGCACCGCCCTGATAACAAAGCTGCCAATTCCCTCTCATAATCACTCTGGCAATAGAAAGAGCAATTCTCCTCTACAGCATGAGCCTCGGGCTGCTATTGATTCTATCTTTTTTTCCTACCTCCAGGGAATCAGCGAGGTGACATGATTTCAGCAATGTCACAATGACAGTTGGTATTCTATATGGAGTGTCGGCACAGTGACAGTCTGAATGAATATGGAAGAACTGACCTTTAGAGCAAAGGTCTGTCTCCACGTCGTCACTTGATATCTATTCCTGTGCGTGTCCGTGGATAGCCTGTCTCACTTCAGGGTGGTGTTTTTCTATTAAATGCCTGACAGGAGGTCATTTTCCTTGCCCTCAATTCTGACCCTCTCACCAGATGTGAATAAATTACCAAACTTGAATCCGTGTGAGCAGCACTCCAGCCCTGCACCATCTGCGACCTCTGCTCCGAGATGTGTCCAAACTAAGCTAAAGATGAGATGCATCAACTTTCTTTCGACATATGTTCATGCATCCAGTTTCATTTAAATAGTTCCTTGCATCCAGCATGACCCCCTAATTCTTTAGCCTTCCTGTTGTGGTGGTTGGATTTTCTTGTAAATGTCGGGGGTTGTATTCAATTTGCACCTTAATGCTATCTCAGATGGTCCCCCCGCGATTCATTAAATCAGCTATTTGGGATACAAGTTAAGCAGACTAATTTCATGCCTCTCTCCTTTTCTGCCAGTAACACATTTAACCGTCCCCAAAATTGAGGCACTTGCCACCCAATTCACATCTGCAAACTAATTAGAGCTCCATTGTGGCAGTTGGCTTCATTTTTACGTGTTTTTTTTTTCCAGAGTTGCTCTCTTTCTCGTGGCTTGGCATCTTGCAAAGGATGCATTTGCACAGTTCCATAAACTGGCATTCAGTGATTCAGTGTCCCCTTTTGTTTAACCTGTGGACAAAATGCTATAAGCAAAGACCACACATATCCGAATGGCGGCACGCTCAAGCTAGCTATGTGTAGGGTATCGTTTCCATTTTCCATAAAGCAATTATTTTCGTGCGGACAAGAATAGCACCACAGAAAGCCCCTCTGAACCACTGGGAAGAGATGTGGAGTCAGTTAAAGAGAGTGTCTAACCTGTGACCCCCTGTGCCAGCAGTAATGGTTCGACCTGGCTTGCGGTATTCCCGCTGCTTCTCTTTAGGTGGAACACTCCAGGAAGCTTCATAAAGCTTTTTAGCAGTCAGCAGAAGTTCCGGCAGCCTTTTCCCAACACCCACCATCTCGTGTACCTTCACAAAGGTTCACAGCGAGCAGAGGAACCGATGCAGCTCGGAGACCTTCGGCTTTACCACGGTGCTCCTCTGTTCACGTTTGACGGGGGGGGGGAGTAAAAACCTACAGAGAAAGGCCAGATAGCTATGATCTATTTCTAAGTTCCTTTCTAAGTTGCTTGTTGTGCAAAAAAACAGTCTAGCTCTGCTGTAGCTCGATGATAAACTGGAAGACTTTCCCTGAAGAGTCAGTGGCTTTATTTGCCAAATTTCTCTTTTCTGTAAGGTTTCCTTTTGGGTTGCCTGTGATAATCTGCACAATCTTTAGGTCTGTTTGTTAAATATCATATTTTTGCTGAATGTTTTAAAATTCGCCACCAAATCTTCAATGAATAAAATGTTGACAGAATGAGCACAGGGTAATAGTTATATCAATGCATTCTTCACTATAAACATACATTCTCGTAGTCTTACATTTTGCTGTGGGTGTTTTTGGGTGTGTGGGTGTCCACAAAGCAGATGTATGCTTCCTCTAAACACACGCGCACCCACACACAAGAGATGCATAAAAGCCCAGACAGGAGCCCGCTGTGGACCACACATCCAGCTTGAAAGCTTCAAGAACCAGCTTCAAGAATGGTGGCTTTTATCCTCCAGAGTCGTCACCTGAGCTCTATGGGAGACACATGAATCACACTGTGAATCAGCGCTGAAAGGATATGCGCTAAAGTCTCCAGCTAGAATAATCTCAAAAAACAAAACAAAAAAATGCCTTCTGGGATTCCTCCCTCTAAAAAGAATTTTCCGCATTTCTGCATAAAAACGACTCAAATCCTCCTTAAACCTATAGAAATGTTGTGAAAGGACCCGAAGCAAGCGGTTCATGTGAGGAAACCCACCAACATCTCAGATCTAAAACAGTTCTGTTCTGAGAAATTGGGCTAAAATTCCTCCAGGCCGCTGTAGACGACTGTTCGGCAGTTACCGAATATATTTACTTTCTGTTATTGCCGCACAAGATGGTCACGTTTCACATACTTTTGCAACTCACGGCTATGTACAAATGGTTGATTTTCTTGAATAAATGAATGCACAAGTATAATATTTCACTTTCATTTGTTTGATTGTAGATATTTGTAGATATTTATATGATGGCCCCATTTGCTGGATGTTGAAAAGCTTAACCGCTCTTCTACATAAATGTAAAAGGTAAATTAAAACGGAGGAACAGTAGGTTGCTAGGGCAAATGTAATTCTCACTTATGTCACAGGACTGTCTATGGATATAGATGAGGGGTAAAATGACAACAAACTAACTGGAAAATGGCTGAAGTTTTCATGTCACCTCATGTTTTGTCATTCTATGCCTGGAGTGCCTCAGTTGGGCATTTATTATTACATATTCCACCATCTGATCATGTACAGTATTAGCGCTTAAGCAAATCGGACATAAACTCATTCATCAGGTCTTACGTCATGACTCAGGTTTGTTATTTCAAGTGAGGGTGCATTTATAGGTTTTGTACTCTCACAACATGTGTTTCTTATTGGAGTTAAGATAATAAATACTATTTAGTTTTGGTTTCAACTGACAAAATCAAAAACTTGGGCAATCAGAGTTGTGGCACTTTCAGAAATCTGAATGTGGCTTCCTGTGTTTATTTCTCATTGAGTGTTTACCTTGCTGCCACATCTGTCATTGCTGCTCGCGAGCATTTTTGTCATTTCCTGTCCTGCTTCGGTTGCTCTGTCCAGAGCGGTGAAGGTGGAATTTCCCTGAGACAGATGGTGGATGACGTGGTCACGATCTTATCAACAGAGTCAGGGCAGTGTCATGTGCTCGCTACACCCCCGACCTTAACCATCCTGTGCTTGTCCACATGGAGCCCACATGCCCCGGGCAGTTCGCCGCCATCGGGGCCAAATACCATGAGCTATTAATCCACAGAAACATACAATAACGCGAGTGCGTACATTTTCAGCATGGCTTGGCCCAGTCGGAATCAAACCACAGAGGCCTTGGCAGCGTTTGGGACCAAGGACTGTTCAGAACACTCGCCATATGACAACCAGCAGGACATAAAGCCTGTCCAGTACGGACGACAAGAAGGAAATGTGCATGATGAACCATATGGAGAAACATATAGAAAATAACTAGCTGTAATATAGTTAATTATGTATATATAATAAACTTACTGCAGAAGTTCCTGATCTCAGTCCTTATGATCCACAGACCTGCTGGCTTTCATTCTTGCCAGCTAATCATGGACTGATCTACACCTGGAAAGCCATGTGAACACTGTTAACACCAATTAACCAAGAGGGAAAGCCAGCTGCAGCCTTAACTGTAGTGCACAGAGGAGACGTTTAGCCGAGAAAGAGAGAAGCAAAAATATTTCACACTTAAAGTATTGGACTTGTAAATTTTTTTTGTATCAAAAACAACTGTTTTCAGAGAGTTTCATGTTTCCAGAAAAGTCTCTAACCTCTAAAAGTTGGGTCAAGTAAGAAGCGGTAGTAGTCGCTTAGAAAGAAGGTCGTGCGTTTGATCCTCGTGCCTTGTGTTGGTGCAATTTCAAACCGGTTACAGCATATTTATCAAGCGTTTTAGTGTATTTATAAATGAAAAATGATCCTGCTAGATTTTTGTTTAGTAGAATGCTGACCAAGTATCGCTGCAGTATCACTTTAGTGTTAGTTGGTTGGTTTGACTGTCGGGTTACATGTCCCTCTTCCAGATGTTTGGAGCATGTAAATAGGCTTTGTTTTTAAATGTAAAGAGAGAGTTAAATAACATCATAATGTACCAATCCAACTGTAGTCTTATATCCCTGTGATTAGTGTTTTTCGGATATGCCAAATTTTTGGCATTTGAATAAATTCAAGGGCCCGGTGGTTAGCTCTGATGCCTCACAGCAAGAAGGTTCTGGGTTCTAATGCGTTTGCTGCCTTTGTCCGCGTGGGTTCTCTCCGGGTACTCCGGCTTCCTCCCACCGTCCAAAGACATGCCCTGTGATAGACTGGAGATCTGTCCAGGGTGTGCCCTGCCTCTCCCCCCAGTGACAGCAGGGACCCAGCCCTGGACTAGGGGTTACAGAGAATGAATGAATGAATTCATCATATCAGTCTGCACACAACTGATTATCTTGTGCTGCAAACGTTTGGATCTCAGGATCCTCATGTTGTTGAAAGCCACTATGACAGTCCACCACAGCTCTAAAAACATGGGCCTAGAAACGTATGTTCACTCTGAAATACTCACAACATGTTGGTAAGATGCTCTAACTGCTGTTCCCTGACTACAACACTTTATAGATGATGGTTTTTGCTTGTCATTAATCGTTTGTTCCTCCAACAGAGTGTTCCTAAATGCAATGCTTTGAGGTTAAAGATTCTCCAGAGCTTTTAGTGACAGTGAAGATAAAAGCCCCGGCTTCGGCTGTAACCTTGAGCGAAGCCTCAGAGGGCATCCGGCTGCCTTTGTTTGTTCCACAAGCTTTCAGCTCGACCTTGCAGGGTACTGTATTTCGCAAAGTCGCCACTCTCATGCCTCCCAATTCACAACAGCACCGCCAGACATCTTTGTATGAATGCCCGGGCCGTGTGCAGGGCCATGGCAAGAGTTTGGAACAGACAGTAGAAGTGTTCTGATTAATGATGCTACAGAGCAAATGGAGCAACACAGTTTAATGGACCTACAGCAGCTCGGTCTGCAGTACACATAACTGATGGCTCTGTTTGTTTTTCATGGATAGCGTGTGCCAGTGTACGGCGTGTGCATGTGTGCGGATGCGCCGTGCAACCTAAAGGGAACCACTGCTAATCCTCCTAGCGTTTGTTGATGGTGGTGGAGCTCAAGCTCAGGAGCGATAAGCAATCTAATGCCAAGGTGACATATTGAAGAGGGCGGCCATTTTGGAGGCTAGTCAAGACGGTGCAGCGAAGGTCAGCTGTTGCGTTTTTGCCTTCGCCAGAGATTTGCTCATTGTTCTCATCGGGCAGAGCAGCGCGGCGTGTTGCAGCCGAGAGCCAAGAGGAAAATTAGTGATTATCTAAGAAGGGGACGACGTCACGAGAGTTATTTCAGGCAACAGTGGTTCCTTTATATAATCTGGCACCAATATTGCATTGACTAGATACCAAGACAGGCTCGTACTGCGACATTTATCTTAATTTAAAACGAAAACTCAGAAAACATATTGCAGTTGGGTTAGTCATTAACAGATGGGTGTTTACTCACCCATATAACTTTTGTGTCATTTGTAGTCATTCGGGAGATATTTAGACTTGTATATATCCATATAGTGGGAATGAATGGGGCACCGAATAACGCATTATCTACCTCGAACCTCGTTCATTTCACCAATAATTTGTTATGATACGCTAGTGCTAATCCCCACTGAGTCCGGACTTACCTGTTATCATCATCCGGGGTCTGTAGATTGACCTTCAGACCCCGGATGATGTCTTCTGACCTGGATGATGTCATCTCCGAGCGCTGTGCGCACCTGCGACGGTCGGCTTGTTTACCTGTAATTTGCTACTGCTAGTTTTTTGCAACATGGCTGAATATTTTTTCCGATTCTGAGGTTGTGGACGAACCATAGCAGTAGCAAATTACAGGTAAACAAGCCGACCATCGTGGGTACCATTAGAGGCTGCATCTCGGTGCCCCACTCACTCCCACTATATGGATATACACAGATCTAAATATCTCCTGAAGGACTACAAATGACACAGAAGTTATATGGGTGTGTAAATGATCATATTTTATGCCAGAAATAAGGTCCAGGTTGTAAAAAACAGTAGTTCCCCTTTAAGGTGGCATGTATATGACAATAAAGCATTTAATTCAAAATCTCTCTGAGTCAAGTTAGCCATAGCCTGTTGCTACCCATGCGTGGAAGATTAACATCATCCTAAATAAAAAAAAACATTTCCTCTTCTCAAGCATTTTCAGTTAATTTCGACTTTCTATTCTGAATTCATCTCAGAGGTGGGAGTAGGAGTTCCAGCAGTCAAAATCCTGTTCATGTTCTGCATAGATAATGTTTTGGTAACTGGCAGTTGGAGAGTTTCCAAGCACTGAGTGGGCATTGCACGTCTTTGGTTGCATCGACTGTCCAAAAGAACAAACGTGTCGGAAAAATATCTGGTTTCATAATCACAAGGCTCCAGAGAGGCTCAGCAAACTATGACTGCAGAGGAACATTTTGCAAAGAATGTTCTCGCAACACGACTCCTTCGTGGCAATCTGATGAAATATCTCAATTTATTTTTTCAGCTACTATTGAGCAGCAAATTGCATCAACAAAGACCGGTCGACCTTTGTACCTTTGTCTCTGCAGCAGTAGTGGCTAAAGCCTGGATATTAAAGCCATTTGACATAAATCCCCAAATATAAATTCTAACATAATGTGCTCCATTGTTTCTCTCTCGAGGAACATAAGTTCATTCTGTATCTTCGTTGCCCTGAAAGCTAACATTCAGCTCAACCGAACCGATTGTTCCAGCTGTTAGAGAAGCCTTAAAAATGTAGACGCAACTAAAAATCAAGCTTTCTTTCCCCCTGCAGCTACGTCAGTGAGTGTCTGAGCCTTTTAGAAACGTTCACATCTCATTGGCTGAAGTGATTAACCATGCTGTGTAAATTCTTTTTATCCACATACTTACATTTGGCCTTGAAGCCGCTGCAGAAGCATTCTCCTCTCTTAAATTCTCCTCACACAAACCAAGCAGCGCCGTTTGATGTTAAACCGGCGATAAATGGACCGTTGTGGTCGGCGCGGGGATCTTGCATAATGTGAGGTGCAGATTATCGGGCCTAACAGATGACTCATTTCCTCCCATCACGGTGGCTGCAGAGGTAGAGAGGGAGCCCATCTGTGGAGTGCACGATTGCGACTAATATCTTTGCTCTCTGTGTCTTTGTACGGGTTTGGTGCATATGAAATAACGCTCATTTTGGCATCTTTACTCAAGTTAACATGCGAACATTTGTGTTTATTTATGCATGTGTGTTTGAATACTGTCTGGTGCATGAGCAAGCTTGTACATGAGCATCTTTATATTCTGGTTATGCGCCATTCCTGGTGGACAGGCATATGTTCATGTGAGCTTGTTTTCACCATCATGAGTTGATTTTTGCAGCCCGGTGGATCAAACTTCCCCCACTACATCTGCAGGTGTCGTTAAGGTTACTGAGCAACAACAGTGACTCAGTAATTTCTTGGCCATTTGCTTCAAAAGCTCTCTTCAAGGCTCAACTTGTGCAAATAAAAACAAACTCTGCAGCTTCCAGCTGTCCTGCGGGGGCCATTGATAACTTCTCACCCTTTCCGTGTACTCGCGTGTCACGGTGGCAGGCGGCGTCTCTTTGCATCAGGATCTCCCGGGGTGGCTCAGCGGGCCGCGACACATCACTGATTCCCTCTGCCCTTGGTTCAGACAGCCGTGCCGCTGCCAGTGTGTTTGTGTGCGCTCGCCAAGTGTACAGCTGCCGACCCCTGCGGAAAGTTCTGGACGCCGCTGGGCTGGCTGACAGGATGTCCTGGCCAATTTTTCTGTGTGCCTCCCATCTGTGCACTCGTGCAAAATCAACCCTTTGTCTAAAAGGGAAACTAATGAAAGTGGGAAAGTAACTAGTGTGTGTGACAAGTTTATTTTTGTCCCGTCATGCCTGCATAATCAAAACCTAGGACCTTTTATAAAAGATGTCTTGTAGGGACAGTCTGTAAAATAAAATCTCAGAAAATACATTTTACACACATGTACTTGATAATCAACATACTTCTCTTGGTAAAAATCTTTAAAATACATTTACTTCTTACACTAATTACCACTTATATATGACATTTTGACACAGTGCAAGTGTACTGGTTGGTAGTTGTCATCAATACAGCAAGTGCAAGACAATACCATTCACAGACACACAATAAGGGTGAAGCCAGCAGTTTATTGACATAGCGGTTGTTACCAATAACCTGTCTGTGTGTCTAATAGTATTATATTCATCAGTCCATGTCATTATTTTTATTATTAGAGAAAAGGAGGGAGTAGGCGTAAAAGGGGCATCGTCCATTATTTGTCAGAGATGGGTGACTCATGTCACCCAAATGAAGGCAGCATTACAGCCAGAGGCTCCATTATCTTCTCCCGTGCATTAGCCGCAATAGTCCAGAGCTTTGCTAATCACCCGGCTTGAGGGTATATCATGTGTGCTTGGTTTTCTTCTCATTAAATAGCAAAAAAAGATTTCACTGGAACCTTTAATGGGCTGTGTAGATTAAATATTGATTGGGATTTGCTTGGATATTCATTTGCAGAAGAAGAATCAATAAACATATAATGATAACGAAAGGTTCCAGATTGGTTTATAATCATATTTCCCATGCGTTGTCTTAGAAATGATACTGATAATGACAGCGCTAAATGAAAAAGAGAACTCAGACAGTCTCACAGATTAAAAATAAATATGGGGAAAATTCTGGGGACAGATTTACTGTAACTGTTTACTAGATGACTATAACCATCTGATATAGTGAACTAATATTTAAGGAACATCGCCTGAGATCCACACACCTAGACCAGACCAGACCAGGTACCCCCCACCCCATAGCAATGACACTCCTTGATGGCAGCAGCCATCCCCAGCAGGATGCAGCCTGACACAGACACACACACAAAAACACTTTAGGAACAACTAAAAAAAAACATGAAGAACAGCACAAGGTGTTGACCTGGCCTCCAAATTCACTAGATCCCAAACTGATCAAGTATCTGTGGGATGATCCACAGAGGACCCTCCCTTCAAAGGCCCCCCACTAACAACATTCTGTTAATCAGACACCACAGGACACCCTCAGAAGGCCCATGTACATTCTCTTTGCTGTAATTCAAGGAGTGTTATGGTCCACCCAGAATTGTTTAGCCAAAGGTAGAAAGAAACACAAAGACTTTTCTACTGCAACCTTTCCGTCAATGTATTTGTTAAAAGCTTTGGTCTCTTCCAACTCTCAAAAAACATATTTAGCCATTTAAATGCTCCAGCATGTTCATCAACTAGTTTAGCTTTGCCTGATGGCCATTCACTGTTGGACATGTATATAGAGAGGAGGGTACAGTTGGTTTACCAGACCTTTCTCACCTAAGAACAGCTTATTCTTAGATACTAGGTCATTAAAAGCAAAGTCATAGGCCATAAAACAAGAACAACGATCTGAAAGATGCTAAAATGCTTGAGAACCTCTCCACCCTAAGCATTGTCTTTTAAGAGACATGGGAAACATGGGACAGGAGTGAAACGTCGCCAGTTGACGTACGTTGCTGCCGAAAATGCTCCAATTCTTGGAGTATGACGTTCTACCCAAAACTAAGTGAGCCAAGGGAAGAAGGAGGAATTACAACAGTTCTGGAGGCACAAGGGAGACCTACACGTTATTAGGAAGGTGGTCATAATCTTATGCCTGATCGGTGAGTAATAATACGTTTGAAACTATGGAAATAAGATGCGTGTAGAGCCTTTACATTTCCGAGTACGCCCACTCAGCTGACTGTAGGAGTCTGGAAGGATGCCAGCTGGTGGTGTTACAGATTCAGAACATTGATCTCACAAATGTATGCGTCGCCAGTGCTCTGCCAACGGACCACCATTACAAAACGCCAATAAACTGTTGAAGATGTGCCAGTTCTAAAGACACATCTATACGTGAGAGTATATTATTATATTTCATTTTTTTTAAAAAAAGAGAGAATACGCAAGGTCACAAGTTAACTACACTTCTACGTGTGCATGCAGATGGTGCCAAGAATCCCACTCTAACAGTTCTAGCTGTGATATTTTACATGACATTTGCAAGCAGTCAGTTAAGAGGCAGCGAGTCAACAGCATGTTTCAGTGAAAGCAAAGCCTAGATAACAGCAACGTTATACTGAACAATGTATGCTGCACGCACAATCAAGAGGGTGCTCCATGACGCTAATGCGTGCCACCCAGTCATCCCGCTCACGATAGCGCATAGTTAAGTGTCATGCAGCCTCAGCGTACGCTATTAACCGCTTTCTAGGTCAGAGCGTGAATCAGTAATAAGCACCAGCAGCCCTCGTGCAGAACAGTGTCTCTCAGCTCCCCGGCGACGCAGGTGGAGTGTTTCGATTCCCCGAACTGCCCGCGAAGATCAGACAAAATCCATTTGGAGACGTAATTAGCATCGAGGAGTGAAGAGAAGAGCTGAGACGTTTGTATGTTTAGGCGCGGCGAGGTTTGTTTGTCTGCACGGGCGGCTGAAAGGAATCGACTCGTGTTTTTTAACCACAACGGTGCACGTGTTTGTTTATTAGTCTCAGGAAAGCTGTTTGCGTTATTTCACAAATATAGATTCACTCACTTCCAGAGTTAATTAGCAAAGTGACAGGAAATCTCTCACCTGTTCACACAAAGGAAAGGGCAATATCATTAAAATACAGGAATAACGTAATTAAGCGAAAGATCAACAGTGTTCTCTCCGCGTATGTTTGTTTTACTCGATTCCAAACTTTTTATTTTGAGGCTGACTTGAGGATGAAGGTTGTCACGGCACACGACTTCCAACACAAACTTTGTTTGCAGTTGGATACCTGATGAATTAAGTGATGCAACCAGACATTTCACCCAGGCATTAGTGATTGGTGGAGACCAAAACGGAGCTAAAGGAGTAATTTTTTGACAAAGACCAAAAGATGATCAATGATTGCGGCTGGATACCTAATGAACTTTGTGATTGAGCAACCAGATATTTCTCTCCAGACCAGAAAAAGAATATTTTATTAATCCTTCAAGGAAATACTTTTGTTTTGCTGCTCCCATGAAGTGACAGTTGAAGGGAGATAAAATACATAAAAATAACAATATAAACAATTTAAGATGCATAAAAACTAAATATTGCACAAGAAAGAGCTAAAGCAGAGCCATTGGTCTTTAAATAGCCTAATATTTAAAGACCAAAAAACGAACAATGTTTGCAGCTGGATACCTGGTGAATTGAATGACGCATTAATGGTTGAACAACCAGATATTTCCCTCAGGCATTGGTGGAGACCAGAATCAGTATCAGAATCAGAATACTTTATTAATCCGTCAAGGAAATACTTTTGTTGCAATGAGATATAATAAAATGCAAATAGAATAATATAGTAATATAAAAAGATGCATAAAAACTAAATATTGCACAAGGAAGACACAAGGAAGAGCAGTTTTAGTCAACAGTGTTTGCAGCTGGATATCTAGTGAATGAAGTGATACAACCAGATATTTCATCCAGGCATTAGTGATTGGTGGAGACCAAGACAGAGCTAAATGAGAGTACTTTTAAACTTTTTTTTTTTTTTTTACCTGTTTTTGTCAAACACCTGGATAACCTGGTGAACTTAGTGATGCAGTAACTGTTGAACAACCAGATATTTGCCCCAGGCATTGGTGGAGACCAAAACAGAGCTAAAAGGATGAGACTACAGGACAGTCAGGACTAAAATCACTCCAGTTTGTTGATGTTGTTGATCCCTAAAGTCTGTCTCCATCTATGCCCACCTACGTTGTACATCCTGCAAGTTAATGAGTGCTTAATTAATCCTCTGTGCTGCATAACTCCCACTGTTCATACGGCCCTCACTCAAAGAGCACTAAACTGTGCTGTCACCTGGAAACTGCCATTAAAAAGTTAGTGTCTTGGCAGTTTTGTGAGTTCATCATTCTGAGGCTCATGTTCGGCTCATTCCTTTCATGTCAGTTGCCAATGTTTCTGCACCGTACATACCTCCGGGACTTTTCATGTTGGAATTGAAAAGGTTTGATTGACGGGCACGTTGGCCACATGGGGATTCCCTCTGCAGCTGACAGACTGCCCACCCCCGGTGGGCTGTTGCGGGGCAGAAAACCCCCCACAGACTGTTGAATGTCAATCTATTGTCATTACCACATAAGCGAGGAAGATAATTCAGCACCGCACAAAGAGTGTCTGGTTTGGCGGTGGAAGTCTGCAGCGCCCACAACCTGACAAGCTTAAGAAATTCAGGCCATGTTTGTGAAATAATTAAATAACTTTAATTTATGGTGACAGTCCTGTTCTTGTCTTGCTTCATCATCGGTTTCTCTAACAAAAGAGAGCAAAATAGATGCACAGCTGACAGAAGTCCATCTAATATCTAAGTTGTTAGAGGAAACCGTGCTGTATTAATACTCTGACTCTATCATGAGTAACTCACAGTAGCCTTGACTAGTGGGACCTCGAGGTTCTTCTTAAGTTACCATAATAAAATGTTCTGGACACGGCTGCTTCCGAAGTGGACTGAGTTTCAGAAAGGTCCCCCGGGTCGGTCTCTGTCACTTGCTCCTCGATTATAACTCGGGCGACACTCATAGTGTGACACCAAGACCCCCGGGGTGAGTCGCTGGACCGTGATAACAAGTAAAGTATCAATACATCAATCATCTTTAGACTGACATTCTTCTCATAACTGGAACCTTCAGCGGATCCAGGTGAAAGATATATGAGTTTGAGGGGGGAAAAAATCTTTAGCATGGGCACTTTTTTCTTTCTGAAGGTGTTTTTCAGAAGCAGTTAGCCTCTGAGAGGAAATGTAGTCGTAAATAGTGACTTATATTTCTAACACCGACATTATTTTGTCTCATTTGCATCAAATGGTAACATTTTCCTTGCCACCGTCGCCTTCAGGCTTGCTCTGGGGGTTTCAGGCCGGGTTTTTGTAAAGCGTCTTGACACGATTTGTATTGTTATTGATGCTATATAAATAAAATTGAATTGAATTGAATTGAATCTGGGGCTGAGAAACGAAGTCCCAAAAACTGAAGCTCCAGGAGTAGCTAATTCAAGATTATTCCAAAAGTGAGCCAATCCCTTAAGCTTGTTACGTACTGTGCGAGAAGAGATAAATGTGTTCTTGCTCCTAGTGCTGTGAGAACAAGTAAAAAGTTTGTTTTGGTCGAGTAATTTATACTTCCAGAGAAACTGAAGTGCCGAACTCCAGGGAAGTCCTCATTGACGATGAGAGGCACTTTTCTAGTCATTGTGACGGCCGTGTCCATTGGATCACGCCGTTCATTCAGCATGCACCCCCACACAGTACGCCGATCCCTACCCTGGAGAGATTAGTGGTCACATTGTGAATATTACCATCTGGGAACTCGATAGCATGTCTGCTTTTCCATATTAACCGTGCCCACTTCCGATTTCTGACCAATTACGAGAAGAAAGTTCTGCCCGGTTGATGCGTCGAGAACAAGCTGCAAGAACAGCCTACAGACCTCCACTAAGGGTACTGCAGGACATAGTCGCTGTAACCTACGTAGAGTACGTAGCCTACTTGTGCGCTTGTCAGTGTGGCTCAGTCTGTAACAACGCCACTCAAACATTAGTCGGTGCTGTGTCTTTTTTGCCATGCAGGTTAATTTTTGTTTCTACTTCCTGCTTCCTGCTTTCACTTTCGAAGACGAGTCATACAAATGTTTGTATCTCCGAACCTCCTCGGTTAACCTTTCCTCAATGTGTTCCATCTTTATTGATCAAAAAGAATCAATTGGAAAATTGCGGAGATGGAGAAGCAGCCGGAAATACTAAAGCAGAAACACCCTACTACCAAGCGGACCAATCACGGCTCTTGTGGTCTGCATAAGGTCTACGTAAGGTCTGGGCTGTCGCCATAGCTAAGGCGTGAAATTGACTCAGAAGCCTAAACCGCCTATAAGGCACTGCCAAGATGGTGGAACCCAGAGATACCCCACTGAGCTTCAAATCAAAACTGCTCTTCAGGAACCCTGAAGGGTTTCATCCATCTTTATATAACTTCCGCTCACGGGCAGGCTGCAGGACTGTGATCACCCTCAAACTATAGAATCAGTTCCAGGGTCAACAGCGTCAAACCAGCTGGTCCCATTCGGTCACCATGACTTTTTACAGTACCGTGCAAAGATAATAAAAGTTTAGATCAAGAGTTGTGAGATGAAATTGAATCCTCATTTAATCTACATGCATTAACTACATAATCCTGATCGTCTGATTCACCAGTGCCTTGAAGTGATTAAAACACTCTGCCTGTGATAACAGCGGTCCCCAAGAGAAAGGAACATTTGTAGGATACAAGCGAAGCCCATAACTAATTGGGGGAAAGTTTTGCAAGTTGTGTTCCCTTCATTTCAACACGTAAATACGCTGAAAGTTTAATTAAGAGAAAGGGATTCTTTTCATGAGGATAAAGGATAAAGGATTAAAATCTTCAGCTGCATATTTTGTATTTTAAGTGTTCAGTGTGTATAATCTCTAGACAAGTAGCTCAGAGGTGTACTACGGTTTCTTGTTAGATGATAATGAACCTTGTCTTCTGCTCATGGATTACATCGAAAATCTTTTTTACAATTTTAAGAACTTTACAGCCGTGGACTAGTTTATTATTAAATGAGATATTTGATTATTTAAATAGCTGGCTGATTCTCAACAACGACTTTACGAATGACTCTTCTGAGCAAGGGATGTCAGTAATGCAGAGTTTGAGCCGCACTGCCACCTCAAAGGTAAAACATAATGTTTTTTAAGCCGCGTTCACGGGAGTTTTATCCCGTCTGCACGGCTTTGCAACAAGCTCCGCACCGTGCATGATTAAAACCACTGTGCTGTGCGGTGCAGGTGTCTGAAGAGGCCATATATCATTACCGCACATCAATTTATCAGGATTACGTCGCCCCTCTTCTCGGCTCATTTCGTTGAATCGGGTTAAAACGGGCTGATATCCACCGTAAAACATTATTCTCGCGTGTCAAGTCAGCTGAAAGCCAGTTAAGTGTGAAGAAGCTCATCTGAATTGCTCGCGGAGACGCTGCCCACCCATGTGCAAAGGTTTTATATGAAATCCGGCAGGAAGCGGGTGTTATGCTGAAGTTACGCGTCGCGTTATCTGAGCTTGTGGCTAAAAGGACGACTCTTGTGAGGTATTCCACCTTGCTACCGGTCTGAATGAAACAACAGCAAAAAAAAAAATAAATGCAAAAGTCACATTTGGAAACTGTTCTGTTCTGCGTGTAGCAGAAGGGATTTAATAACATGTTGTAATATAACAAGGCTGCTGACTGGAGATTCACAAATCAGTGTCCTGTGGCTACATTTCCATACTTTAAATCAAGGCTTATTCTAAAAAGAAAAAAACATTATTCATAGTTTTGCAATCAACTCTCTACTTGCTGGACAAAGCCGCCGTGTGTACGGGAGGGTCCCGCTGCTCTTTTAACAATGGGATGATGAAGACCATGCCCGCAGCTCAAACAGACACATTCATATCAGACTCATTAGAGCATGATGAATAGCAGGGAGAGTACTAGTGGAAGATAAAAGTAAAAGATATGTGGACCAGCACAGAGGAGCAGCCTGCAGAAGAGTTGCATGTAAAAGATAATAATGCACAGATTTGTTAAATACATTATGTTAGCATTTACCAAAGCTACATTTCAAGCCACACACTGAAGAAATACTCAAACTTGTCTCTTTGAACATGTAAACATGAGTACATATAGCACCAGGGGGCTGGTAAGGTCACACCAGAGCTATATATCGTCATATAGCCATATATCCTCCAGGTTCCTCAGCTAATCCTAATTAATCCTTTAGGATAATTATGTTTTATCTCCTCTGTGACCGCACAACCAGAGCGCAGGGAATTGCCTCATGTACTATACTGTACTGCGTTTTCACGGTGGCACCACATCAGCGTTAGCTGTCGTGACACTTCACAATTAATGCGTGGTTCTTACAGGGGCTCTTATTAGGACCATGTTTGCACACAAACACGACCTTTAACACCTTAATTAGTTAAATACAACGCAATGAATGTGTGTGATCATTTACTATTTCCAGCACCAGTTTGTATCATTTAAGGTTTTTACTGAAACCGCTGGTCAGGTTCAGATTTTATGGATATTTTTTAAGACATGGTGATGCATGTGCTATTTGTTAAAGTTTTTTGCTTAGTTGTTTTTAAGTTAGCCTGGCATAACACAGTCACGCTCATCAGAATACCAGTGAAATCAATCAAGTAATGAAAATTATAAATGCTGAAGCTAATGATGTAGGAAATGCAAAAGGCAAAATGAAAGAATGAGGCATGAGTTGGGAATATCAGTATGTATCCTCATACATATCAGCCAAGGAACCACACTCAATCTTAACTGTATTTCATTTTGGGAGTGGTTCAACCATAGACTGTATATAAATATGGACAACTCATCCTTGCATTGGCCAAACTGACGCTATTTTCCTGCAGATACAGGTCGTGCCATCTTGCAAGTTTGGAGCCCAAGTCTGATCAGAGCAGTTCAAGAGTGGAGCCACGTGGAGCCATTACTCACTCGTGTTTTTGTTTAATTAATACTAGAGATAAATGGATGAACACTTTTCTCCACCTAATTTCCCAACAGTTAATTTCTCTCCTAAATCACACCTTGTTGGTTTGCACCATAGACAGTTTAAAGATGGACAGTGGCGGAACAGCTCCTCTAAAGTGAAGCCAAAGCAAGTAGAGCTCCCCCTGGTGGCTGGATGCAGTAAAGGTCTCAAGCTCCGCCTCCTCCATGACTTGGGCCAAACTAAAACACTAAAATACACATTTTTTCAAGGATGGTTTCTGTCATTTTAGGTAGTTAATATAATGTTGATGCATGGTCAAGTGTTATTGTTTTGGATAAGTTTTGTTTTAGTTATTTTAGTTATTATTTGACGCTACAGAAACAGGATGTGACATAATAGCGACCACCAGCTATTATCATCTGCTATATATTTCTTTATCAGTATGTCAGTAGGTTTTAATTTGACGTTTTTGTCCTGATGGTGTGCGTCTGTGTTCATGCATGTGTGGGTTTCTTGCCAGTTTTCTGCGCATCTCTTTGTGAGTCTTACTCAGGAACCCACAAACACACACACACACACGCACACACACACACACTTGCACTTTATCATCTAATGCCAGCTAAAGCCAACTACTAAGGCCCAGCCTAGTCTGTCTGTTTGTCACACACCTTGCTGCTGTCTCCCTCCCTCTCTCTCTCTCTCTCTCTCCCCTCCTACACTAAATCACAACCAGAAGCGCACACCACACACACACACACACACCCGCACACACATACACAACGAGTCTCAGTTTCCCTTGTGGCTGCCTGATTGAGGTTTACTTGCTTTGCCCTTTAGATTTACTGTAATTGTTGATGGAAGTGGAACGGGAAAGAAAAGGAAAGGGAAGTTAAATTGAGGGATGGAGGAGAAAAGATGGGAGGGATGGAGTGAAACGAGAGAGGGTTAGGGATCTGTGCCGGGAGGGAGGAGAGGGTTTGAGGAAGTGAGAGAGGTGGCAACAGGAGGGGGAATAAAAGTAAGAAGAAATGTGACGGAGAGGATGAGCAGATGAAGATTAGCAAGAGGAAGGAAAAGAAATGTAAAGAAGTGTGTGTGTGGGGGAGGTGGGGGGTGAGAAAGGGGAGAAGGAGAGAAATTCGGAGGCTGCAGACGACGGAAAATATCTCCCATTAAACAGAGATTACGGCGCTTGCCGGCCCAGAGTGCAGCGTGACTTTACAACCTCCGCCGTCAGCCGCTGATGATATAACACCCAGTTTTAAAGATCAATTTGTCACTTTTCATCTCCTCCTACACCTCATTCTCCTCCTCCTCTTCCTCCGGGCGCCGAGGGCAAAAGATGCCAGAAGAGGAGGAGGAGGAGGAAGAAGAAAGGAGGAAGGGGGAGGGAGGAGCTTGTGTTTTAGCTTTATTGAAAGGAAAGGGGTGAGAGCGAGAAGGCTGACTTCTATTTACGAGCACTTTTGACGATGTCGTGTGCAATAAACCCCCCCCCCTTCACCCCCCACCACCGCCACCACGCGGCTTCCCGTCCTCGCAATAAGAGCCGCTCATGCGCACGCAAGCACACGTTGGCAGGCAGACTGAATCAATTCCTCATTTGTCCTGACTTTTCGCTCCACGTGTCACTGATGAGCTTTGGCCCGGCGGTGCTTCTAAAAGGTCTAACGGTCCGAGGACTCCAAATTAGAGAAAGCTCCCGTTCCGTTTGGTTGGCAGTTAAATAATAAAACAGGTGACTTTTACTCGCTTTAAACATTCATCTTAGACTTGTGCTTCATAGTGTAATATATCCAAATAAACAGTGATCTGGTTTGGTTATTGTCACATTTCGAGTTTAAAAAAGTTGATTGAGCATTCATTTCTGCAAAGATTTCACCGAAGGGATTTGTGTTGGTGTCAGTTGGTGTCAAGTGTTGGGTTTCTGTTCTGTCTCTAATGTGTCTCTCCTTCCTGATTGCTTGCCCCGCCCTGATTGAATTCATCTGCTGCCCTTCGTCTGTGTATTTAGCCCGTGTCCGTTCTCCGCCTCACTGCCAGTTCACCGAAGGGGCTATCAGCGGTGTTTGTTTGGATTTTCCTCTTTGTTTGCTCTCTATTGAACATGTTTGCTCAGTTTTGGATTGATACCCGTGCTCCGACCTCCGTCTGAGTGTGCACGTTTTCCTTGCACGTTGCCCGTTGCCTTTGTTTGAGTCCTTATCTGGTGGCCCTGATGCTTATTACCACCTCACTGGGCTGTTTTCAAGCTGAAACCATTTGAATCTGATCAAACCACGCCCCAAAGACATTCTGTGGACTCCATTAAAAGAGATGCTGATGTTTGTTTTGAGCCTACGTGAACTAATCAGCAACTGCAACTGCACTGTATTATTTTAATTATTTTAATCAGGATGAGGTTGGACCATAGTCTGTATATAAATATGGACAAAGCGTTGCCACTTCCTTGGACTGGCCAAACTGACACTAACTACCTAAAATGACAGAAACCATCCTTGAAAAAAATATTTGATGTGTATTTTAGTGTTTTAGTTTGGCCCATGTCCCATCCACGAACATGGAGGGGGCGGAGCTTATGACCTATACTGCAGCCAGCCACCAGGGGGAGCTCTACTTGCTTTGGCTTCACTTTAGAGGAGCAGTTCCTCTAAAGTAGGGGTGTCAAACTCATTTTAGTTCAGGGGCCACATACAGCCCAGTTTGATGTCAAGGGGGCCGGACCAGTAACACAATAGCGTATTTACCTATAAATAACGACATCTCCAAATGTTTCCCCCCAAATGTTTCCCTAAACCCCACATTTATTAAGAAAAAGAAATGCAATTTCTGTTTAGTTGTAGGTCTTTTATTGGAAAAATTGCAGTTAATGTCTTCAATGTAATTTTTGCAAATTCATCCCGCGGGCCTGATTAGACCCTCTAGCGGGCCAGTTTTGGCCCCCGGGCCATATGTTTGACACATATGCTCTAATGTGAAGCCAAAGCCTATAAGAAGGCACCAACATTGACGTATCAATAATGATGATGAAGATTCAAGTTGCTCCTCCCTAAAATTGTCCAAGAACGCTGATGGGTAACAACACAAAACGTGATCGCTTCTTCTGTTTTGGAATCTCAGTTTTCTCAGCAGAGGCCCAGTTTCATCTAAACCAAAGTGGCATGTATTTAGAACTGGTTGGCAGCTTTCTTTGTTTGACTGGGTGCACATAGACAAATTACAAAACAACCAGCTCTGTTCTGAAGTCTGTCTCCTGTTGCTGCTTGACAAAAAACCTCTGATCTATGACTTGCATTTTTAAAAGGACGAAATGTTCACAGGTGACAGATGAACGCTTCCTCGGCGCCTAGCGCGACGACGACCTTGCTCTTCACTGTACTAAACAGACAGAATACAAATCAGGGCCCGAGATGGGAGCAGATGGAGTGTTAGTTTCTCCTCGGAGCGTACAGAGAGAAAGAGAAGTGAGATAATAGCCCTCAGCTAATCCACTGCACACTGAAAACTCATTACTCCTCAAGAAGGAAACAAAGAAAGAAAAAAGAAAGAAACTTGCTCCCCGGGACGGAAAGAAATACTCTGCGTAAGGTTGAAGAGCTTGGCACAACCTGCCGGGGGTTTCCTCACGTGTGAAATTTCCTTCATGCAGAGTGCAGCGAATTTGGGAGCTTCGTATCACTGCCTGGTAACGTTCAAACACATGATGAACACATGGCTGCAGGACCTGACATAAACATGCAACAGGCACCAGCCGCCTTCAGGCAACACAACAAGTGGTAGCTCCTTAAATATAAACCTCAGTCTCAGTCAGATCTTGCATACTTTCATACTATAGCTACAATTTTAGATTTTTAAAATTTTACATGCTCCATTAACGCCCATTGATTATTTGCATGATATTAAGCTTATGTTTGTCTCAATGTAGTTTTGATGCACCTAGATTATCTATCAACAGGGAAGCATGTTTCACATATCGGACATGATGGCTTACAAACGTCAACAAATTGATTTTTCATAAAGGAGTGGAGGTCAATGGCTTCCAGTACCAACAGCAAATTAAAATGATGGGAAGAAGCAATGATTGTTGTCGATCAGCAAATACTACACCATACTGAGCTATTCTGTAAATTATTAATCTGTGGCTGCAATCTAAATACATTTTTAATGTATTTCTATAACTGTATTCAATCAGGAATCCCTCACTGGAATAAAATAGAAGGAGAAAAGACGGGTCTGTATCCCATGAACGATATTGCACTTGCCTGACTCAACAGACAGTAATGTATTATACAGGGAGGTTTGTATCAGAGCTAGGTGGAGCTTTAGAGTTGGTAACCGTTCAATGAAGTGGATCCTGCTCTGTGTCACACTTTCCACCATCCCCTCCAGGGACAGGGCTATGTACATGCTATGTCACCTACTGGAAGTCAATGGGGGGAAAAGAGGTGCGTTTGGATGCGATGAGACGAATTACTTCCATTACTTCCAAGCACAATTTCTCAACTTTATTCAGCTGACCACAACACAAAGCCTTCTCCACAGACATTCAAGTGATTAGTAAACTAAAAAAAAAAAAGCAGTACTGATCAAACTCCAAGCTTTAGTCAAGATTTGCTACTCGGTAGGTGAGAGGAGTACTCCTTCAGGTTTAGGGGGATCTTCCTTTCCTTTCATGAGGGCTGATAGAAGATGGGATGTATAATGCATAACATCAGGCTGCAAGTTACATCAACCAACGGCTTCAAAACGGAGAAGAGCAGCTGTATAGATTTCCGTGAGGCCGTTTATAGAACAGGGAAAGCGTGAAATGTATTCCATCAACGCTAACTGGTTGATTGCATCTTACATAAACGGTTTCTTAAGCGTTCACCGGACAGATTTCTGTACGCTTGCAGGTCAAGGTCAGTAAAAACCGGTCCTGACACAGCTTGGATAGCTCAGTCGGTGGAGCATCAGACTTTTAATCTGTAGATTTTACAGTGCTGGGAGCTGCGGTTAGAAAAGCAGGTTTTTGCATTCTTGGTATCTGGAGCGAGCACCTAACCCCCCAAATTGCTCCCACAAGTGGCAGCACAGCGCACACGCCACTCCTTGAACAAATGCATGGTCAAATGCAGAGAATTTCAACTTGTGGTATCGAATTGGTATAAAAGACTACGATTAATTCCCTTCTTTTAAACTTAGATTGCTTATTTGTAAAGTAAAATGGTTTGAAAGCACATTTGTATGGCAAAGACATGTATCACTTTCCACGTCTTAGTGCAGAGACCGTCCCCCTCATGAAGATAGGGCAGCAGAGCATGGTTAGATATTCCCCTTAGCTCTGAACAAATATTCGCTCTTAGTGTCCCCTATAAGCAGCTCCACTCCACAGTGGAAAACCACTCATGTCCTTTCACCTGCACCACTGCACCATCTGCATATTCTCACACAAGTTCCTTCAAAATGCATTACTCTGGCAAGATAATCTCAGGGCACAAGCAATTAGAAAACTGCTGCATGTTGGAATGAAATTACTGAAGATTAGATTCCGCCTTATTATCTTTTCCCCCGCGCACCTTCAGGTGGAAAATGTGTACTCAGCATGTCGAGATAAGAGTCGCCGCAGCGTCCGGTGAGGACGCACCACACAGCCTGATTAACGGGAAGACTGAGCCGCGGCAAAGGACCTGGTTTGACACCTCTCATGAAATGCCCTTTCGGCCACTACGCTTTAGTCAACGTTACAAATCAGTAGCCTGTTAAAGTAAGCTGTGCTCAGCGTGCCCCCGGGGGCCAACATGCGTGTAGCCAGCCAACAGCAGACGTGGAGGAAAAACGCAAGAAAAAGAACAAAAGCAAAACTAAAAGAAAACGAGACATTGAACTAATTTCCTCATCTTTGAGTGAAGTATGTGTGAACTTGTGCAGAAACAAAAAGCAAAAAAAAACGGACCAAAAATGTTCGAACTTCGGTGAAAAATAAACAAAACCACGAGAGAAGCAGAAACAGCAGCGAGATAAAAAGGTGGAACTTACCTCCCAACGCTTGCTTCATAACGAAATTCATGATGATGGCTTTTAATTCCTTGCCTTCCTTATCCGAGCGATGTTACATTCAATAGTTGCGCAAAAGTAGAAGTCCTTGGTTGCCAGATCTGGAAGAAAAATGCGCAAAATAAAAAATAGTAAATATTAAACAATTATTTCTGAAATGACTATATGCATGGGTAACGCTGACATGTGGTCACACAGGCGGGCTATTTGTGTGTTTTTTCAAGGACACCGAGGTCAATGGTTCAATCACAACAAAGAGAAACCAAAGAAAAACACCAGAGGATCTCCAATCTACTGACCAAAATCAGCAGCTACTGCTCAGGATCCACTTGCGAATGTGTTTTTGAAATAAAAAAAAATGTTTCCGGACAGCTGATTGTTGGTTGTCAGGGAGTGACTGTCACGACAGTCCGCGACAACCTCTACGTATCCGAGCTTTGACTGCACTCAATCGAGTTTTGAGAAAGTGCACAGTGTAGGTCCTCGGCTTGGCAGGACGCTCTGTTGTCATGCATGTGGACTAAACCACTCCTGTGTGTTTTTCCTGATCATGTGGTAAAACTTTCCATCCTCCATTGGAGGGACATTGGACTCAGCCATCCCACTTCGGCGTCAGAAAATAATAATTAAAATAATAATAATAATAATAATAATAATAGAAAAGCTCCTCGTACGGCGAGCTTAATTAGGCACAAATGCACGAGCCTCGCGTGCGCGGTTGCATGTGCATGTGCGTGATATGTGCGGCAAAATCAACATAAACGACCGCGTTGTGCGTACGCGTGCGACGAGGCGGACGCGGTGCAGAAAGCGGAGACACACAATGCACTTCCTCGTACGATCCGAGGCTGGTTTCAGCACCGCCGAGAGCGGATAGCTCCACGAGCCGGCGAAATGTGCCGGAGCGGCGGCGTCGAGCATCGATTTACCTCCGTCCTGCGACTCGGGATCGGAGGAGCAGAGCTTCACCCTCAGGGACGAAGTTATCCTGCAGCAGGTAACAGCAGCTCGGGCTAATCTTAACTGCTCGTCCCCTGCATCTCCGGCTCCAAAAAAATATAAAATAAAGGACGTCCTTGGTGCTTCCTCTTGCTCGCCGCTTCGTCTTCCTGCACACACACACACACACACACACGCACGCACGCACTCACTCTCACACACACGTAGAGAGAGAAAGAGGAGGAGGAGGAGGAGGAGTGGAGGGGGGTGGTGGTTTGGTGAAGCAGCTGCTGTTGGGAAGGAGCGACTGAATCACATGGAGGGGCTGGAGAGAGAAACGTCCCACTAACGTTCCCCTGACCGATAGAGAGAGATCAATTATTCAGCCTTGACGGTGGCTGGCTGCTCCGTCCTACAGCACCGCCCCCCCACACCATCCCACCTCCCCATCTCTGCAACGGGAAGGGGGACTCGGCTCGCACTTAAAAAGGTAGTGCAGAATATAAGCCATCGGGAATTTGATTGGAATTCACATTGCAGCCTCTCTCGGTTTGCGCGACGTGACACACATTCCGTTTGCGTGCAGCTGCTGTCATGTGCAAATCTAATATATTCCAGCGGGGGTTTCTTTAACGCTGCTACAGGGGATTCCGGTGAGTAGGTGGTGCTTATTAGTTTACGACAATACTCACAACGGAACGTATTCCTCCGGACGTTAAACATACCAGAGGTGTGCACAGACTCTGGGAGGAACGGGGGCAAGAGGGAACATGAGGCACCTCCTCTGATCCAGGGTCGTTTCTCAAGGCACTCTCCACATTCAAAGCCCGGTATAGGAGTTTATTGTGGCCCCGAGTTTGTGCTATTTGTTGAGGCTCGCAGCCGCAACACAGAGAGAGAGAAGAAAGGGAAATCTCAGCTTTTAATCGGATTTCACAAAATTTTGCGCGCTGCACTTGGCCGCCAGAGTTCTGTTTTCCTGCCTCATATGAAGGTGCAAAAAATTTGCTTTTTTTATGCTGAATCCAGTTTAATTGGTTAAGATACAACATGTGTTTCTTTTTCTACTTTCCTTGGTTCTCAGCACCAAGGTGATGCCAGGTCCTCACAGATTTTATAATAACTACTCTCACTGACAGGAGACCGCACACTTTATCCTTATATATACACTGCCTAGCCAAAACAAAAAGTCTCCACCTGGGTTTAACTAAGCAAATAGGTAGAAACCTCCTATTGGATAATTACTGCATGGGTGATTATCTTTCAGCTGACAACAAGTTATTTAACCCCAACTGATGCAATGAGCAGCTTCTCATTTCTTAAACAACCATGTCTAAAGACACGTCCTGTGGTCGTGGAAAAGATGTTAGTCTGTTTGAGAAGGGTCAAATCATTGGCATGCATCAAGCAGAGAAAACATCTAAGGAGATTGTAGAAACTACTAAAACTGGGTTAAGAACTGTCCAACGCATTATTAAAAACTGGAAGGATAGTGGAGAACCATCATCTACCAGGAAGAAATGTGGTCGGAAAAAAATCCTTATCACACGATCACTTAAATGTTTGGTGAAATCAAATGGAAGAAAAACAACAGTAGAACTGAGGGCTATGTTTAATAGTGAAAGTAAGAACATTTCCACACGTACAATGTGACGGGAACTCAAGGGATTGGGACTGAACAGCTGAGTAGCCTTAAGAAAACCACTAATCAGTGAGGCTAACTGGAGAAAAAAAGGCTTCAATTTGCTAGGGAGCATAAAGATTGGACTCTGGAGCAATGGAAGAAGGTCATGTGGTCTGATGAGTCCAGATTTACCCTGTTCCAGAGTGATGGGGGCATCAGGGTAAGAAGAGAGGCAGATGAAGTGATGCACCCATCATGCCTAGTGTCTACTGTACAAGCCTGTGGGGGCAGTGCTATGATCTGGGGTTGCTGCAGTTGCTCAGGTCTAGGTTCAGCAACATTATGTGTCCAAAGAATGAGGTCAGCTGACTACCTGAATATACTGAATGACCAGGTTATTCCATCAATGGATCATATTCCAAGATGACAATGCCAGGATTCATGGGGCTCAGATTGTGAAAGAGTGGTTCAGGGAGCATGAGACATCATTTTCACACATGGATTGTCCACCACAGAGTCCAGACCTTAACCCCATTGAGAATCTTTGGGATGTGCTGGAGAAGGCTTTGTGCAGTGGTCAGACTCTCCCATCATCAATACAAGATCTTGGTGAAAAATGAATGCAACACTGGATGGAAATAAATCTGGTGACATTGGAGAAGCTTATCCAAACAATGGCATTTATTTTTTGGCCTGTCAGTTTACTGGTCTGAACAGATTTTTAAATTGAAGTCTCTGCTGACAGGTCACCAAGGTCACATCTTATTCACATTTTATTTTTCTGTCTCAAATCCACTTGAAATCCAAGGTTTTATTCTCTCTTCATTCAATCCTGGCTGCCGCCTATGAAGCTGCCCTACACCAAACAGTAGAGAAATTCACCGTCAACTACTCCTGATGATTTATTTAACAGATTGACCTCTGCCGGCTCCACAATGAAAGAAACGCTGGTTCTTTCTGACGTCTTTATACACTCTCAAGTTCAGCTCTGGGTGTGAAAGCTTATATTTATGCCAACTGTGATATTGTCACAGACTTTAAATATTATGTATATAATGCGGCTGTAATGTTTTACAGTGTACAGACATAATGTGACTTATAACTGCACACTTGAGCCCCTCTTGGTTCCCAGTTCAGTACACTTTTTCTCATCAGGGTCTTACTTGCGGAGAAGTTCAACCCCCAACGCTGATCTTTTCAGCAACGCCAAACATAACACAGTATTAAACCTTCATCCTGATAGATGATGTGTTCTGCAAATTTATGCAAAGCCGTGACACCAGAATTTCACATCATACACCCTTTCAGCTGTTCCTCATTTATGGTCCCGCTCGGCGTCGGCGCATGTTCTTTAGTTCCCACGATTTGTGTGTAAAATGGTGCCAACTCCAAAGCCCTTCGCTGTTCGGTTGCGTAGCAGGGACTTGACATGTTTCCGGGAATTAGGCTGCATGTAGAGAATTTTAATCCCCGCTTTCGTTTTATCTCACTTCATTTGAGGAATCTTGCTAACAAAGGCTCGGGCGCTCTGCCAAACTCAGGTAATTAGGCTGCCTCGGTTTCGCTCGCCGTGGTGTTTTCTGCAAATACTGACGCTCAGATGGCGATAACGTCATTTTAAACCAGAGTTAGTGTGTGTAACTGCACATACGTGGAGTTTGACCAGGAGTTCCCAGAAATCCCTGCCATTACTAAAGCAAAGGGTAGTACCTGCATGGAACTACTTTGTACAAGGGTAAAGCAGCACACAGCAGGATTTTTATAATAGAAATACAGTCATTGAAAAGTACAGCTTTTAATAGCAAGGAAAATGATTTAAACCCCAGGCCCTCTGCATAATGCAATAGAAAGAAAGAGTAAAAAAAAGTTGTTAAAATACAGGCATGAATTGAAGAAATCTTGTTTTGAATTATGTTGCAAACTCCTTTTATAATTTCAAATATACAGTAATTTATGTGGTTGCGGTTTAATTATCCTGTTTTCATTTGCACCTGCATCGTATTATTTTAACAAGGCATGTACCTTTGACTAAATAAATCAGTACAAGGTGTTGATGTTAACGGACTAAGGGCGAATATGTCTGCTCATCTCCAGTGAGCTGCACAGAACGATTAAATTAATACATTTCAAAGAAAGTGTGAAAAAATAAAGAAATAAAGTCATCTCCTTCTGTCAATGAAGCGTGACTCCACCAGAGGTGGGATGGTGGGTTAATATTGGCTCATAGGTTGGTGAGTAATGTTGCACATGAAGAGGAATTTATCAATTTTGTTCAAGTCACGAAGTCACATCATTTTTCACTTCACAGTCAGGAGGTGAACTAGGAATAAAAATGGCTCCATTCAGAGGAGCGCCAGATTCGCCAGATGCGCCAGAATATTTTCTATTTCTCGTGTCAATAATATTGTCAAAATACAGGATTTTTAAAAGTCCTTGCATGTGAAAGTTTCAATTTGTGTAATACACGTACCAGGACTGGTTCTTCTTTATTTATCCATCCATAAACTAGCACGCAGATATATATATATATATATATATATATATATATATATATATAATGATGGATGAATCCTCTGTAACATCTCTGCAGATTTCCTGAAGGGTGGTTTTGCAGCTCAGTGTGGTCTCCCCGGGTGGTCTCCAGCAAACATTAAAAAATGGTCAAAGACTTGGAGTGTCTGTGGAGCTGAGGTGCACAGGTGATGATGGGCCATGCATCTAGAACACTGTGATGCTACCCAGGTTATTTTCATAAATGCGCTCTCGTAAAGTCGTCATGGATGGCCAATTATTCCTGCTCTTAAATTGGACAATTTAACATGGAGGTCTGCAGCATAGAGAGTATAAAGACGGATGGCTGAACTGCTTTTTCAAAAGTGAAGCCAAAACAAGTAGAGCTCCCCCTGGTGGCTGGCTGCAATATAGGTCATATAAGCTCCACCTCCTCCATGTTAGTGGGCAGGACTTGGGCCAAACTAAAACACTAAAATACATATCAAATATTTTTTTTTTTTCAGGGATGGCTTCAGTCATTTCAGGTAGTTAATATAATGTTGATAGATGCTCAAGTGTCAAAGTTATTTATTTGACACTATAGAAACAGGATGCGACATAATGGCGACTACCAGTTGCCATGCCAACCGCTCTGCGAAGCATCCCACAAGGCCGAGATAGTTGTAAAAAAAAAAAAAAAAAAATTAAAAACAAGTACAGTGTATAATCCAAACATTTCCTTGTAACTGGTGGAGGTAGAGCAGAGCGCAGTATTAATTAAATTAAAACGCCAGTGAGTCTGGAGGAAGTGTGGGTGGGGCATCCGTGTGGCTCCACCTTCGGACCGTACTGATCAGACTCTGGCTCCAAACTTGCAAGATGCCGCCACCCGTATCCCCAGGAAAAAAGCGTCAGTTTGGCCAATGCGAGGAAGTGGAGACTCATTGTCCATATTTATATACAGTCTATGCTCTGTAAGGATTGACTCACTTTCGGAGTCAGCCTCTAGTGGACATTAGTGGAACCGCATGTTTTCAACCGCGCATGTTGCCTTTTCACTTTTATTTTAAAGACATTAAGAACATACAGAATTTCAGTTTGAATTACATCAGATGTTACCAAAATAGCTAAATTAACTTAGCCTCTAGGCGTAGCATAATGTAAAAATAATTAGAAACCAGTGGAAATGTCGTAATGATTCTGCAGCTGCTCTCCATTCATTTCTATTAGGCTGCCCACTGGCCAAATCATCGGTCATCTGAGTCCACCCACAAGCCTCCACACGTCTCCTCTATCACCCTCTGAGAGGACTATTGATCGGGGATGAAGATCAATGGTAATTCACATTAAGTGATTTAAAAGAAAAAAGAAATGTTCCTGTCACTGGAGTATTGCACTGCCGGTGGGAACTGGTTTGATTGCAGCAGGTCGTCCGATCGATCGCATTGATCAACTATAATGTTGTGAATATTCATAGAACTGGTGGCACCACGGCACTGAAGGTGATGGACTGAACACGCTCTCTGGTGCTGGTTGTCACATTTAAGTTAGTCAAACAGCAAATTATATCAGGACTTTTAATATCAGGGTTATTGGCTTATAGTTAGTTTTTCATTTCAAAGCCAGAGTATTAAAGCAGTTTCTTCAGTTTCCTGTTTTGTTAGAAGCGGTGAAGCAGTTTTATATTCTGATAGGACCTTGTTTTGATATTTAATTTGACTCATGAACAAAGAGAAATCTGTTTTTATTTGAATTAAATTATTTAATATGACTGTGTGGCATTTAAATCTGCAATATGCTCATCTCCATATTTATAACCAGATTCAGTAAATTAAAAGCTAACATGAAATGCTCTATTCAGGTCAGAGATCTTCTGTCTTTCTCCACAAACGAATAAAACTTTCTGCACTTACCTCACAAACTTAGATGTTTTTTATTAGTCTAAAGTGACTCATCCGCTGATACTCCAAATTTAACTGTTATGCCGTTGCTTTGTCAACGGAATAATCACATGATAACCGTACATTTTCTTTCATTCACTTCTTTCACTTGCAAGGAACGAGTGGAAGGCCCTGATTGGTTTGTGTCTTGATTAAAATTCAGTTTTCGGTCATTGTCACAGTTTTTCATAACTGTTGCTTCTCATTAAATCAAAATGAAAGCTTACATAGTATATACGAATAGACACACTCACCCACAACCACATTCATATCATAACCTATACTTATAACCTGTCAGCCCTTTGCACACATCTTTGCATCTTTTGCACACATAATGCTGCTTATCAGTCAACTCTTTACAAACCATCCTAACTCACACTCTGCATTAGTCGGCGCTGCTCTCTGTTTTTGTGTAGTGTCTGTTTATAGGTGCATTGCCTCCCAAGTGTTTTGCACTGTCTGCATGCTATTTTTTGTCTTTCCACTGTCTCTCGTTCTTGCACTGTCTACACTTTGCACTGTCTTGTGTTCTCTGCATAAGCTTGCACATGCACACTTTATACCCAATCCCTTATATTGTGCTTATGCTGCATTCCAGAAAACTGGGAGGTCTGAAATTTCGAGCGTCTACCGTTAGCTTTCAGCACAGAGAGAAGTATATTACTAATTGCTGGAGGAAAATTTCGATCATTGTCAGTAACTTCAGAAACAAAACAAATATTGTCTTATCACGGTCGGCCATGTTTGTTGTTTACGTTCAACTTCGTTCTCCTGGAACGCTTTGAGGTCACATCTCGTTCACTCCAAGATGGATAAATCCAACATCCCAGCTTTACTGGAATGCTGCATTAGTCCTATGTCTTCATGTAGCTCCGTGGCCCTGGAGGAACGTCCTCTCATCTCACTATGTGCTGCAACTGCTATACATGGTTGAATAGAAAAGACAATAAAAAAAAACCTCTTTGACCTTTGACTTATTGTGTATATTCTCTACAAAAGAATAAAACTTTCTACATTCACCTCACAAACGTCTGATTGGATCAAACTTAAAGCCAGCTCCAGCCTGTGCTGTAATCCTGACCTGGTCTAATAACGCTGACGTTGCTTTGTTAAAGGAACAATAGCGTGACACTCGTTCTTACACTCATATCCATTGCGAGGAACGAATACAAGCGCACAGAAACACACACACAATCAGGCGCACTCTCATGCACACATGCTCCCCTGACGTCTTGTTAATGCAGCTTAGGCCCACTCTTAGGAACTATACGTACTCTCCTCTCTCTGTCTGTCACTGTCTTAAGACACACACACACACACATACACATATATACAGAGAAAGTGTAGCTGGTAGAATGTCTTCAGTTTTCTCTACTCGCCAACATCAGAGGACACCCACTGACCCACTGGCCTGCCAAAGCCGATGTGTGTCTTTAAGCGTTAAGGTGGCCTGTACATCAACACGGGAACGCCAGCAAGACACAACTTCCTTTCTGTCCCCAGTGTGGAGGCTGGATCTGCTCAACACACAGATTTCCCCAGAGGATGAATCGTGCAACCATGCAGGTTGGAGTATGAGGGCTACTCCCAAATATAATACGAAGAGAATGTATGTGCACATATAAGTGCATATATTAATAGGTTTATCTAATAATCTTTTTGATAAAACAACATGAGTTGTCTGCACAATTATTAACTAATTACTCACATTAAAACAGCATTGAAAAATTAGTTCTTTGTTAAGGTTTGTAAAACGTGATTTGGGTTAAAGCTGCATAATAATGGAGAGTAAACAATCATGCTTATAGAGGAACAGCTCCTCTAAAGTGAAGCCGAATCAAGTAGAGCTCCCCCTGGTGGCTGACTGCAGTATAGGTCATAAGCTCCACCCATCCAAGTCCCACCCACTAACACGGAGTAAGTGGGTGGGACTTGGATGGGTCAAAATAAAACACTAAAATACATGTCAAATAAATGTTTTTCCAAGGATGGTTTCTGTAATTTTAGCTAGTTAATATAATGTTGATGCATGTTCAAGTGTCAACTTTTTGGATAAGTTTTGTTTTAGAAACAGGATGTGACATAATGGTGACTACCAGTTGCCATGCCAACTGTGGGACCATGGGGCCGTGAGAGTTGAAAAAAAAAAAAATTATAAACAAGTACAGTGTATAATCCAACATTTCCTTGTAACTGGTGGAGGTAGAGCAGAGCGTAGTATTAATTAAATGAAAACGCCAGTGAGTCTGGAGGAAGTGTGAGCGGGGCATCAATATCAGGGCTCCATGTGCCTCCACTCTTGGACCGTACTGGTCAGACTCTGGCTCCAAACTCGCAAGATGGCCCCTGGGAAAATAGCGTCAGTTTGGCCAATGAGGGAAACTGGCCGCGCATTGGCCATATTTATATACAGTCTATGGTTGTGACTCATCAGAGAATGGACATGGGCCTTCTGAGGGTGTCGTGTGGTGTCTAGAAACAGAATGTTGTTAGAGGGGGGGCCTTTGAGGGGAGGGTCCTCTGTGGATCATCCCACAGATACTTGATCAGTTTGGGATCTAGTGAATTTGGAGGCCAGGTCAACACCTTGTGCTGTTCTTCATGTTTTTTTTTTAGTTGTTCCTAAAGTGTTTCTGTGTGTGTGTCTGTGTCAGGCTGCATCCTGCTGGGGATGGCTGCTGCCATCAAGGAGTGTCATTGCTATGGGTTGGGGGTACCTGGTCTGGTCTAGGTGGGTGCTACATGTCTAAGTAACGTCCACACCAATGAATGCCAGGTCCAGAAGTTTCCCAGCAGAACACTGAATTGTCACAAGATGGTCAATGTTTTTTACTTCTCCTGTAGGTGGTTTTAATGTTGTGGCTGATCAAGATTGTTTATATGGTCGCACATTGGTCTATAAGTGTTTATTCTCATATCTTGTTACCAATAATAGATTTTATTTTATTATTGTATCTAGTCTATCCATGCATGCCGTCCCTTGTTTCACCCCTGTGCTTATGGGACAAATGGTACGTTCCAGCTCAGGTGAGGACGACATTAGGCGTGTTCGACTTCATGCAGATCTGTGCAGATCTGACTTGACGTGATGCATGCTGGGTTGAAAAGGTTGATTTCCTGTCTGTGATCACGGTCACCTGTTCAGCCTTGACTTTAATGTGGATGCTCCTCCCCTCATTAGTTTCACCTGTCCCTCCTTACTCTATCACCTGCGTGTGTATATATAGTCCTGCCTTTTTCTTTTGTTTGCTGTCAGTTTCTCTGTTGTTACCCTTATTTTTTTTCGCTAATGTTGTACTTATGTTTTTTTTTCGCTTGATTCAACTTTGTAATCGTCAGAAACACGTTTGTTCATTAAATTGACTTTTAATTATTTACACTGCCTTGTCCCAGAGTGGGTAAGATCTGAAATGACAGTTAAAATTTTGCTTGTCCACACTGCATCTGTGGTGCAGAACAAATCACGGGTAGACACGTACGCACAGATCTTATAACATGCATCTCATCTGACAAATATAGATAAATAAATAAAAATAATTGAAAACTTAATGGAAAAATGAAACGCATCAGTTGCACGGAGCGGCACGCTGTTGAATCTTGCCAACACAGCCGATATTCAAAATACAGAATCCCTTCTGTGGCGCTCCCTCTGGCGCTGTTGCTTTTTATTGTGCACGGACCAGGAGGAACTGGCGTTTTATTAAGATGCATTCACAGTGACTGAGCTCACATTATTAAATTGCTCTCCATTAAGTGCTACTACCCGCTTTACCCGCTTTTTACAACTGTTCAGCCGGGCCGTGAAATGCCACCCAGAAGCCTCGTCTCAAGCCTCAGATACGGGCGGCGGCGTTGTTGTTTTCAGACAACAAAGCGGTGCTTGGCGGAATGAGCCAGGCTTGTTGATATCAGTGCAGCTCTTCTGTTCAGCAGAAACAGGTCTCTGGGAGCTTTCTTTTTTTTATTGTGGAGGATAAAGCAGATGAAGGTTTGAGCCTGGTAAATCAAAAATGAGATTTTTGACATAAATACCTGCAGGTCGAGGCGTACACGTAGGAATTCAGTCGGTTGAGAATGTATAAATTGAAATGCAGAATGTTTTGAAACGAGTTTATTTGGTGAATACGTTTTTTGTTAGAGGGCTGCCGCGGCGTAACCTTCGAGTGCTGCGTACACATGAGCCAATAAGCCAGTTGGGATTGACTCTTGAAATAAAGCGACTGTACTCCATCACCTCTTAACTACAGCCAACGGGCAACGCACAGAAAGAAAGCGAGACATATGTGCTCATAGCTCTTTTGCAGTGAGTTGACACGTACCCGGCTATTTCAAATGGTTTGTTCACTGCAAAATCATCTAGAATATGATTGTGTGGAGCCACAACATTAAAACCACTGACAGGTGCTGGACCTGGCGTTTATTGGTGTGGACGTTACTTAGACATGTAGCACCCACCTAGACCCCACCCCATAGCAATGACACTCCTTGATGGCAGCAGCCATTACCAGCAGGATGTAGCCCCAAAAATGCTTTAGGAACAACTAAAAAAAACATGAAGAACAGCACAAGGTGTTGACCTGGCCTCCAAATTCACTAGATCCCAAACTGATCAAGTATCTGTGGGATGATCCACAGAGGCCCCTCCCCTCAAAGGCCCCCCGACTAACAAGATTCTGTTTCCAGACACCACAGGACACCCTCAGAAGGCCCATGTCCATTCTCTGATGAGTCACCACAAGGGAGACCTACACAATATTAGGAAGGTGGTCATAATGTTATGCCTGATTGGTGTATATTATAATGGAACTTGTGAGCTTGTGGTTATGGCATAGAAAGCTGTGCTACTCAAAATGCTTGGTGTTCAAGCAGTAGCATCACATCTAAGCCATGAGAGCACAGCTGCTAGGCAACTGTCGGCATCCAGAAGATACTGAGGCTGTTGCGGAGGAAAATTACAATATATTAATTTACTCTGCACCTCCGGCATTCCTGAAAATGTCAACAAACACATCGTAACTCGTGACCTAAGCAAATATTTCCACATACGAGGTCGTCAATTCAATTCAATTCAATTCAATTCAGTTTTATTTATATAGCGTCAATAACAATACAAATTGTCTCAGGACGCTTTACAAAACCTGACCTGAAACCCCCAGAGCAAGCCTGAAGGTGACGGTGGCAAGGAAAAACTCCCTTTAAACAGGAGGAAACCTTGAGCAGAACCTTAAGCTCATATGGAGGGACCCATCTGCCTAAAGCCCAAATTATGCTTCCGCGTTGACACAGCGCGTCCGTGCGTACAGACCTATTGCGGACCTATTGCGTCCTTGCGGACCCCCGTGCGTCCTACGCAAGGGCCAGACGTGCACCTCCCAAAAATCCTCGACGCGCGTCGAGGCGACGCAACAGCAACGCAGCAGCAACGCAGCGGCATTGGCTGTGATTGGTCCGCTAACTACATCCGCTGGAGACCGCTTTTCCGGTTTCCACTCATAAACATCTTTGTCTCCTTTGTCGTGCCCTAATTTGCAATAGAAGTATTTCTTCCTCTGCTTGAATAATTTGGAGCTCCAACGGCAGTCTCTCTGTCTCGGTGTCCATCGTACACTGTGACTACGACAAAAGCCGGAAGGTAAATAACGAGGCGAGATACGTCACAAGAGTCTTGGTCGGTCGGTCACAAAAAATCATAGCGCCCTCTACCGGTGTGGCATGCATTTCGACACGTAAACCCCACGCAGAACCATCACGGTCTCACGACTGCGTCCGAGCAACTGCGTGGCCATTGCGTGACCATTGCGTGATCACTACGCGGAAGCATAATCTAGCCTTAAGGCCGGCCGGGTGGAGACAGAAAAACAGAGAGAATTAATATGGTACAATGAGGTCTACGAGATACGATGGAGCTAGGCCTTTGAGGGCCTTGTATGCAAGGAGGATGATTTTAAATTCTACTCTAGATTTTAAAGGGAGCCAAAGAAGAGAAGCTAAAACTGGATCGTAATACGATCTCTCTTGCTAATTCCTGTCACTGCTCTTGCTGCAGCATTTTGACGTGAATGTGGACGTTTCTCGCGAACACTGTGAGCATGACCCACCAGTATGAAGACGGCATTAGATAAAGAAGTCAGCACAGAGTATTGCCACGCAGTGATTTACTTTCTCTGTGATAGTATCCAGGTTTTATCTCACAACGGATGTATGCCAAGGTCATGTTCCCCCCTTTTTTTTTGCTCCTGGCAGGAAGGTATTCAATCACTGTCACTGTGCTTCACACCAGTAGATCACATTTATTTCAAATGAATGGGAAGATGTCGTCCTAATCTGCGTATTAAATAAAATAGACTTTATCGATCCACAAGGGAAACACATTTATGGTCCGATTTAATTGGTTAACACATCTTTTTGGTAACTCCTCTGGAGCTGTACCGGTGAAGCTGAACATATTTTTTCATCCAAACTCACTTCTTTGAGACTCTGCACACCCACGCAGGTTATTTCGGTTATCCTCGCTGATTAGACCTCTGCTTGGGCTGAGCAGGGCCGGTGAGGCTATGTTTGGAATTGCGTGAATGCACCGGGGTCCAGGCGGCGACTGCACAGGGTTCATTTTCTGCAGAGAGTGAGGACGAACCTGTGCAACTGTGTGCAAAGCTGAGGAATTTTAACAGCTCCACTGATGAATGGTGATGTCTAATAAGAAACCTCAGGCAGGAAATCCTCAGGAGTTATTTCTGTAGCGCTGCAGCACACCCAAAAAATAATTACAAACACCCCCGGAAGGCTGGCTTCCACCGGTTTGTGTGTCGCTCACATTTCTGTCAAAATCAGAGCATCAGTTTATATTTTGCGTCGTTTTCTGAACTGTGTGCATTGGTACAATCCCCCCTCTACATCGTATTATACTTCATGAGCAGATTCACACTGATCTGAATCTCTTCTGAACTCCTCTGAACTTGCAGAGAACACAGACACCACCTTCCTCCATTTTTGCACATCCTCTGCCACATTCATTATTCACAATTACATCTTCCCTCCGTGATGTCTGCCTTTAGTTTTTTCTGGGTCAAACAAGAGAGCAATCAGATTCTTTACGCTCACATTGTCATGCATCTCGTACGGGGCGACGTTGCAGCGTCAGACACTCGTCTCTACTACGGGATGATCTCGGTCACATGTGTCGGCTCAATTTGTTTCCATTATCATCTCATTTCCCCGTATTCGGCACCGCGGCCGCAGCCCCTTAATTATGAAGACATGAATCATGGGTAATAATGGTCTATAGAACAAGAAATGAGCTGCTGGCATGAGCTACGGTTGTGCTGTTGAATGGGTGCAGAGATGTAACAGTGTATTTGTGAGAATGAGGACAGATGTGGTGATGCATCAAGGCAGAGAGAGCGAGAGAGAGAGAAATCATCAGAGGAAATCAGAGGATACGACTTCAAGAGTGATCAAAACACATTTACATATGAGGGAAGACGAGCAGAGTTCCTCGAAATATCTTCAGTGTAAAGAAGATTTCACGTAAACATCAAGGTGGAGTGTATTTGATCGTAGAAGACGACCACTTTCCACTGATACGTCACCAATAATTTCAGTTTTAGAGATTATTTGTCACTTTTCTAACTTAAAGGGGACCTCCTGTTTTTTTACAACCTGGCATAAAATACAATCATTTACTCACCCATATAACTTTTGTGTAATTTGTAGTCGTTCTACATATATCCATATAGTGGGAGTGACGGTCGGCTTGTTTACTTGTAATTTGCTACTGCTATGGTTCGTCCACAACCTCAGAATCAGAAAAATATTCAGCCATGTTGCAAAAAACAAGCAGTAGCAAATTACAGGTAAACAAGCCGGCCGTCACGGGTACGCGCGGCGCTCAGAGATGACATCATCCAGGTCATAAGACATCATCTGGGGTCTGTAGGTCAATCTGCAGACCCCGGATGATGATAACAGGTAACTCCGGACTCAACGGATAATAGCACTAGCGTATCATAACAAAATATTGGTGAAATGAACGAGTTTCGCGGCAGATAATTCGTTATTTAGAGGCTGTGTTTCGGTGCCCCAATCACTCCCACTATATGGATATACGCAGATCTAAATATCTCCCGAAGACTACAAATTACACAAAAGTTACATGGGTGAGTAAACGATCATATTTTATGCCAGAAATAAGGTCCAGGTTGTAAAAAAAAAAACAGTAGTTCCCCTTTAAATGTCGCACCATTTTGGAAAATGGATGTTGATCAGAAAAGCCACAATGTAAGAGGCAACGAGACAGCATTAGAAAAACCTTTTTAAAGTAACTTTCTTCCAGGGAACTGTGAATCCGTAAACCTGACCCCAGTGGAAAGCAAAAAGCTTGCTGCTAAGTCCTTAAATTTTCAATCTTATATGTTTTCTTAATCTATAATTGTGGTGGCGATAAAGCAGCATGTGTTTGGACAGGGAGAACATGCAAACTCCGCACAGAAAGGCCCCAGTCGGCCGATGGATTCAAACCCAGAACCTTCTTGCTGTGAGGCACCACATACGATTCAACTTGCTTTCTGATGATGCAATAAATTCTCAAAAATTTAGGAAATTGTAAGGAGCTAATATGATGTTCTCTACTTTTTTTTTTTTTAAAATAGAAGATTTTTATGGGGCATTCATGCCCAAATTCCATGGTTGATTTAGTGCGGTGGGCACAAATAATTAGCCGTTCGTTCCGAGCTTCTTTTCTGAGCCGGGTTAGAATTAATTTAACCTCATTAGTTGTTTAGCTCTAGTGGTCATGTTAGGGTGACACACGAGGAAAAACGAAGACATGAACAAGGACTGTGAATAAATGTTAAAGAATCTTTTTTTTGTCTGTTTTTTTATTTAAGGACGGGGGGGGGGGGGAGATCTTATTCCACATTGTCTGACAGCATAGCATTATCTAGTCAGAGTGTAAAATCACTGAACCCAGTCCTCTATCTTGTACATGTTTCCCCCAAATGCGAGGAGACGTATCTGGTGTTATGCAGGCTTCGGGGTCTCTGCGGACTTGGAACAACTTTCTGATGATGTCTGTGTGGTTAAAGATTCACCTGGTATGCATCATGTGCCTCCGAGCTCTGGGCACACCGCTGTGATCTGACACCCATGCTGTGTTTTTTAAAAAACTACTTTTTAAATCCTCCTCTTTCAACTTCTTTATTAGCAATAAAGATATTTCTCTCGCTGGCTTATTTTAAGCCACAAACTTTCTTGAGCTCTGCAACAAGAGAACAAATACGTGATTACGCTGATATCTCTCTGGACCACTGGGAGAAGCCTGCTTGCTGTCCTCCTCCTCCTCCTCCTGTCCTTCTGAACAAGACGCATTTTCTTCCTCTCACCTGCAAACATCCACAGACAAGAGAGCTATTTGATAAACAACTAAATTTTCCACCCTTGAGTGTTGAGCGTGGGGTGTGGCGTGGGGGTGATGGTTATTAGAAGTGGAAGAGTGGCGTAATTGGCTCCTCGTCTTGAAGTGAAAGTGAGGGTTTGGTAAAATCTAATGCTCTTGTGGGAGTTTGTGAATAGGTCCTTTTGTTGGAGCGCTGACTAGTTAATGTGGGCAGCACAAGATTCTTCATTTCTGCAGGGAGCTTCCAAAGCACTCGGAGGCTGAAGATAGTGGATGAATTTAATCTGGTTGGTAGCAGTTTTTAGTGTAATTATCTATCCTAGTCAGCCATTGTGGGAGCGGGCTAAGAAAGAGAGCACAGACTTTCTTCTCTTAACCACACGTCCCTGCTCCTATGGCGATCCATACGTCTTCCTCGCCCAGATGAAACATGCATCGCCTCCGGGCAGCATATAGCTGGTCCTCGACGAGGGGCCGCGCTCACGGTGAATCAAGCACCATTAATGAATCAGAAACGCCCTCAGAGGAAACTAACCTGTTCCTAACATGTGAGCCTATTTGCTGCTAGGTTTTGTTGCACAGCAGAAGATACAAGAAGTGCCATGACGCTTTAAGCAGGAAGTCGACTAGACACTGATCATGTGATAATAACAACACGGACGCCTCCTAGAAGACAGGTGAGGAGCCCAGTGGGTCGTTGCAGCAAACTAGCAGCGGTTCATCAAGTGTGTGGAAATACTGCACTAAAGATGAAGCCCATACTACCATGACATGTCAGTCCTGAAATACAACTAAAGTACTACTGCAATGCATCTGAAAAGGCTAACGCTAACACTAGCAGAGGAACGGTCCAAATCCTCTGGACAGCAGTCAGTTAACAACTTCACCAAATGTCCTGTGGTAACAGAGAGAAGGAGGCTGCACATCAACTATTTGGTAAAGTTATTAGACCTTTAGCTGCTATACACGGAAAGGGCTTCGGCGATATACTGCATTTATTTATTTATTTCATCCCAGTTACACTATCCTATCTTACAACACACTGTAAAGTACTATTACATGCTATTGACGGCGCAGATTTATAAAGGCTAAACATATCTGCAGCTCACAGTTCTAGTAGTTGCTGTGGTTGTAGAATGTGTTTTTTTTTTGTCCTTGATGTCAGTGAACGCACCACGCAGACCACGGCAGTTATAGTAGAGCTGAGGGTTCGAGCGAGAGCCACGTATTGGAAGTGTCAAACTGACGGTGTTTATGGTGATGGCATTTTGAGGGGTTGGCTGCAGGACAATTCAAGGCAGAGTCATCAACACAGATACGCAGTTAACAATGTCTTTACCAGGGATATCTCCGATCCAGTCGTTTCAGCCACTATATCACGGCGCTCAAACCGTTCCCTGTTGTATTTTGGATGCTGTTGAAGATTTCCTCCGATGGAAGGTTCACTCCAAGTTCACTAAGACACTGTCATTTCAAATTAAACATCTCATCTTATGAAGGGAAACGCTTCAAGGGAACAGACACAAGACGGCAAAATGAAAAACAAACCATCGAACAGGATGAAGTAGGACAGCTGAATTTAGTTTTGACAAAAATTCTGCAGAGACTCCTCTTATTTGATGAATGTTGGGGGAAAAAAAGCTTTTAGTTTAGTTTTAGTGATTTACTTGTGTATTTCTCTGATGGTAATTATGTTTGTACTTTGGCAAGATTCACTCCTTTGCCCTGCCAGGGAAATATTCTGTCACTGCAATGCGCTTTCGCTTCACACCAGTAGGTCACATTATTCCTTCAATGGATTTTTTTCTTCCCTGATGTTCACGGGCATATTCCAAGATGACAATGACATAATTTTCACACATGGATTGGCCACCACAGAGTCCAGACCTTAACCCCATTGAGAATCTTTGGGATGTGCTGGAGAAGGCTTTGTGCAGTGGTCAGACTCTCCCATCATCAAGATCTTGGTGAAACATTAATGCGACACTGGGTTTACTGGGTAAACTCACTACGTAACAAAAGTACTTTTGGATTTTTTAAATACAAGCTAAATAATTATTTTTACATCGTATCGGCTATGTCTAACACATATTGGAAGTAGCTTCCTTTAGTTTGAGATTCTCTGGGATTACAATAGTTGCAAAGAGCTGTGAGGCTGTTTCCCGTGCAGACCTGTGCAATCACAAGTAGATTCTATTATTTCCCAAAGTCTTCTCTGCAATTTATTCCGTCTCTCTCGTTTGTGCATGTCTGAGGAGCTGAAGGAAATAAGTTCTCCTCCGGGTGACTCTCCCGCTAAAGCAGACTGTAGATGTTACCAGCTGAATAAAAATGCTAAAAGGCAATCAGACCTGAGATCAGAGCTCTGCATGGTTTTTAGGTTGTGCTTTTTTTTTTTTTTTACTTCTTGATTGTAGGAAACCTTCCACAGCTCCTCACGCATGCCAGTGTGAGGCCAAAGAGGCTGTCGCCGCGCTGCAGTCACTCTCAGTAGGATATGGGGTAAAAATAAAATGTTTGACCAGAGCTGGCTGATTTTGGCGGATTCCCAGGAGAAGGCAGAAATAGTCTCTGGCATGCAAGAAAAGGAGCCGGCGAGCAAATATTATTTCTAGGAAATAAATCTGTTTTTTCTTTTTTTTTCAGAGATAAACAAAAATGTTAAATATATTTTACTTTGTCTGCAAGCTAGTTTAAAAGTGATCGGTGATGGAACACGATGGAGGTTTGCCGTCATCTGCTGTGCCCTCATTTTACATTAATAGAAATTATTAATAATTTATGCCGGCGTATGTGGCCTTGCAGGGAACGCGGGTGGGCCACAGGTGTGCAAGAGAAAGTCATAAGTTTTTAATTTCCAACTCAATACATCTAGATGGAGAAAACAGATCTTAAAGGTCATCACAGAGGTTCCAGAAGTTGTTTGTTTGGTTTCAATCTGGAGGTTACGTGCGTCCGGTCTGTGCATTTCTTTTTTTAGTTTCTTTTGGTGTTTCAACTTCATTTTATAACCAGAAGCGAAAACTGCAAAAGCAATAGTTGTTAGATCTTCTTTTTCTTCTTTACCTACAAAAACGTCCGGTTTTACATGAATGAAATAAAAGCTAAAACCCAAATTTGAAAAACCAAAAAAAGTACACAACATCTGCCCTCATCCAACATTTAATTATCTGATAAACAGAAAAACAGGTCAATACAATCACAATCTTAATTAAATCAGTGGTTCAGAAGCGCAGAAGGCAAAAACTATGACTAAAATACACAACATCAGCATCGTACATGATCAGGATCTGAGATACGAAGAACATAATGGCAGCTTAATAGAAGTGGACGGTGCATTATGTTCCAAAGGTGTCTGAATACATTAACACCTGCAGGCTTGACATTTCAGAGTGCAGACATCTGATGAAGAGAGCAGCACTCACAGCATCACCTTGCAGACGGTGATAATTTCCTACATTCCGGCTTCGCTTTTATTTCAGACTGCATCTGTCAGAACAGACACATCTAGCCGAGCAAAACATCCAGGCGGATGAGACGGAGGGACTGACTCAGACATGTGCGGCCGGTAAATAAGAAAATGGTTTTAATCAAATTGTCAGGCCTGAGAAGTAAGCGGGGCTGTGGGGAAAATACTTCTTTTCTATGATTTTTGTTTCCTTTTAAGAAATATTAAATCGTAGAAACAACCCTGTTACATTTCAGAATCACAGATAATCATTATTAACCCTGGATGCTTCCAAGGAACACAAAAAGCCAAAGTTAAATATCAAATATTAAATAAAACTATTACAGTAAGTCCAAAGATCGTGTCTTTATGAGAAGGTACAGCTTACTGTATGAGAAAACCATGTCCTGTTAACCATCAATACGAAGATTTCAAGGTCATCACTAATAAAATATTTCCAGACTACGGAAAGTGGCCGCACACTGTTGATTAAGCCAATCAGCACCAGGGAAATCTTTGTATTATGCAGTATAGTATTAACTGCTCAGAGAATTTGTGGAGTGGTCCCAGGAAAACCACCTACTCCTGAATGTGGACAAGACCAAGGAGCTGGTCACTGACTTCAGGAGGAAGAGGACACCAGTGGAGTCCATCACCATCCAGGACCTGGAGGTGGAAGTTGTGGACCACTATAAGTACCTGGGAGTCCACATGAACAGCAGATTGGACTGGAGGGACAACAGTGATGCTGTGGACAAGAAGGGACTGCGTAGACTCTAATTCCTGAAGAAGCTCAGGTCTTTTAATGCATTTTCTACCAGTCTGTACTTTGCTGTGGTTTGTTGGGGGAGCGGCACCAGCAAAAAGGGGCATTAGTAGGATCGACAAATTGACATGTGATCGGCAGAGAGACGTTTGTCTCAGTGAGGGACAGGAGGACACTGGACAAACTGTTTAATTACATACACAGCGTGAAACTTGACATCAGGTCTCAGGTGCTGGCTGCAGACGCATGTGGAGATGCATTTTAATGCCAGGTGTGAACACGCGTAACGAAAGCATGACCACTTGAGACTGGATGTTTAAGGAGCCACGTAAAAAAAGCAATCAACAATTAGAACAAATTACCATTTCTGATGGACTGTAGACAGGGAGACACCATAGACTGTACCTTCCTATCATCTAATGCAGTTAATATTAGTGGAAGGGTATTTTTTTTATGTAATTTGTACTTGTATATACTTGTCTAATTTATGAGATTTTAATCATGGTTAGTGAGTTTTCCCTGTTTCCTTTGTTTGCTCTGGAGGTTTGAGGTTCTGTTAAAACAATGTGGATGGCTATTGATGTTATATAAATGAATAAAAATTGAAATTAAATGATCAGCCAGCTGTAAGCAGACTAGCTTACGAGCCATAGTGCTAACTCACTGTAGCTAGTAATTTTTCCACAAAGCTGTGTAGGTTGTACCAGCCTTTCAGACATGCCAAGACTGTGAGTTCATCAGATATTTCGATGGCACACTCCATTTCACTGGCACTACTGTGCTCCATAAACAGTATATTCCAGGACACACTCGTGGACATCGTCCAAGAAGACCAGACAAATAGTGTCTGACACAGAGAGAGGGGGGAGGCAGGAATTCTGTCCTGTCAGATTCATTAGGCGCCTTAAGGTCACTGAGGCTATCATCTCACAGCCTTTATTTGATTTGGGCAGAAGGGTGAAATCTTGTTATACCCCCTAATGAGCACAGGATAGTACCCAGAACGCGCCGATATGGTGAAGGCCTGTCTGGCACCTTGCGCTGCTGACATTTTTTATCCCTGCTCAGGCTTCAGAGGAAAAAGGACAAGGTTGGAGACAGACCTAAGCGTGCAGGGACGCTCTCACCCATGAGACTCCTCCTTCCCTGGCGAGACGGCCGACAGACGGAGTGCAGGCTGCTAATGAGGGCAAAGCTCGCCCACCGTGACCACAGCACCGTGCCAAGGTTGCTGTCATTACCAGAGCGTACATTGAAATAAGTGAGAGGAAAGTGGGTTAAGGCAAATGAAAGTGATCCATCGTCATACTGGAGGCTGGTGCCGTTCCATTTTCAGTCGACGAAAGTTTTACTCTTTGGGACTAATTGCCGTAGCTACGGTGACAGCCCAGACGCTACGCAGACCCTAGCGCCGTAGCCCCACGTGCACCTTCCCAGAAATGCAGCTACACGCCGCGGTTAGCTGCGATTGGTCCGCTTGGTAGTAGCGTGTTTCCGCTTCAGTATTTCCGGCTCCCCAATTTTAAAATTGATTGTTTTGGATCAATAAAGATGGAACACATCGAAGAAAGGTTAACTGAGGAGGTTTGGAGGTACAAACACTTGTATGACTCGACTTCGGCAGAAATTTCGGCGAAAATTTCAGTCGACAAGCGCACAAGTATACGTAACGTATGGCGTCTATGTCCCGCAGTACCGTAAATGAGCTTTAATGCGGTATCTGCAGAGGAGTACGGTGCAACTTTGGGGAGACGGTCCAGGCTCCCTCAAATTGAATTCACACTGCAGACATTTTTTAATATCCTCTCATTTCTCACAGATAAAAGGTAAAAAACTTCTGGTGCTGTGCTGAGTGGTGACTGGGCATTCTGAGGAGAATCTTAATGTTCCTTATAATATTAAAGAACTGAAAAGCTTGCTTTGTCCAACTGACTAATGTGTTCCATTAGTGCTGAAATGAAAGGAGAGCGACCAGAGATGAGACAAAACAGAAAAGCTTTCAAGACTAAAGATGGAGTGGATGCGTTATTTAAAACAGTTAACCCTCTGAATTCTAATTATTTCTATTCATTTACTGTATATACTGCTGCTTTATGATTCCCCCCCTCTTGTCAATAAAATCACGAATAAACACAGCGCTGAATAATGTATATTTGTACCCATGTTACATGTGCCACAACCTAATGGCTAAAGTGATGAAGTTAAAGTAGCACTGATGCTGGTGATCCTGTTCCACATTTTCTTATTATCAACAGTTGAAACCATGAAAACCAGCAAAGCACTGCTCCTAACACATATTGACAGTGGATCCAAAGCTTCTCCAGGCGCCACCGAGCTCCAGTGTTGACCCGGATTCTACTGAAATATGCAACACTGCAGCTGTAACCCAGCACTCTCATGTCGACTCCACCAATCCACCAACCTCAATAGGAAATGATTTAGCTTGGGATCCCCACACCTACCTTTCTTGTAGCAAATTCCCCATTGAACTGTATGTATACACCGATCAGCCATAACATTATGCCCACTGACAGGAGAAGTAAATAACATTGACCATCTTGTGATAATTCAGTGTTACTTAGACATGTTCCACCCACCTAGACCAGACCAGACACCCCCACCCCATAGCAATGACACTCCTTGATGGCAGCAGCCATCCCCAGCAGGATGCAGCCTGACACAGACACACACACAAAAACACTTTAGGAACAACAACAACAAAAAAACATGAAGAACCTGGCCTCCAAATTCACTAGATCCCAAACTGATCAAGTATCTGTGAGGTGCACTGGTGCCGTGTGAACCTGTATCCTGCAGAAATAACATCCTACATGCTGACATCACTGTGTTCTGTGAAGTAACCAATAGTCTCGCTATTAACCCTTCATAGGGCACCCATTGAAATACTTGGAAATTCTAAATTTCAGCCCTATTTCAGTGTTATTGTAGGAAACAAGAAGACTTTTTTACTTTTGTGAATTTTTTGAAAATTTTAAATTTTCATGTAGAAAATCAAGATCAATTAACTTACCATAAACGGTTCCTTGCCCTTAAGTGATAAAACAAATGTAAACATGTATTTAGACCATTAGAACATAAGTGCTGATTCAGGCACTTGTCAACATTCACATTATCACATTAGACAACATTAGGCCACTCCTTCGTGGTACCTAATAAAGCAGTTACACTCAGCGTTCATGCAGAGGTGGACCTTGTAGACCACATTTGACCTGAGAACGTTGCCTTGATCTTCTCTGATTGGCTGAGTGGAAACCACATGCTTCTAAACCTCACTGAGAGGCACCGGGATGCAATTTAAAATGTGTGTGGAAGTTACCATATATGGTTCCTTGCCCCATAGAGGGTTAAACTGCCATACTGACCACTGACTGTATATTAAGATGCACAAACACTCTGGGACAGTTCTGAAGCTCGGTGCAGCATCTCTGACCGTCTCCATCTTGCCAGTGCCAGCCAGGTGATTCAAAAATGGTCGGAGGAGCTGAGGTTTGCGGGTGACGCCGAGGACATGTGAGGACACCTACCTGTAATTCAAAGTGTGCATAACTTTGTTCTGCAAACATCTTTATTTCTGTTCTAAATCTGGTTATTTTTACATGGAGGTCTGTGGAGATTGATCCACTTTTACCACCAGCCTCCTACGTGAGCCGTGTTTTTCCAGCCCCAGAGTTTGCAGCTCGTACATAATGAGGTGCGTTCCTCTGTTCCTTCCGTGTTTAGCCCGTTTGATCCTGGAGACTGCAATGCAGGCTTGTTACTCTGAGTCATCGAGAAGGTCTTTGGGTATCATCTGGTAAACTCACGGCTGAATTGGATATTTTTCGAAAGATAAAAACGAACGCGCTACGTCTTGCAGTCGGTAAATGTTCAATCGAGGTACCCGCGGATGCTGCCGGTGTAATCCAGTGATCTCGTGTGAGAATAGTTGAGTTATAAATGAGACAGACGTCCTAACAAGATGGAAATTCAGCCGCTGCCATGTTTCACTTCCTTCCCTCGTTTACACATGAAAAGCAGATATTTCTTCAGTGAAAAGAATCATAAAAACTGTAAACAGTGGGAGTTCGCGCACACAAAGCCGTCTTCTGTTGTGCAGAATCATCTCCGCTGGTATAGATACCATCATTCATTAAGGTCTGTGCATAAACTAAAAAGCTTCTTTACGCGTTCATGGGAACAGTGAAAAGGGAGTCAATTTAAGCAAGCAGAGGCAAACATCCAATTTCATCACGGGGAGAGTAACACATTTGTAAAAGGGATTTTTTGGTGTTTTACCCATTGCTTCATAAAATCCTACTTTATAAAAAAGGGTTCCCATGGTGATGGATGCCATTATACCTTCTAAATATGACATTTGCAGCCTGTAAGTTCGCTTCTTTAGAGGCTTTGCGGTGGCGGCACATCTCTGCACTGTTAAAGTTTCATTTTACTTAGAAGGTAATTTATGCATAAGTGACATATATACACTGTAACGCAGTACAAACGTAATTTACTGCATATTGGATACAGCTCCCTGCTGGTGCACAGTCAACCGACTCCACTGTCGACAGAGTTTGAGTGTTACACAAATTGAAATGCAAAGGAATGAGACGATGAGTCATTTTTAAATGTCCCGTGGAATAGATAATAGTAAATGACGGTGGGCTGTTGGACACATTACCTCGGCCAGCACAACTGCATGCTGTGTGTTTAAAATCCAAACAAAATGGTATGCTGCTGCTCAGTAACTACACCGATCAGGCATAGCATTATGACCTAATAAAATAGTCCTAAAACAGTTGTGACTCGTCAGAGAATGGACATGGGCCTTCTGAGGGTGTCCTGTGGTGTCTGGCAACAGGATATTGCTAGTGGGGGGGCTTTGAGGGGAGGGGCCTCTGTGGATCATCCCACAGACACTTGATCAGTTTGGGATCTAGTGAATTTGGAGGCCAGGTCAACACCTTGTGCTGTTCTTCATGTTTTTTTTTTTAATTGTTCCTAAAGTGTTTTTGTGTGTGTGTCTGTGTCAGGCTGCATCCTGCTGGGGATGGCTGCTGCCATCAAGGAGTGTCATTGCTATGGGGTGGGGGTGCCTGGTCTGGTCTAGGTGGGTGCTACATGTCTAAGTAACATCCACACCAATGAATAAATGCCAGGTCTAAAAGTTTCCCAGCAGAACATTGAATTGTCACAAGATGCTCAATGTTATTCACTTTTCCTGTCAGTGGTCATAATGTTATGTCAGATTGGTGTCTAATGAATATTTGTATACAGTTTTCCTAAAGGTGTTGGAGCACTCCTGTATGTCAAATTAAACCACTGCAGCTTCTCTGGAATCTCTCAGACTAATATCCACCGTGTGTGCCGTGGGGCTTGTTAAACCACAAATGAAACACTCCTTTCGTCAGTCAGCACCTTCTCACTTTTTTCTAGGCACCAAACCGTTCTCCTCCCAGCAGACCTGTCCCTCATTATCCAACTGTGCAGGTAGACCACCCTGTTAGTCCACTCGGTTGTCAGATTTTTTTTGCCCAGCGGTCCAGACATGTTTCTCAGCCCGACTGCCTATTTTCTGACCATGGCTCAGCCTTTGACCTTTGAATAGTCCTCTTGGGACTGTTTGTGTGCCTGAAATCTCCTGCTTCAGATTTAATTTTCAATGCATGTCAATGTGTTCCTTTTTGTTTTTTTACCCTTTCCCATTTAACCAAGCTACGCTGTTAAGTTAATTACCTCCCAAAAGATTTTAACGGGTCAACGATAGCTCCATCCCTTAAGCTAACTTCAGGTAATCTGCTTAAATAAATGCTCTTAATTCTGCACGCAAACGATCCGCCATTAGTGACAGAGAGAGTGTGTGTGTGTGTGTATGTGTGTGTGTGTGTGGAGGTTTTTCTGTCTAAATGCTTCTTTGTTTGTGCCTTGACTGATTGGCTTGTGAGGAAAACTAAAGACAAATCTCCCGCTCAGCTTGGAATAAATCATTCCCGAAGATGCCTTTTATTTTCCGACCACAGGAAACACTCGGGCGAGCGGCCGACAATTTGCACAACAACGCTGATTTTGATAATGTGGCGAACCCCAGCGCATTTAGTCCTCAGGTGGAGGTCAACGAAAGCCAAGCATTATTATTATTATCATTATTATCATTATTATCATTATTATGCAAATGATAATTCCCCCGGCCTGACTGACGCTCAGGCCGGCAGCAGCCACTCTCCCAGTGCACTCTCGGGGCTAATGTGATTTTACAGAGACGTCTGCAGGCGTAGCGGTTGTATCTGAGCCCCCCTAAAAGCCTCCAATGGACTCAATTACGCCTCCATCAGAATGAGTGAATCAGAATGTATTTCCTTTATCTCCCCTTGCCCCGAGCTCCTTTCTTCCCCCAAGAAACGGACACTGAAGCCTCCAAATGCAGTTCTCAAAGAAATTAGATCCATGCAGCCTGGGTGCAGTGATACGGCCGAAGATGGCTGCAGTAATATGGGCCAAATTAGAAACATTAATAATGATAATCTCTGGCTTTAAAGAAATGCAACTGTTTGGATTTTGCTTTATATTAACATACTAATACAGGGTAGGATCTCTCTTTGCTCTCTGAATTTAGCGTCATGAACGTTTTCTGAAACTGGGACCACGTCCTTATGTGATTTCTGCAAATCCAGCAGCTGCACATTCACGATGTGAATCTCCTTTTCAACCACATCTGTGTGTTATAGGTCTTTTTTTATTGATAGATTTCAGATGTGGAGACTTGATAGGCCTCTGAAATCCACTGAACACATTTTGAACCATTGTAATATTCTGAAGAATGAGCACATTTTGACAAATCCCTTTTAAAAAAAATATATAGATATTGGATATATTTTTAGTATTTATTTTTTTTCCGAAATGGATTGTATCCTGGAACAAATCCCACAAGATTGTGCGGCAACAATATAAGATAAGAAATGCCCACAGCAAAGGAATAGCTCAGCACCACTGCTCCCGGAGTGAAGATGCTATCTGAGCTCTGACACCGTGCCGTGAATGGAAACAAGGAACAGGAAGGATTGGGGGCATTGTGATTGTTGCAGGTGAAATCATGTTATGTTTGCACACGAGCGGCCTCTCCATCCGCCCCCCCCCCCCCCCCCCCCCCGCCCCGTGTGGTGCCAGTCACACTCAGATGAATACGTATCATATTACCTCACACAAAAAGATGAGAAAATCCATTAAAAAAGGTCATGTCATGGGAGATAGCCGAGGCTGCAAGGAGAGCGAAAATGAGTAATTCCTATCTCCTTCTCTGTTGTGCTTTCTCTCTTTCATGTGGTTCTTTTTTTTTTTTTGTTTTCTTGCAGACTGCATGGTTTGCATAGTATATGAAATGAAAAGCCAGCAGTTATGTGTATATTGATGGGCGGCATTTCTTTCTTGCCAAAGCGTGCCTCATTTTGCGCAAATAATCTTGACAAATGCAACACTGCAATCTTATTGTTCGAGTCTTGCTTTTTACTGTGTTGCAATCTCAAAATGCATTTTTTTTATTAGTGCAGTTTATATTGTATATCCAAAAAAGTTTAAATAATTAATGTCATGGAGTTAAAATATTGCTTAGTCTCATAAAATATAAGCATTTTGGTGCAAAATCATGTTTTAAACTAAATAGTTGTACATATTTTAGTGTTGCAATACCACAACAATGGTAAAATAATCATGGACATTAAAATCTATGCTTAGAGTTCCATGATATTCAGATAACTAACGTAGCCTTCAGTAAGCTACTGACTTCACACCTTCAGATTTTTCATTTTCAATCTTGTAGTGTACCTCGCCAATCAAAGCCAGGTCAGGTGACATGGCTTGTGGTGTCCAACTTTGCACAGCTCCCATCGAAGCTATCAAAGGCTTTACACATCAGTGGCGGCTGCTGGTCTTTCAAATAGGGGAAGCCCAGTTTTGTAAAATTGGCCAAATATTACATCATTAAATTTAACAGGGTTACTAATTAATTCTCCTTATATTGTATAGGCCTATGTTTATAGTTAGTATTAGTTAATTACAGTGCATGAAAATGCACTCTACTGTTATCAGAAGTGTTCTTCGTATTATTATTATCATTCTTCTAACCAAAATTAATTTAATTAATTCAGCTTGAATCGTTTAACGTAGAAACTTCATTCAACTTTTAAGCTATCAACTTTTAAACTACAGTGGGCGCAGCTAGCTAGCTGGCTGGCTAGTTTACCCCCTACAATTGCAAATAAACAAACTTTTTAAAACTGAAATGAAAACAAGTAGCACACTCAATAACGCTATATATTCACGATTTTATTTTGACGGATGGCAATAGTGCGATATATCGCAACAGATAATTAGCAGTAGCTTAGTATACCCTATGGTATTGCTGTAACTTCACTCGCCAAATATCCGCATGGGACTGACCCAAAATCCTTCGATGCAGAAGTATTCTGGTATAGGCTTAAAGCGCTGTCAATCACGACGAGTTCCAGCCACGTTAACAGTTCATCCAATCATCACACAGAAGCTCGGCGTCCTGGTACATCCCACTGCCCATTCACTCCCAGAGACGCCCGGCTTCCCTGGAAGTGACGATTTTGGAGCGTTTGTCCAATAAATGTCGAGCTTTTTTGCCCTGAGATCGGCCCACTCTGAAGCCCCATTGAAAGTCCATTGAAGCCGAGCCTCAATGGGTTTTTAAACGGACCGTGATATGAGAAAAAAAATCCCGATAGACGAACGGCTAAAACTTATTAACGATTGTGTTATTATAAGAAGTAGCCATGAAGTCGATCATGTTCTTGCACATTTTAGTTTGAGTAGTAACGTAAATTCGTAGTATTTGACGAAATTGCCAGTGATATTTTAGGGGAGGCTGAGCTTCCCCTGTAGTCTTTGAGCAATCGCCTCTGTTACACATTCAGTATGCACTAGTGCTGCATCACAATATGATCTTGAGATTTGTGAGCCATGCGTGATGCTTCCTCTTGAACCCTTTGTTAGCCTCGTGCGCTCGCCCCTGGTGTCCTCTTGCAGAACGATCTGAGGGTGGCCTGTGTGGGTCTGTTCTGCAGGTCGTTGATTGGTGTGATCTGGAGCACCTACAGAGCACAGTGTGTTAAGGTTACATAAGTCCTGCCTGCCCAATCAGTCTCTCTCAAGCTCTCCCCGGGCATCTTCATGCTCTGGTTTGGTTCTGTTCCTTTATGTTCCTATATTCTACCATATTTGCACACATACTTCTACAATCCATATGTTGATCTTTAATGTGGCATATTTAATAATAAAGTACTCTTCTATCAGTATACTGGTGTGTCTCTTGAGTGGGGTCCTGACAAACGGAGGCTCATCCATTGGTTGTTTTGGTTAAAAGTTTGTTTGTACCTGATGCAGAGATTTCTCCGCTAGGCTGTAGGACGCTTTGGTCGTCTTCGGAAGCGTCAATAACAATACGAATTGTCTCAAGACGCTGGCAAGGAAAAACTACCTATTAACAGGAAGAAACCTTGAGCAGAACCTTAAGCTCATATTGACGGACTTACGTGCTTGAGGCCAGCCAGATGCTTGAGGCCGGCTACATTCCCACGGGGCTTAATCTGCCTACCACAGAACCGCACGGAGACTAGGGAAGATTCTTTTGTAAGTTTAGTCAGACAGTCGGGGAAAGTGTTAGAAGGGTTTGCCCACAGTTCATGTCTGGCAGTGAACACATCACTGTCTATACCAGTAAGTCGTAATTATAGCTTCCTTACTGCAAGAGGACCCAGGGAGTCATCACACTTAACACTGATCTCTGCGTAGGCAGACATTTTGACTGGGAAATGTCTCTGTTTTTTAGATTTTAATGCAGAGCAAAGGGTTTTCTGGTGGACAGTTACCAGCCTGGGCCACAAGCCATGTCACGGTGGCGTCCTCGGATACATTCATCACATGCACATTTATTCCGGAAGTAATGAAGCTTTACCGCCACACCTGACCTTCATGTCCTGTTGCTCTGATAATAATCACGCCCGTGTATGTGGACCTTCCTACCCTGTCTTTATGAATTATTACCTGCCATGTTCCTGCTGTTGTTGCATTTTGTCGCGTGTTCAAACTCTCCTCCTCTCCACCACGACACCCAGCTCTATCTCCTGTCCAGGGATTGTTGTGCTGCTTGCAAATCCTGCAACATAAAACCATATTTAGGCTCCTTTCTACTTTGTATGCTAAATAAATGCACTGTATTGTACGTGCCTCTGAAGTGTCTTTCTGCATCTGAATATCTGAACAATCGTGGAGACCATGCATATTTCAAGGATTCATTCATTTTTCATGGCTGTGTGTATGCACGCGTAGACGGCAGTGTGGTCCTACAATTCAGATATAAGTGCTGAGATCGGGTGGAATTCTACATTTCATATATAGAGTAACCACTAACCAGAGTGGGTTTTAATCACTTAACCCTGAACCACACATTAGCTTTTTTTCTATTTTATCCAGATATAATGCACATACTGCAAATGCCATGTGCTGTAAGTAATAATGAGATCTAATTCCCACCAGAATGAGCAGTAAACTAAATGTGGTGTAATTCCTACGCAGTAGTAGAAGGAAATTTGCAGATTGGTGGCTTTCGAACCACATCGCTGTAGCGTCTAATTTTCTCTGCTCTGACATCCTCTCTGCTGCATGTAGAACACCGGCGTCCCTGTAATGTCAGCAGGCAGCAGACCTCAAGTCACTCGCTGTGTGCTGTCAGTTCACGGATTCAGAGGCTCTTGAGTCGAGCGTCGGGGACACCCTGAACTCTCGGAGCCACGGGCGAGTCCAGCACTCCTCAAACACTCGTTGAACTGACGATGATGTTCCATCGCGGAGGTGAAAGCGATGTCACAAGTAACTATGTGAAGATTTTTTCCATCACTCAACTAAATTTGGCTTCAACCGGTTATTTACTGAGCTGAAGATGCAGCTCTTCATTACAGTTCGTCCATGTCACTGACGTCCTTCAAGTCTGAAGTATCTCTTTATTCAGTATGAACCTAAATTCCATTTCAGTAAAAAGAAACATATCAGCATCACTGTGCCGCTTTAGAACATGCAGTATGTTACAGAAATTAATGAGAGTGATCTGAATCACTGCAAGATCCCTCAGTAGGCTTAAATATTGATTGGTTTTACACTGAATTATTCCAAGAGCACAAAATGTCATTCAAAATCGTACATATTCACCATAAATATATGGCCCCGTCCTCTGCCTTTGATCGCAGGTTGCCATCACACCTCATCCCCTCTCTTCAGTGCTCCTGGGAACGAATATTTTTGCAGCCACATGCAACCTGGCAATCTTGTGCAAATATCACACGTCCAGCGCCCACTGAGATCACAAGGGATCTGATCACGAGGCTGGCGGTCAAAGACTTTTCACCTTTACGGTACAAGCGGAGAGAAAATCCTCTCTGGGGTTGAGGAATGGAAAGTAAGGTGGAAGGAAATGTGGCGCCATCAAGGGATTGGCATTTAAGCTTAGTAAATATGTGGAAAGAACTGCATTTAGTAAAACATACTCGTGCTCATGATGGCCGACCTGATCAGCAGCTTGTTTTGCCGTCATTCGTTTACATCTTAGTCATTCGCTGGGGCCGTTAATAGCAGAGCCACTGAGCAATTTAACATTGATTGTGTAAAACTATTTACTAAAACCGACGTGCAAATAGCCAAAACAACCCTGGGCTCTGTGAGAGCCGTAGCGCAGATCCAATATTAAAATCACCTGCAGAGCGCCGCGGGGAGCCCGTAACGAGTCAGCAGGTCGTTATTATGTGCTTTGCTAATGGACAGTTTTTATTTAATAGATTCCAAACAAAAACACACATGCACACAGAAAAAAAAAAAAAAAAGGCCCTATTACGTCTTTAAAAGCATTAGGCAGCGTTAGACGGCTAAAACCACGAATGTGCCCGTTTAACCCCGGCTGTGTTGTTAAAATACCAGATGTATGCCCGCATTGAAATGGTGTGTTTCAATTTTACAGCTGGGGACAAAAATCAGCTATTATGTGCATGTTGAAGACATAGCATTTTAAAAAAAAAAAGAGAGAAGGCCAACGCAGCCACCACATTTCCATTTTAGTGCAGCCCCTAACGAGGTAAGCTCCATAAAGGTAGTTTTGGTTTTACCATGCACCAACTCAGACATCATTATTCTGATTATTCGCTGCTATTACTGTTAAGATCAAAATTTCTTGGCGTGTTCTCAGTCAAAGGATGGTTGGTGGCCGCTAACTAAACCTTTTTGCTGGCAGACGTATCCGCTGTGAACAGGGACGTTCTGTTAAATGGTTTATTCACGGCTACAAGAAGACTCAGCTGCTGGGTTCCAAAGGTTCAAGCTAAACCTGAATATGACTGTAGTCAGAGCCGCACGTCCATGAATGTTAACACACACGCAAACACACCGGCTGTTGTGCAGTCTAAATCTGTGACATTTGAATTAAAGGAAATTTGAAACCCCACATTTAAGGCGCAGCATCCAACTCGGAGAGCGCAGCTCTTTCCTCATGACGACGGTACAAAACTAGTCGTCACTCTATCCTTTCATTAGACAAACCGAGACGAGATTAAATGCCTCACAGTGATCTCAGCCCGGAAAAACTCGTCATACACATAAACAATTAGATTACATTTCATTAGTGTATATCTGAGTATATTACTGTACGGCAGATTTGATTATGTTCAAGTTATTTGTCATTAATGCAATTTTGCAGCTCAGAAATAGGAAATATCTGCAACGGCATGAACATTATTTAGAAATATGCAGCTGAAATTGTGTGATACTGTTTGTCTTGCTAATTAATCATTAATCAGTCTTCCTCTCAAGACTCTGAGGTTCAAAAATGTGAGAAACCTCCACCGTTTTATCTCTGCCACATGCTCCACCAGCAGCCTTGGATAGAACACAAGTTTCCACTTGGAGAGTCCATGTCTTTATGTAGCATCCAACATGCATTCAGCCTAATGAAGGCCTTGTTTGATTGGATAGTGTGCTGCCGGTGAAAAAGATGCAGAAGTGGACATAGAATGCATATAAAATGCTGTATTATTTCCTTTTATATGAAGTACAGAAAAGAATAGTTGAATTCAAGTATAATTCACCATGTTTTATAATATAAATTATACTGTAATTTAAATCTAGACAGTAAATGACACAGAAGTAAGAGTTAAAATCAAGCTCGTTTCATCAGACTCCATTTCATCACTTAACCCACATTATGTCACAAACAAAACTTACTTTTATTTCTGTTCTAATCATGTTTTATTCCTCGTCAGCTCTGCGAGCGACTGGAGCCGTAATGACTGAAAAAGCGTCTTCTTTGTCAGCGGGACGTGGGGACGGAACATTTCGCTGGCACTACATCGTCTGATTTGCATTCTAATTAGTGCTCTAACAAAACGGCAATAGTCTCAAAACTGTTGTTGCCCGTTCCGCCTGCACACTTAGCTCAGCCCTTAATGGCAAAACTCATTTTTTTGGAAAGAAAACTTTACAGATTCCGAGAGTCGTGACGGCTTTTTTTTTTTTTTTTCTCCCATCGTGTTGGCATTTTAGCAACACGCAAACCAGTTTCACAGCAACAAAATAGCAATATTGGATTTTTAATGAGCACAGCTGATATTTACCATCTATTTAATTAGCAGCAGATAGAGAGTTTTAATTGCGGCATTCCTCCATGCATTTTAATTAGGTGAGATGCATCCATGTTTACCAAATTCGCGCCCACACAGGGAGAGAAAACATGCAGTTAACCTGTTGAGATTGCTTTAGAGGACACCTTAGGAAAAAAAATAAAAAGTGGTATGTGTAACTGCAGGTATCCATAGCAACAGCTTTGGTTAATGCTGAGTAAGAGATTATCACTGAATCTAGGTTAAACTTTGCCCAGTGATTAGTTTTGTGGCCACAGATGAGCGGGGGTGATACGCTACGCCCCGACAAACATTATCACGTTCATAATTTAATGAGAAAACTGAAATAATGTCAGATTTCTTCAGGTTAAAACATGTGGCATGCTGAGTGTTGATATGATCATTAGATCAACACTCAACAGGTTCACGTATGAAGCTTTACTGGGTCACAAAAGGGCCACAAATTTGTATTAATGAAAAGATGAATAAAAAAAAACATACACATAAACATCAGCCACAACATTATGACCACTGACAGGAGACGTGAATAACATCGACCATCTTGTGACGATTCAGTGTTCTGCTGGGAAACTTTCGGACCTGGCATTCATTCATGTGGATGTTACTTAGACATGTAGCACCCACCTAGACCAGACCAGACACCCCCACCCCATAGCAATGACACTCCTTGATGGCAGCAGCCATCCCCAGCAGGATGCAGCCTGACACAGACACACACACAAAAACACTTTAGGAACAACTAAAAAAAAAAACATGAAGAACAGCACAAGGTGTTGACCTGGCCTCCAAATTCACTAGATCCCAAACTGATCAAGTATCTGTGGGATGATCCACAGAGGCCCCTCCCCTCAAAGGCCCCCCACTAACACCCTCAGAAGGCCCATGTCCATTCTCTGATGAGTCACGACTGTTTTGTATCTCATCAATTGCATGGAAGCCTTCATCTATGCTTTTTTTTCTAACATTATTCTGAGGTCAACAGATGCCAGCCAGTTCTAGTATTACTGCTAAGATCATCATTTCTTTCCCTCGTGTTGGCGTATTCTCGGTCAAAGGATGGGTGGCTCTTAACTAAACCTTTTTGCTGGCAGACGTATCTGCCATGAACAGGGACATTCTGTTAAATGGTTTATTCACGGCTACAAGAAGACTCCGCCGCTGGGTTCCAAAGGTTCAAGCTAAACCTGAATACGACATGAATGTGAACACAAAGGCCCACGTGGGTGGCATCCCGGTCCCAAACTCAGGTCCTTCAGCCGGCATCTTAGCTTAGCTTAGCTTAGCTGGCTGTCAGGGGTGTGTCACCCTTTAAACTGTAAAGAGCTTTGGACGCACTTATGTCTCCTGAAGCTTTTTTTGCTCATTTTAACAATAAAACGCTCAGAAACTGTCTTGTAAGTGTTATTTTTCCAGAATACCTGGAATTTTCAATATCTGGGAGTTTTTTACAATTCACTGCATGTTATCACGTGTAATAACCTTCCAGGAGAGGTGCAAGCGAAATTACCGTAAAGCGCCACGTCTCAGCTTTTGGAAACTGCTGGGATTTTTCCAATAGCGCAAACCGTGTTATAATTCTGGTAATCCAAAAGGCGCTTGCTCAAACGTACCGCCGGCGACACATTAGGTTTTCGAGGGTTAATGGGTGTTCACAGCACTCAGGATCTGCTGTGGGGTCTCCTCCCAGTTGGACACATCCAGAGGGAGCACTAGATCTCTGACGGTAAGCCCAGCTACGTTATGGCTCATGACTATGTGACAGTAGGGAGGTATAGTCAGAGGTTTACCCTAAGCCTACAGCTTTCACATTACCGCTGACGCGCCACCACGCTGATCTTCCTTTCAATCTTCGTCCCAGTCGTGAACAAGATCCCAAGATACCTTGTTTCTCAGCTCATTCTGAAGGCTTTAGACTTACACTTGGCGTAAAACCACCAAGGTGTGCAGTGCAATAGATGAAGATGGTGAAGTTGGTGGAGTTCCTGCGCCGATGTGGCTTCAACATACGTTCAAAGGAAGCCATGGATTTCACTGGTTCCCTTTGTTCTGTTTTGCAGGCTGCGAGCTTGCAGATTTATTCGATTCTAAAGCATCTCCAAGTTATTTGGCTTCTCCCCGAGTGAGAGTCAACAACCCATAAATCTCAGGAGCTGATGAGGCAGCCGGAAATACACAGAGGCAATGGCGCTCAGTGCAACCAGTCTTCTCTAGGTGGTCCTCTCAAGCCGATGCACCACTGGGGCGCTTTCAAGTTTCACATTTAAATGCAGAATGAATCATCCCCATAATCCCTGGGGGACTCTTGCTTGTCAGTTCAAGACACAGGAAGCTGCTCAAATTATTATCACAGGCAGAGACAATAGAAAGCACGGTTTTAATTTGAGAAACAATTGTGCTGTAGTTTGATGGAAAACCTTGCTTCAATTACAACACTGAGTGGTGGCCTGCTTCCTCTAAGTTCTCCCATGATTTCTGGCAAATAATGGCAAATAAATCTTTACATTCAGGTTTGGAGAATTAATCGAAAAACTATTGGCAGAATAACAATAAGGTCAGCGCAGAGTTTGACACAAGCAAAAATGTGCAATTAGAGACAGCTCCACATTATCTGTATTGAATGACTGAATGTCGTTCCTTGCTTCTCTGCACCACTATTGTCACATTTCCTCACACTTATGGAGCGGCAAAACCCCCCCGCTGTTCAGAGCCGCCGTTTCCTTCCCATTAGGTCGATGGAAACGAGTCGATGCATTGACTAATCTTTCGTCATAGCCCCTAATGTGTTTTAGAGATTGAAACGAGCACAGACCTTTGTCATGACGACTCTCACCATTAACATCCATTTTCAGCGATGATTTGCATACATTCATTGGTACTTTTGTCAGCCGCTGAGTGGAGTCAGCCCAGAAAAAAAATCACAACAGGGAAAAAATTTGCAAAGACTAGATTTAGTGAAAGTATCAGTGAAATTCTAGCTTTCAGCACCAAACTGCTTACACTCACAGAGATGTACGTAAAGGGCACATTATTTTTTCTGTTACGTGTCTCTTATTTAAGTTGTAGATACACGAAGAGCTGTATTCATCCCTCTATTGCATAATTTGTCACTTAAACATGATAAAAAAAATATCTTAATGTGCTTGTCTTATTTAAAAATGCTTAAGTAGGGTTAGGGTTAGGGTTAGGGTTAACCCCATTACATTTTTAAGGGGGTAGTTGGTTAATGCACAATTGTGGAAGGTGCACTAAATCCTTTTTTTTCCCTCAAAACATGGTTTTATTGCAAGAAATGACAAAAAACTAAAAAGAAAAAATAACTAAATACTCGTAATCATAGTATCAGAGTAGTGCAGTGCTATTTAATTAAATTACACTCGATTTGGAGGAAAGATGGCAACAAATTATACAT